>NC_064408.1:67697857-68378571 GCF_023375975.1 Astyanax mexicanus | reverse complement strand
CCAAAAAAAAGTTAGAAAAATTTTGGGACCAAAAAAATTTTGACCCAAAAAAAAGTTTGAAAAATTTTGGGACCAAAAAAATTTTGACCCAAAAAAAACTTCGAAAAAATTTTGACCCAAAAAAAAGTTTGAAAAATTTTGAGACCAAAAAAAATTTGACCCAAAAAAACTTCGAAAAATTTTGGGACCAAAAAAATTTTGACCCAAAAAAAACTTCGAAAAATTTTGGGACCAAAAAAATTTTGACCCAAAAAAAACTTCGAAAAATTTTGGGACCAAAAAAATTTTGAGCCAAAAAAAAAGTTTGAAGAATTTTGGGACCAAAAAAACTTTGACCCAAAAAAAAGTTCGAAAAATTTTGGGACCAAAAAAATTTTGACCCAAAAAAGTTTGAAAAATTTTGGGACCAAAAAAATTTGACCCAAAAAAAAGTTCGAAAAATTTTGGGACCAAAAAAATTTTGACCCAAAAAAGTTTGAAAAATTTTGGGACCAAAAAAATTTTGACCCAAAAAAAAGTTCGAAAAATTTTGGGACCAAAAAAAATTTGACCCAAAAAAAAGTTAGAAAAATTTTGGGACCAAAAAAATTTTGACCCAAAAAAAAGTTTGAAAAATTTTGGGACCAAAAAAATTTTGACCCAATAAAAAGTTTGAAAAATTTTGGGACCAAAAAAATTTTGACCAAAAAAAAACTTCGAAAAATTTTGGGACCAAAAAAAATTTGACCCAAAAAAAAGTTAGAAAAATTTTGGGACCAAAAAAATTTTGACCCAAAATAAAGTTTGAAAAATTTTGGGACCAAAAAAATTTTGACCCAAAAAAAACTTCGAAAAAATTTTGACCCAAAAAAAAGTTTGAAAAATTTTGAGACCAAAAAAATTTGACCCAAAAAAACTTCGAAAAATTTTGGGACCAAAAAAATTTTGACCCAAAAAAAACTTCGAAAAATTTTGGGACCAAAAAAATTTTGACCCAAAAAAAACTTCGAAAAATTTTGGGACCAAAAAAATTTTGAGCCAAAAAAAAGTTTGAAAAATTTTGGGACCAAAAAAATTTTGACCCAATAAAAAGTTTGAAAAATTTTGGGACCAAAAAAATTTTGACCAAAAAAAAACTTCGAAAAATTTTGGGACCAAAAAAAATTTGACCCAAAAAAAAGTTAGAAACATTTTGGGACCAAAAAAAATTTGACCCAAAAAAAAGTTAGAAAAATTTTGGGACCAAAAAAATTTTGACCCAAAATAAAGTTTGAAAAATTTTGGGACCAAAAAAATTTTGACCCAAAAAAAACTTCGAAAAAATTTTGACCCAAAAAAAAGTTTGAAAAATTTTGAGACCAAAAAAAATTTGACCCAAAAAAACTTCGAAAAATTTTGGGACCAAAAAAATTTTGACCCAAAAAAAACTTCGAAAAATTTTGGGACCAAAAAAATTTTGACCCAAAAAAAACTTCGAAAAATTTTGGGACCAAAAAAATTTTGAGCCAAAAAAAAGTTTGAAGAATTTTGGGACCAAAAAAAATTTGACCCAAAAAAAAGTTCGAAAAATTTTGGGACCAAAAAAATTTTGACCCAAAAAAGTTTGAAAAATTTTGGGACCAAAAAAATTTTGACCCAAAAAAAAGTTCGAAAAATTTTGGGACCAAAAAACTTTGACCCAAAAAAAAGTTCGAAAAATTTTGGGACCAAAAAAATTTTTACCCAAAAAAGTTTGAAAAATTTTGGGACCAAAAAAATTTTGACCCAAAAAAGTTTGAAAAATTTTGGGACCAAAAAAATTTTGACCCAAAAAAACTTCGAAAAATTTTGGGGCCAAAAATATTTGACCCAAAAAAAAGTTTGAAAAATTTTGTGACCAAAAAAATTTTGACCCAAAAAAAACTTCGAAAAAATTTTGACCCAAAAAAAACTTCGAAAAATTTTGGGACCAAAAAAATTTTGACCCAAAAAAAACTTCGAAAAATTTTGGGACCAAAAAAATTTTGAGCCAAAAAAAAAGTTTGAAGAATTTTGGGACCAAAAAAACTTTGACCCAAAAAAAAGTTCGAAAAATTTTGGGACCAAAAAAATTTTGACCCAAAAAAGTTTGAAAAATTTTGGGACCAAAAAAATTTTGACCCAAAAAAAAGTTCGAAAAATTTTGGGACCAAAAAACTTTGACCCAAAAAAAAGTTTGAAAAATTTTGGGACCAAAAAAATTTTTACACAAAAAAGTTTGAAAAATTTTGGGACCAAAAAAATTTTGACCCAAAAAAGTTTGAAAAATTTTGGGACCAAAAAATTTTTGACCCAAAAAAACTTCGAAAAATTTTGGGGCCAAAAAAATTTTGAGTCAAAAAAAAGTTCGAAAAATTTTGGGACCAAAAAAATTTTGACCCAAAAAAAAGTTTGAAAAATTTTGGGACCAAAAAAATTTTGACCCAAAAAAAAGTTTGAAAAATTTTGGGACCAAAAAAACTTTGAGCCAAAAAAAAAGTTTGAAAAATTTTGGGACCAAAAAAACTTTGACCCAAAAAAAAGTTTGAAAAATTTTGGGACCAAAAAAATTTTGACCCAAAAAAAAGTTTGAAAAATTTTGGGACCAAAAAAATTTTGACCAAAAAAAAAGTTCGAAAAATTTTGGGACCAAAAAAATTTTGACCCAAAAAAGTTTGAAAAATTTTGGGACCAAAAAAATTTTGACCCAAAAAAACTTCGAAAAATTTTGGGGCCAAAAAAATTTTGAGTCAAAAAAAAGTTCGAAAAATTTTGGGACCAAAAAAATTTTGACCCAAAAAAAAGTTTGAAAAATTTTGGGACCAAAAAAAATTTGGCCCAAAAAAAAGTTTGAAAAATTTTGGGACCAAAAAAATTTTGAGCCAAAAAAAATTTAGAAAAATTTTGGGACCAAAAAAATTTTGAGCCAAAAAAAACTTCGAAAAATTTTGGGACCAAAAAAAATTTGACCCAAAAAAAAGTTTGAAAAATTTTGGGACCAAAAAAATTTTGACCCAAAAAAAAGTTTGAAAAATTTTGGGACCAAAAAAATTTTGACCCAAAAAAAAGTTCGAAAAAATTTGGGACCAAAAAAATTTTGAGCCAAAAAAAAAGTTTAAAAAATTTTGGGACCAAAAAAACTTTGACCCAAAAAAAGTTTGAAAAATTTTGGGACCAAAAAAATTTTGACCCAATAAAAAGTTTGAAAAATTTTGGGACCAAAAAAATTTTGACCCAAAAAAAACTTCGAAAAAATTTTGACCCAAAAAAAAGTTTGAAAAATTTTGAGACCAAAAAAAATTTGACCCAAAAAAACTTCGAAAAATTTTGGGACCAAAAAAATTTTGACCCAAAAAAAACTTCGAAAAATTTTGGGACCAAAAAAATTTTGACCCAAAAAAAACTTCGAAAAATTTTGGGACCAAAAAAATTTTGAGCCAAAAAAAAAGTTTGAAGAATTTTGGGACCAAAAAAACTTTGACCCAAAAAAAAGTTCGAAAAATTTTGGGACCAAAAAAATTTTGACCCAAAAAAGTTTGAAAAATTTTGGGACCAAAAAAATTTTGACCTAAAAAAAAGTTCGAAAAATTTTGGGACCAAAAAACTTTGACCCAAAAAAAAGTTCGAAAAATTTTGGGACCAAAAAAATTTTGACCCAAAAAAGTTTGAAAAATTTTGGGACCAAAAAAATTTTGACCCAAAAAAACTTCGAAAAATTTTGGGACCAAAAAAATTTTGAGTCAAAAAAAAGGTTCGAAAAATTTTGGGACCAAAAAAATTTTGACCCAAAAAAAACTTCGAAAAATTTTGGGACCAAAAAAATTTTGACCCAAAAAAAATTTAGAAAAATTTTGGGACCAAAAAAATTTTGACCCAAAAAAAAGTTTGAAAAATTTTGGGACCAAAAAAATTTTGACCCAAAAAAAAGTTTGAAAAATTTTGGGACCAAAAAAAATTTGACCCAAAAAAGTTAGAAAAATTTTGGGACCAAAAAAAATTTGACCCAAAAAAAGTTAGAAAAATTTTGGGACCAAAAAAATTTTGACCCAAAAAAAATTTTGAAAAATTTTGGGACCAAAAAAAATTTGACCCAAAAAAAAGTTTGAAAAATTTTGGGACCAAAAAAATTTTGAGTCAAAAAAGTTTGAAAAATTTTGGGACCAAAAAAATTTTGACCTAAAAAAAAGTTCGAAAAATTTTGGGACCAAAAAAAATTTGACCCAAAAAAAAGTTAGAAAAATTTTGGGACCAAAAAAATTTTGACCCAAAAAAAAGTTTGAAAAATTTTGGGACCAAAAAAATTTTGACCCAAAAAAAACTTCGAAAAAATTTTGACCCAAAAAAAAGTTTGAAAAATTTTGGGACCAAAAAAACTTTGACCCAAAAAAAGTTTGAAAAATTTTGGGACCAAAAAAATTTTGACCCAATAAAAAGTTTGAAAAATTTTGGGACCAAAAAAATTTTGACCAAAAAAAAACTTCGAAAAATTTTGGGACCAAAAAAAATTTGACCCAAAAAAAAGTTAGAAAAATTTTGGGACCAAAAAAAATTTGACCCAAAAAAAAGTTAGAAAAATTTTGGGACCAAAAAAATTTTGACCCAAAAAAAAGTTTGAAAAATTTTGGGACCAAAAAAATTTTGACCCAAAAAAAACTTCGAAAAAATTTTGACCCAAAAAAAAGTTTGAAAAATTTTGAGACCAAAAAAAATTTGACCCAAAAAAACTTCGAAAAATTTTGGGACCAAAAAAATTTTGACCCAAAAAAAACTTCGAAAAATTTTGGGACCAAAAAAATTTTGACCCAAAAAAAACTTCGAAAAATTTTGGGACCAAAAAAATTTTGAGCCAAAAAAAAAGTTTGAAGAATTTTGGGACCAAAAAAACTTTGACCCAAAAAAAAGTTCGAAAAATTTTGGGACCAAAAAAATTTTGACCCAAAAAAGTTTGAAAAATTTTGGGACCAAAAAAATTTTGACCTAAAAAAAAGTTCGAAAAATTTTGGGACCAAAAAACTTTGACCCAAAAAAAAGTTCGAAAAATTTTGGGACCAAAAAAATTTTGACCCAAAAAAGTTTGAAAAATTTTGGGACCAAAAAAATTTTGACCCAAAAAAACTTCGAAAAATTTTGGGACCAAAAAAATTTTGAGTCAAAAAAAAGGTTCGAAAAATTTTGGGACCAAAAAAATTTTGACCCAAAAAAAACTTCGAAAAATTTTGGGACCAAAAAAATTTTGACCCAAAAAAAATTTAGAAAAATTTTGGGACCAAAAAAATTTTGACCCAAAAAAAAGTTTGAAAAATTTTGGGACCAAAAAAATTTTGACCCAAAAAAAAGTTTGAAAAATTTTGGGACCAAAAAAAATTTGACCCAAAAAAGTTAGAAAAATTTTGGGACCAAAAAAAATTTGACCCAAAAAAAGTTAGAAAAATTTTGGGACCAAAAAAATTTTGACCCAAAAAAAATTTTGAAAAATTTTGGGACCAAAAAAAATTTGACCCAAAAAAAAGTTTGAAAAATTTTGGGACCAAAAAAACTTTGAGCCAAAAAAAAAGTTTGAAAAACTTTGGGACCAAAAAAACTTTGACCCAAAAAAAAGTTTGAAAAATTTTGGGACCAAAAAAATTTTGACCCAAAAAAAAGTTTGAAAAATTTTGGGACCAAAAAAATTTTGACCAAAAAAAAAGTTCGAAAAATTTTGGGACCAAAAAAATTTTGACCCAAAAAAAGTTCGAAAAATTTTGGGACCAAAAAAATTTTGAGTCAAAAAAAAGTTCGAAAAATTTTGGGACCAAAAAAATTTTGACCCAAAAAAAAGTTTGAAAAATTTTGGGACCAAAAAAAATTTGGCCCAAAAAAAAGTTTGAAAAATTTTGGGACCAAAAAAATTTTGAGCCAAAAAAAATTTAGAAAAATTTTGGGACCAAAAAAATTTTGAGCCAAAAAAAACTTCGAAAAATTTTGGGACCAAAAAAAATTTGACCCAAAAAAAAGTTTGAAAAATTTTGGGACCAAAAAAATTTTGACCCAAAAAAAAGTTTGAAAAATTTTGGGACCAAAAAAATTTTGACCCAAAAAAAAGTTCGAAAAAATTTGGGACCAAAAAAATTTTGAGCCAAAAAAAAAGTTTAAAAAATTTTGGGACCAAAAAAACTTTGACCCAAAAAAAGTTTGAAAAATTTTGGGACCAAAAAAATTTTGACCCAATAAAAAGTTTGAAAAATTTTGGGACCAAAAAAATTTTGACCAAAAAAAAAACTTCGAAAAATTTTGGGACCAAAAAAAATTTGACCCAAAAAAAAGTTAGAAAAATTTTGGGACCAAAAAAAAATTGACCCAAAAAAAAGTTAGAAAAATTTTGGGACCAAAAAAATTTTGACCCAAAAAAAAGTTTGAAAAATTTTGGGACCAAAAAAATTTTGACCCAAAAAAAACTTCGAAAAAATTTTGACCCAAAAAAAAGTTTGAAAAATTTTGAGACCAAAAAAAATTTGACCCAAAAAAACTTCGAAAAATTTTGGGACCAAAAAAATTTTGACCCAAAAAAAACTTCGAAAAATTTTGGGACCAAAAAAATTTTGACCTAAAAAAAACTTCGAAAAATTTTGGGACCAAAAAAATTTTGAGCCAAAAAAAAAGTTTGAAGAATTTTGGGACCAAAAAAACTTTGACCCAAAAAAAAGTTCGAAAAATTTTGGGACCAAAAAAATTTTGACCCAAAAAAGTTTGAAAAATTTTGGGACCAAAAAAATTTTGACCTAAAAAAAAGTTCGAAAAATTTTGGGACCAAAAATCTTTGACCCAAAAAAAAGTTTGAAAAATTTTGGGACCAAAAAAATTTTGACCCAAAAAAGTTTGAAAAATTTTGGGACCAAAAAAATTTTGACCCAAAAAAACTTCGAAAAATTTTGGGACCAAAAAAATTTTGAGTCAAAAAAAAGGTTCGAAAAATTTTGGGACCAAAAAAATTTTGACCCAAAAAAAACTTCGAAAAATTTTGGGACCAAAAAAATTTTGACCCAAAAAAAATTTAGAAAAATTTTGGGACCAAAAAAATTTTGACCCAAAAAAAACTTCGAAAAATTTTGGGACCAAAAAAAATTTGACCCAAAAAAAAGTTTGAAAAATTTTGGGACCAAAAAAATTTTGACCCAAAAAAAGTTCGAAAAATTTTGGGACCAAAAAAATTTTGAGTCAAAAAAAAGTTCGAAAAATTTTGGGACCAAAAAAATTTTGACCCAAAAAAAACTTCGAAAAATTTTGGGACCAAAAAAATTTTGAGTCAAAAAAAAGTTCGAAAAATTTTGGGACCAAAAAAATTTTGACCCAAAAAAAACTTCGAAAAATTTTGGGACCAAAAAAATTTTGAGCCAAAAAAAATTTAGAAAAATTTTGGGACCAAAAAAATTTTGACCCAAAAAAAACTTCGAAAAATTTTGGGACCAAAAAAAATTTGACCCAAAAAAAAGTTTGAAAAATTTTGTGACCAAAAAAATTTTGACCCAAAAAAAACTTCGAAAAAATTTTGACCCAAAAAAAACTTCGAAAAATTTTGGGACCAAAAAAATTTTGACCCAAAAAAAACTTCGAAAAATTTTGGGACCAAAAAAATTTTGAGCCAAAAAAAAAGTTTGAAGAATTTTGGGATCAAAAAAACTTTGACCCAAAAAAAAGTTCGAAAAATTTTGGGACCAAAAAAATTTTGACCCAAAAAAGTTTGAAAAATTTTGGGACCAAAAAAATTTTGACCCAAAAAAAAGTTCGAAAAATTTTGGGACCAAAAAACTTTGACCCAAAAAAAAGTTCGAAAAATTTTGGGACCAAAAAAATTTTTACCCAAAAAAGTTTGAAAAATTTTGGGACCAAAAAAATTTTGACCCAAAAAAGTTTGAAAAATTTTGGGACCAAAAAAATTTTGACCCAAAAAAACTTCGAAAAATTTTGGGGCCAAAAAAAATTTGACCCAAAAAAAAGTTTGAAAAATTTTGTGATCAAAAAAATTTTGACCCAAAAAAAACTTCAAAAAAATTTTGACCCAAAAAAAACTTCGAAAAATTTTGGGACCAAAAAAATTTTGACCCAAAAAAAACTTCGAAAAATTTTGGGACCAAAAAAATTTTGACCCAAAAAAAAGTTCGAAAAATTTTGGGACCAAAAAACTTTGACCCAAAAAAAAGTTCGAAAAATTTTGGGACCAAAAAAATTTTTACCCAAAAAAGTTTGAAAAATTTTGGGACCAAAAAAATTTTGACCCAAAAAAGTTTGAAAAATTTTGGGACCAAAAAAATTTTGACCCAAAAAAAAGTTCGAAAAATTTTGGGACCAAAAAACTTTGACCCAAAAAAAAGTTCGAAAAATTTTGGGACCAAAAAAATTTTTACCCAAAAAAGTTTGAAAAATTTTGGGACCAAAAAAATTTTGACCCAAAAAAGTTTGAAAAATTTTGGGACCAAAAAAATTTTGACCCAAAAAAACTTCGAAAAATTTTGGGGCCAAAAAAATTTTGAGTCAAAAAAAAGTTCGAAAAATTTTGGGACCAAAAAAATTTTGACCCAAAAAAAAGTTTGAAAAATTTTGGGACCAAAAAAATTTTGACCCAAAAAAACTTCGAAAAATTTTGGGGCCAAAAAAATTTTGAGTCAAAAAAAAGTTCGAAAAATTTTGGGACCAAAAAAATTTTGACCCAAAAAAAAGTTTGAAAAATTTTGGGACCAAAAAAATTTTGACCCAAAAAAACTTCGAAAAATTTTGGGGCCAAAAAAATTTTGAGTCAAAAAAAAGTTCGAAAAATTTTGGGACCAAAAAAATTTTGACCCAAAAAAAAGTTTGAAAAATTTTGGGACCAAAAAAATTTTGACCCAAAAAAAAGTTTGAAAAATTTTGGGACCAAAAAAACTTTGAGCCAAAAAAAAAGTTTGAAAAATTTTGGGACCAAAAAAACTTTGACCCAAAAAAAAGTTTGAAAAATTTTGGGACCAAAAAAATTTTGACCCAAAAAAAAGTTTGAAAAATTTTGGGACCAAAAAATTTTTGACCAAAAAAAAAGTTCGAAAAATTTTGGGACCAAAAAAATTTTGACCCAAAAAAAGTTCGAAAAATTTTGGGACCAAAAAAATTTTGAGTCAAAAAAAAGTTCGAAAAATTTTGGGACCAAAAAAATTTTGACCCAAAAAAAAGTTTGAAAAATTTTGGGACCAAAAAAAATTTGGCCCAAAAAAAAGTTTGAAAAATTTTGGGACCAAAAAAATTTTGAGCCAAAAAAAATTTAGAAAAATTTTGGGACCAAAAAAATTTTGAGCCAAAAAAAACTTCGAAAAATTTTGGGACCAAAAAAATTTTGACCCAAAAAAAACTTCGAAAAATTTTGGGACCAAAAAAATTTTGAGCCAAAAAAAAAGTTTGAAGAATTTTGGGACCAAAAAAACTTTGACCCAAAAAAAAGTTCGAAAAATTTTGGGACCAAAAAAATTTTGACCCAAAAAAGTTTGAAAAATTTTGGGACCAAAAAAATTTTGACCTAAAAAAAAGTTCGAAAAATTTTGGGACCAAAAAACTTTGACCCAAAAAAAAGTTTGAAAAATTTTGGGACCAAAAAAATTTTGACCCAAAAAAGTTTGAAAAATTTTGGGACCAAAAAAATTTTGACCCAAAAAAACTTCGAAAAATTTTGGGACCAAAAAAATTTTGAGTCAAAAAAAAGGTTCGAAAAATTTTGGGACCAAAAAAATTTTGACCCAAAAAAAACTTCGAAAAATTTTGGGACCAAAAAAATTTTGACCCAAAAAAAATTTAGAAAAATTTTGGGACCAAAAAAATTTTGACCCAAAAAAAACTTCGAAAAATTTTGGGACCAAAAAAAATTTGACCCAAAAAAAAGTTTGAAAAATTTTGGGACCAAAAAAATTTTGACCCAAAAAAAGTTCGAAAAATTTTGGGACCAAAAAAATTTTGAGTCAAAAAAAAGTTCGAAAAATTTTGGGACCAAAAAAATTTTGACCCAAAAAAAACTTCGAAAAATTTTGGGACCAAAAAAATTTTGAGTCAAAAAAAAGTTCGAAAAATTTTGGGACCAAAAAAATTTTGACCCAAAAAAAACTTCGAAAAATTTTGGGACCAAAAAAATTTTGAGCCAAAAAAAATTTAGAAAAATTTTGGGACCAAAAAAATTTTGACCCAAAAAAAACTTCGAAAAATTTTGGGACCAAAAAAAATTTGACCCAAAAAAAAGTTTGAAAAATTTTGTGACCAAAAAAATTTTGACCCAAAAAAAACTTCGAAAAAATTTTGACCCAAAAAAAACTTCGAAAAATTTTGGGACCAAAAAAATTTTGACCCAAAAAAAACTTCGAAAAATTTTGGGACCAAAAAAATTTTGAGCCAAAAAAAAAGTTTGAAGAATTTTGGGATCAAAAAAACTTTGACCCAAAAAAAAGTTCGAAAAATTTTGGGACCAAAAAAATTTTGACCCAAAAAAGTTTGAAAAATTTTGGGACCAAAAAAATTTTGACCCAAAAAAAAGTTCGAAAAATTTTGGGACCAAAAAACTTTGACCCAAAAAAAAGTTCGAAAAATTTTGGGACCAAAAAAATTTTTACCCAAAAAAGTTTGAAAAATTTTGGGACCAAAAAAATTTTGACCCAAAAAAGTTTGAAAAATTTTGGGACCAAAAAAATTTTGACCCAAAAAAACTTCGAAAAATTTTGGGGCCAAAAAAAATTTGACCCAAAAAAAAGTTTGAAAAATTTTGTGATCAAAAAAATTTTGACCCAAAAAAAACTTCGAAAAAATTTTGACCCAAAAAAAACTTCGAAAAATTTTGGGACCAAAAAAATTTTGACCCAAAAAAAACTTCGAAAAATTTTGGGACCAAAAAAATTTTGAGCCAAAAAAAAAGTTTGAAGAATTTTGGGACCAAAAAAACTTTGACCCAAAAAAAAGATCGAAAAATTTTGGGACCAAAAAAATTTTGACCCAAAAAAGTTTGAAAAATTTTGGGACCAAAAAAATTTTGACCCAAAAAAAAGTTCGAAAAATTTTGGGACCAAAAAACTTTGACCCAAAAAAAAGTTCGAAAAATTTTGGGACCAAAAAAATTTTTACCCAAAAAAGTTTGAAAAATTTTGGGACCAAAAAAATTTTGACCCAAAAAAGTTTGAAAAATTTTGGGACCAAAAAAATTTTGACCCAAAAAAACTTCGAAAAATTTTGGGGCCAAAAAAATTTTGAGTCAAAAAAAAGTTCGAAAAATTTTGGGACCAAAAAAATTTTGACCCAAAAAAAAGTTTGAAAAATTTTGGGACCAAAAAAATTTTGACCCAAAAAAAAGTTTGAAAAATTTTAGGACCAAAAAAACTTTGAGCCAAAAAAAAAGTTTGAAAAATTTTGGGACCAAAAAAACTTTGACCCAAAAAAAAGTTTGAAAAATTTTGGGACCAAAAAAATTTTGACCCAAAAAAAAGTTTGAAAAATTTTGGGACCAAAAAAATTTTGACCAAAAAAAAAGTTCGAAAAATTTTGGGACCAAAAAAATTTTGACCCAAAAAAGTTTGAAAAATTTTGGGACCAAAAAAATTTTGACCCAAAAAAACTTCGAAAAATTTTGGGGCCAGAAAAATTTTGAGTCAAAAAAAAGTTCGAAAAATTTTGGGACCAAAAAAATTTTGACCCAAAAAAAAGTTTGAAAAATTTTGGGACCAAAAAAATTTTGACCCAAAAAAAAGTTTGAAAAATTTTGGGACCAAAAAAACTTTGAGCCAAAAAAAAAGTTTGAAAAATTTTGGGACCAAAAAAACTTTGACCCAAAAAAAAGTTTGAAAAATTTTGGGACCAAAAAAATTTTGACCCAAAAAAAAGTTTGAAAAATTTTGGGACCAAAAAATTTTTGACCAAAAAAAAAGTTCGAAAAATTTTGGGACCAAAAAAATTTTGACCCAAAAAAAGTTCGAAAAATTTTGGGACCAAAAAAATTTTGAGTCAAAAAAAAGTTCGAAAAATTTTGGGACCAAAAAAATTTTGACCCAAAAAAAAGTTTGAAAAATTTTGGGACCAAAAAAAATTTGGCCCAAAAAAAAGTTTGAAAAATTTTGGGACCAAAAAAATTTTGAGCCAAAAAAAATTTAGAAAAATTTTGGGACCAAAAAAATTTTGAGCCAAAAAAAACTTCGAAAAATTTTGGGACCAAAAAAAATTTGACCCAAAAAAAAGTTTGAAAAATTTTGGGACCAAAAAAATTTTGACCCAAAAAAAAGTTTGAAAAATTTTGGGACCAAAAAAATTTTGACCCAAAAAAAAGTTCGAAAAAATTTGGGACCAAAAAAATTTTGAGCCAAAAAAAAAGTTTAAAAAATTTTGGGACCAAAAAAACTTTGACCCAAAAAAAGTTTGAAAAATTTTGGGACCAAAAAAATTTTGACCCAAAAAAAACTTCGAAAAAATTTTGACCCAAAAAAAAGTTTGAAAAATTTTGAGACCAAAAAAAATTTGACCCAAAAAAACTTCGAAAAATTTTGGGACCAAAAAAATTTTGACCCAAAAAAAACTTCGAAAAATTTTGGGACCAAAAAAATTTTGACCCAAAAAAAACTTCGAAAAATTTTGGGACCAAAAAAATTTTGAGCCAAAAAAAAAGTTTGAAGAATTTTGGGACCAAAAAAACTTTGACCCAAAAAAAAGTTCGAAAAATTTTGGGACCAAAAAAATTTTTACCCAAAAAAGTTTGAAAAATTTTGGGACCAAAAAAATTTTGACCTAAAAAAAAGTTCGAAAAATTTTGGGACCAAAAAACTTTGACCCAAAAAAAAGTTCGAAAAATTTTGGGACCAAAAAAATTTTGACCCAAAAAAGTTTGAAAAATTTTGGGACCAAAAAAATTTTGACCCAAAAAAACTTCGAAAAATTTTGGGACCAAAAATATTTTGAGTCAAAAAAAAGGTTCGAAAAATTTTGGGACCAAAAAAACTTTGACCCAAAAAAAAGTTCGAAAAATTTTGGGACCAAAAAAATTTTGACCCAAAAAAGTTTGAAAAATTTTGGGACCAAAAAAATTTTGACCTAAAAAAAAGTTCGAAAAATTTTGGGACCAAAAAAATTTTGACCCAAAAAAGTTTGAAAAATTTTGGGACCAAAAAAATTTTGACCCAAAAAAACTTCGAAAAATTTTGGGACCAAAAAAATTTTGAGTCAAAAAAAAGGTTCGAAAAATTTTGGGACCAAAAAAATTTTGACCCAAAAAAAACTTCGAAAAATTTTGGGACCAAAAAAATTTTGACCCAAAAAAAATTTAGAAAAATTTTGGGACCAAAAAAATTTTGACCCAAAAAAAACTTCGAAAAATTTTGGGACCAAAAAAAATTTGACCCAAAAAAAAGTTTGAAAAATTTTGGGACCAAAAAAATTTTGACCCAAAAAAAAGTTTGAAAAATTTTGGGACCAAAAAAAATTTGACCCAAAAAAGTTAGAAAAATTTTGGGACCAAAAAAAATTTGACCCAAAAAAAGTTAGAAAAATTTTGGGACCAAAAAAATTTTGACCCAAAAAATATTTTGAAAAATTTTGGGACCAAAAAAAATTTGACCCAAAAAAAAGTTTGAAAAATTTTGGGACCAAAAAAATTTTGACCCAAAAAAAAGTTTGAAAAATTTTGGGACCAAAAAAATTTTGACCCAAAAAAAACTTCGAAAAAATTTTGACCCAAAAAAAAGTTTGAAAAATTTTGAGACCAAAAAAAATTTGACCCAAAAAAACTTCGAAAAATTTTGGGACCAAAAAAATTTTGACCCAAAAAAAACTTCGAAAAATTTTGGGACCAAAAAAATTTTGACCCAAAAAAAACTTCGAAAAATTTTGGGACCAAAAAAATTTTGAGCCAAAAAAAAAGTTTGAAGAATTTTGGGACCAAAAAAACTTTGACCCAAAAAAAAGTTCGAAAAATTTTGGGACCAAAAAAATTTTGACCCAAAAAAGTTTGAAAAATTTTGGGACCAAAAAAATTTTGACCTAAAAAAAAGTTCGAAAAATTTTGGGACCAAAAATCTTTGACCCAAAAAAAAGTTTGAAAAATTTTGGGACCAAAAAAATTTTGACCCAAAAAAGTTTGAAAAATTTTGGGACCAAAAAAATTTTGACCCAAAAAAACTTCGAAAAATTTTGGGACCAAAAAAATTTTGAGTCAAAAAAAAGGTTCGAAAAATTTTGGGACCAAAAAAATTTTGACCCAAAAAAAACTTCGAAAAATTTTGGGACCAAATAAATTTTGACCCAAAAAAAATTTAGAAAAATTTTGGGACCAAAAAAATTTTGACCCAAAAAAAACTTCGAAAAATTTTGGGACCAAAAAAAATTTGACCCAAAAAAAAGTTTGAAAAATTTTGGGACCAAAAAAATTTTGACCCAAAAAAAGTTCGAAAAATTTTGGGACCAAAAAAATTTTGAGTCAAAAAAAAGTTCGAAAAATTTTGGGACCAAAAAAATTTTGACCCAAAAAAAACTTCGAAAAATTTTGGGACCAAAAAAATTTTGAGTCAAAAAAAAGTTCGAAAAATTTTGGGACCAAAAAAATTTTGACCCAAAAAAAACTTCGAAAAATTTTGGGACCAAAAAAATTTTGAGCCAAAAAAAATTTAGAAAAATTTTGGGACCAAAAAAATTTTGACCCAAAAAAAACTTCGAAAAATTTTGGGACCAAAAAAAATTTGACCCAAAAAAAAGTTTGAAAAATTTTGTGACCAAAAAAATTTTGACCCAAAAAAAACTTCGAAAAAATTTTGACCCAAAAAAAACTTCGAAAAATTTTGGGACCAAAAAAATTTTGACCCAAAAAAAACTTCGAAAAATTTTGGGACCAAAAAAATTTTGAGCCAAAAAAAAAGTTTGAAGAATTTTGGGATCAAAAAAACTTTGACCCAAAAAAAAGTTCGAAAAATTTTGGGACCAAAAAAATTTTGACCCAAAAAAGTTTGAAAAATTTTGGGACCAAAAAAATTTTGACCCAAAAAAAAGTTCGAAAAATTTTGGGACCAAAAAACTTTGACCCAAAAAAAAGTTCGAAAAATTTTGGGACCAAAAAAATTTTTACCCAAAAAAGTTTGAAAAATTTTGGGACCAAAAAAATTTTGACCCAAAAAAGTTTGAAAAATTTTGGGACCAAAAAAATTTTGACCCAAAAAAACTTCGAAAAATTTTGGGGCCAAAAAAAATTTGACCCAAAAAAAAGTTTGAAAAATTTTGTGATCAAAAAAATTTTGACCCAAAAAAAACTTCAAAAAAATTTTGACCCAAAAAAAACTTCGAAAAATTTTGGGACCAAAAAAATTTTGACCCAAAAAAAACTTCGAAAAATTTTGGGACCAAAAAAATTTTGACCCAAAAAAAAGTTCGAAAAATTTTGGGACCAAAAAACTTTGACCCAAAAAAAAGTTCGAAAAATTTTGGGACCAAAAAAATTTTTACCCAAAAAAGTTTGAAAAATTTTGGGACCAAAAAAATTTTGACCCAAAAAAGTTTGAAAAATTTTGGGACCAAAAAAATTTTGACCCAAAAAAAAGTTCGAAAAATTTTGGGACCAAAAAACTTTGACCCAAAAAAAAGTTCGAAAAATTTTGGGACCAAAAAAATTTTTACCCAAAAAAGTTTGAAAAATTTTGGGACCAAAAAAATTTTGACCCAAAAAAGTTTGAAAAATTTTGGGACCAAAAAAATTTTGACCCAAAAAAACTTCGAAAAATTTTGGGGCCAAAAAAATTTTGAGTCAAAAAAAAGTTCGAAAAATTTTGGGACCAAAAAAATTTTGACCCAAAAAAAAGTTTGAAAAATTTTGGGACCAAAAAAATTTTGACCCAAAAAAACTTCGAAAAATTTTGGGGCCAAAAAAATTTTGAGTCAAAAAAAAGTTCGAAAAATTTTGGGACCAAAAAAATTTTGACCCAAAAAAAAGTTTGAAAAATTTTGGGACCAAAAAAATTTTGACCCAAAAAAACTTCGAAAAATTTTGGGGCCAAAAAAATTTTGAGTCAAAAAAAAGTTCGAAAAATTTTGGGACCAAAAAAATTTTGACCCAAAAAAAAGTTTGAAAAATTTTGGGACCAAAAAAATTTTGACCCAAAAAAAAGTTTGAAAAATTTTGGGACCAAAAAAACTTTGAGCCAAAAAAAAAGTTTGAAAAATTTTGGGACCAAAAAAACTTTGACCCAAAAAAAAGTTTGAAAAATTTTGGGACCAAAAAAATTTTGACCCAAAAAAAAGTTTGAAAAATTTTGGGACCAAAAAATTTTTGACCAAAAAAAAAGTTTGAAAAATTTTGGGACCAAAAAAATTTTGACCCAAAAAAAGTTCGAAAAATTTTGGGACCAAAAAAATTTTGAGTCAAAAAAAAGTTCGAAAAATTTTGGGACCAAAAAAATTTTGACCCAAAAAAAAGTTTGAAAAATTTTGGGACCAAAAAAAATTTGGCCCAAAAAAAAGTTTGAAAAATTTTGGGACCAAAAAAATTTTGAGCCAAAAAAAATTTAGAAAAATTTTGGGACCAAAAAAATTTTGAGCCAAAAAAAACTTCGAAAAATTTTGGGACCAAAAAAATTTTGACCCAAAAAAAACTTCGAAAAATTTTGGGACCAAAAAAATTTTGAGCCAAAAAAAAAGTTTGAAGAATTTTGGGACCAAAAAAACTTTGACCCAAAAAAAAGTTCGAAAAATTTTGGGACCAAAAAAATTTTGACCCAAAAAAGTTTGAAAAATTTTGGGACCAAAAAAATTTTGACCTAAAAAAAAGTTCGAAAAATTTTGGGACCAAAAAACTTTGACCCAAAAAAAAGTTTGAAAAATTTTGGGACCAAAAAAATTTTGACCCAAAAAAGTTTGAAAAATTTTGGGACCAAAAAAATTTTGACCCAAAAAAACTTCGAAAAATTTTGGGACCAAAAAAATTTTGAGTCAAAAAAAAGGTTCGAAAAATTTTGGGACCAAAAAAATTTTGACCCAAAAAAAACTTCGAAAAATTTTGGGACCAAAAAAATTTTGACCCAAAAAAAATTTAGAAAAATTTTGGGACCAAAAAAATTTTGACCCAAAAAAAACTTCGAAAAATTTTGGGACCAAAAAAAATTTGACCCAAAAAAAAGTTTGAAAAATTTTGGGACCAAAAAAATTTTGACCCAAAAAAAGTTCGAAAAATTTTGGGACCAAAAAAATTTTGAGTCAAAAAAAAGTTCGAAAAATTTTGGGACCAAAAAAATTTTGACCCAAAAAAAACTTCGAAAAATTTTGGGACCAAAAAAATTTTGAGTCAAAAAAAAGTTCGAAAAATTTTGGGACCAAAAAAATTTTGACCCAAAAAAAACTTCGAAAAATTTTGGGACCAAAAAAATTTTGAGCCAAAAAAAATTTAGAAAAATTTTGGGACCAAAAAAATTTTGACCCAAAAAAAACTTCGAAAAATTTTGGGACCAAAAAAAATTTGACCCAAAAAAAAGTTTGAAAAATTTTGTGACCAAAAAAATTTTGACCCAAAAAAAACTTCGAAAAAATTTTGACCCAAAAAAAACTTCGAAAAATTTTGGGACCAAAAAAATTTTGACCCAAAAAAAACTTCGAAAAATTTTGGGACCAAAAAAATTTTGAGCCAAAAAAAAAGTTTGAAGAATTTTGGGATCAAAAAAACTTTGACCCAAAAAAAAGTTCGAAAAATTTTGGGACCAAAAAAATTTTGACCCAAAAAAGTTTGAAAAATTTTGGGACCAAAAAAATTTTGACCCAAAAAAAAGTTCGAAAAATTTTGGGACCAAAAAACTTTGACCCAAAAAAAAGTTCGAAAAATTTTGGGACCAAAAAAATTTTTACCCAAAAAAGTTTGAAAAATTTTGGGACCAAAAAAATTTTGACCCAAAAAAGTTTGAAAAATTTTGGGACCAAAAAAATTTTGACCCAAAAAAACTTCGAAAAATTTTGGGGCCAAAAAAAATTTGACCCAAAAAAAAGTTTGAAAAATTTTGTGATCAAAAAAATTTTGACCCAAAAAAAACTTCGAAAAAATTTTGACCCAAAAAAAACTTCGAAAAATTTTGGGACCAAAAAAATTTTGACCCAAAAAAAACTTCGAAAAATTTTGGGACCAAAAAAATTTTGAGCCAAAAAAAAAGTTTGAAGAATTTTGGGACCAAAAAAACTTTGACCCAAAAAAAAGATCGAAAAATTTTGGGACCAAAAAAATTTTGACCCAAAAAAGTTTGAAAAATTTTGGGACCAAAAAAATTTTGACCCAAAAAAGTTTGAAAAATTTTGGGACCAAAAAAATTTTGACCCAAAAAAACTTCGAAAAATTTTGGGGCCAAAAAAATTTTGAGTCAAAAAAAAGTTCGAAAAATTTTGGGACCAAAAAAATTTTGACCCAAAAAAAAGTTTGAAAAATTTTGGGACCAAAAAAATTTTGACCCAAAAAAAAGTTTGAAAAATTTTAGGACCAAAAAAACTTTGAGCCAAAAAAAAAGTTTGAAAAATTTTGGGACCAAAAAAACTTTGACCCAAAAAAAAGTTTGAAAAATTTTGGGACCAAAAAAATTTTGACCCAAAAAAAAGTTTGAAAAATTTTGGGACCAAAAAAATTTTGACCAAAAAAAAAGTTCGAAAAATTTTGGGACCAAAAAAATTTTGACCCAAAAAAGTTTGAAAAATTTTGGGACCAAAAAAATTTTGACCCAAAAAAACTTCGAAAAATTTTGGGGCCAGAAAAATTTTGAGTCAAAAAAAAGTTCGAAAAATTTTGGGACCAAAAAAATTTTGACCCAAAAAAAAGTTTGAAAAATTTTTGGACCAAAAAAATTTTGACCCAAAAAAAAGTTTGAAAAATTTTGGGACCAAAAAAACTTTGAGCCAAAAAAAAAGTTTGAAAAATTTTGGGACCAAAAAAACTTTGACCCAAAAAAAAGTTTGAAAAATTTTGGGACCAAAAAAATTTTGACCCAAAAAAAAGTTTGAAAAATTTTGGGACCAAAAAATTTTTGACCAAAAAAAAAGTTCGAAAAATTTTGGGACCAAAAAAATTTTGACCCAAAAAAAGTTCGAAAAATTTTGGGACCAAAAAAATTTTGAGTCAAAAAAAAGTTCGAAAAATTTTGGGACCAAAAAAATTTTGACCCAAAAAAAAGTTTGAAAAATTTTGGGACCAAAAAAAATTTGGCCCAAAAAAAAGTTTGAAAAATTTTGGGACCAAAAAAATTTTGAGCCAAAAAAAATTTAGAAAAATTTTGGGACCAAAAAAATTTTGAGCCAAAAAAAACTTCGAAAAATTTTGGGACCAAAAAAAATTTGACCCAAAAAAAAGTTTGAAAAATTTTGGGACCAAAAAAATTTTGACCCAAAAAAAAGTTTGAAAAATTTTGGGACCAAAAAAATTTTGACCCAAAAAAAAGTTCGAAAAAATTTGGGACCAAAAAAATTTTGAGCCAAAAAAAAAGTTTAAAAAATTTTGGGACCAAAAAAACTTTGACCCAAAAAAAGTTTGAAAAATTTTGGGACCAAAAAAATTTTGACCCAAAAAAAACTTCGAAAAAATTTTGACCCAAAAAAAAGTTTGAAAAATTTTGAGACCAAAAAAAATTTGACCCAAAAAAACTTCGAAAAATTTTGGGACCAAAAAAATTTTGACCCAAAAAAAACTTCGAAAAATTTTGGGACCAAAAAAATTTTGACCCAAAAAAAACTTCGAAAAATTTTGGGACCAAAAAAATTTTGAGCCAAAAAAAAAGTTTGAAGAATTTTGGGACCAAAAAAACTTTGACCCAAAAAAAAGTTCGAAAAATTTTGGGACCAAAAAAATTTTTACCCAAAAAAGTTTGAAAAATTTTGGGACCAAAAAAATTTTGACCTAAAAAAAAGTTCGAAAAATTTTGGGACCAAAAAACTTTGACCCAAAAAAAAGTTCGAAAAATTTTGGGACCAAAAAAATTTTGACCCAAAAAAGTTTGAAAAATTTTGGGACCAAAAAAATTTTGACCCAAAAAAACTTCGAAAAATTTTGGGACCAAAAATATTTTGAGTCAAAAAAAAGGTTCGAAAAATTTTGGGACCAAAAAAACTTTGACCCAAAAAAAAGTTCGAAAAATTTTGGGACCAAAAAAATTTTGACCCAAAAAAGTTTGAAAAATTTTGGGACCAAAAAAATTTTGACCTAAAAAAAAGTTCGAAAAATTTTGGGACCAAAAAAATTTTGACCCAAAAAAGTTTGAAAAATTTTGGGACCAAAAAAATTTTGACCCAAAAAAACTTCGAAAAATTTTGGGACCAAAAAAATTTTGAGTCAAAAAAAAGGTTCGAAAAATTTTGGGACCAAAAAAATTTTGACCCAAAAAAAACTTCGAAAAATTTTGGGACCAAAAAAATTTTGACCCAAAAAAAATTTAGAAAAATTTTGGGACCAAAAAAATTTTGACCCAAAAAAAACTTCGAAAAATTTTGGGACCAAAAAAAATTTGACCCAAAAAAAAGTTTGAAAAATTTTGGGACCAAAAAAATTTTGACCCAAAAAAAAGTTTGAAAAATTTTGGGACCAAAAAAAATTTGACCCAAAAAAGTTAGAAAAATTTTGGGACCAAAAAAAATTTGACCCAAAAAAAGTTAGAAAAATTTTGGGACCAAAAAAATTTTGACCCAAAAAATATTTTGAAAAATTTTGGGACCAAAAAAAATTTGACCCAAAAAAAAGTTTGAAAAATTTTGGGACCAAAAAAATTTTGAGTCAAAAAAGTTTGAAAAATTTTGGGACCAAAAAAATTTTGACCTAAAAAAAAGTTCGAAAAATTTTGGGACCAAAAAAAATTTGACCCAAAAAAAAGTTAGAAAAATTTTGGGACCAAAAAAATTTTGACCCAAAAAAAAGTTTGAAAAATTTTGGGACCAAAAAAATTTTGACCCAATAAAAAGTTTGAAAAATTTTGGGACCAAAAAAATTTTGACCAAAAAAAAACTTCGAAAAATTTTGGGACCAAAAAAAATTTGGCCCAAAAAAAAGTTTGAAAAATTTTGGGACCAAAAAAATTTTGAGCCAAAAAAAATTTAGAAAAATTTTGGGACCAAAAAAATTTTGAGCCAAAAAAAACTTCGAAAAATTTTGGGACCAAAAAAAATTTGGCCCAAAAAAAAGTTTGAAAAATTTTGGGACCAAAAAAATTTTGAGCCAAAAAAAATTTAGAAAAATTTTGGGACCAAAAAAATTTTGAGCCAAAAAAAACTTCGAAAAATTTTGGGACCAAAAAAAATTTGACCCAAAAAAAAGTTTGAAAAATTTTGGGACCAAAAAAATTTTGACCTAAAAAAAAGTTCGAAAAATTTTGGGACCAAAAAACTTTGACCCAAAAAAAAGTTCGAAAAATTTTGGGACCAAAAAAATTTTGACCCAAAAAAGTTTGAAAAATTTTGGGACCAAAAAAATTTTGACCCAAAAAAACTTCGAAAAATTTTGGGACCAAAAACATTTTGAGTCAAAAAAAAGGTTCGAAAAATTTTGGGACCAAAAAAATTTTGACCCAAAAAAAACTTCGAAAAATTTTGGGACCAAAAAAATTTTGACCCAAAAAAAATTTAGAAAAATTTTGGGACCAAAAAAATTTTGACCCAAAAAAACTTCGAAAAATTTTGGGACCAAAAAAAATTTGACCCAAAAAAAAGTTTGAAAAATTTTGGGACCAAAAAAATTTTGAGCCAAAAAAAATTTAGAAAAATTTTGGGACCAAAAAAATTTTGAGCCAAAAAAAACTTCGAAAAATTTTGGGACCAAAAAAAATTTGACCCAAAAAAAAGTTTGAAAAATTTTGGGACCAAAAAAATTTTGACCCAAAAAAAAGTTTGAAAAATTTTGGGACCAAAAAAATTTTGACCCAAAAAAAAGTTCGAAAAAATTTGGGACCAAAAAAATTTTGAGCCAAAAAAAAAGTTTAAAAAATTTTGGGACCAAAAAAACTTTGACCCAAAAAAAGTTTGAAAAATTTTGGGACCAAAAAAATTTTGACCCAATAAAAAGTTTGAAAAATTTTGGGACCAAAAAAATTTTGACCAAAAAAAAACTTCGAAAAATTTTGGGACCAAAAAAAATTTGACCCAAAAAAAAGTTAGAAAAATTTTGGGACCAAAAAAAATTTGACCCAACAAAAAGTTAGAAAAATTTTGGGACCAAAAAAATTTTGACCCAAAAAAAAGTTTGAAAAATTTTGGGACCAAAAAAATTTTGACCCAAAAAAAACTTCGAAAAAATTTTGAATCAAAAAAAAGTTTGAAAAATTTTGAGACCAAAAAAAATTTGACCCAAAAAAACTTCGAAAAATTTTGGGACCAAAAAAATTTTGACCCAAAAAAAACTTCGAAAAATTTTGGGACCAAAAAAATTTTGACCCAAAAAAAAGTTTGAAAAATTTTGGGACCAAAAAAATTTTGAGCCAAAAAAAACTTCGAAAAATTTTGGGACCAAAAAAAATTTGACCCAAAAAAAAGTTTGAAAAATTTTGGGACCAAAAAAATTTTGACCCAAAAAAAAGTTTGAAAAATTTTGGGACCAAAAAAATTTTGACCCAAAAAAAAGTTCGAAAAAATTTGGGACCAAAAAAATTTTGAGCCAAAAAAAAAGTTTAAAAAATTTTGGGACCAAAAAAACTTTGACCCAAAAAAAGTTTGAAAAATTTTGGGACCAAAAAAATTTTGACCCAATAAAAAGTTTGAAAAATTTTGGGACCAAAAAAATTTTGACCAAAAAAAAACTTCGAAAAATTTTGGGACCAAAAAAAATTTGACCCAAAAAAAAGTTAGAAAAATTTTGGGACCAAAAAAAATTTGACCCAACAAAAAGTTAGAAAAATTTTGGGACCAAAAAAATTTTGACCCAAAAAAAAGTTTGAAAAATTTTGGGACCAAAAAAATTTTGACCCAAAAAAAACTTCGAAAAAATTTTGACCCAAAAAAAAGTTTGAAAAATTTTGAGACCAAAAAAAATTTGACCCAAAAAAACTTCGAAAAATTTTGGGACCAAAAAAATTTTGACCCAAAAAAAACTTCGAAAAATTTTGGGACCAAAAAAATTTTGACCCAAAAAAAACTTCGAAAAATTTTGGGACCAAAAAAATTTTGAGCCAAAAAAAAAGTTTGAAGAATTTTGGGACCAAAAAAACTTTGACCCAAAAAAAAGTTCGAAAAATTTTGGGACCAAAAAAATTTTGACCCAAAAAAGTTTGAAAAATTTTGGGACCAAAAAAATTTTGACCTAAAAAAAAGTTCGAAAAATTTTGGGACCAAAAAACTTTGACCCAAAAAAAAGTTCGAAAAATTTGGGACCAAAAAAATTTTGACCCAAAAAAGTTTGAAAAATTTTGGGACCAAAAAAATTTTGACCCAAAAAAACTTCGAAAAATTTTGGGACCAAAAAAATTTTGAGTCAAAAAAAAGGTTCGAAAAATTTTGGGACCAAAAAAATTTTGACCCAAAAAAAACTTCGAAAAATTTTGGGACCAAAAAAATTTTGACCCAAAAAAAATTTAGAAAAATTTTGGGACCAAAAAAATTTTGACCCAAAAAAAACTTCGAAAAATTTTGGGACCAAAAAAAATTTGACCCAAAAAAAAGTTTGAAAAATTTTGGGACCAAAAAAATTTTGACCCAAAAAAAGTTCGAAAAATTTTGGGACCAAAAAAATTTTGAGTCAAAAAAAAGTTCGAAAAATTTTGGGACCAAAAAAATTTTGACCCAAAAAAAACTTCGAAAAATTTTGGGACCAAAAAAATTTTGAGCCAAAAAAAATTTAGAAAAATTTTGTGACCAAAAAAATTTTGACCCAAAAAAAACTTCGAAAAAATTTTGACCCAAAAAAAACTTCGAAAAATTTTGGGACCAAAAAAATTTTGACCCAAAAAAAACTTCGAAAAATTTTGGGACCAAAAAAATTTTGAGCCAAAAAAAAAGTTTGAAGAATTTTGGGACCAAAAAAACTTTGACCCAAAAAAAAGTTCGAAAAATTTTGGGACCAAAAAAATTTTGACCCAAAAAAGTTTGAAAAATTTTGGGACCAAAAAAATTTTGACCCAAAAAAAAGTTCGAAAAATTTTGGGACCAAAAAACTTTGACCCAAAAAAAAGTTCGAAAAATTTTGGGACCAAAAAAATTTTTACCCAAAAAAGTTTGAAAAATTTTGGGACCAAAAAAATTTTGACCCAAAAAAGTTTGAAAAATTTTGGGACCAAAAAAATTTTGACCCAAAAAAACTTCGAAAAATTTTGGGGCCAAAAAAAATTTGACCCAAAAAAAAGTTTGAAAAATTTTGTGACCAAAAAAATTTTGACCCAAAAAAAACTTCGAAAAATTTTGGGACCAAAAAAATTTTGACCCAAAAAAAACTTCGAAAAATTTTGGGACCAAAAAAATTTTGAGCCAAAAAAAAAGTTTGAAGAATTTTGGGACCAAAAAAACTTTGACCCAAAAAAAAGTTCGAAAAATTTTGGGACCAAAAAAATTTTGACCCAAAAAAGTTTGAAAAATTTTGGGACCAAAAAAATTTTGACCCAAAAAAAAGTTCGAAAAATTTTGGGACCAAAAAACTTTGACCCAAAAAAAAGTTCGAAAAATTTTGGGACCAAAAAAATTTTTACCCAAAAAAGTTTGAAAAATTTTGGGACCAAAAAAATTTTGACCCAAAAAAGTTTGAAAAATTTTGGGACCAAAAAAATTTTGACCCAAAAAAACTTCGAAAAATTTTGGGGCCAAAAAAATTTTGAGTCAAAAAAAAGTTCGAAAAATTTTGGGACCAAAAAAATTTTGACCCAAAAAAAAGTTTGAAAAATTTTGGGACCAAAAAAATTTTGACCCAAAAAAAAGTTTGAAAAATTTTGGGACCAAAAAAACTTTGAGCCAAAAAAAAAGTTTGAAAAATTTTGGGACCAAAAAAACTTTGACCCAAAAAAAAGTTTGAAAAATTTTGGGACCAAAAAAATTTTGACCCAAAAAAAAGTTTGAAAAATTTTGGGACCAAAAAAATTTTGACCAAAAAAAAAGTTCGAAAAATTTTGGGACCAAAAAAATTTTGACCCAAAAAAGTTTGAAAAATTTTGGGACCAAAAAAATTTTGACCCAAAAAAACTTCGAAAAATTTTGGGGCCAAAAAAATTTTGAGTCAAAAAAAAGTTCGAAAAATTTTGGGACCAAAAAAATTTTGACCCAAAAAAAAGTTTGAAAAATTTTGGGACCAAAAAAATTTTGACCCAAAAAAAAGTTTGAAAAATTTTGGGACCAAAAATACTTTGAGCCAAAAAAAAAGTTTGAAAAATTTTGGGACCAAAAAAACTTTGACCCAAAAAAAAGTTTGAAAAATTTTGGGACCAAAAAAATTTTGACCCAAAAAAAAGTTTGAAAAATTTTGGGACCAAAAAATTTTTGACCAAAAAAAAAGTTCGAAAAATTTTGGGACCAAAAAAATTTTGACCCAAAAAAAGTTCGAAAAATTTTGGGACCAAAAAAATTTTGAGTCAAAAAAAAGTTCGAAAAATTTTGGGACCAAAAAAATTTTGACCCAAAAAAAAGTTTGAAAAATTTTGGGACCAAAAAAAATTTGGCCCAAAAAAAAGTTTGAAAAATTTTGGGACCAAAAAAATTTTGAGCCAAAAAAAATTTAGAAAAATTTTGGGACCAAAAAAATTTTGAGCCAAAAAAAACTTCGAAAAATTTTGGGACCAAAAACAAATTTGACCCAAAAAAAAGTTTGAAAAATTTTGGGACCAAAAAAATTTTGACCCAAAAAAAAGTTTGAAAAATTTTGGGACCAAAAAAATTTTGACCCAAAAAAAAGTTCGAAAAAATTTGGGACCAAAAAAATTTTGAGCCAAAAAAAAAGTTTAAAAAATTTTGGGACCAAAAAAACTTTGACCCAAAAAAGTTTGAAAAATTTTGGGACCAAAAAAATTTTGACCCAAAAAAAACTTCGAAAAAATTTTGACCCAAAAAAAAGTTTGAAAAATTTTGAGACCAAAAAAAAATTGACCCAAAAAAACTTCGAAAAATTTTGGGACCAAAAAAATTTTGACCCAAAAAAAACTTCGAAAAATTTTGGGACCAAAAAAATTTTGACCCAAAAAAAAACTTCGAAAAATTTTGGGACCAAAAAAATTTTGAGCCAAAAAAAAAGTTTGAAGAATTTTGGGACCAAAAAAACTTTGACCCAAAAAAAAGTTCGAAAAATTTTGGGACCAAAAAAATTTTGACCCAAAAAAGTTTGAAAAATTTTGGGACCAAAAAAATTTTGACCTAAAAAAAAGTTCGAAAAATTTTGGGACCAAAAAACTTTGACCCAAAAAAAAGTTCGAAAAATTTTGGGACCAAAAAAATTTTGACCCAAAAAAGTTTGAAAAATTTTGGGACCAAAAAAATTTTGTACCAAAAAAACTTCGAAAAATTTTGGGACCAAAAAAATTTTGAGTCAAAAAAAAGGTTCGAAAAATTTTGGGACCAAAAAAATTTTGACCCAAAAAAAACTTCGAAAAATTTTGGGACCAAAAAAATTTTGACCCAAAAAAAATTTAGAAAAATTTTGGGACCAAAAAAATTTTGACCCAAAAAAAACTTCGAAAAATTTTGGGACCAAAAAAAATTTGACCCAAAAAAAAGTTTGAAAAATTTTGGGACCAAAAAAATTTTGACCCAAAAAAAGTTCGAAAAATTTTGGGACCAAAACAATTTTGAGTCAAAAAAAAGTTCGAAAAATTTTGGGACCAAAAAAATTTTGACCCAAAAAAAACTTCGAAAAATTTTGGGACCAAAAAAATTTTGAGTCAAAAAAAAGTTCGAAAAATTTTGGGACCAAAAAAATTTTGACCCAAAAAAAACTTCGAAAAATTTTGGGACCAAAAAAATTTTGAGCCAAAAAAAATTTAGAAAAATTTTGGGACCAAAAAAATTTTGACCCAAAAAAAACTTCGAAAAATTTTGGGACCAAAAAAAATTTGACCCAAAAAAAAGTTTGAAAAATTTTGTGACCAAAAAAATTTTGACCCAAAAAAAACTTCGAAAAAATTTTGACCCAAAAAAAACTTCGAAAAATTTTGGGACCAAAAAAATTTTGACCCAAAAAAAACTTCGAAAAATTTTGGGACCAAAAAAATTTTGAGCCAAAAAAAAAGTTTGAAGAATTTTGGGACCAAAAAAACTTTGACCCAAAAAAAAGTTCGAAAAATTTTGGGACCAAAAAAATTTTGACCCAAAAAAGTTTGAAAAATTTTGGGACCAAAAAAATTTTGACCCAAAAAAAAGTTCGAAAAATTTTGGGACCAAAAAACTTTGACCCAAAAAAAAGTTCGAAAAATTTTGGGACCAAAAAAATTTTTACCCAAAAAAGTTTGAAAAATTTTGGGACCAAAAAAATTTTGACCCAAAAAAGTTTGAAAAATTTTGGGACCAAAAAAATTTTGACCCAAAAAAACTTCGAAAAATTTTGGGGCCAAAAAAAATTTGACCCAAAAAAAAGTTTGAAAAATTTTGTGACCAAAAAAATTTTGACCCAAAAAAAACTTCGAAAAAATTTTGACCCAAAAAAAACTTCGAAAAATTTTGGGACCAAAAAAATTTTGACCCAAAAAAAACTTCGAAAAATTTTGGGACCAAAAAAATTTTGAGCCAAAAAAAAAGTTTGAAGAATTTTGGGACCAAAAAAACTTTGACCCAAAAAAAAGTTCGAAAAATTTTGGGACCAAAAAAATTTTGACCCAAAAAAGTTTGAAAAATTTTGGGACCAAAAAAATTTTGACCCAAAAAAAAGTTCGAAAAATTTTGGGACCAAAAAACTTTGACCCAAAAAAAAGTTCGAAAAATTTTGGGACCAAAAAAATTTTTACCCAAAAAAAAGTTTGAAAAATTTTGGGACCAAAAAAACTTTGAGCCAAAAAAAAAGTTTGAAAAATTTTGGGACCAAAAAAACTTTGACCCAAAAAAAAGTTAGAAAAATTTTGGGACCAAAAAAATTTTGACCCAAAAAAAAGTTTGAAAAATTTTGGGACCAAAAAAATTTTGACCAAAAAAAAAGTTCGAAAAATTTTGGGACCAAAAAAATTTTGACCCAAAAAAGTTTGAAAAATTTTGGGACCAAAAAAATTTTGACCCAAAAAAACTTCGAAAAATTTTGGGGCCAAAAAAATTTTGAGTCAAAAAAAAGTTCGAAAAATTTTGGGACCAAAAAAATTTTGACCCAAAAAAAAGTTTGAAAAATTTTGGGACCAAAAAAATTTTGACCCAAAAAAAAGTTTGAAAAATTTTGGGACCAAAAAAACTTTGAGCCAAAAAAAAAGTTTGAAAAATTTTGGGACCAAAAAAACTTTGACCCAAAAAAAAGTTTGAAAAATTTTGGGACCAAAAAAATTTTGACCCAAAAAAAAGTTTGAAAAATTTTGGGACCAAAAAATTTTTGACCAAAAAAAAAGTTCGAAAAATTTTGGGACCAAAAAAATTTTGACCCAAAAAAAGTTCGAAAAATTTTGGGACCAAAAAAATTTTGAGTCAAAAAAAAGTTCGAAAAATTTTGGGACCAAAAAAATTTTGACCCAAAAAAAAGTTTGAAAAATTTTGGGACCAAAAAAAATTTGGCCCAAAAAAAAGTTTGAAAAATTTTGGGACCAAAAAAATTTTGAGCCAAAAAAAATTTAGAAAAATTTTGGGACCAAAAAAATTTTGAGCCAAAAAAAAGGTTCGAAAAATTTTGGGACCAAAAAAATTTTGACCCAAAAAAAACTTCGAAAAATTTTGGGACCAAAAAAAATTTGACCCAAAAAAAATTTAGAAAAATTTTGGGACCAAAAAAATTTTGACCCAAAAAAAACTTCGAAAAATTTTGGGACCAAAAAAAATTTGACCCAAAAAAAAGTTTGAAAAATTTTGGGACCAAAAAAATTTTGACCCAAAAAAAGTTCGAAAAATTTTGGGACCAAAAAAATTTTGAGTCAAAAAAAAGTTCGAAAAATTTTGGGACCAAAAAAATTTTGACCCAAAAAAAACTTCGAAAAATTTTGGGACCAAAAAAATTTTGAGTCAAAAAAAAGTTCGAAAAATTTTGGGACCAAAAAAATTTTGACCCAAAAAAAAATTCGAAAAATTTTGGGACCAAAAAAATTTTGAGCCAAAAAAAATTTAGAAAAATTTTGGGACCAAAAAAATTTTGACCCAAAAAAAACTTCGAAAAATTTTGGGACCAAAAAAAATTTGACCCAAAAAAAAGTTTGAAAAATTTTGGGACCAAAAAAATTTTGACCCAAAAAAAGTTCGAAAAATTTTGGGACCAAAAAAATTTTGAGTCAAAAAAAAGTTCGAAAAATTTTGGGACCAAAAAAATTTTGACCCAAAAAAAACTTCGAAAAATTTTGGGACCAAAAAAATTTTGAGTCAAAAAAAAGTTCGAAAAATTTTGGGACCAAAAAAATTTTGACCCAAAAAAAACTTCGAAAAATTTTGGGACCAAAAAAATTTTGAGCCAAAAAAAATTTAGAAAAATTTTGGGACCAAAAAAATTTTGACCCAAAAAAAACTTCGAAAAATTTTGGGACCAAAAAAAATTTGACCCAAAAAAAAGTTTGAAAAATTTTGTGACCAAAAAAATTTTGACCCAAAAAAAACTTCGAAAAAATTTTGACCCAAAAAAAACTTCGAAAAATTTTGGGACCAAAAAAATTTTGACCCAAAAAAAACTTCGAAAAATTTTGGGACCAAAAAAATTTTGAGCCAAAAAAAAAGTTTGAAGA
The DNA here is from genome assembly GCF_023375975.1 of Astyanax mexicanus. Taxonomy (NCBI): domain Eukaryota; kingdom Metazoa; phylum Chordata; class Actinopteri; order Characiformes; family Acestrorhamphidae; genus Astyanax; species Astyanax mexicanus. The sequence continues at coordinate 68,348,857 of NC_064408.1, read as the reverse complement.
ATTTTGGGACCAAAAAAACTTTGACCCAAAAAAAAGTTCGAAAAATTTTGGGACCAAAAAAATTTTGACCCAAAAAAGTTTGAAAAATTTTGGGACCAAAAAAATTTTGACCCAAAAAAAAGTTCGAAAAATTTTGGGACCAAAAAACTTTGACCCAAAAAAAGTTCGAAAAATTTTGGGACCAAAAAAATTTTTACCCAAAAAAGTTTGAAAAATTTTGGGACCAAAAAAATTTTGACCCAAAAAAGTTTGAAAAATTTTGGGACCAAAAAAATTTTGACCCAAAAAAACTTCGAAAAATTTTGGGGCCAAAAAAAATTTGACCCAAAAAAAAGTTTGAAAAATTTTGTGACCAAAAAAATTTTGACCCAAAAAAAACTTCGAAAAAATTTTGACCCAAAAAAAACTTCGAAAAATTTTGGGACCAAAAAAATTTTGACCCAAAAAAAACTTCGAAAAATTTTGGGACCAAAAAAATTTTGAGCCAAAAAAAAAGTTTGAAGAATTTTGGGACCAAAAAAACTTTGACCCAAAAAAAAGTTCGAAAAATTTTGGGACCAAAAAAATTTTGACCCAAAAAAGTTTGAAAAATTTTGGGACCAAAAAAATTTTGACCTAAAAAAAAGTTCGAAAAATTTTGGGACCAAAAAACTTTGACCCAAAAAAAAGTTCGAAAAATTTTGGGACCAAAAAAATTTTGACCCAAAAAAGTTTGAAAAATTTTGGGACAAAAAAAATTTTGTACCAAAAAAACTTCGAAAAATTTTGGGACCAAAAAAATTTTGAGTCAAAAAAAAGGTTCGAAAAATTTTGGGACCAAAAAAATTTTGACCCAAAAAAAACTTCGAAAAATTTTGGGACCAAAAAAATTTTGACCCAAAAAAAATTTAGAAAAATTTTGGGACCAAAAAAATTTTGACACAAAAAAAACTTCGAAAAATTTTGGGACCAAAAAAAAATTTGACCCAAAAAAAAGTTTGAAAAATTTTGGGACCAAAAAAATTTTGACCCAAAAAAAGTTCGAAAAATTTTGGGACCAAAAAAATTTTGAGTCAAAAAAAAGTTCGAAAAATTTTGGGACCAAAAAAATTTTGACCCAAAAAAAACTTCGAAAAATTTTGGGACCAAAAAAATTTTGAGTCAAAAAAAAGTTCGAAAAATTTTGGGACCAAAAAAATTTTGACCCAAAAAAAACTTCGAAAAATTTTGGGACCAAAAAAATTTTGAGCCAAAAAAAAATTAGAAAAATTTTGGGACCAAAAAAATTTTGACCCAAAAAAAGTTCGAAAAATTTTGGGACCAAAAAAATTTTTACCCAAAAAAGTTTGAAAAATTTTGGGACCAAAAAAATTTTGACCCAAAAAAGTTTGAAAAATTTTGGGACCAAAAAAATTTTGACCCAAAAAAACTTCGAAAAATTTTGGGGCCAAAAAAAATTTGACCCAAAAAAAAGTTTGAAAAATTTTGTGACCAAAAAAATTTTGACCCAAAAAAAACTTCGAAAAAATTTTGACCCAAAAAAAACTTCGAAAAATTTTGGGACCAAAAAAATTTTGACCCAAAAAAAACTTCGAAAAATTTTGGGACCAAAAAAATTTTGAGCCAAAAAAAAAGTTTGAAGAATTTTGGGACCAAAAAAACTTTGACCCAAAAAAAAGTTCGAAAAATTTTGGGACCAAAAAAATTTTGACCCAAAAAAGTTTGAAAAATTTTGGGACCAAAAAAATTTTGACCTAAAAAAAAGTTCGAAAAATTTTGGGACCAAAAAACTTTGACCCAAAAAAAAGTTCGAAAAATTTTGGGACCAAAAAAATTTTGACCCAAAAAAGTTTGAAAAATTTTGGGACCAAAAAAATTTTGTACCAAAAAAACTTCGAAAAATTTTGGGACCAAAAAAATTTTGAGTCAAAAAAAAGGTTCGAAAAATTTTGGGACCAAAAAAATTTTGACCCAAAAAAAACTTCGAAAAATTTTGGGACCAAAAAAATTTTGACCCAAAAAAAATTTAGAAAAATTTTGGGACCAAAAAAATTTTGACCCAAAAAAAACTTCGAAAAATTTTGGGACCAAAAAAAATTTGACCCAAAAAAAAGTTTGAAAAATTTTGGGACCAAAAAAATTTTGACCCAAAAAAAGTTCGAAAAATTTTGGGACCAAAAAAATTTTGAGTCAAAAAAAAGTTCGAAAAATTTTGGGACCAAAAAAATTTTGACCCAAAAAAAACTTCGAAAAATTTTGGGACCAAAAAAATTTTGAGTCAAAAAAAAGTTCGAAAAATTTTGGGACCAAAAAAATTTTGACCCAAAAAAAACTTCGAAAAATTTTGGGACCAAAAAAATTTTGAGCCAAAAAAAATTTAGAAAAATTTTGGGACCAAAAAAATTTTGACCCAAAAAAAACTTCGAAAAATTTTGGGACCAAAAAAAATTTGACCCAAAAAAAAGTTTAAAAATTTTGTGACCAAAAAAATTTTGACCCAAAAAAAACTTCGAAAAAATTTTGACCCAAAAAAAACTTCGAAAAATTTTGGGACCAAAAAAATTTTGACCCAAAAAAAACTTCGAAAAATTTTGGGACCAAAAAAATTTTGAGCCAAAAAAAAAGTTTGAAGAATTTTGGGACCAAAAAAACTTTGACCCAAAAAAAAGTTCGAAAAATTTTGGGACCAAAAAAATTTTGACCCAAAAAAGTTTGAAAAATTTTGGGACCAAAAAAATTTTGACCCAAAAAAAAGTTCGAAAAATTTTGGGACCAAAAAACTTTGACCCAAAAAAAAGTTCGAAAAATTTTGGGACCAAAAAAATTTTTACCCAAAAAAGTTTGAAAAATTTTGGGACCAAAAAAATTTTGACCCAAAAAAGTTTGAAAAATTTTGGGACCAAAAAAATTTTGACCCAAAAAAACTTCGAAAAATTTTGGGGCCAAAAAAAATTTGACCCAAAAAAAAGTTTGAAAAATTTTGTGACCAAAAAAATTTTGACCCAAAAAAAACTTCGAAAAAATTTTGACCCAAAAAAAACTTCGAAAAATTTTGGGACCAAAAAAATTTTGACCCAAAAAAAACTTCGAAAAATTTTGGGACCAAAAAAATTTTGAGCCAAAAAAAAAGTTTGAAGAATTTTGGGACCAAAAAAACTTTGACCCAAAAAAAAGTTCGAAAAATTTTGGGACCAAAAAAATTTTGACCCAAAAAAGTTTGAAAAATTTTGGGACCAAAAAAATTTTGACCCAAAAAAAAGTTCGAAAAATTTTGGGACCAAAAAACTTTGACCCAAAAAAAAGTTCGAAAAATTTTGGGACCAAAAAAATTTTTACCCAAAAAAAAGTTTGAAAAATTTTGGGACCAAAAAAACTTTGAGCCAAAAAAAAAGTTTGAAAAATTTTGGGACCAAAAAAACTTTGACCCAAAAAAAAGTTAGAAAAATTTTGGGACCAAAAAAATTTTGACCCAAAAAAAAGTTTGAAAAATTTTGGGACCAAAAAAATTTTGACCAAAAAAAAAGTTCGAAAAATTTTGGGACCAAAAAAATTTTGACCCAAAAAAGTTTGAAAAATTTTGGGACCAAAAAATTTTGACCCAAAAAAACTTCGAAAAATTTTGGGGCCAAAAAAATTTTGAGTCAAAAAAAAGTTCGAAAAATTTTGGGACCAAAAAAATTTTGACCCAAAAAAAAGTTTGAAAAATTTTGGGACCAAAAAAATTTTGACCCAAAAAAAAGTTTGAAAAATTTTGGGACCAAAAAAACTTTGAGCCAAAAAAAAAGTTTGAAAAATTTTGGGACCAAAAAAACTTTGACCCAAAAAAAAGTTTGAAAAATTTTGGGACCAAAAAAATTTTGACCCAAAAAAAAGTTTGAAAAATTTTGGGACCAAAAAATTTTTGACCAAAAAAAAAGTTCGAAAAATTTTGGGACCAAAAAAATTTTGACCCAAAAAAAGTTCGAAAAATTTTGGGACCAAAAAAATTTTGAGTCAAAAAAAAGTTCGAAAAATTTTGGGACCAAAAAAATTTTGACCCAAAAAAAAGTTTGAAAAATTTTGGGACCAAAAAAAATTTGGCCCAAAAAAAAGTTTGAAAAATTTTGGGACCAAAAAAATTTTGAGCCAAAAAAAATTTAGAAAAATTTTGGGACCAAAAAAATTTTGAGCCAAAAAAAAGGTTCGAAAAATTTTGGGACCAAAAAAATTTTGACCCAAAAAAAACTTCGAAAAATTTTGGGACCAAAAAAAATTTGACCCAAAAAAAATTTAGAAAAATTTTGGGACCAAAAAAATTTTGACCCAAAAAAAACTTCGAAAAATTTTGGGACCAAAAAAAATTTGACCCAAAAAAAAGTTTGAAAAATTTTGGGACCAAAAAAATTTTGACCCAAAAAAAGTTCGAAAAATTTTGGGACCAAAAAAATTTTGAGTCAAAAAAAAGTTCGAAAAATTTTGGGACCAAAAAAATTTTGACCCAAAAAAAACTTCGAAAAATTTTGGGACCAAAAAAATTTTGAGTCAAAAAAAAGTTCGAAAAATTTTGGGACCAAAAAAATTTTGACCCAAAAAAAACTTCGAAAAATTTTGGGACCAAAAAAATTTTGAGCCAAAAAAAATTTAGAAAAATTTTGGGACCAAAAAAATTTTGACCCAAAAAAAACTTCGAAAAATTTTGGGACCAAAAAAAATTTGACCCAAAAAAAAGTTTGAAAAATTTTGGGACCAAAAAAATTTTGACCCAAAAAAAGTTCGAAAAATTTTGGGACCAAAAAAATTTTGAGTCAAAAAAAAGTTCGAAAAATTTTGGGACCAAAAAAATTTTGACCCAAAAAAAACTTCGAAAAATTTTGGGACCAAAAAAATTTTGAGTCAAAAAAAAGTTCGAAAAATTTTGGGACCAAAAAAATTTTGACCCAAAAAAAACTTCGAAAAATTTTGAGTCAAAAAAAAGTTCGAAAAATTTTGGGACCAAAAAAATTTTGAGCCAAAAAAAATTTAGAAAAATTTTGGGACCAAAAAAATTTTGACCCAAAAAAAACTTCGAAAAATTTTGGGACCAAAAAAAATTTGACCCAAAAAAAAGTTTGAAAAATTTTGTGACCAAAAAAATTTTGACCCAAAAAAAACTTCGAAAAAATTTTGACCCAAAAAAAACTTCGAAAAATTTTGGGACCAAAAAAATTTTGACCCAAAAAAAACTTCGAAAAATTTTGGGACCAAAAAAATTTTGAGCCAAAAAAAAAGTTTGAAGAATTTTGGGACCAAAAAAACTTTGACCCAAAAAAAAGTTCGAAAAATTTTGGGACCAAAAAAATTTTGACCCAAAAAAGTTTGAAAAATTTTGGGACCAAAAAAATTTTGACCCAAAAAAAAGTTCGAAAAATTTTGGGACCAAAAAACTTTGACCCAAAAAAAGTTCGAAAAATTTTGGGACCAAAAAAATTTTTACCCAAAAAAGTTTGAAAAATTTTGGGACCAAAAAAATTTTGACCCAAAAAAGTTTGAAAAATTTTGGGACCAAAAAAATTTTGACCCAAAAAAACTTCGAAAAATTTTGGGGCCAAAAAAAATTTGACCCAAAAAAAAGTTTGAAAAATTTTGTGACCAAAAAAATTTTGACCCAAAAAAAACTTCGAAAAAATTTTGACCCAAAAAAAACTTCGAAAAATTTTGGGACCAAAAAAATTTTGACCCAAAAAAAACTTCTAAAAATTTTGGGACCAAAAAAATTTTGAGCCAAAAAAAAAGTTTGAAGAATTTTGGGACCAAAAAAACTTTGACCCAAAAAAAAGTTCGAAAAATTTTGGGACCAAAAAAATTTTGACCCAAAAAAGTTTGAAAAATTTTGGGACCAAAAAAATTTTGACCCAAAAAAAAGTTCGAAAAATTTTGGGACCAAAAAACTTTGACCCAAAAAAAAGTTCGAAAAATTTTGGGACCAAAAAAATTTTTACCCAAAAAAGTTTGAAAAATTTTGGGACCAAAAAAATTTTGACCCAAAAAAGTTTGAAAAACTTTGGGACCAAAAAAATTTTGACCCAAAAAAACTTCGAAAAATTTTGGGGCCAAAAAAATTTTGAGTCAAAAAAAAGTTCGAAAAATTTTGGGACCAAAAAAATTTTGACCCAAAAAAAAGTTTGAAAAATTTTGGGACCAAAAAAATTTTGACCCAAAAAAAAGTTTGAAAAATTTTGGGACCAAAAAAACTTTGAGCCAAAAAAAAAGTTTGAAAAATTTTGGGACCAAAAAAACTTTGACCCAAAAAAAAGTTAGAAAAATTTTGGGACCAAAAAAATTTTGACCCAAAAAAAAGTTTGAAAAATTTTGGGACCAAAAAAATTTTGACCAAAAAAAAAGTTCGAAAAATTTTGGGACCAAAAAAATTTTGACCCAAAAAAGTTTGAAAAATTTTGGGACCAAAAAAATTTTGACCCAAAAAAACTTCGAAAAATTTTGGGGCCAAAAAAATTTTGAGTCAAAAAAAAGTTCGAAAAATTTTGGGACCAAAAAAATTTTGACCCAAAAAATAGTTTGAAAAATTTTGGGACCAAAAAAATTTTGACCCAAAAAAAAGTTCGAAAAATTTTGGGGCCAAAAAAATTTTGAGTCAAAAAAAAGTTCGAAAAATTTTGGGACCAAAAAAATTTTGACCCAAAAAAAAGTTTGAAAAATTTTGGGACCAAAAAAATTTTGACCCAAAAAAAAGTTTGAAAAATTTTGGCACCAAAAAAATTTTGACCCAAAAAAACTTCGAAAAATTTTGGGGCCAAAAAAATTTTGAGTCAAAAAAAAGTTCGAAAAATTTTGGGACCAAAAAAATTTTGACCCAAAAAAAAGTTTGAAAAATTTTGGGACCAAAAAAATTTTGACCCAAAAAAAAGTTTGAAAAATTTTGGGACCAAAAAAACTTTGAGCCAAAAAAAAAGTTTGAAAAATTTTGGGACCAAAAAAACTTTGACCCAAAAAAAAGTTTGAAAAATTTTGGGACCAAAAAAATTTTGACCCAAAAAAAAGTTTGAAAAATTTTGGGACCAAAAAATTTTTGACCAAAAAAAAAGTTCGAAAAATTTTGGGACCAAAAAAATTTTGACCCAAAAAAAGTTCGAAAAATTTTGGGACCAAAAAAATTTTGAGTCAAAAAAAAGTTCGAAAAATTTTGGGACCAAAAAAATTTTGACCCAAAAAAAAGTTTGAAAAATTTTGGGACCAAAAAAAATTTGGCCCAAAAAAAAGTTTGAAAAATTTTGGGACCAAAAAAATTTTGAGCCAAAAAAAATTTAGAAAAATTTTGGGACCAAAAAAATTTTGAGCCAAAAAAAACTTCGAAAAATTTTGGGACCAAAAAAAATTTGACCCAAAAAAAAGTTTGAAAAATTTTGGGACCAAAAAAATTTTGACCCAAAAAAAAGTTTGAAAAATTTTGGGACCAAAAAAATTTTGACCCAAAAAAAAGTTCGAAAAAATTTGGGACCAAAAAAATTTTGAGCCAAAAAAAAGTTTAAAAAATTTTGGGACCAAAAAAACTTTGACCCAAAAAAAGTTTGAAAAATTTTGGGACCAAAAAAATTTTGACCCAATAAAAAGTTTGAAAAATTTTGGGACCAAAAAAATTTTGACCAAAAAAAAACTTCGAAAAATTTTGGGACCAAAAAAAATTTGACCCAAAAAAAAGTTAGAAAAATTTTGGGACCAAAAAAATTTGACCCAAAAAAAAGTTAGAAAAATTTTGGGACCAAAAAAATTTTGACCCAAAAAAAAGTTTGAAAAATTTTGGGACCAAAAAAATTTTGACCCAAAAAAAACTTCGAAAAAATTTTGACCCAAAAAAAAGTTTGAAAAATTTTAAGACCAAAAAAAATTTGACCCAAAAAAACTTCGAAAAATTTTGGGACCAAAAAAATTTTGACCCAAAAAAAACTTCGAAAAATTTTGGGACCAAAAAAATTTTGACCCAAAAAAAACTTCGAAAAATTTTGGGACCAAAAAAATTTTGAGCCAAAAAAAAAGTTTGAAGAATTTTGGGACCAAAAAAACTTTGACCCAAAAAAAAGTTCGAAAAATTTTGGGACCAAAAAAATTTTGACCCAAAAAAGTTTGAAAAATTTTGGGACCAAAAAAATTTTGACCTAAAAAAAAGTTCGAAAAATTTTGGGACCAAAAAACTTTGACCCAAAAAAAAGTTCGAAAAATTTTGGGACCAAAAAAATTTTGACCCAAAAAAGTTTGAAAAATTTTGGGACCAAAAAAATTTTGACCCAAAAAAACTTCGAAAAATTTTGGGACCAAAAAAATTTTGAGTCAAAAAAAAGGTTCGAAAAATTTTGGGACCAAAAAAATTTTGACCCAAAAAAAACTTCGAAAAATTTTGGGACCAAAAAAATTTTGACCCAAAAAAAATTTAGAAAAATTTTGGGACCAAAAAAATTTTGACCCAAAAAAAACTTCGAAAAATTTTGGGACCAAAAAAATTTGACCCAAAAAAAAGTTTGAAAAATTTTGGGACCAAAAAAATTTTGACCCAAAAAAAAGTTTGAAAAATTTTGGGACCAAAAAAAATTTGACCCAAAAAAGTTAGAAAAATTTTGGGACCAAAAAAAATTTGACCCAAAAAAAGTTAGAAAAATTTTGGGACCAAAAAAATTTTGACCCAAAAAAAATTGTGAAAAATTTTGGGACCAAAAAAAATTTGACCCAAAAAAAAGTTTGAAAAATTTTGGGACCAAAAAAATTTTGAGTCAAAAAAGTTTGAAAAATTTTGGGACCAAAAAAATTTTGACCTAAAAAAAAGTTCGAAAAATTTTGGGACCAAAAAAAATTTGACCCAAAAAAAAGTTAGAAAAATTTTGGGACCAAAAAAATTTTGACCCAAAAAAAAGTTTGAAAAATTTTGGGACCAAAAAAACTTTGACCCAAAAAAAAGTTCGAAAAATTTTGGGACCAAAAAAATTTTGACCCAAAAAAGTTTGAAAAATTTTGGGACCAAAAAAATTTTGACCCAAAAAAACTTCGAAAAATTTTGGGACCAAAAAAATTTTGAGTCAAAAAAAAGGTTCGAAAAATTTTGGGACCAAAAAAATTTTGACCCAAAAAAAACTTCGAAAAATTTTGGGACCAAAAAAATTTTGACCCAAAAAAAATTTAGAAAAATTTTGGGACCAAAAAAATTTTGACCCAAAAAAAACTTCGAAAAATTTTGGGACCAAAAAAAATTTGACCCAAAAAAAAGTTTGAAAAATTTTGGGACCAAAAAAATTTTGACCCAAAAAAAAGTTTGAAAAATTTTGGGACCAAAAAAAATTTGACCCAAAAAAGTTAGAAAAATTTTGGGACCAAAAAAAATTTGACCCAAAAAAAGTTAGAAAAATTTTGGGACCAAAAAAATTTTGACCCAAAAAAAATTGTGAAAAATTTTGGGACCAAAAAAAATTTGACCCAAAAAAAAGTTTGAAAAATTTTGGGACCAAAAAAATTTTGAGTCAAAAAAGTTTGAAAAATTTTGGGACCAAAAAAATTTTGACCTAAAAAAAAGTTCGAAAAATTTTGGGACCAAAAAAAATTTGACCCAAAAAAAAGTTAGAAAAATTTTGGGACCAAAAAAATTTTGACCCAAAAAAAAGTTTGAAAAATTTTGGGACCAAAAAAATTTTGACCCAATAAAAAGTTTGAAAAATTTTGGGACCAAAAAAATTTTGACCAAAAAAAAACTTCGAAAAATTTTGGGACCAAAAAAAATTTGACCCAAAAAAAAGTTAGAAAAATTTTGGGACCAAAAAAAATTTGACCCAAAAAAAAGTTAGAAAAATTTTGGGACCAAAAAAATTTTGACCCAAAAAAAAGTTTGAAAAATTTTGGGACCAAAAAAATTTTGACCCAAAAAAAACTTCGAAAAAATTTTGACCCAAAAAAAAGTTTGAAAAATTTTGAGACCAAAAAAAATTTGACCCAAAAAAACTTCGAAAAATTTTGGGACCAAAAAAATTTTGACCCAAAAAAAACTTCGAAAAATTTTGGGACCAAAAAAATTTTGACCCAAAAAAAAGTTAGAAAAATTTTGGGACCAAAAAAATTTTGACCCAAAAAAAAGTTTGAAAAATTTTGGGACCAAAAAAATTTTGACCCAATAAAAAGTTTGAAAAATTTTGGGACCAAAAAAATTTTGACCAAAAAAAAACTTCGAAAAATTTTGGGACCAAAAAAAATTTGACCCAAAAAAAAGTTAGAAAAATTTTGGGACCAAAAAAAATTTGACCCAAAAAAAAGTTAGAAAAATTTTGGGACCAAAAAAATTTTGACCCAAAAAAAGTTTGAAAAATTTTGGGACCAAAAAAATTTTGACCCAAAAAAAACTTCGAAAAAATTTTGACCCAAAAAAAAGTTTGAAAAATTTTGAGACCAAAAAAAATTTGACCCAAAAAAACTTCGAAAAATTTTGGGACCAAAAAAATTTTGACCCAAAAAAAACTTCGAAAAATTTTGGGACCAAAAAAATTTTGACCCAAAAAAAACTTCGAAAAATTTTGGGACCAAAAAAATTTTGAGCCAAAAAAAAAGTTTGAAGAATTTTGGGACCAAAAAAACTTTGACCCAAAAAAAAGTTCGAAAAATTTTGGGACCAAAAAAATTTTGACCCAAAAAAGTTTGAAAAATTTTTGGACCAAAAAAATTTTGACCCAAAAAAAAGTTTGAAAAATTTTGGGACCAAAAAAACTTTGAGCCAAAAAAAAAGTTTGAAAAATTTTGGGACCAAAAAAACTTTGACCCAAAAAAAAGTTTGAAAAATTTTGGGACCAAAAAAATTTTGACCCAAAAAAAAGTTTGAAAAATTTTGGGACCAAAAAAATTTTGACCAAAAAAAAAGTTCGAAAAATTTTGGGACCAAAAAAATTTTGACCCAAAAAAAGTTTGAAAAATTTTGGGACCAAAAAAATTTTGAGTCAAAAAAAAGTTCGAAAAATTTTGGGACCAAAAAAATTTTGACCCAAAAAAAAGTTAGAAAAATTTTGGGACCAAAAAAAATTTGGCCCAAAAAAAAGTTTGAAAAATTTTGGGACCAAAAAAATTTTGAGCCAAAAAAAATTTAGAAAAATTTTGGGACCAAAAAAATTTTGAGCCAAAAAAAACTTCGAAAAATTTTGGGACCAAAAAAAATTTGACCCAAAAAAAAGTTTGAAAAATTTTGGGACCAAAAAAATTTTGACCCAAAAAAAACTTCGAAAAATTTTGGGACCAAAAAAAATTTGACCCAAAAAAAAGTTTGAAAAATTTTGGGACCAAAAAAATTTTGAGCCAAAAAAAACTTCGAAAAATTTTGGGACCAAAAAAACTTTGACCCAAAAAAAAGTTTGAAAAATTTTGGGACCAAAAAAATTTTGACCCAAAAAAAAGTTTGAAAAATTTTGGGACCAAAAAAATTTTGACCAAAAAAAAAGTTCGAAAAATTTTGGGACCAAAAAAATTTTGACCCAAAAAAAGTTTGAAAAATTTTGGGACCAAAAAAATTTTGAGTCAAAAAAAAGTTCGAAAAATTTTGGGACCAAAAAAATTTTGACCCAAAAAAAAGTTAGAAAAATTTTGGGACCAAAAAAAATTTGGCCCAAAAAAAAGTTTGAAAAATTTTGGGACCAAAAAAATTTTGAGCCAAAAAAAATTTAGAAAAATTTTGGGACCAAAAAAATTTTGAGCCAAAAAAAACTTCGAAAAATTTTGGGACCAAAAAAAATTTGACCCAAAAAAAAGTTAGAAAAATTTTGGGACCAAAAAAATTTTGACCCAAAAAAAAGTTTGAAAAATTTTGGGACCAAAAAAATTTTGACCCAAAAAAAACTTCGAAAAAATTTTGACCCAAAAAAAAGTTTGAAAAATTTTGAGACCAAAAAAAATTTGACCCAAAAAAACTTCGAAAAATTTTGGGACCAAAAAAATTTTGACCCAAAAAAAACTTCAAAAAATTTTGGGACCAAAAAAATTTTGACCCAAAAAAAACTTCGAAAAATTTTGGGACCAAAAAAATTTTGAGCCAAAAAAAAAGTTTGAAGAATTTTGGGACCAAAAAAACTTTGACCCAAAAAAAAGTTCGAAGAATTTTGGGACCAAAAAAATTTTGACCCAAAAAAGTTTGAAAAATTTTGGGACCAAAAAAATTTTGACCTAAAAAAAAGTTCGAAAAATTTTGGGACCAAAAAACTTTGACCCAAAAAAAAGTTCGAAAAATTTTGGGACCAAAAAAATTTTGACCCAAAAAAGTTTGAAAAATTTTGGGACCAAAAAAATTTTGACCCAAAAAAACTTCGAAAAATTTTGGGACCAAAAAAATTTTGAGTCAAAAAAAAGGTTCGAAAAATTTTGGGACCAAAAAAATTTTGACCCAAAAAAAACTTCGAAAAATTTTGGGACCAAAAAAATTTTGACCCAAAAAAAATTTAGAAAAATTTTGGGACCAAAAAAATTTTGACCCAAAAAAAACTTCGAAAAATTTTGGGACCAAAAAAAATTTGACCCAAAAAAAAGTTTGAAAAATTTTGGGACCAAAAAAATTTTGACCCAAAAAAAGTTCGAAAAATTTTGGGACCAAAAAAATTTTGAGTCAAAAAAAAGTTCGAAAAATTTTGGGACCAAAAAAATTTTGACCCAAAAAAAAGTTTGAAAAATTTTGGGACCAAAAAAAATTTGGCCCAAAAAAAAATTTGAAAAATTTTGGGACCAAAAAAATTTTGAGCCAAAAAAAATTTAGAAAAATTTTGGGACCAAAAAAATTTTGAGCCAAAAAAAACTTCGAAAAATTTTGGGACCAAAAAAAATTTGACCCAAAAAAAAGTTTGAAAAATTTTGGGACCAAAAAAATTTTGACCCAAAAAAAAGTTTGAAAAATTTTGGGACCAAAAAAATTTTGACCCAAAAAAAAGTTCGAAAAAATTTGGGACCAAAAAAATTTTGAGCCAAAAAAAAAGTTTAAAAAATTTTGGGACCAAAAAAACTTTGACCCAAAAAAAGTTTGAAAAATTTTGGGACCAAAAAAATTTTGACCCAATAAAAAGTTTGAAAAATTTTGGGACCAAAAAAATTTTGACCAAAAAAAAACTTCGAAAAATTTTGGGACCAAAAAAAATTTGACCCAAAAAAAAGTTAGAAAAATTTTGGGACCAAAAAAAATTTGACCCAAAAAAAAGTTAGAAAAATTTTGGGACCAAAAAAATTTTGACCCAAAAAAAAGTTTGAAAAATTTTGGGACCAAAAAAATTTTGACCCAAAAAAAACTTCGAAAAAATTTTGACCCAAAAAAAAGTTTGAAAAATTTTGAGACCAAAAAAAATTTGACCCAAAAAAACTTCGAAAAATTTTGGGACCAAAAAAATTTTGACCCAAAAAAAACTTCGAAAAATTTTGGGACCAAAAAAATTTTGACCCAAAAAAAACTTCGAAAAATTTTGGGACCAAAAAAATTTTGAGCCAAAAAAAAAGTTTGAAGAATTTTGGGACCAAAAAAACTTTGACCCAAAAAAAAGTTCGAAAAATTTTGGGACCAAAAAAATTTTGACCCAAAAAAGTTTGAAAAATTTTGGGACCAAAAAAATTTTGACCTAAAAAAAAGTTCGAAAAATTTTGGGACCAAAAAACTTTGACCCAAAAAAAAGTTCGAAAAATTTTGGGACCAAAAAAATTTTGACCCAAAAAAGATTGAAAAATTTTGGGACCAAAAAAATTTTGACCCAAAAAAGTTTGAAAAATTTTGGGACCAAAAAAACTTCGAAAAATTTTGGGACCAAAAAAATTTTGAGTCAAAAAAAAGGTTCGAAAAATTTTGGGACCAAAAAAATTTTGACCCAAAAAAAACTTCGAAAAATTTTGGGACCAAAAAAAATTTGACCCAAAAAAAATTTAGAAAAATTTTGGGACCAAAAAAATTTTGACCCAAAAAAAACTTCGAAAAATTTTGGGACCAAAAAAAATTTGACCCAAAAAAAAGTTTGAAAAATTTTGGGACCAAAAAAATTTTGACCCAAAAAAAAGTTTGAAAAATTTTGGGACCAAAAAAAATTTGACCCAAAAAAGTTAGAAAAATTTTGGGACCAAAAAAAATTTGACCCAAAAAAAAGTTTGAAAAATTTTGGGAGCAAAAAAATTTTGACCCAAAAAAAATTTTGAAAAATTTTGGGACCAAAAAAAATTTGACCCAAAAAAAAGTTTGAAAAATTTTGGGACCAAAAAAATTTTGAGTCAAAAAAGTTTGAAAAATTTTGGGACCAAAAAAATTTTGACCTAAAAAAAAGTTCGAAAAATTTTGGGACCAAAAAAAATTTGACCCAAAAAAAAGTTAGAAAAATTTTGGGACCAAAAAAATTTTTAACCCAAAAAAAAGTTTGAAAAATTTTGGGACCAAAAAAATTTTGACCCAAAAAAAACTTCGAAAAATTTTGGGACCAAAAAAACTTTGACCCAAAAAAAAGTTCGAAAAATTTTGGGACCAAAAAAATTTTGACCCAAAAAAAAGTTCGAAAAATTTTGGGACCAAAAAAATTTTGACCCAAAAAAGTTTGAAAAATTTTGGGACCAAAAAACTTTGACCCAAAAAAAAGTTCGAAAAATTTTGGGACCAAAAAAATTTTGACCCAAAAAAGTTTGAAAAATTTTGGGACCAAAAAAATTTTGACCCAAAAAAGTTTGAAAAATTTTGGGACCAAAAAAATTTTGAGTCAAAAAAAAGGTTCGAAAAATTTTGGGACCAAAAAAATTTTGACCCAAAAAAAACTTCGAAAAATTTTGGGACCAAAAAAATTTTGACCCAAAAAAAATTTAGAAAAATTTTGGGACCAAAAAAATTTTGACCCAAAAAAAACTTCGAAAAATTTTGGGACCAAAAAAAATTTGACCCAAAAAAAAGTTTGAAAAATTTTGGGACCAAAAAAAATTTGACCCAAAAAAAAGTTTGAAAAATTTTGGGACCAAAAAAAATTTGACCCAAAAAAAAGTTTGAAAAATTTTGGGACCAAAAAAAATTTGACCCAAAAAAGTTTGAAAAATTTTGGGACCAAAAAAATTTTGACCCAAAAAAAATTTTGAAAAATTTTGGGACCAAAAAAAATTTGACCCAAAAAAAATTTTGAAAAATTTTGGGACCAAAAAAAATTTGACCCAAAAAAAAGTTTGAAAAATTTTGGGACCAAAAAAATTTTGAGTCAAAAAAAAGTTTGAAAAATTTTGGGACCAAAAAAATTTTGACCCAAAAAAAACTTCGAAAAAAATTTGGCCCAAAAAAAAGTTTGAAAAATTTTGGGACCAAAAAAATTTTGAGCCAAAAAAAATTTAGAAAAATTTTGGGACCAAAAAAATTTTGAGCCAAAAAAAAGTTAGAAAAATTTTGGGACCAAAAAAATTTTGACCCAAAAAAAACTTCGAAAAATTTTGGGACCAACAAAACTTTGACCCAAAAAAAAGTTCGAAAAATTTTGGGACCAAAAAAATTTTGACCCAAAAAAAAGTTCGAAAAATTTTGGGACCAAAAAAATTTTGACCCAAAAAAAAGTTCGAAAAATTTTGGGACCAAAAAAAATTTGACCCAAAAAAGTTTGAAAAATTTTGGGACCAAAAAACTTTGACCCAAAAAAAAGTTCGAAAAATTTTGGGACCAAAAAAATTTTGACCCAAAAAAGTTTGAAAAAGTTTGGGACCAAAAAAATTTTGACCCAAAAAAGTTTGAAAAATTTTGGGACCAAAAAAATTTTGAGTCAAAAAAAAGGTTCGAAAAATTTTGGGACCAAAAAAATTTTGACCCAAAAAAAACTTCGAAAAATTTTGGGACCAAAAAAATTTTGACCCAAAAAAAATTTAGAAAAATTTTGGGACCAAAAAAATTTTGACCCAAAAAAAACTTCGAAAAATTTTGGGACCAAAAAAAAATTTGACCCAAAAAAAAGTTTGAAAAATTTTGGGACCAAAAAAAATTTGACCCAAAAAAAAGTTTGAAAAATTTTGGGACCAAAAAAAATTTGACCCAAAAAAAAGTTTGAAAAATTTTGGGACCAAAAAAAATTTGACCCAAAAAAGTTTGAAAAATTTTGGGACCAAAAAAATTTTGACCCAAAAAAAATTTTGAAAAATTTTGGGACCAAAAAAAATTTGACCCAAAAAAAATTTTGAAAAATTTTGGGACCAAAAAAAATTTGACCCAAAAAAAAGTTTGAAAAATTTTGGGACCAAAAAAATTTTGAGTCAAAAAAAAGTTTGAAAAATTTTGGGACCAAAAAAATTTTGACCCAAAAAAAACTTCGAAAAAAATTTGGCCCAAAAAAAAGTTTGAAAAATTTTGGGACCAAAAAAATTTTGAGCCAAAAAAAATTTAGAAAAATTTTGGGACCAAAAAAATTTTGAGCCAAAAAAAAGTTAGAAAAATTTTGGGACCAAAAAAATTTTGACCCAAAAAAAACTTCGAAAAATTTTGGGACCAAAAAAACTTTGACCCAAAAAAAAGTTCGAAAAATTTTGGGACCAAAAAAATTTTGACCCAAAAAAAAGTTCGAAAAATTTTGGGACCAAAAAAATTTTGACCCAAAAAAGTTTGAAAAATTTTGGGACCAAAAAACTTTGACCCAAAAAAAAGTTCGAAAAATTTTGGGACCAAAAAAATTTTGACCCAAAAAAGTTTGAAAAATTTTGGGACCAAAAAAATTTTGACCCAAAAAAGTTTGAAAAATTTTGGGACCAAAAAAATTTTGAGTCAAAAAAAAGGTTCGAAAAATTTTGGGACCAAAAAAATTTTGACCCAAAAAAACCTTCGAAAAATTTTGGGACCAAAAAAATTTTGACCCAAAAAAAACTTCGAAAAAAATTTGGCCCAAAAAAAAGTTTGAAAAATTTTGGGACCAAAAAAATTTTGAGCCAAAAAAAATTTAGAAAAATTTTGGGACCAAAAAAATTTTGAGCCAAAAAAAAGTTAGAAAAATTTTGGGACCAAAAAAATTTTGACCCAAAAAAAACTTCGAAAAATTTTGGGACCAAAAAAACTTTGACCCAAAAAAAAGTTCGAAAAATTTTGGGACCAAAAAAATTTTGACCCAAAAAAAAGTTCGAAAAATTTTGGGACCAAAAAAATTTTGACCCAAAAAAGTTTGAAAAATTTTGGGACCAAAAAACTTTGACCCAAAAAAAAGTTCGAAAAATTTTGGGACCAAAAAAATTTTGACCCAAAAAAGTTTGAAAAATTTTGGGACCAAAAAAATTTTGACCCAAAAAAGTTTGAAAAATTTTGGGACCAAAAAAATTTTGAGTCAAAAAAAAGGTTCGAAAAATTTTGGGACCAAAAAAATTTTGACCCAAAGAAACCTTCGAAAAATTTTGGGACCAAAAAAATTTTGACCCAAAAAAAATTTAGAAAAATTTTGGGACCAAAAAAATTTTGACCCAAAAAAAACTTCGAAAAATTTTGGGACCAAAAAAAATTTGACCCAAAAAAAAGTTTGAAAAATTTTGGGACCAAAAAAAATTTGACCCAAAAAAAAGTTTGAAAAATTTTGGGACCAAAAAAAATTTGACCCAAAAAAAAGTTTGAAAAATTTTGGGACCAAAAAAAATTTGACCCAAAAAAGTTTGAAAAATTTTGGGACCAAAAAAATTTTGACCCAAAAAAAATTTTGAAAAATTTTGGGACCAAAAAAAATTTGACCCAAAAAAAATTTTGAAAAATTTTGGGACCAAAAAAAATTTGACCCAAAAAAGTTTGAAAAATTTTGGGACCAAAAAAAATTTGACCCAAAAAAAATTTTGAAAAATTTTGGGACCAAAAAAAATTTGACCCAAAAAAAATTTTGAAAAATTTTGGGACCAAAAAAAATTTGACCCAAAAAAAAGTTTGAAAAATTTTGGGACCAAAAAAATTTTGAGTCAAAAAAAAGTTTGAAAAATTTTGGGACCAAAAAAATTTTGACCCAAAAAAAACTTCGAAAAAAATTTGGCCCAAAAAAAAGTTTGAAAAATTTTGGGACCAAAAAAATTTTGAGCCAAAAAAAATTTAGAAAAATTTTGGGACCAAAAAAATTTTGAGCCAAAAAAAATTTCGAAAAATTTTGGGACCAAAAAAAATTTGACCCAAAAAAAAGTTTGAAAAATTTTGGGACCAAAAAAATTTTGACCCAAAAAAAAGTTTGAAAAATTTTGGGACCAAAAAAATTTTGACCCAAAAAAAAGTTCGAAAAAATTTGGGACCAAAAAAAATTTGACCCAAAAAAAAGTTAGAAAAATTTTGGGACCAAAAAAAATTTGACCCAAAAAAAAGTTAGAAAAATTTTGGGACCAAAAAAATTTTGACCCAAAAAAAAGTTTGAAAAATTTTGGGACCAAAAAAATTTTGACCCAAAAAAAACTTCGAAAAAATTTTGACCCAAAAAAAAGTTTGAAAAATTTTGAGACCAAAAAAAATTTGACCCAAAAAAACTTCGAAAAATTTTGGGACCAAAAAAATTTTGACCCAAAAAAAACTTCGAAAAATTTTGGGACCAAAAAAATTTTGACCCAAAAAAAACTTCGAAAAATTTTGGGACCAAAAAAATTTTGAGCCAAAAAAAAAGTTTGAAGAATTTTGGGACCAAAAAAACTTTGACCCAAAAAAAAGTTCGAAAAATTTTGGGACCAAAAAAATTTTGACCCAAAAAAGTTTGAAAAATTTTGGGACCAAAAAAATTTTGACCTAAAAAAAAGTTCGAAAAATTTTGGGACCAAAAAACTTTGACCCAAAAAAAAGTTCGAAAAATTTTGGGACCAAAAAAATTTTGACCCAAAAAAGTTTGAAAAATTTTGGGACCAAAAAAATTTTGACCCAAAAAAACTTCGAAAAATTTTGGGACCAAAAAAATTTTGAGTCAAAAAAAAGGTTCGAAAAATTTTGGGACCAAAAAAATTTTGACCCAAAAAAAACTTCAAAAAATTTTGGGACCAAAAAAATTTTGACCCAAAAAAAATTTAGAAAAATTTTGGGACCAAAAAAATTTTGACCCAAAAAAAACTTCGAAAAATTTTGGGACCAAAAAAAATTTGACCCAAAAAAAAGTTTGAAAAATTTTGGGACCAAAAAAATTTTGACCCAAAAAAAGTTCGAAAAATTTTGGGACCAAAAAAATTTTGAGTCAAAAAAAAGTTCGAAAAATTTTGGGACCAAAAAAATTTTGACCCAAAAAAAAGTTTGAAAAATTTTGGGACCAAAAAAAATTTGGCCCAAAAAAAAAGTTTGAAAAATTTTGGGACCAAAAAAATTTTGAGCCAAAAAAAATTTAGAAAAATTTTGGGACCAAAAAAATTTTGAGCCAAAAAAAACTTCGAAAAATTTTGGGACCAAAAAAAATTTGACCCAAAAAAAAGTTTGAAAAATTTTGGGACCAAAAAAATTTTGACCCAAAAAAAACTTCGAAAAAATTTTGACCCAAAAAAAAGTTTGAAAAATTTTGAGACCAAAAAAAATTTGACCCAAAAAAACTTCGAAAAATTTTGGGACCAAAAAAAATTTGACCCAAAAAAAACTTCGAAAAATTTTGGGACCAAAAAAATTTTGACCCAAAAAAAACTTCGAAAAATTTTGGGACCAAAAAAATTTTGAGCCAAAAAAAAAGTTTGAAGAATTTTGGGACCAAAAAAACTTTGACCCAAAAAAAAGTTCGAAAAATTTTGGGACCAAAAAAATTTTGACCCAAAAAAGTTTGAAAAATTTTGGGACCAAAAAAATTTTGACCTAAAAAAAAGTTCGAAAAATTTTGGGACCAAAAAACTTTGACCCAAAAAAAAGTTCGAAAAATTTTGGGACCAAAAAAATTTTGACCCAAAAAAGTTTGAAAAATTTTGGGACCAAAAAAATTTTGACCCAAAAAAACTTCGAAAAATTTTGGGACCAAAAAAATTTTGAGTCAAAAAAAAGGTTCGAAAAATTTTGGGACCAAAAAAATTTTGACCCAAAAAAAACTTCGAAAAATTTTGGGACCAAAAAAATTTTGACCCAAAAAAAATTTAGAAAAATTTTGGGACCAAAAAAATTTTGACCCAAAAAAAACTTCGAAAAATTTTGGGACCAAAAAAAATTTGACCCAAAAAAAAGTTTGAAAAATTTTGGGACCAAAAAAATTTTGACCCAAAAAAAGTTCGAAAAATTTTGGGACCAAAAAAATTTTGAGTCAAAAAAAAGTTCGAAAAATTTTGGGACCAAAAAAATTTTGACCCAAAAAAAAGTTTGAAAAATTTTGGGACCAAAAAAAATTTGGCCCAAAAAAAAGTTTGAAAAATTTTGGGACCAAAAAAATTTTGAGCCAAAAAAAATTTAGAAAAATTTTGGGACCAAAAAAATTTTGAGCCAAAAAAAACTTCGAAAAATTTTGGGACCAAAAAAAATTTGACCCAAAAAAAAGTTTGAAAAATTTTGGGACCAAAAAAATTTTGACCCAAAAAAAAGTTTGAAAAATTTTGGGACCAAAAAAATTTTGACCCAAAAAAAAGTTCGAAAAAATTTGGGACCAAAAAAATTTTGAGCCAAAAAAAAAGTTTAAAAAATTTTGGGACCAAAAAAACTTTGACCCAAAAAAAGTTTGAAAAATTTTGGGACCAAAAAAATTTTGACCCAATAAAAAGTTTGAAAAATTTTGGGACCAAAAAAAATTTGACCCAAAAAAAAGTTTGAAAAATTTTGGGACCAAAAAAATTTTGAGTCAAAAAAAAGTTTGAAAAATTTTGGGACCAAAAAAATTTTGACCCAAAAAAAACTTCGAAAAAAATTTGGCCCAAAAAAAAGTTTGAAAAATTTTGGGACCAAAAAAATTTTGAGCCAAAAAAAATTTAGAAAAATTTTGGGACCAAAAAAATTTTGAGCCAAAAAAAAGTTAGAAAAATTTTGGGACCAAAAAAATTTTGACCCAAAAAAAACTTCGAAAAATTTTGGGACCAAAAAAACTTTGACCCAAAAAAAAGTTCGAAAAATTTTGGGACCAAAAAAATTTTGACCCAAAAAAAAGTTCGAAAAATTT
This sequence comes from Astyanax mexicanus, assembly GCF_023375975.1. NCBI lineage: Eukaryota > Metazoa > Chordata > Actinopteri > Characiformes > Acestrorhamphidae > Astyanax > Astyanax mexicanus. Next base: position 68,327,885 of record NC_064408.1, on the reverse strand, counting down.
TGGGACCAAAAAAATTTTGACCCAAAAAAGTTTGAAAAATTTTGGGACCAAAAAACTTTGACCCAAAAAAAAGTTCGAAAAATTTTGGGACCAAAAAAATTTTGACCCAAAAAAGTTTGAAAAATTTTGGGACCAAAAAAATTTTGACCCAAAAAAGTTTGAAAAATTTTGGGACCAAAAAAATTTTGAGTCAAAAAAAAGGTTCGAAAAATTTTGGGACCAAAAAAATTTTGACCCAAAAAAACCTTCGAAAAATTTTGGGACCAAAAAAATTTTGACCCAAAAAAAATTTAGAAAAATTTTGGGACCAAAAAAATTTTGACCCAAAAAAAACTTCGAAAAATTTTGGGACCAAAAAAAATTTGACCCAAAAAAAAGTTTGAAAAATTTTGGGACCAAAAAAAATTTGACCCAAAAAAAAGTTTGAAAAATTTTGGGACCAAAAAAAATTTGACCCAAAAAAAAGTTTGAAAAATTTTGGGACCAAAAAAAATTTGACCCAAAAAAGTTTGAAAAATTTTGGTACCAAAAAAATTTTGACCCAAAAAAAATTTTGAAAAATTTTGGGACCAAAAAAAATTTGACCCAAAAAAAATTTTGAAAAATTTTGGGACCAAAAAAAATTTGACCCAAAAAAGTTTGAAAAATTTTGGGACCAAAAAAAATTTGACCCAAAAAAAATTTTGAAAAATTTTGGGACCAAAAAAAATTTGACCCAAAAAAAATTTTGAAAAATTTTGGGACCAAAAAAAATTTGACCCAAAAAAAAGTTTGAAAAATTTTGGGACCAAAAAAATTTTGAGTCAAAAAAAAGTTTGAAAAATTTTGGGACCAAAAAAATTTTGACCCAAAAAAAACTTCGAAAAAAATTTGGCCCAAAAAAAAGTTTGAAAAATTTTGGGACCAAAAAAATTTTGAGCCAAAAAAAATTTAGAAAAATTTTGGGACCAAAAAAATTTTGAGCCAAAAAAAATTTCGAAAAATTTTGGGACCAAAAAAAATTTGACCCAAAAAAAAGTTTGAAAAATTTTGGGACCAAAAAAATTTTGACCCAAAAAAAAGTTTGAAAAATTTTGGGACCAAAAAAATTTTGACCCAAAAAAAAGTTCGAAAAAATTTGGGACCAAAAAAAATTTGACCCAAAAAAAAGTTAGAAAAATTTTGGGACCAAAAAAAATTTGACCCAAAAAAAAGTTAGAAAAATTTTGGGACCAAAAAAATTTTGACCCAAAAAAAAGTTTGAAAAATTTTGGGACCAAAAAAATTTTGACCCAAAAAAAACTTCGAAAAAATTTTGACCCAAAAAAAAGTTTGAAAAATTTTGAGACCAAAAAAAATTTGACCCAAAAAAACTTCGAAAAATTTTGGGACCAAAAAAATTTTGACCCAAAAAAAACTTCGAAAAATTTTGGGACCAAAAAAATTTTGACCCAAAAAAAACTTCGAAAAATTTTGGGACCAAAAAAATTTTGAGCCAAAAAAAAAGTTTGAAGAATTTTGGGACCAAAAAAACTTTGACCCAAAAAAAAGTTCGAAAAATTTTGGGACCAAAAAAATTTTGACCCAAAAAAGTTTGAAAAATTTTGGGACCAAAAAAATTTTGACCTAAAAAAAAGTTCGAAAAATTTTGGGACCAAAAAACTTTGACCCAAAAAAAAGTTCGAAAAATTTTGGGACCAAAAAAATTTTGACCCAAAAAAGTTTGAAAAATTTTGGGACCAAAAAAATTTTGACCCAAAAAAACTTCGAAAAATTTTGGGACCAAAAAAATTTTGAGTCAAAAAAAAGGTTCGAAAAATTTTGGGACCAAAAAAATTTTGACCCAAAAAAAACTTCGAAAAATTTTGGGACCAAAAAAATTTTGACCCAAAAAAAATTTAGAAAAATTTTGGGACCAAAAAAATTTTGACCCAAAAAAAGTTCGAAAAATTTTGGGACCAAAAAAATTTTGAGTCAAAAAAAAGTTCGAAAAATTTTGGGACCAAAAAAATTTTGACCCAAAAAAAAGTTTGAAAAATTTTGGGACCAAAAAAAATTTGGCCCAAAAAAAAGTTTGAAAAATTTTGGGACCAAAAAAATTTTGAGCCAAAAAAAATTTAGAAAAATTTTGGGACCAAAAAAATTTTGAGCCAAAAAAAACTTCGAAAAATTTTGGGACCAAAAAAAATTTGACCCAAAAAAAAGTTTGAAAAATTTTGGGACCAAAAAAATTTTGACCCAAAAAAAACTTCGAAAAAATTTTGACCCAAAAAAAAGTTTGAAAAATTTTGAGACCAAAAAAAATTTGACCCAAAAAAACTTCGAAAAATTTTGGGACCAAAAAAAATTTGACCCAAAAAAAACTTCGAAAAATTTTGGGACCAAAAAAATTTTGACCCAAAAAAAACTTCGAAAAATTTTGGGACCAAAAAAATTTTGAGCCAAAAAAAAAGTTTGAAGAATTTTGGGACCAAAAAAACTTTGACCCAAAAAAAAGTTCGAAAAATTTTGGGACCAAAAAAATTTTGACCCAAAAAAGTTTGAAAAATATTGGGACCAAAAAAATTTTGACCTAAAAAAAAGTTCGAAAAATTTTGGGACCAAAAAACTTTGACCCAAAAAAAAGTTCGAAAAATTTTGGGACCAAAAAAATTTTGACCCAAAAAAGTTTGAAAAATTTTGGGACCAAAAAAATTTTGACCCAAAAAAACTTCGAAAAATTTTGGGACCAAAAAAATTTTGAGTCAAAAAAAAGGTTCGAAAAATTTTGGGACCAAAAAAATTTTGACCCAAAAAAAACTTCGAAAAATTTTGGGACCAAAAAAATTTTGACCCAAAAAAAATTTAGAAAAATTTTGGGACCAAAAAAATTTTGACCCAAAAAAAACTTCGAAAAATTTTGGGACCAAAAAAAATTTGACCCAAAAAAAAGTTTGAAAAATTTTGGGACCAAAAAAATTTTGACCCAAAAAAAGTTCGAAAAATTTTGGGACCAAAAAAATTTTGAGTCAAAAAAAAGTTCGAAAAATTTTGGGACCAAAAAAATTTTGACCCAAAAAAAAGTTTGAAAAATTTTGGGACCAAAAAAAATTTGGCCCAAAAAAAAGTTTGAAAAATTTTGGGACCAAAAAAATTTTGAGCCAAAAAAAATTTAGAAAAATTTTGGGACCAAAAAAATTTTGAGCCAAAAAAAACTTCGAAAAATTTTGGGACCAAAAAAAATTTGACCCAAAAAAAAGTTTGAAAAATTTTGGGACCAAAAAAATTTTGACCCAAAAAAAAGTTTGAAAAATTTTGGGACCAAAAAAATTTTGACCCAAAAAAAAGTTCGAAAAAATTTGGGACCAAAAAAATTTTGAGCCAAAAAAAAAGTTTAAAAAATTTTGGGACCAAAAAAACTTTGACCCAAAAAAAGTTTGAAAAATTTTGGGACCAAAAAAATTTTGACCCAATAAAAAGTTTGAAAAATTTTGGGACCAAAAAAATTTTGACCAAAAAAAAAACTTCGAAAAATTTTGGGACCAAAAAAAATTTGACCCAAAAAAAAGTTAGAAAAATTTTGGGACCAAAAAAAATTTGACCCAAAAAAAAGTTAGAAAAATTTTGGGACCAAAAAAATTTTGACCCAAAAAAAAGTTTGAAAAATTTTGGGACCAAAAAAATTTTGACCCAAAAAAAACTTCGAAAAAATTTTGACCCAAAAAAAAGTTTGAAAAATTTTGAGACCAAAAAAAATTTGACCCAAAAAAACTTCGAAAACTTTTGGGACCAAAAAAATTTTGACCCAAAAAAAACTTCGAAAAATTTTGGGACCAAAAAAATTTTGACCCAAAAAAAACTTCGAAAAATTTTGGGACCAAAACAATTTTGAGCCAAAAAAAAAGTTTGAAGAATTTTGGGACCAAAAAAACTTTGACCCAAAAAAAAAGTTAGAAAAATTTTGGGACCAAAAAAAATTTGACCCAAAAAAAAGTTTGAAAAATTTTGGGAGCAAAAAAATTTTGACCCAAAAAAAATTTTGAAAAATTTTGGGACCAAAAAAAATTTGACCCAAAAAAAAGTTTGAAAAATTTTGGGACCAAAAAAATTTTGAGTCAAAAAAGTTTGAAAAATTTTGGGACCAAAAAAATTTTGACCTAAAAAAAAGTTCGAAAAATTTTGGGACCAAAAAAAATTTGACCCAAAAAAAAGTTAGAAAAATTTTGGGACCAAAAAAATTTTGACCCAAAAAAAAGTTTGAAAAATTTTGGGACCAAAAAAATTTTGACCCAATAAAAAGTTTGAAAAATTTTGGGACCAAAAAAATTTTGACCAAAAAAAAACTTCGAAAAATTTTGGGACCAAAAAAAATTTGACCCAAAAAAAAGTTAGAAAAATTTTGGGACCAAAAAAAATTTGACCCAAAAAAAAGTTAGAAAAATTTTGGGACCAAAAAAATTTTGACCCAAAAAAAACTTCGAAAAATTTTGGGACCAAAAAAACTTTGACCCAAAAAAAACTTCGAAAAAATTTTGACCCAAAAAAAAGTTTGAAAAATTTTGAGACCAAAAAAAATTTGACCCAAAAAAACTTCGAAAAATTTTGGGACCAAAAAAATTTTGACCCAAAAAAAACTTCGAAAAATTTTGGGACCAAAAAAATTTTGACCCAAAAAAAACTTCGAAAAAATTTTGAGCCAAAAAAAAAGTTCGAAAAATTTTGGGACTAAAAAATTTTTAGCCAAAAAAAAGTTTGAAAAATTTTGGGACCAAAAAAATTTTGACCAAAAAAAAAGTACGAAAAATTTTGGGACCAAAAAAATTTTGAGCCAAAAAAAAATTTGAAAAATTTTGGGACAAAAAATTTTTGACCCAAAAAAAAACTTCGAAAAATTTTGGGACCAAAAAAATTTTGAGCCAAAAAAAAAGTTTGAAGAATTTTGGGACCAAAAAAACTTTGACCCAAAAAAAAGTTCGAAAAATTTTGGGACCAAAAAAATTTTGTCCCAAAAAAAAGTTCGAAAAATTTTGGGACCAAAAAAACTTTGACCCAAAAAAACTTCGAAAAATTTTGGGACCAAAAAAATTTTGAGTCAAAAAAAAGTTCGAAAAATTTTGACCCAAAAAAGTTTGAAAAATTTTGGGACAAAAAAAATTTTGACCCAAAAAAACTTCGAAAAATTTTGGGACCAAAAAAATTTTGAGTCAAAAAAAAGTTCGAAAAATTTTGGGACCAAAAAAATTTTGACCCAAAAAAAAGTTTGAAAAATTTTGGGACCAAAAAAAATTTGATCCAAAAAAAAGTTTGAAAAATTTTGGGACCAAAAAAATTTTGACCCAAAAAAAAGTTCGAAAAATTTTGGGACCAAAAAAATTTTGAGCCAAAAAAAAAGTTTGAAAAATTTTAGGACCAAAAAAACTTTGACCCAAAAAAAAGTTCGAAAAATTTTGGGACCAAAAAAATTTTGACCCAAAAAAAAGTTTGAAAAATTTTGGGACCAAAAAAATTTTGAGCCAAAAAAAAAGTTTGAAAAATTTTGGGACCAAAAAAATTTTGACCCAAAAAAATCTTCGAAAAATTTTGGGACAAAAAAAAATTGACCCCAAAAAAAGTTCGAAAAAATGTTAACCCGAAAAAATTTTGATACAAAAAAATTTTGAGCCAAAAAAAAGTTCGAAAAATTTTTGGACTAAAAAAATTTTGACCTAAAAAAAGTTCGAAAAAATTTTGACCCGAAAAAATTTTGATCCAAAAAAATTTTGAGCCAAAAAAAAGTTTGAAAAATTTTGGGACCAAAAAAATTTTGACCCAAAAAAAAGTTCGAAAAATTTTGGGACCAAAAAAAATTTGAGCCACAAAAAAGTTCGAAAAATTTTGGGACCAAAAAAATTTTGACCCAAAAAAAACTTCAAAATAATTTTGACCCAAAAAAAAGTTTGAAAAACTTTGGGACCAAAAATATTTTGACCCAAAAAAAAGTTTGAAAAACTTTGGGACCAAAAATATTTTGACCCAAAAAAAAGTTCGAAAAATTTTGGGACCAAAAACATTTTGACCCAAAAAAAAGTTCGAAAAATTTTGGGACCAAAAATATTTTGACCCAAAAAAAAGTTCGAAAAATTTTGATACAAAAAAATTTTGAGCCAAAAAAAAGTTCGAAAAATTTTTGGACTAAAAAAATTTTGACCTAAAAAAAGTTCGAAAAAATTTTGACCCGAAAAAATTTTGATCCAAAAAAATTTTGAGCCAAAAAAAAGTTTGAAAAATTTTGGGACCAAAAAAATTTTGACCCAAAAAAAAGTTCGAAAAATTTTGGGACCAAAAAAATTTTGACCCACAAAAAAGTTCGAAAAATTTTGGGACCAAAAAAATTTTGAGTCAAAAAAAAGTTCGAAAAATTTTGGGACCAAAAAAATTTTGACCCAAAAAAAAGTTTGAAAAATTTTGGGACCAAAAAAAATTTGACCCAAAAAAAAGTTTGAAAAATTTTGGGACCAAAAAAATTTTGACCCAAAAAAAAGTTCGAAAAATTTTGGGACCAAAAAAATTTTGAGCCAAAAAAAAAGTTTGAAAAATTTTGGGACCAAAAAAACTTTGACCCAAAAAAAAGTTCGAAATATTTTGGGACCAAAAAAATTTTGACCCAAAAAAAAGTTTGAAAAATTTTGGGACCAAAAAAATTTTGAGCCAAAAAAAAAGTTTGAAAAATTTTGGGACCAAAAAAACTTTGACCCAAAAAAAAGTTCGAAAAATTTTGGGACCAAAAAAATTTTGACCTAAAAAAAAGTTTGAAAAATTTTGGGACCAAAAAAAATTTGAGCCAAAAAAAAGTTCGAAAAATTTTGACCCAAAAAAGTTTGAAAAATTTTGGGACCAAAAAAATTTTGACCCAAAAAAACTTCGAAAAATTTTGGGACCAAAAAAATTTTGAGTCAAAAAAAAGTTCGAAAAATTTTGGGACCAAAAAAATTTTGACCCAAAAAAAAGTTTGAAAAATTTTGGGACCAAAAAAAATTTGATCCAAAAAAAAGTTTGAAAAATTTTGGGACCAAAAAAATTTTGACCCAAAAAAAAGTTCGAAAAATTTTGGGACCAAAAAAATTTGATCCAAAAAAAAGTTTGAAAAATTTTGGGACCAAAAAAACTTTGACCCAAAAAAAAGTTCGAAAACTTTTGGGACCAAAAAAATTTTGACCCAAAAAAAAGTTTGAAAAATTTTGGGACCAAAAAAATTTTGACCCAAAAAAATCTTCGAAAAATTTTGGGACAAAAAAAAATTGACCCCAAAAAAAGTTCGAAAAAATGTTAACCCGAAAAAATTTTGATACAAAAAAATTTTGAGCCAAAAAAAAGTTCGAAAAATTTTTGGACTAAAAAAATTTTGACCTAAAAAAAGTTCGAAAAAATTTTGACCCGAAAAAATTTTGATCCAAAAAAATTTTGAGCCAAAAAAAAGTTTGAAAAATTTTGGGACCAAAAAAATTTTGACCCAAAAAAAAGTTCGAAAAATTTTGGGACCAAAAAAAATTTGAGCCACAAAAAAGTTCGAAAAATTTTGGGACCAAAAAAATTTTGACCCAAAAAAAACTTCAAAATAATTTTGACCCAAAAAAAAGTTTGAAAAACTTTGGGACCAAAAATATTTTGACCCAAAAAAAAGTTTGAAAAACTTTGGGACCAAAAATATTTTGACCCAAAAAAAAGTTCGAAAAATTTTGGGACCAAAAACATTTTGACCCAAAAAAAAGTTCGAAAAATTTTGGGACCAAAAATATTTTGACCCAAAAAAAAGTTCGAAAAATTTTGATACAAAAATATTTTGACCCAAAAAAAAGTTCGAAAAATTTTGATACAAAAAAATTTTGAGCCAAAAAAAAGTTCGAAAAATTTTTGGACTAAAAAAAATTTGACCTAAAAAAAGTTCGAAAAATTTTGGGACCAAAAAAATTTTGAGTCAAAAAAAAGTTCGAAAAATTTTGGGACCAAAAAAATTTTGACCCAAAAAAAAGTTTGAAAAATTTTGGGACCAAAAAAAATTTGATCCAAAAAAAAGTTTGAAAAATTTTGGGACCAAAAAAACTTTGACCCAAAAAAAGTTTGAAAAATTTTGGGACCAAAAAAATTTTGACCCAATAAAAAGTTTGAAAAATTTTGGGACCAAAAAAAATTTGACCCAAAAAAAAGTTTGAAAAATTTTGGGACCAAAAAAATTTTGAGTCAAAAAAAAGTTTGAAAAATTTTGGGACCAAAAAAATTTTGACCCAAAAAAAACTTCGAAAAAAATTTGGCCCAAAAAAAAGTTTGAAAAATTTTGGGACCAAAAAAATTTTGAGCCAAAAAAAATTTAGAAAAATTTTGGGACCAAAAAAATTTTGAGCCAAAAAAAAGTTAGAAAAATTTTGGGACCAAAAAAATTTTGACCCAAAAAAAACTTCGAAAAATTTTGGGACCAAAAAAACTTTGACCCAAAAAAAAGTTCGAAAAATTTTGGGACCAAAAAAATTTTGACCCAAAAAAAAGTTCGAAAAATTTTGGGACCAAAAAAATTTTGACCCAAAAAAGTTTGAAAAATTTTGGGACCAAAAAACTTTGACCCAAAAAAAAGTTCGAAAAATTTTGGGACCAAAAAAATTTTGACCCAAAAAAGTTTGAAAAATTTTGGGACCAAAAAAATTTTGACCCAAAAAAGTTTGAAAAATTTTGGGACCAAAAAAATTTTGAGTCAAAAAAAAGGTTCGAAAAATTTTGGGACCAAAAAAATTTTGACCCAAAAAAACCTTCGAAAAATTTTGGGACCAAAAAAATTTTGACCCAAAAAAAATTTAGAAAAATTTTGGGACCAAAAAAATTTTGACCCAAAAAAAACTTCGAAAAATTTTGGGACCAAAAAAAATTTGACCCAAAAAAAAGTTTGAAAAATTTTGGGACCAAAAAAAATTTGACCCAAAAAAAGTTTGAAAAATTTTGGGACCAAAAAAAATTTGACCCAAAAAAAAGTTTGAAAAATTTTGGGACCAAAAAAAATTTGACCCAAAAAAGTTTGAAAAATTTTGGTACCAAAAAAATTTTGACCCAAAAAAAATTTTGAAAAATTTTGGGACCAAAAAAAATTTGACCCAAAAAAAATTTTGAAAAATTTTGGGACCAAAAAAAATTTGACCCAAAAAAGTTTGAAAAATTTTGGGACCAAAAAAAATTTGACCCAAAAAAAATTTTGAAAAATTTTGGGACCAAAAAAAATTTGACCCAAAAAAAATTTTGAAAAATTTTGGGACCAAAAAAAATTTGACCCAAAAAAAAGTTTGAAAAATTTTGGGACCAAAAAAATTTTGAGTCAAAAAAAAGTTTGAAAAATTTTGGGACCAAAAAAATTTTGACCCAAAAAAAACTTCGAAAAAAATTTGGCCCAAAAAAAAGTTTGAAAAATTTTGGGACCAAAAAAATTTTGAGCCAAAAAAAATTTAGAAAAATTTTGGGACCAAAAAAATTTTGAGCCAAAAAAAATTTCGAAAAATTTTGGGACCAAAAAAAATTTGACCCAAAAAAAAGTTTGAAAAATTTTGGGACCAAAAAAATTTTGACCCAAAAAAAAGTTTGAAAAATTTTGGGACCAAAAAAATTTTGACCCAAAAAAAAGTTCGAAAAAATTTGGGACCAAAAAAAATTTGACCCAAAAAAAAGTTAGAAAAATTTTGGGACCAAAAAAAATTTGACCCAAAAAAAAGTTAGAAAAATTTTGGGACCAAAAAAATTTTGACCCAAAAAAAAGTTTGAAAAATTTTGGGACCAAAAAAATTTTGACCCAAAAAAAACTTCGAAAAAATTTTGACCCAAAAAAAAGTTTGAAAAATTTTGAGACCAAAAAAAATTTGACCCAAAAAAACTTCGAAAAATTTTGGGACCAAAAAAATTTTGACCCAAAAAAAACTTCGAAAAATTTTGGGACCAAAAAAATTTTGACCCAAAAAAAACTTCGAAAAATTTTGGGACCAAAAAAATTTTGAGCCAAAAAAAAAGTTTGAAGAATTTTGGGACCAAAAAAACTTTGACCCAAAAAAAAGTTCGAAAAATTTTGGGACCAAAAAAATTTTGACCCAAAAAAGTTTGAAAAATTTTGGGACCAAAAAAATTTTGACCTAAAAAAAAGTTCGAAAAATTTTGGGACCAAAAAACTTTGACCCAAAAAAAAGTTCGAAAAATTTTGGGACCAAAAAAATTTTGACCCAAAAAAGTTTGAAAAATTTTGGGACCAAAAAAATTTTGACCCAAAAAAACTTCGAAAAATTTTGGGACCAAAAAAATTTTGAGTCAAAAAAAAGGTTCGAAAAATTTTGGGACCAAAAAAATTTTGACCCAAAAAAAACTTCGAAAAATTTTGGGACCAAAAAAATTTTGACCCAAAAAAAATTTAGAAAAATTTTGGGACCAAAAAAATTTTGACCCAAAAAAAGTTCGAAAAATTTTGGGACCAAAAAAATTTTGAGTCAAAAAAAAGTTCGAAAAATTTTGGGACCAAAAAAATTTTGACCCAAAAAAAAGTTTGAAAAATTTTGGGACCAAAAAAAATTTGGCCCAAAAAAAAGTTTGAAAAATTTTGGGACCAAAAAAATTTTGAGCCAAAAAAAATTTAGAAAAATTTTGGGACCAAAAAAATTTTGAGCCAAAAAAAACTTCGAAAAATTTTGGGACCAAAAAAAATTTGACCCAAAAAAAAGTTTGAAAAATTTTGGGACCAAAAAAATTTTGACCCAAAAAAAACTTCGAAAAAATTTTGACCCAAAAAAAAGTTTGAAAAATTTTGAGACCAAAAAAAATTTGACCCAAAAAAACTTCGAAAAATTTTGGGACCAAAAAAAATTTGACCCAAAAAAAACTTCGAAAAATTTTGGGACCAAAAAAATTTTGACCCAAAAAAAACTTCGAAAAATTTTGGGACCAAAAAAATTTTGAGCCAAAAAAAAGTTTGAAGAATTTTGGGACCAAAAAAACTTTGACCCAAAAAAAAGTTCGAAAAATTTTGGGACCAAAAAAATTTTGACCCAAAAAAGTTTGAAAAATATTGGGACCAAAAAAATTTTGACCTAAAAAAAAGTTCGAAAAATTTTGGGACCAAAAAACTTTGACCCAAAAAAAAGTTCGAAAAATTTTGGGACCAAAAAAATTTTGACCCAAAAAAGTTTGAAAAATTTTGGGACCAAAAAAATTTTGACCCAAAAAAACTTCGAAAAATTTTGGGACCAAAAAAATTTTGAGTCAAAAAAAAGGTTCGAAAAATTTTGGGACCAAAAAAATTTTGACCCAAAAAAAACTTCGAAAAATTTTGGGACCAAAAAAATTTTGACCCAAAAAAAATTTAGAAAAATTTTGGGACCAAAAAAATTTTGACCCAAAAAAAACTTCGAAAAATTTTGGGACCAAAAAAAATTTGACCCAAAAAAAAGTTTGAAAAATTTTGGGACCAAAAAAATTTTGACCCAAAAAAAGTTCGAAAAATTTTGGGACCAAAAAAATTTTGAGTCAAAAAAAAGTTCGAAAAATTTTGGGACCAAAAAAATTTTGACCCAAAAAAAAGTTTGAAAAATTTTGGGACCAAAAAAAATTTGGCCCAAAAAAAAGTTTGAAAAATTTTGGGACCAAAAAAATTTTGAGCCAAAAAAAATTTAGAAAAATTTTGGGACCAAAAAAATTTTGAGCCAAAAAAAACTTCGAAAAATTTTGGGACCAAAAAAAATTTGACCCAAAAAAAAGTTTGAAAAATTTTGGGACCAAAAAAATTTTGACCCAAAAAAAAGTTTGAAAAATTTTGGGACCAAAAAAATTTTGACCCAAAAAAAAGTTCGAAAAAATTTGGGACCAAAAAAATTTTGAGCCAAAAAAAAAGTTTAAAAAATTTTGGGACCAAAAAAACTTTGACCCAAAAAAAGTTTGAAAAATTTTGGGACCAAAAAAATTTTGACCCAATAAAAAGTTTGAAAAATTTTGGGACCAAAAAAATTTTGACCAAAAAAAAAACTTCGAAAAATTTTGGGACCAAAAAAAATTTGACCCAAAAAAAAGTTAGAAAAATTTTGGGACCAAAAAAAATTTGACCCAAAAAAAAGTTAGAAAAATTTTGGGACCAAAAAAATTTTGACCCAAAAAAAAGTTTGAAAAATTTTGGGACCAAAAAAATTTTGACCCAAAAAAAACTTCGAAAAAATTTTGACCCAAAAAAAAGTTTGAAAAATTTTGAGACCAAAAAAAATTTGACCCAAAAAAACTTCGAAAACTTTTGGGACCAAAAAAATTTTGACCCAAAAAAAACTTCGAAAAATTTTGGGACCAAAAAAATTTTGACCCAAAAAAAACTTCGAAAAATTTTGGGACCAAAACAATTTTGAGCCAAAAAAAAAGTTTGAAGAATTTTGGGACCAAAAAAACTTTGACCCAAAAAAAAAGTTAGAAAAATTTTGGGACCAAAAAAAATTTGACCCAAAAAAAAGTTTGAAAAATTTTGGGAGCAAAAAAATTTTGACCCAAAAAAAATTTTGAAAAATTTTGGGACCAAAAAAAATTTGACCCAAAAAAAAGTTTGAAAAATTTTGGGACCAAAAAAATTTTGAGTCAAAAAAGTTTGAAAAATTTTGGGACCAAAAAAATTTTGACCTAAAAAAAAGTTCGAAAAATTTTGGGACCAAAAAAAATTTGACCCAAAAAAAAGTTAGAAAAATTTTGGGACCAAAAAAATTTTGACCCAAAAAAAAGTTTGAAAAATTTTGGGACCAAAAAAATTTTGACCCAATAAAAAGTTTGAAAAATTTTGGGACCAAAAAAATTTTGACCAAAAAAAAACTTCGAAAAATTTTGGGACCAAAAAAAATTTGACCCAAAAAAAAGTTAGAAAAATTTTGGGACCAAAAAAAATTTGACCCAAAAAAAAGTTAGAAAAATTTTGGGACCAAAAAAATTTTGACCCAAAAAAAACTTCGAAAAATTTTGGGACCAAAAAAACTTTGACCCAAAAAAAACTTCGAAAAAATTTTGACCCAAAAAAAAGTTTGAAAAATTTTGAGACCAAAAAAAATTTGACCCAAAAAAACTTCGAAAAATTTTGGGACCAAAAAAATTTTGACCCAAAAAAAACTTCGAAAAATTTTGGGACCAAAAAAATTTTGACCCAAAAAAAACTTCGAAAAAATTTTGAGCCAAAAAAAAAGTTCGAAAAATTTTGGGACTAAAAAATTTTTAGCCAAAAAAAAGTTTGAAAAATTTTGGGACCAAAAAAATTTTGACCAAAAAAAAAGTACGAAAAATTTTGGGACCAAAAAAATTTTGAGCCAAAAAAAAATTTGAAAAATTTTGGGACAAAAAATTTTTGACCCAAAAAAAAACTTCGAAAAATTTTGGGACCAAAAAAATTTTGAGCCAAAAAAAAAGTTTGAAGAATTTTGGGACCAAAAAAACTTTGACCCAAAAAAAAGTTCGAAAAATTTTGGGACCAAAAAAATTTTGTCCCAAAAAAAAGTTCGAAAAATTTTGGGACCAAAAAAACTTTGACCCAAAAAAACTTCGAAAAATTTTGGGACCAAAAAAATTTTGAGTCAAAAAAAAGTTCGAAAAATTTTGACCCAAAAAAGTTTGAAAAATTTTGGGACAAAAAAAATTTTGACCCAAAAAAACTTCGAAAAATTTTGGGACCAAAAAAATTTTGAGTCAAAAAAAAGTTCGAAAAATTTTGGGACCAAAAAAATTTTGACCCAAAAAAAAGTTTGAAAAATTTTGGGACCAAAAAAAATTTGATCCAAAAAAAAGTTTGAAAAATTTTGGGACCAAAAAAATTTTGACCCAAAAAAAAGTTCGAAAAATTTTGGGACCAAAAAAATTTTGAGCCAAAAAAAAAGTTTGAAAAATTTTAGGACCAAAAAAACTTTGACCCAAAAAAAAGTTCGAAAAATTTTGGGACCAAAAAAATTTTGACCCAAAAAAAAGTTTGAAAAATTTTGGGACCAAAAAAATTTTGAGCCAAAAAAAAAGTTTGAAAAATTTTGGGACCAAAAAAATTTTGACCCAAAAAAATCTTCGAAAAATTTTGGGACAAAAAAAAATTGACCCCAAAAAAAGTTCGAAAAAATGTTAACCCGAAAAAATTTTGATACAAAAAAATTTTGAGCCAAAAAAAAGTTCGAAAAATTTTTGGACTAAAAAAATTTTGACCTAAAAAAAGTTCGAAAAAATTTTGACCCGAAAAAATTTTGATCCAAAAAAATTTTGAGCCAAAAAAAAGTTTGAAAAATTTTGGGACCAAAAAAATTTTGACCCAAAAAAAAGTTCGAAAAATTTTGGGACCAAAAAAAATTTGAGCCACAAAAAAGTTCGAAAAATTTTGGGACCAAAAAAATTTTGACCCAAAAAAAACTTCAAAATAATTTTGACCCAAAAAAAAGTTTGAAAAACTTTGGGACCAAAAATATTTTGACCCAAAAAAAAGTTTGAAAAACTTTGGGACCAAAAATATTTTGACCCAAAAAAAAGTTCGAAAAATTTTGGGACCAAAAACATTTTGACCCAAAAAAAAGTTCGAAAAATTTTGGGACCAAAAATATTTTGACCCAAAAAAAAGTTCGAAAAATTTTGATACAAAAAAATTTTGAGCCAAAAAAAAGTTCGAAAAATTTTTGGACTAAAAAAATTTTGACCTAAAAAAAGTTCGAAAAAATTTTGACCCGAAAAAATTTTGATCCAAAAAAATTTTGAGCCAAAAAAAAGTTTGAAAAATTTTGGGACCAAAAAAATTTTGACCCAAAAAAAAGTTCGAAAAATTTTGGGACCAAAAAAATTTTGACCCACAAAAAAGTTCGAAAAATTTTGGGACCAAAAAAATTTTGAGTCAAAAAAAAGTTCGAAAAATTTTGGGACCAAAAAAATTTTGACCCAAAAAAAAGTTTGAAAAATTTTGGGACCAAAAAAAATTTGACCCAAAAAAAAGTTTGAAAAATTTTGGGACCAAAAAAATTTTGACCCAAAAAAAAGTTCGAAAAATTTTGGGACCAAAAAAATTTTGAGCCAAAAAAAAAGTTTGAAAAATTTTGGGACCAAAAAAACTTTGACCCAAAAAAAAGTTCGAAATATTTTGGGACCAAAAAAATTTTGACCCAAAAAAAAGTTTGAAAAATTTTGGGACCAAAAAAATTTTGAGCCAAAAAAAAAGTTTGAAAAATTTTGGGACCAAAAAAACTTTGACCCAAAAAAAAGTTCGAAAAATTTTGGGACCAAAAAAATTTTGACCTAAAAAAAAGTTTGAAAAATTTTGGGACCAAAAAAAATTTGAGCCAAAAAAAAGTTCGAAAAATTTTGACCCAAAAAAGTTTGAAAAATTTTGGGACCAAAAAAATTTTGACCCAAAAAAACTTCGAAAAATTTTGGGACCAAAAAAATTTTGAGTCAAAAAAAAGTTCGAAAAATTTTGGGACCAAAAAAATTTTGACCCAAAAAAAAGTTTGAAAAATTTTGGGACCAAAAAAAATTTGATCCAAAAAAAAGTTTGAAAAATTTTGGGACCAAAAAAATTTTGACCCAAAAAAAAGTTCGAAAAATTTTGGGACCAAAAAAATTTGATCCAAAAAAAAGTTTGAAAAATTTTGGGACCAAAAAAACTTTGACCCAAAAAAAAGTTCGAAAACTTTTGGGACCAAAAAAATTTTGACCCAAAAAAAAGTTTGAAAAATTTTGGGACCAAAAAAATTTTGACCCAAAAAAATCTTCGAAAAATTTTGGGACAAAAAAAAAATTGACCCCAAAAAAAGTTCGAAAAAATGTTAACCCGAAAAAATTTTGATACAAAAAAATTTTGAGCCAAAAAAAAGTTCGAAAAATTTTTGGACTAAAAAAATTTTGACCTAAAAAAAGTTCGAAAAAATTTTGACCCGAAAAAATTTTGATCCAAAAAAATTTTGAGCCAAAAAAAAGTTTGAAAAATTTTGGGACCAAAAAAATTTTGACCCAAAAAAAAGTTCGAAAAATTTTGGGACCAAAAAAAATTTGAGCCACAAAAAAGTTCGAAAAATTTTGGGACCAAAAAAATTTTGACCCAAAAAAAACTTCAAAATAATTTTGACCCAAAAAAAAGTTTGAAAAACTTTGGGACCAAAAATATTTTGACCCAAAAAAAAGTTTGAAAAACTTTGGGACCAAAAATATTTTGACCCAAAAAAAAGTTCGAAAAATTTTGGGACCAAAAACATTTTGACCCAAAAAAAAGTTCGAAAAATTTTGGGACCAAAAATATTTTGACCCAAAAAAAAGTTCGAAAAATTTTGATACAAAAATATTTTGACCCAAAAAAAAGTTCGAAAAATTTTGATACAAAAAAATTTTGAGCCAAAAAAAAGTTCGAAAAATTTTTGGACTAAAAAAATTTTGACCTAAAAAAAGTTCGAAAAATTTTGGGACCAAAAAAATTTTGAGTCAAAAAAAAGTTCGAAAAATTTTGGGACCAAAAAAATTTTGACCCAAAAAAAAGTTTGAAAAATTTTGGGACCAAAAAAAATTTGATCCAAAAAAAAGTTTGAAAAATTTTGGGACCAAAAAAATTTTGACCCAAAAAAAAGTTCGAAAAATTTTGGGACCAAAAAAATTTTGAGCCAAAAAAAAAGTTTGAAAAATTTTGGGACCAAAAAAACTTTGACCCAAAAAAAAGTTCGAAAAATTTTGGGACCAAAAAAATTTTGACCCAAAAAAAAGTTTGAAAAATTTTGGGACCAAAAAAATTTTGAGCCAAAAAAAAAGTTTGAAAAATTTTGGGACCAAAAAAATTTTGACCCAAAAAAATCTTCGAAAAATTTTGGGACAAAAAAAATTGACCCCAAAAAAAGTTCGAAAAAATGTTAACCCGAAAAAATTTTGATACAAAAAAATTTTGAGCCAAAAAAAAGTTCGAAAAATTTTTGGACTAAAAAAATTTTGACCTAAAAAAAGTTCGAAAAAATTTTGACCCGAAAAAATTTTGATCCAAAAAAATTTTGAGCCAAAAAAAAGTTTGAAAAATTTTGGGACCAAAAAAATTTTGACCCAAAAAAAAGTTCGAAAAATTTTGGGACCAAAAAAAATTTGAGCCACAAAAAAGTTCGAAAAATTTTGGGACCAAAAAAATTTTGACCCAAAAAAAACTTCAAAATAATTTTGACCCAAAAAAAAGTTTGAAAAACTTTGGGACCAAAAATATTTTGACCCAAAAAAAAGTTTGAAAAACTTTGGGACCAAAAATATTTTGACCCAAAAAAAAGTTCAAAAAATTTTGGGACCAAAAACATTTTGACCCAAAAAAAAGTTCGAAAAATTTTGGGACCAAAAATATTTTGACCCAAAAAAAAGTTCGAAAAATTTTGATACAAAAATATTTTGACCCAAAAAAAAGTTCGAAAAATTTTGATACAAAAAAATTTTGAGCCAAAAAAAAGTTCGAAAAATTTTTGGACTAAAAAAATTTTGACCTAAAAAAAGTTCGAAAAAATTTTGACCCGAAAAAATTTTGATCCAAAAAAATTTTGAGCCAAAAAAAAGTTCGAAAAATTTTGGGACCAAAAAAATTTTGACCCACAAAAAAGTTCGAAAAATTTTGGGACCAAAAAAATTTTGAGTCAAAAAAAAGTTCGAAAAATTTTGGGACCAAAAACATTTTGACCCAAAAAAAAGTTTGAAAAATTTTGGGACCAAAAAAAATTTGACCCAAAAAAAAGTTTGAAAAATTTTGGGACCAAAAAAATTTTGACCCAAAAAAAAGTTCGAAAAATTTTGGGACCAAAAAAATTTTGAGCCAAAAAAAAAGTTTGAAAAATTTTGGGACCAAAAAAACTTTGACCCAAAAAAAAGTTCGAAATATTTTGGGACCAAAAAAATTTTGACCCAAAAAAAAGTTTGAAAAATTTTGGGACCAAAAAAATTTTGAGCCAAAAAAAAAGTTTGAAAAATTTTGGGACCAAAAAAACTTTGACCCAAAAAAAAGTTCGAAAAATTTTGGGACCAAAAAAATTTTGACCTAAAAAAAAGTTTGAAAAATTTTGGGACCAAAAAAAATTTGACCCCAAAAACTTCGAAAAATTTTGGGACCAAAAAAATTTTGAGTCAAAAAAAAGTTCGAAAAATTTTGGGACCAAAAAAATTTTGAGCCAAAAAAAAAGTTTGAAAAATTTTGGGACCAAAAAAACTTTGACCCAAAAAAAAGTTCGAAATATTTTGGGACCAAAAAAATTTTGACCCAAAAAAAAGTTTGAAAAATTTTGGGACCAAAAAAATTTTGAGCCAAAAAAAAAGTTTGAAAAATTTTGGGACCAAAAAAACTTTGACCCAAAAAAAAGTTCGAAAAATTTTGGGACCAAAAAAATTTTGACCTAAAAAAAAGTTTGAAAAATTTTGGGACCAAAAAAAATTTGACCCCAAAAACTTCGAAAAATTTTGGGACCAAAAAAATTTTGAGTCAAAAAAAAGTTCGAAAAATTTTGGGACCAAAAAAATTTTGAGCCAAAAAAAAAGTTTGAAAAATTTTGGGACCAAAAAAACTTTGACCCAAAAAAAAGTTCGAAATATTTTGGGACCAAAAAAATTTTGACCCAAAAAAAAGTTTGAAAAATTTTGGGACCAAAAAAATTTTGAGCCAAAAAAAAAGTTTGAAAAATTTTGGGACCAAAAAAACTTTGACCCAAAAAAAAGTTCGAAAAATTTTGGGACCAAAAAAATTTTGACCTAAAAAAAAGTTTGAAAAATTTTGGGACCAAAAAAAATTTGACCCAAAAAACTTCGAAAAATTTTGGGACCAAAAAAATTTTGAGTCAAAAAAAAGTTCGAAAAATTTTGGGACCAAAAAAAATTTGACCCAAAAAAAAGTTTGAAAAATTTTGGGACCAAAAAAATTTTGACCCAAAAAAAAGTTTGAAAAATTTTGGGACCAAAAAAATTTTGACCCAAAAAAAAGTTTGAAAAATTTTGGGACCAAAAAAATTTTGACCCAAAAAAAAGTTTGAAAAATTTTGGGACCAAAAAAAAGTTCGAAAAAATTTTGACCCAAAAAAAAGTTTGAAAAATTTTGGGACCAAAAAAATTTTGACCCAAAAAAACTTCGAAAAAATTTTGACCCAAAAAAAAGTTTGAAAAATTTTGGGACCAAAAAAATTTTGACCCAAAAAAAACTTCGAAAAATTTTGGGACCAAAAAAATTTTGACCCAAAAAAAAGTTTGAAAAATTTTGGGACCAAAAAAATTTTGACCCAAAAAAAACTTCGAAAAAATTTTGACCCAAAAAAAAGTTTGAAAAATTTTGAGACCAAAAAAAATTTGACCCAAAAAAACTTCGAAAAATTTTGGGACCAAAAAAATTTTGAGTCAAAAAAAAGTTCGAAAATTTTTGGGACCAAAAACATTTTGACCCAAAAAAAAGTTTGAAAAATTTTGGGACCAAAAAAAATTTGACCCAAAAAAGTTAGAAAAATTTTGGGACCAAAAAAAATTTGACCCAAAAAAAAGTTTGAAAAATTTTGGGAGCAAAAAAATTTTGACCCAAAAAAAAGTTCGAAAAATTTTGGGACCAAAAAAATTTTGACCCACAAAAAAGTTCGAAAAATTTTGGGACCAAAAAAATTTTGAGTCAAAAAAAAGTTCGAAAAATTTTGGGACCAAAAAAATTTTGACCCAAAAAAAAGTTTGAAAAATTTTGGGACCAAAAAAAATTTGACCCAAAAAAAAGTTTGAAAAATTTTGGGACCAAAAAAATTTTGACCCAAAAAAAAGTTCGAAAAATTTTGGGACCAAAAAAATTTTGAGCCAAAAAAAAAGTTTGAAAAATTTTGGGACCAAAAAAACTTTGACCCAAAAAAAAGTTCGAAATATTTTGGGACCAAAAAAATTTTGACCCAAAAAAAAGTTTGAAAAATTTTGGGACCAAAAAAATTTTGAGCCAAAAAAAAAGTTTGAAAAATTTTGGGACCAAAAAAACTTTGACCCAAAAAAAAGTTCGAAAAATTTTGGGACCAAAAAAATTTTGACCTAAAAAAAAGTTTGAAAAATTTTGGGACCAAAAAAAATTTGACCCAAAAAACTTCGAAAAATTTTGGGACCAAAAAAATTTTGAGTCAAAAAAAAGTTCGAAAAATTTTGGGACCAAAAAAATTTTGAGCCAAAAAAAAAGTTTGAAAAATTTTGGGACCAAAAAAACTTTGACCCAAAAAAAAGTTCGAAAAATTTTGGGACCAAAAAAATTTTGACCTAAAAAAAAGTTTGAAAAATTTTGGGACCAAAAAAAATTTGACCCAAAAAACTTCGAAAAATTTTGGGACCAAAAAAATTTTGAGTCAAAAAAAACTTCGAAAAATTTTGGGACCAAAAAAAATTTGACCCAAAAAAAAGTTTGAAAAATTTTGGGACCAAAAAAATTTTGACCCAAAAAAAAGTTTGAAAAATTTTGGGACCAAAAAAATTTTGACCCAAAAAAAAGTTTGAAAAATTTTGGGACCAAAAAAATTTTGACCCAAAAAAAAGTTTGAAAAATTTTGGGACCAAAAAAAAGTTCGAAAAAATTTTGACCCAAAAAAAAGTTTGAAAAATTTTGGGACCAAAAAAATTTTGACCCAAAAAAACTTCGAAAAAATTTTGACCCAAAAAAAAGTTTGAAAAATTTTGGGACCAAAAAAATTTTGACCCAAAAAAAACTTCGAAAAATTTTGGGACCAAAAAAATTTTGACCCAAAAAAAAGTTTGAAAAATTTTGGGACCAAAAAAATTTTGACCCAAAAAAAACTTCGAAAAAATTTTGACCCAAAAAAAAGTTTGAAAAATTTTGAGACCAAAAAAAATTTGACCCAAAAAAACTTCGAAAAATTTTGGGACCAAAAAAATTTTGAGTCAAAAAAAAGTTCGAAAATTTTTGGGACCAAAAACATTTTGACCCAAAAAAAAGTTTGAAAAATTTTGGGACCAAAAAAAATTTGACCCAAAAAAACTTCGAAAAATTTTGGGACCAAAAAAATTTTGAGCCAAAAAAAAAGTTTGAAAAATTTTGGGACCAAAAAAACTTTGACCCAAAAAAAAGTTCGAAAAATTTTGGGACCAAAAAAATTTTGACCCAAAAAAAAGTTTGAAAAATTTTGGGACCAAAAAAATTTTGAGCCAAAAAAAAAGTTTGAAAAATTTTGGGACCAAAAAAATTTTGACCCAAAAAAATCTTCGAAAAATTTTGGGACAAAAAAAAAATTGACCCCAAAAAAAGTTCGAAAAAATGTTAACCCGAAAAAATTTTGATACAAAAAAATTTTGAGCCAAAAAAAAGTTCGAAAAATTTTTGGACTAAAAAAATTTTGACCTAAAAAAAGTTCGAAAAAATTTTGACCCGAAAAAATTTTGATCCAAAAAAATTTTGAGCCAAAAAAAAGTTTGAAAAATTTTGGGACCAAAAAAATTTTGACCCAAAAAAAAGTTCGAAAAATTTTGGGACCAAAAAAAATTTGAGCCACAAAAAAGTTCGAAAAATTTTGGGACCAAAAAAATTTTGACCCAAAAAAAACTTCAAAATAATTTTGACCCAAAAAAAAGTTTGAAAAATTTTGGGACCAAAAACATTTTGACCCAAAAAAAAGTTCGAAAAATTTTGGGACCAAAAATATTTTGACCCAAAAAAAAGTTCGAAAAATTTTGATACAAAAAAATTTTGAGCCAAAAAAAAGTTCGAAAAATTTTTGGACTAAAAAAATTTTGACCTAAAAAAAGTTCGAAAAAATTTTGACCCGAAAAAATTTTGATCCAAAAAAATTTTGAGCCAAAAAAAAGTTCGAAAAATTTTGGGACCAAAAAAATTTTGACCCACAAAAAAGTTCGAAAAATTTTGGGACCAAAAAAATTTTGAGTCAAAAAAAAGTTCGAAAAATTTTGGGACCAAAAAAATTTTGACCCAAAAAAAAGTTTGAAAAATTTTGGGACCAAAAAAAATTTGACCCAAAAAAAAGTTTGAAACATTTTGGGACCAAAAAAATTTTGACCCAAAAAAAAGTTCGAAAAATTTTGGGACCAAAAAAATTTTGAGCCAAAAAAAAAGTTTGAAAAATTTTGGGACCAAAAAAACTTTGACCCAAAAAAAAGTTCGAAATATTTTGGGACCAAAAAAATTTTGACCCAAAAAAAAGTTTGAAAAATTTTGGGACCAAAAAAATTTTGAGCCAAAAAAAAAGTTTGAAAAATTTTGGGACCAAAAAAACTTTGACCCAAAAAAAAGTTCGAAAAATTTTGGGACCAAAAAATTTTGACCTAAAAAAAAGTTTGAAAAATTTTGGGACCAAAAAAAATTTGACCCAAAAAACTTCGAAAAATTTTGGGACCAAAAAAATTTTGAGCCAAAAAAAAAGTTTGAAAAATTTTGGGACCAAAAAAACTTTGACCCAAAAAAAAGTTTGAAAAATTTTGGGACCAAAAAAATTTTGACCCAAAAAAAACTTCGAAAAAATTTTGACCCAAAAAAAAGTTTGAAAAATTTTGAGACCAAAAAAAATTTGACCCAAAAAAACTTCGAAAAATTTTGGGACCAAAAAAATTTTGAGTCAAAAAAAAGTTCGAAAATTTTTGGGACCAAAAACATTTTGACCCAAAAAAAAGTTTGAAAAATTTTGGGACCAAAAAAAATTTGACCCAAAAAAACTTCGAAAAATTTTGGGACCAAAAAAATTTTGAGCCAAAAAAAAAGTTTGAAAAATTTTGGGACCAAAAAAACTTTGACCCAAAAAAAAGTTCGAAAAATTTTGGGACCAAAAAAATTTTGACCCAAAAAAAAGTTTGAAAAATTTTGGGACCAAAAAAATTTTGAGCCAAAAAAAAAGTTTGAAAAATTTTGGGACCAAAAAAATTTTGACCCAAAAAAATCTTCGAAAAATTTTGGGACAAAAAAAAAATTGACCCCAAAAAAAGTTCGAAAAAATGTTAACCCGAAAAAATTTTGATACAAAAAAATTTTGAGCCAAAAAAAAGTTCGAAAAATTTTTGGACTAAAAAAATTTTGACCTAAAAAAAGTTCGAAAAAATTTTGACCCGAAAAAATTTTGATCCAAAAAAATTTTGAGCCAAAAAAAAGTTTGAAAAATTTTGGGACCAAAAAAATTTTGACCCAAAAAAAAGTTCGAAAAATTTTGGGACCAAAAAAAATTTGAGCCACAAAAAAGTTCGAAAAATTTTGGGACCAAAAAAATTTTGACCCAAAAAAAACTTCAAAATAATTTTGACCCAAAAAAAAGTTTGAAAAATTTTGGGACCAAAAACATTTTGACCCAAAAAAAAGTTCGAAAAATTTTGGGACCAAAAATATTTTGACCCAAAAAAAAGTTCGAAAAATTTTGATACAAAAAAATTTTGAGCCAAAAAAAAGTTCGAAAAATTTTTGGACTAAAAAAATTTTGACCTAAAAAAAGTTCGAAAAAATTTTGACCCGAAAAAATTTTGATCCAAAAAAATTTTGAGCCAAAAAAAAGTTCGAAAAATTTTGGGACCAAAAAAATTTTGACCCACAAAAAAGTTCGAAAAATTTTGGGACCAAAAAAATTTTGAGTCAAAAAAAAGTTCGAAAAATTTTGGGACCAAAAAAATTTTGACCCAAAAAAAAGTTTGAAAAATTTTGGGACCAAAAAAAATTTGACCCAAAAAAAAGTTTGAAACATTTTGGGACCAAAAAAATTTTGACCCAAAAAAAAGTTCGAAAAATTTTGGGACCAAAAAAATTTTGAGCCAAAAAAAAAGTTTGAAAAATTTTGGGACCAAAAAAACTTTGACCCAAAAAAAAGTTCGAAATATTTTGGGACCAAAAAAATTTTGACCCAAAAAAAAGTTTGAAAAATTTTGGGACCAAAAAAATTTTGAGCCAAAAAAAAAGTTTGAAAAATTTTGGGACCAAAAAAACTTTGACCCAAAAAAAAGTTCGAAAAATTTTGGGACCAAAAAATTTTGACCTAAAAAAAAGTTTGAAAAATTTTGGGACCAAAAAAAATTTGACCCAAAAAACTTCGAAAAATTTTGGGACCAAAAAAATTTTGAGCCAAAAAAAAAGTTTGAAAAATTTTGGGACCAAAAAAACTTTGACCCAAAAAAAAGTTCGAAATATTTTGGGACCAAAAAAATTTTGACCCAAAAAAAAGTTTGAAAAATTTTGGGACCAAAAAAATTTTGAGCCAAAAAAAAAGTTTGAAAAATTTTGGGACCAAAAAAACTTTGACCCAAAAAAAAGTTCGAAAAATTTTGGGACCAAAAAAATTTTGACCTAAAAAAAAGTTTGAAAAATTTTGGGACCAAAAAAAATTTGACCCAAAAAACTTCGAAAAATTTTGGGACCAAAAAAATTTTGAGTCAAAAAAAAGTTCGAAAAATTTTGGGACCAAAAAAAATTTGACCCAAAAAAAAGTTTGAAAAATTTTGGGACCAAAAAAATTTTGACCCAAAAAAAAGTTTGAAAAATTTTGGGACCAAAAAAATTTTGACCCAAAAAAAAGTTTGAAAAATTTTGGGACCAAAAAAATTTTGACCCAAAAAAAAGTTTGAAAAATTTTGGGACCAAAAAAAAGTTCGAAAAAATTTTGACCCAAAAAAAAGTTTGAAAAATTTTGGGACCAAAAAAATTTTGACCCAAAAAAACTTCGAAAAAATTTTGACCCAAAAAAAAGTTTGAAAAATTTTGGGACCAAAAAAATTTTGACCCAAAAAAAACTTCGAAAAATTTTGGGACCAAAAAAATTTTGACCCAAAAAAAAGTTTGAAAAATTTTGGGACCAAAAAAATTTTGACCCAAAAAAAACTTCGAAAAAATTTTGACCCAAAAAAAAAGTTTGAAAAATTTTGAGACCAAAAAAAATTTGACCCAAAAAAACTTCGAAAAATTTTGGGACCAAAAAAATTTTGAGTCAAAAAAAAGTTCGAAAATTTTTGGGACCAAAAACATTTTGACCCAAAAAAAAGTTTGAAAAATTTTGGGACCAAAAAAAATTTGACCCAAAAAAGTTAGAAAAATTTTGGGACCAAAAAAAATTTGACCCAAAAAAAAGTTTGAAAAATTTTGGGAGCAAAAAAATTTTGACCCAAAAAAAATTTTGAAAAATTTTGGGACCAAAAAAAATTTGACCCAAAAAAAAGTTTGAAAAATTTTGGGACCAAAAAAATTTTGAGTCAAAAAAGTTTGAAAAATTTTGGGACCAAAAAAATTTTGACCTAAAAAAAAGTTCGAAAAATTTTGGGACCAAAAAAAATTTGACCCAAAAAAAAGTTAGAAAAATTTTGGGACCAAAAAAATTTTGACCCAAAAAAAAGTTTGAAAAATTTTGGGACCAAAAAAATTTTGACCCAATAAAAAGTTTGAAAAATTTTGGGACCAAAAAAATTTTGACCAAAAAAAAACTTCGAAAAATTTTGGGACCAAAAAAAATTTGACCCAAAAAAAAGTTAGAAAAATTTTGGGACCAAAAAAAATTTGACCCAAAAAAAAGTTAGAAAAATTTTGGGACCAAAAAAATTTTGACCCAAAAAAAACTTCGAAAAATTTTGGGACCAAAAAAACTTTGACCCAAAAAAAACTTCGAAAAAATTTTGACCCAAAAAAAAGTTTGAAAAATTTTGAGACCAAAAAAAATTTGACCCAAAAAAACTTCAAAAAATTTTGGGACCAAAAAAATTTTAACCCAAAAAAAACTTCGAAAAATTTTGGGACCAAAAAAATTTTGACCCAAAAAAAACTTCGAAAAAATTTTGAGCCAAAAAAAAAGTTCGAAAAATTTTGGGACTAAAAAATTTTTAGCCAAAAAAAAGTTTGAAAAATTTTGGGACCAAAAAAATTTTGACCAAAAAAAAAGTACGAAAAATTTTGGGACCAAAAAAATTTTGAGCCAAAAAAAAATTTGAAAAATTTTGGGACAAAAAATTTTTGACCCAAAAAAAACTTCGAAAAATTTTGGGACCAAAAAAATTTTGAGCCAAAAAAAAAGTTTGAAGAATTTTGGGACCAAAAAAACTTTGACCCAAAAAAAAGTTCGAAAAATTTTGGGACCAAAAAAATTTTGTCCCAAAAAAAAGTTCGAAAAATTTTGGGACCAAAAAAACTTTGACCCAAAAAAACTTCGAAAAATTTTGGGACCAAAAATATTTTGAGTCAAAAAAAAGTTCGAAAAATTTTGACCCAAAAAAGTTTGAAAAATTTTGGGACCAAAAAAATTTTGACCCAAAAAAACTTCGAAAAATTTTGGGACCAAAAAAATTTTGAGTCAAAAAAAAGTTCGAAAAATTTTGGGACCAAAAAAATTTTGACCCAAAAAAAAGTTTGAAAAATTTTGGGACCAAAAAAACTTTGACCCAAAAAAAAGTTTGAAAAATTTTGGGACCAAAAAAATTTTGACCCAAAAAAAAGTTCGAAAAATTTTGGGACCAAAAAAATTTTGAGCCAAAAAAAAAGTTTGAAAAATTTTGGGACCAAAAAAACTTTGACCCAAAAAAAAGTTCGAAAAATTTTGGGACCAAAAAAATTTTGACCCAAAAAAAAGTTTGAAAAATTTTGGGACCAAAAAAATTTTGAGCCAAAAAAAAAGTTTGAAAAATTTTGGGACCAAAAAAATTTTGACCCAAAAAAATCTTCGAAAAATTTTGGGACAAAAAAAAAATTGACCCCAAAAAAAGTTCGAAAAAATGTTAACCCGAAAAAATTTTGATACAAAAAAATTTTGAGCCAAAAAAAAGTTCGAAAAATTTTTGGACTAAAAAAATTTTGACCTAAAAAAAGTTCGAAAAAATTTTGACCCGAAAAAATTTTGATCCAAAAAAATTTTGAGCCAAAAAAAAGTTTGAAAAATTTTGGGACCAAAAAAATTTTGACCCAAAAAAAAGTTCGAAAAATTTTGGGACCAAAAAAAATTTGAGCCACAAAAAAGTTCGAAAAATTTTGGGACCAAAAAAATTTTGACCCAAAAAAAACTTCAAAATAATTTTGACCCAAAAAAAAGTTTGAAAAACTTTGGGACCAAAAATATTTTGACCCAAAAAAAAGTTTGAAAAACTTTGGGACCAAAAATATTTTGACCCAAAAAAAAGTTCGAAAAATTTTGGGACCAAAAACATTTTGACCCAAAAAAAAGTTCGAAAAATTTTGGGACCAAAAATATTTTGACCCAAAAAAAAGTTCGAAAAATTTTGATACAAAAAAATTTTGAGCCAAAAAAAAGTTCGAAAAATTTTTGGACTAAAAAAATTTTGACCTAAAAAAAGTTCGAAAAAATTTTGACCCGAAAAAATTTTGATCCAAAAAAATTTTGAGCCAAAAAAAAGTTTTAAAAATTTTGGGACCAAAAAAATTTTGACCCAAAAAAAAGTTCGAAAAATTTTGGGACCAAAAGAATTTTGAGTCAAAAAAAAGTTCGAAAAATTTTGGGACCAAAAAAATTTTGACCCAAAAAAAAGTTTGAAAAATTTTGGGACCAAAAAAAATTTGACCCAAAAAAAAGTTTGAAAAATTTTGGGACCAAAAAAATTTTGACCCAAAAAAAAGTTCGAAAAATTTTGGGACCAAAAAAATTTTAAGCCAAAAAAAAAGTTTGAAAAATTTTGGGACCAAAAAAACTTTGACCCAAAAAAAAGTTCGAAATATTTTGGGACCAAAAAAATTTTGACCCAAAAAAAAGTTTGAAAAATTTTGGGACCAAAAAAATTTTGAGCCAAAAAAAAAGTTTGAAAAATTTTGGGACCAAAAAAACTTTGACCCAAAAAAAAGTTCGAAAAATTTTGGGACCAAAAAAATTTTGACCTAAAAAAAAGTTTGAAAAATTTTGGGACCAAAAAAAATTTGACCCAAAAAACTTCGAAAAATTTTGGGACCAAAAAAATTTTGAGTCAAAAAAAAGTTCGAAAAATTTTGGGACCAAAAAAATTTTGAGCCAAAAAAAAAGTTTGAAAAATTTTGGGACCAAAAAAACTTTGACCCAAAAAAAAGTTCGAAATATTTTGGGACCAAAAAAATTTTGACCCAAAAAAAAGTTTGAAAAATTTTGGGACCAAAAAAATTTTGAGCCAAAAAAAAAGTTTGAAAAATTTTGGGACCAAAAAAACTTTGACCCAAAAAAAAGTTCGAAAAATTTTGGGACCAAAAAAATTTTGACCTAAAAAAAAGTTTGAAAAATTTTGGGACCAAAAAAAATTTGACCCAAAAAACTTCGAAAAATTTTGGGACCAAAAAAATTTTGACCCAAAAAAAACTTCGAAAAATTTTGGGACCAAAAAAAATTTGACCCAAAAAAAAAGTTTGAAAAATTTTGGGACCAAAAAAATTTTGACCCAAAAAAAAGTTTGAAAAATTTTGGGACCAAAAAAATTTTGACCCAAAAAAAAGTTTGAAAAATTTTGGGACCAAAAAAATTTTGACCCAAAAAAAAGTTTGAAAAATTTTGGGACCAAAAAAAAGTTCGAAAAAATTTTGACCCAAAAAAAAGTTTGAAAAATTTTGGGACCAAAAAAATTTTGACCCAAAAAAACTTCGAAAAAATTTTGACCCAAAAAAAAGTTTGAAAAATTTTGGGACCAAAAAAATTTTGACCCAAAAAAAACTTCGAAAAATTTTGGGACCAAAAAAATTTTGACCCAAAAAAAAGTTTGAAAAATTTTGGGACCAAAAAAATTTTGAGCCAAAAAAAAAGTTTGAAAAATTTTGGGACCAAAAAAACTTTGACCCAAAAAAAAGTTCGAAAAATTTTGGGACCAAAAAAATTTTGACCTAAAAAAAAGTTTGAAAAATTTTGGGACCAAAAAAAATTTGACCCAAAAAACTTCGAAAAATTTTGGGACCAAAAAAATTTTGACCCAAAAAAAACTTCGAAAAATTTTGGGACCAAAAAAAATTTGACCCAAAAAAAAAGTTTGAAAAATTTTGGGACCAAAAAAATTTTGACCCAAAAAAAAGTTTGAAAAATTTTGGGACCAAAAAAATTTTGACCCAAAAAAAAGTTTGAAAAATTTTGGGACCAAAAAAATTTTGACCCAAAAAAAAGTTTGAAAAATTTTGGGACCAAAAAAAAGTTCGAAAAAATTTTGACCCAAAAAAAAGTTTGAAAAATTTTGGGACCAAAAAAATTTTGACCCAAAAAAACTTCGAAAAAATTTTGACCCAAAAAAAAGTTTGAAAAATTTTGGGACCAAAAAAATTTTGACCCAAAAAAAACTTCGAAAAATTTTGGGACCAAAAAAATTTTGACCCAAAAAAAAGTTTGAAAAATTTTGGGACCAAAAAAATTTTGACCCAAAAAAAACTTCGAAAAAATTTTGACCCAAAAAAAAGTTTGAAAAATTTTGAGACCAAAAAAAATTTGACCCAAAAAAACTTCGAAAAATTTTGGGACCAAAAAAATTTTGAGTCAAAAAAAAGTTCGAAAATTTTTGGGACCAAAAACATTTTGACCCAAAAAAAAGTTTGAAAAATTTTGGGACCAAAAAAAATTTGACCCAAAAAAACTTCGAAAAATTTTGGGACCAAAAAAATTTTGAGTCCAAAAAAAGTTCCAAAAAATTTTGGGACCAAAAAAAATTTGACCCAAAAAAAACTTCGAAAAATTTTGGGACCAAAAAAAATTTGACCCGAAAAAAAGTTTGAAAAATTTTGACCCAAAAAAAAGTTTGAAAAATTTTGAGACCAAAAAAAATTTGACCCAAAAAAACTTCCAAAAATTTTGGGACCAAAAAAATTTTGAGTCAAAAAAAAGTTCGAAAAATTTTGGGACCAAAAAAATTTGACCCAAAAAAAACTTCGAAAAATTTTGGGACCAAAAAAATTTTGAGCCAAAAAAAAGTTTGAAAAATTTTGGGACCAAAAAAATTTTGACCCAAAAAAAACTTCTAAAAATTTTGGGACCAAAAAAAATTTGATTCAAAAAAAAAGTTTGAAAAATTTTGGGACCAAAAAAACTTCGAAAAAATTTTGACCCAAAAAAAAGTTTGAAAAATTTTGGGACCAAAAAAATTTTGACCCAAAAAAAACTTCGAAAAAATTTTTGACCCAAAAAAAAGTTTGAAAAATTTTGGGACCAAAAAAATTTTGAGCCAAAAAAAAGTTTGAAAAATTTTGGGACCAAAAAAATTTTGACCCAAAAAAAACTTCGAAAAATTTTGGGACCAAAAAAATTTGACCCAAAAAAAAGTTTGAAAAATTTTGGGACCAAAAAAATTTTGAGCCAAAAAAAAGATTGAAAAATTTTGGGACCAAAAAAATTTTGAGCCAAAAAAAAGTTTGAAAAATTTTGGGACCAAAAAAAATTTGACCCAAAAAAAACTTTGAAAAATTTTGGGAACAAAAAAATTTTGACCCAAAAAAAAGTTTGAAAAATTTTGGGACCAAAAAAATTTTGAGCCAAAAAAAAAGTTTGAAAAATTTTGGGACCAAAAAAACTTCGAAAAAATTTTGACCCAAAAAAAAGTTTGAAAAATTTTGGGACCAAAAAAATTTTGACCCAAAAAAAACTTCGAAAAAATTTTGACCCAAAAAAAAGTTTGAAAAATTTTGGGACCAAAAAAATTTTGAGCCAAAAAAAAGTTTGAAAAATTTTGGGACCAAAAAAATTTTGAGTCCAAAAAAAGTTCGAAAAATTTTGGGACCAAAAAAAATTTGACCCAAAAAAAACTTCGAAAAATTTTGGGACCAAAAAAAATTTGACCCGAAAAAAAGTTTGAAAAATTTTGACCCAAAAAAAAGTTTGAAAAATTTTGAGACCAAAAAAAATTTGACCCAAAAAAGTTCCAAAAATTTTGGGACCAAAAAAATTTTGAGTCAAAAAAAAGTTCGAAAAATTTTGGGACCAAAAAAATTTGACCCAAAAAAAACTTCGAAAAATTTTGGGACCAAAAAAATTTTGAGCCAAAAAAAAGTTTGAAAAATTTTGG
Source organism: Astyanax mexicanus (assembly GCF_023375975.1). Lineage (NCBI taxonomy): Eukaryota > Metazoa > Chordata > Actinopteri > Characiformes > Acestrorhamphidae > Astyanax > Astyanax mexicanus. Next base: position 68,297,036 of record NC_064408.1, on the reverse strand, counting down.
GACCAAAAAAATTTTGACCCAAAAAAAACTTCTAAAAATTTTGGGACCAAAAAAAATTTGATTCAAAAAAAAAGTTTGAAAAATTTTGGGACCAAAAAAACTTCGAAAAAATTTTGACCCAAAAAAAAGTTTGAAAAATTTTGGGACCAAAAAAATTTTGACCCAAAAAAAACTTCGAAAAAATTTTTGACCCAAAAAAAAGTTTGAAAAATTTTGGGACCAAAAAAATTTTGAGCCAAAAAAAAGTTTGAAAAATTTTGGGACCAAAAAAATTTTGACCCAAAAAAAACTTCTAAAAATTTTGGGACCAAAAAAAATTTGAGTCAAAAAAAAGTTCGAAAAATTTTGGGACCAAAAAAATTTTGACCCAAAAAAAACTTCGAAAAATTTTGGGACCAAAAAAATTTGACCCAAAAAAAAGTTTGAAAAATTTTGGGACCAAAAAAATTTTGAGCCAAAAAAAAGTTTGAAAAATTTTGGGACCAAAAAAATTTTGAGCCAAAAAAAAGTTTGAAAAATTTTGGGACCAAAAAAAATTTGACCCAAAAAAAACTTTGAAAAATTTTGGGACCAAAAAAATTTTGACCCAAAAAAAAGTTTGAAAAATTTTGGGACCAAAAAAATTTTGAGCCAAAAAAAAAGTTTGAAAAATTTTGGGACCAAAAAAACTTCGAAAAAATTTTGACCCAAAAAAAAGTTTGAAAAATTTTGGGACCAAAAAAATTTTGACCCAAAAAAAACTTCGAAAAAATTTTGACCCAAAAAAAAGTTTGAAAAATTTTGGGACCAAAAAAATTTTGAGCCAAAAAAAAGTTTGAAAAATTTTGGGACCAAAAAAATTTTGACCCAAAAAAAACTTCGAAAAATTTTGGGACCAAAAAAAATTTGACCCAAAAAAAAGTTTGAAAAATTTTGGGACCAAAAAAATTTTGACCCAAAAAAAAGTTCGAAAAATTTTGGGACCAAAAAAATTTTGACCCAAAAAAAAGTTTGAAAAATTTTGGGACCAAAAAAATTTTGACCCAAAAAAAACTTCGAAAAAATTTTGACCCAAAAAAAAGTTTGAAAAATTTTGGGACCAAAAAAAATTTGACCCAAAAAAAAGTTTGAAAAATTTTGGGACCAAAACAATTTTGACCCAAAAAAAAGTTTGAAAAATTTTGGGACCAAAAAAATTTTGACCCAAAAAAAACTTCGAAAAATTTTGGGACCAAAAAAATTTGACCCAAAAAAAAGTTTGAAAAATTTTGGGACCAAAAACATTTTGAGCCAAAAAAAAAGTTTGAAAAATTTTGGGACCAAAAAAACTTCGAAAAAATTTTGACCCAAAAAAAAGTTTGAAAAATTTTGGGACCAAAAAAATTTTGACCCAAAAAAAACTTCGAAAAAATTTTGACCCAAAAAAAAGTTTGAAAAATTTTGGGACCAAAAATATTTTGAGCCAAAAAAAAGTTTGAAAAATTTTGGGACCAAAAAAATTTTGACCCAAAAAAAACTTCTAAAAATTTTGGGACCAAAAAAAATTTGAGTCAAAAAAAAGTTCGAAAAATTTTGGGACCAAAAAATTTTGACCCAAAAAAAAGTTTGAAAAATTTTGGGACCAAAAACATTTTGAGCCAAAAAAAAGGTTGAAAAATTTTGGGACCAAAAAAATTTTGAGCCAAAAAAAAGTTTGAAAAATTTTGGGACCAAAAAAATTTTGAGCCAAAAAAAAAGTTTGAAAAATTTTGGGACCAAAAAAACTTCGAAAAAATTTTGACCCAAAAAAAAGTTTGAAAAATTTTGGGACCAAAAAAATTTTGACCCAAAAAAAACTTCGAAAAAATTTTGACCCAAAAAAAAGTTTGAAAAATTTTGGGACCAAAAAAATTTTGAGCCAAAAAAAAGTTTGAAAAATTTTGGGACCAAAAAAATTTTGACCCAAAAAAAACTTCTAAAAATTTTGGGACCAAAAAAAATTTGAGTCAAAAAAAAAGTTTGAAAAATTTTGGGACCAAAAAAACTTCTAAAAAATTTTGACCCAAAAAAAAGTTTGAAAAATTTTGGGACCAAAAAAATTTTGACCCAAAAAAAACTTCGAAAAAATTTTGACCCAAAAAAAAGTTTGAAAAATTTTGGGACCAAAAAAATTTTGAGCCAAAAAAAGTTTGAAAAATTTTGGGACCAAAAAAATTTTGACCCAAAAAAAACTTCTAAAAATTTTGGGACCAAAAAAAATTTGACCCAAAAAAGTTTGAAAAATTTTGGGACCAAAAAAATTTTGACCCAAAAAAAACTTCGAAAAATTTTGGGACCAAAAAAATTTGACCCAAAAAAAAGTTTGAAAAATTTTGGGACCAAAAAAATTTTGAGCCAAAAAAAAGTTTGAAAAATTTTGGGACCAAAAAAATTTTGAGCAAAAAAAAGTTTGAAAAATTTTGGGACCAAAAAAAATTTGACCCAAAAAAAACTTTGAAAAATTTTGGGACCAAAAAAATTTTGACCCAAAAAAAAGTTTGAAAAATTTTGGGACCAAAAAAATTTTGAGCCAAAAAAAAAAGTTTGAAAAATTTTGGGACCAAAAAAACTTCGAAAAAATTTTGACCCAAAAAAAAGTTTGAAAAATTTTGGGACCAAAAAAATTTTGACCCAAAAAAAACTTCGAAAAAATTTTGACCCAAAAAAAAGTTTGAAAAATTTTGGGACCAAAAAAATTTTGAGCCAAAAAAAAGTGTGAAAAATTTTGGGACCAAAAAAATTTTGACCCAAAAAAAACTTCTAAAAATTTTGGGACCAAAAAAAATTTGAGTCAAAAAAAAGTTCGAAAAATTTTGGGACCAAAAAAATTTTGACCCAAAAAAAACTTCGAAAAATTTTGGGACCAAAAAAAATTTGACCCAAAAAAAAGTTTGAAAAATTTTGGGACCAAAAAAATTTTGACCCAAAAAAAACTTCGAAAAATTTTGGGACCAAAAAAATTTTGAGTCAAAAAAAAGTTCGAAAAATTTTGGGACCAAAAAAAATTTGACCCAAAAAAAAGTTTGAAAAATTTTGGGACCAAAAAAATTTTGAGCCAAAAAAAACTTCGAAAACTTTTGGGACCAAAAAAATTTTGACCCAAAAAAAACTTCGAAAAATTTTGGGACCAAAAAAATTTTGACCCAAAAAAAAACTTCGAAAAATTTTGGGACCAAAAAAAATTTGACCCAAAAAAAAGTTTGAAAAATTTTGGGACCAAAAAAATTTTGAGCCAAAAAAAAGTTTGAAAAATTTTGGGACCAAAAAAAATTTGACCCAAAAAAAAGTTTGAAAAATTTTGGGACCAAAAAAATTTTGACCCAAAAAAAAGTTTGAAAAATTTTGGGACCAAAAAAATTTTGACCCAAAAAAAAAGTTTGAAAAATTTTGGGACCAAAAAAACTTCGAAAAAATTTTGACCCAAAAAAAAGTTTGAAAAATTTTGGGACCAAAAAACTTTTGACCCAAAAAAAACTTCGAAAAAATTTTGACCCAAAAAAAAGTTTGAAAAATTTTGGGACCAAAAAAATTTTGAGCCAAAAAAAAGTTTGAAAAATTTTGGGACCAAAAAAAATTTGACCCAAAAAAAAGTTTGAAAAATTTTGGGACCAAAAAAAATTTGACCCAAAAAAAAGTTTGAAAAATTTTGGGACCAAAAAAATTTTGAGCCAAAAAAAAGTTTGAAAAATTTTGGGACCAAAAAAAATTTGACCCAAAAAAAAGTTTGAAAAATTTTGGGATCAAAAAAATTTTGACACAAAAAAAAGTTCTAAAAATTTTGGGACCAAAAAAAATTTGAGTCAAAAAAAAGTTTGAAAAATTTTGGGACCAAAAAAATTTGACCCAAAAAAAAGTTTGAAAAATTTTGGGACCAAAAAAATTTTGACCCAAAAAAAAGTTTGAAAAATTTTGGGACCAAAAAAATTTTGAGCCAAAAAAAAAGTTTGAAAAATTTTGGGACCAAAAAAACTTCGAAAAAATTTTGACCCAAAAAAAACTTCGAAAAATTTTGGGACCAAAAACATTTTGAGCCAAAAAAAACTTCGAAAAATTTTGGGACCAAAAAAATTTTGACCCAAAAAAAAGTTTGAAAAATTTTGGGACCAAAAAAATTTTGACCCAAAAAAAACTTCGAAAAATTTTGGGACCAAAAAAATTTTGACCCAAAAAAAAGTTTGAAAAATTTTGGGACCAAAAAAATTTTGACCCAAAAAAAACTTCGAAAAAATTTTGACCCAAAAAAAAGTTTGAAAAATTTTGAGACCAAAAAAAATTTGACCCAAAAAAACTTCGAAAAATTTTGGGACCAAAAAAATTTTGAGTCAAAAAAAAGTTCGAAAAATTTTGGGACCAAAAAAAATTTGACCCAAAAAAAACTTCGAAAAATTTTGGGACCAAAAAAAATTTGACCCAAAAAAGTTAGAAAAATTTTGGGACCAAAAAAAATTTGACCCAAAAAAAAGTTTGAAAAATTTTGGGAGCAAAAAAATTTTGACCCAAAAAAAATTTTGAAAAATTTTGGGACCAAAAAAAATTTGACCCAAAAAAAAGTTTGAAAAATTTTGGGACCAAAAAAATTTTGAGTCAAAAAAGTTTGAAAAATTTTGGGACCAAAAAAATTTTGACCTAAAAAAAAGTTCGAAAAATTTTGGGACCAAAAAAAATTTGACCCAAAAAAAAGTTAGAAAAATTTTGGGACCAAAAAAATTTTGACCCAAAAAAAAGTTTGAAAAATTTTGGGACCAAAAAAATTTTGACCCAATAAAAAGTTTGAAAAATTTTGGGACCAAAAAAATTTTGACCAAAAAAAAACTTCGAAAAATTTTGGGACCAAAAAAACTTTGACCCAAAAAAAACTTCGAAAACATTTTGACCCAAAAAAAAGTTTGAAAAATTTTGAGACCAAAAAAAATTTGACCCAAAAAAACTTCGAAAAATTTTGGGACCAAAAAAATTTTGACCCAAAAAAAACTTCGAAAAATTTTGGGACCAAAAAAATTTTGACCCAAAAAAAACTTCGAAAAAATTTTGAGCCAAAAAAAAAGTTCGAAAAATTTTGGGACTAAAAAATTTTTAGCCAAAAAAAAGTTTGAAAAATTTTGGGACCAAAAAAATTTTGACCAAAAAAAAAGTACGAAAAATTTTGGGACCAAAAAAATTTTGAGCCAAAAAAAAATTTGAAAAATTTTGGGACAAAAAATTTTTGACCCAAAAAAAACTTCGAAAAATTTTGGGACCAAAAAAATTTTGAGCCAAAAAAAAAGTCTGAAGAATTTTGGGACCAAAAAAACTTTGACCCAAAAAAAAGTTCGAAAAATTTTGGGACCAAAAAAATTTTGTCCCAAAAAAAAGTTCGAAAAATTTTGGGACCAAAAAAACTTTGACCCAAAAAAACTTCGAAAAATTTTGGGACCAAAAAAATTTTGAGTCAAAAAAAAGTTCGAAAAATTTTGACCCAAAAAAGTTTGAAAAATTTTGGGACCAAAAAAATTTTGACCCAAAAAAACTTCGAAAAATTTTGGGACCAAAAAAATTTTGAGTCAAAAAAAAGTTCGAAAAATTTTGGGACCAAAAAAACTTTGACCCAAAAAAAACTTCGAAAAAATTTTGACCCAAAAAAAAGTTTGAAAAATTTTGAGACCAAAAAAAATTTGACCCAAAAAAACTTCGAAAAATTTTGGGACCAAAAAAATTTTGACCCAAAAAAAACTTCGAAAAATTTTGGGACCAAAAAAATTTTGACCCAAAAAAAACTTCGAAAAAATTTTGAGCCAAAAAAAAAGTTCGAAAAATTTTGGGACTAAAAATTTTTAGCCAAAAAAAAGTTAGAAAAATTTTGGGACCAAAAAAATTTTGACCAAAAAAAAAGTACGAAAAATTTTGGGACCAAAAAAATTTTGAGCCAAAAAAAAATTTGAAAAATTTTGGGACAAAAAATTTTTGACCCAAAAAAAACTTCGAAAAATTTTGGGACCAAAAAAATTTTGAGCCAAAAAAAAAAGTTTGAAGAATTTTGGGACCAAAAAAACTTTGACCCAAAAAAAAGTTCGAAAAATTTTGGGACCAAAAAAATTTTGTCCCAAAAAAAAGTTCGAAAAATTTTGGGACCAAAAAAACTTTGACCCAAAAAAACTTCGAAAAATTTTGGGACCAAAAAAATTTTGAGTCAAAAAAAAGTTCGAAAAATTTTGACCTAAAAAAGTTTGAAAAATTTTGGGACCAAAAAAATTTTGACCCAAAAAAACTTCGAAAAATTTTGGGACCAAAAAAATTTTGAGTCAAAAAAAAGTTCGAAAAATTTTGGGACCAAAAAAATTTTGACCCAAAAAAAAGTTTGAAAAATTTTGGGACCAAAAAAATTTTGATCCAAAAAAAAGTTTGAAAAATTTTGGGACCAAAAAAATTTTGACCCAAAAAAAAGTTCGAAAAATTTTGGGACCAAAAAAATTTTGAGCCAAAAAAAAAGTTTGAAAAATTTTGGGACCAAAAAAATTTTGAGTCAAAAAAAAGTTCGAAAAATTTTGGGACCAAAAAAATTTTGACCTAAAAAAAAGTTTGAAAAATTTTGGGACCAAAAAAAATTTGACCCAAAAAACTTCGAAAAATTTTGGGACCAAAAAAATTTTGAGTCAAAAAAAAGTTCGAAAAATTTTGGGACCAAAAAAAATTTGAGCCAAAAAAAAAGTTTGAAAAATTTTGGGACCAAAAAAACTTTGACCCAAAAAAAAGTTCGAAATATTTTGGGACCAAAAAAATTTTGACCCAAAAAAAAGTTTGAAAAATTTTGGGACCAAAAAAATTTTGAGCCAAAAAAAAAGTTTGAAAAATTTTGGGACCAAAAAAACTTTGACCCAAAAAAAAGTTCGAAAAATTTTGGGACCAAAAAAATTTTGACCTAAAAAAAAGTTTGAAAAATTTTGGGACCAAAAAAAATTTGACCCAAAAAACTTCGAAAAATTTTGGGACCAAAAAAATTTTGAGTCAAAAAAAAGTTCGAAAAATTTTGGGACCAAAAAAATTTTGACCCAAAAAAAAGTTTGAAAAATTTTGGGACCAAAAAAATTTTGACCCAAAAAAAAGTTTGAAAAATTTTGGGACCAAAAAAATTTTGACCCAAAAAAAAGTTTGAAAAATTTTGGGACCAAAAAAAAGTTCGAAAAAATTTTGACCCAAAAAAAAGTTTGAAAAATTTCGGGACCAAAAAAATTTTGACCAAAAAAACTTCGAAAAATTTTGGGACCAAAAAAATTTTGACCTAAAAAAAAGTTTGAAAAATTTTGGGACCAAAAAAAATTTGACCCAAAAAACTTCGAAAAATTTTGGGACCAAAAAAATTTTGAGTCAAAAAAAAGTTCGAAAAATTTTGGGACCAAAAAAATTTTGACCCAAAAAAAAGTTTGAAAAATTTTGGGACCAAAAAAATTTTGACCCAAAAAAAAGTTTGAAAAATTTTGGGACCAAAAAAATTTTGACCCAAAAAAAAGTTTGAAAAATTTTGGGACCAAAAAAAAGTTCGAAAAAATTTTGACCCAAAAAAAAGTTTGAAAAATTTCGGGACCAAAAAAATTTTGACCAAAAAAACTTCGAAAAAATTTTGACCCAAAAAAAAGTTTGAAAAATTTTGGGACCAAAAAAATTTTGACCCAAAAAAAACTTCGAAAAATTTTGGGACCAAAAAAATTTTGACCCAAAAAAAAGTTTGAAAAATTTTGGGACCAAAAAAATTTTGACCCAAAAAAAACTTCGAAAAAATTTTGACCCAAAAAAAAGTTTGAAAAATTTTGAGACCAAAAAAAATTTGACCCAAAAAAACTTCGAAAAATTTTGGGACCAAAAAAATTTTGAGTCAAAAAAAAGTTCGAAAATTTTTGGGACCAAAAAAAATTTGACCCAAAAAAAAGTTTGAAAAATTTTGGGACCAAAAAAATTTTGAGTCAAAAAAGTTTTGAAAAATTTTGGGACCAAAAAATTTTGACCTAAAAAAAAGTTCGAAACATTTTGGGACCAAAAAAAATTTGACCCAAAAAAAAGTTAGAAAAATTTTGGGACCAAAAAAATTTTGACCCAAAAAAAAGTTTGAAAAATTTTGGGACCAAAAAAAATTTTGACCCAATAAAAAGTTTGAAAAATTTTGGGACCAAAAAAATTTTGACCCAAAAAAAACTTCGAAAAATTTTGGGACCAAAAAAAATTTGACCCAAAAAAAAGTTAGAAAAATTTTGGGACCAAAAAAAATTTGACCCAAAAAAAAGTTAGAAAAATTTTGGGACCAAAAAAATTTTGACCCAAAAAAAACTTCGAAAAATTTTGGGACCAAAAAAACTTTGACCCAAAAAAAACTTCGAAAAAATTTTGACCCAAAAAAAAGTTTGAAAAATTTTGAGACCAAAAAAAATTTGACCCAAAAAAACTTCGAAAAATTTTGGGACCAAAAAAATTTTGACCCAAAAAAAACTTCGAAAAATTTTGGGACCAAAAAAATTTTGACCCAAAAAAAACTTCGAAAAAATTTTGAGCCAAAAAAAAAGTTCGAAAAATTTTGGGACTAAAAAATTTTTAGCCAAAAAAAAGTTTGAAAAATTTTGGGACCAAAAAAATTTTGACCAAAAAAAAAGTACGAAAAATTTTGGGACCAAAAAAATTTTGAGCCAAAAAAAAATTTGAAAAATTTTGGGACAGAAAATTTTTGACCCAAAAAAAACTTCGAAAAATTTTGGGACCAAAAAAATTTTGAGCCAAAAAAAAAGTTTGAAGAATTTTGGGACCAAAAAAACTTTGACCCAAAAAAAAGTTCGAAAAATTTTGGGACCAAAAAAATTTTGTCCCAAAAAAAAGTTCGAAAAATTTTGGGACCAAAAAAACTTTGACCCAAAAAAACTTCGAAAAATTTTGGGACCAAAAAAATTTTGAGTCAAAAAAAAGTTCGAAAAATTTTGACCCAAAAAAGTTTGAAAAATTTTGGGACCAAAAAAATTTTGACCCAAAAAAACTTCGAAAAATTTTGGGACCAAAAAAATTTTGAGTCAAAAAAAAGTTCGAAAAATTTTGGGACCAAAAAAATTTTGACCCAAAAAAAAGTTTGAAAAATTTTGGGACCAAAAAAAATTTGATCCAAAAAAAAGTTTGAAAAATTTTGGGACCAAAAAAATTTTGACCAAAAAAAAGTTCGAAAAATTTTGGGACCAAAAAAATTTTGAGCCAAAAAAAAAGTTTGAAAAATTTTGGGACCAAAAAAACTTTGACCCAAAAAAAAGTTCGAAAAATTTTTGGGACCAAAAAAATTTTGACCCAAAAAAAAGTTTGAAAAATTTTGGGACCAAAAAAATTTTGAGCCAAAAAAAAAGTTTGAAAAATTTTGGGACCAAAAAAATTTTGACCCAAAAAAATCTTCGAAAAATTTTGGGACAAAAAAAAAATTGACCCCAAAAAAAGTTCGAAAAAATGTTAACCCGAAAAAATTTTGATACAAAAAAATTTTGAGCCAAAAAAAAGTTCGAAAAATTTTTGGACTAAAAAAATTTTGACCTAAAAAAAGTTCGAAAAAATTTTGACCCGAAAAAATTTTGATCCAAAAAAATTTTGAGCCAAAAAAAAGTTTGAAAAATTTTGGGACCAAAAAAATTTTGACCCAAAAAAAAGTTCGAAAAATTTTGGGACCAAAAAAAATTTGAGCCACAAAAAAGTTCGAAAAATTTTGGGACCAAAAAAATTTTGACCCAAAAAAAACTTCAAAATAATTTTGACCCAAAAAAAAGTTTGAAAAACTTTGGGACCAAAAATATTTTGACCCTAAAAAAAGTTTGAAAAACTTTGGGACCAAAAATATTTTGACCCAAAAAAAAGTTCGAAAAATTTTGGGACCAAAAAATGTTGATACAAAAAAATTTTGACCTAAAAAAAGTTCGAAAAAATTTTGACCCGAAAAAATTTTGATCCAAAAAAATTTTGAGCCAAAAAAAAGTTTGAAAAATTTTGGGACCAAAAAAATTTTGACCCAAAAAAAAGTTCGAAAAATTTTGGGACCAAAAAAATTTTGACCCACAAAAAAGTTCGAAAAATTTTGGGACCAAAAAAATTTTGAGTCAAAAAAAAGTTCGAAAAATTTTGGGACCAAAAAAATTTTGACCCAAAAAAAAGTTTGAAAAATTTTGGGACCAAAAAAAATTTGACCCAAAAAAAAGTTTGAAAAATTTTGGGACCAAAAAAATTTTGATCCAAAAAAAAGTTCGAAAAATTTTGGGACCAAAAAAATTTTGAGCCAAAAAAAAAGTTTGAAAAATTTTGGGACCAAAAAAACTTTGACCCAAAAAAAAGTTCGAAATATTTTGGGACCAAAAAAATTTTGACCCAAAAAAAAGTTTGAAAAATTTTGGGACCAAAAAAATTTTGAGCCAAAAAAAAAGTTTGAAAAATTTTGGGACCAAAAAAACTTTGACCCAAAAAAAAGTTCGAAAAATTTTGGGACCAAAAAAATTTTGACCTAAAAAAAAGTTTGAAAAATTTTGGGACCAAAAAAAATTTGACCCAAAAAACTTCGAAAAATTTTGGGACCAAAAAAATTTTGAGTCAAAAAAAAGTTCGAAAAATTTTGGGACCAAAAAAATTTTGAGCCAAAAAAAAAGTTTGAAAAATTTTGGGACCAAAAAAACTTTGACCCAAAAAAAAGTTCGAAATATTTTGGGACCAAAAAAATTTTGACCCAAAAAAAAGTTTGAAAAATTTTGGGACCAAAAAAATTTTGAGCCAAAAAAAAAGTTTGAAAAATTTTGGGACCAAAAAAACTTTGACCCAAAAAAAAGTTCGAAAAATTTTGGGACCAAAAAAATTTTGACCTAAAAAAAAGTTTGAAAAATTTTGGGACCAAAAAAAATTTGACCCAAAAAACTTCGAAAAATTTTGGGACCAAAAAAATTTTTAGTCAAAAAAAAGTTCGAAAAATTTTGGGACCAAAAAAAATTTGACCCAAAAAAAAGTTTGAAAAATTTTGGGACCAAAAAAATTTTGACCCAAAAAAAAGTTTGAAAAATTTTGGGACCAAAAAAATTTTGACCCAAAAAAAAGTTTGAAAAATTTTGGGACCAAAAAAATTTTGACCCAAAAAAAAGTTTGAAAAATTTTGGGACCAAAAAAAATTTGACCCAAAAAAACTTCGAAAAAATTTTGACCCAAAAAAAAGTTTGAAAAATTTTGGGACCAAAAAAATTTTTACCCAAAAAAAACTTCGAAAAATTTTGGGACCAAAAAAATTTTGACCCAAAAAAAAGTTTGAAAAATTTTGGGACCAAAAAAATTTTGACCCAAAAAAAACTTCGAAAAAATTTTGACCCAAAAAAAAGTTTGAAAAATTTTGAGACCAAAAAAAATTTGACCCAAAAAAACTTCGAAAAATTTTGGGACCAAAAAAATTTTGAGTCAAAAAAAAGTTCGAAAATTTTTGGGACCAAAAACATTTTGACCCAAAAAAAAGTTTGAAAAATTTTGGGACCAAAAAAAATTTGACCCAAAAAAACTTCGAAAAATTTTGGGACCAAAAAAATTTTGAGTCCAAAAAAAGTTCGAAAAATTTTGGGACCAAAAAAAATTTGACCCAAAAAAAACTTCGAAAAATTTTGGGACCAAAAAAAATTTGACCCGAAAAAAAGTTTGAAAAATTTTGACCCAAAAAAAAGTTTGAAAAATTTTGAGACCAAAAAAAATTTGACCCAAAAAAACTTCCAAAAATTTTGGGACCAAAAAAATTTTGAGTCAAAAAAAAGTTCGAAAAATTTTGGGACCAAAAAAATTTGACCCAAAAAAAACTTCGAAAAATTTTGGGACCAAAAAAATTTTGAGCCAAAAAAAAGTTTGAAAAATTTTGGGACCAAAAAAATTTTGACCCAAAAAAAACTTCTAAAAATTTTGGGACCAAAAAAAATTTGATTCAAAAAAAAAGTTTGAAAAATTTTGGGACCAAAAAAACTTCGAAAAAATTTTGACCCAAAAAAAAGTTTGAAAAATTTTGGGACCAAAAAAATTTTGACCCAAAAAAAACTTCGAAAAAATTTTTGACCCAAAAAAAAGTTTGAAAAATTTTGGGACCAAAAAAATTTTGAGCCAAAAAAAAGTTTGAAAAATTTTGGGACCAAAAAAATTTTGACCCAAAAAAAACTTCGAAAAATTTTGGAACCAAAAAAATTTGACCCAAAAAAAAGTTTGAAAAATTTTGTGACCAAAAAAATTTTGAGCCAAAAAAAAGTTTGAAAAATTTTGGGACCAAAAAAATTTTGAGCCAAAAAAAAGTTTGAAAAATTTTGGGACCAAAAAAAATTTGACCCAAAAAAAACTTTGAAAAATTTTGGGACCAAAAAAATTTTGACCCAAAAAAAAGTTTGAAAAATTTTGGGACCAAAAAAATTTTGAGCCAAAAAAAAAGTTTGAAAAATTTTGGGACCAAAAAAACTTCGAAAAAATTTTGACCCAAAAAAAAGTTTGAAAAATTTTGGGACCAAAAAAATTTTGACCCAAAAAAAACTTCGAAAAAATTTTGACCCAAAAAAAAGTTTGAAAAATTTTGGGACCAAAAAAATTTTGAGCCAAAAAAAAGTTTGAAAAATTTTGGGACCAAAAAAATTTTGAGTCCAAAAAAAGTTCGAAAAATTTTGGGACCAAAAAAAATTTGACCCAAAAAAAACTTCGAAAAATTTTGGGACCAAAAAAAATTTGACCCGAAAAAAAGTTTGAAAAATTTTGACCCAAAAAAAAGTTTTAAAAATTTTGAGACCAAAAAAAATTTGACCCAAAAAAACTTCCAAAAATTTTGGGACCAAAAAAATTTTGAGTCAAAAAAAAGTTCGAAAAATTTTGGGACCAAAAAAATTTGACCCAAAAAAAAACTTCGAAAAATTTTGGGACCAAAAAAATTTTGAGCCAAAAAAAAGTTTGAAAAATTTTGGGACCAAAAAAATTTTGACCCAAAAAAAACTTCTAAAAATTTTGGGACCAAAAAAAATTTGATTCAAAAAAAAAGTTTGAAAAATTTTGGGACCAAAAAAACTTCGAAAAAATTTTGACCCAAAAAAAAGTTTGAAAAATTTTGGGACCAAAAAAATTTTGACCCAAAAAAAACTTCGAAAAAATTTTTGACCCAAAAAAAAGTTTGAAAAATTTTGGGACCAAAAAAATTTTGAGCCAAAAAAAAGTTTGAAAAATTTTGGGACCAAAAAAATTTTGACCCAAAAAAAACTTCTAAAAATTTTGGGACTAAAAAAAATTTGAGTCAAAAAAAAGTTCGAAAAATTTTGGGACCAAAAAAATTTTGACCCAAAAAAAACTTCGAAAAATTTTGGGACCAAAAAAATTTGACCCAAAAAAAAGTTTGAAAAATTTTGGGACCAAAAAAATTTTGAGCCAAAAAAAAGTTTGAAAAATTTTGGGACCAAAAAAATTTTGAGCCAAAAAAAAGTTTGAAAAATTTTGGGACCAAAAAAAATTTGACCCAAAAAAAACTTTGAAAAATTTTGGGACCAAAAAAATTTTGACCCAAAAAAAAGTTTGAAAAATTTTGGGACCAAAAAAATTTTGAGCCAAAAAAAAAGTTTGAAAAATTTTGGGACCAAAAAAACTTCGAAAAAATTTTGACCCAAAAAAAAGTTTGAAAAATTTTGGGACCAAAAAAATTTTGACCCAAAAAAAACTTCGAAAAAATTTTGACCCAAAAAAAAGTTTGAAAAATTTTGGGACCAAAAAAATTTTGAGCCAAAAAAAAGTTTGAAAAATTTTGGGACCAAAAAAATTTTGACCCAAAAAAAACTTCGAAAAATTTTGGGACCAAAAAAAATTTGACCCAAAAAAAAGTTTGAAAAATTTTGGGACCAAAAAAATTTTGACCCAAAAAAAAGTTCGAAAAATTTTGGGACCAAAAAAATTTTGACCCAAAAAAAAGTTTGAAAAATTTTGGGACCAAAAAAATTTTGACCCAAAAAAAACTTCGAAAAAATTTTGACCCAAAAAAAAGTTTGAAAAATTTTGGGACCAAAAAAAATTTGACCCAAAAAAAAGTTTGAAAAATTTTGGGACCAAAAAAATTTTGACCCAAAAAAAAGTTTGAAAAATTTTGGGACCAAAAAAATTTTGACCCAAAAAAAACTTCGAAAAATTTTGGGACCAAAAAAATTTGACCCAAAAAAAAGTTTGAAAAATTTTGGGACCAAAAACATTTTGAGCCAAAAAAAAGGTTGAAAAATTTTGGGACCAAAAAAATTTTGAGCCAAAAAAAAGTTTGAAAAATTTTGGGACCAAAAAAATTTTGAGCCAAAAAAAAAGTTTGAAAAATTTTGGGACCAAAAAAACTTCGAAAAAATTTTGACCCAAAAAAAAGTTTGAAAAATTTTGGGACCAAAAAAATTTTGACCCAAAAAAAACTTCGAAAAAATTTTGACCCAAAAAAAAGTTTGAAAAATTTTGGGACCAAAAAAATTTTGAGCCAAAAAAAAGTTTGAAAAATTTTGGGACCAAAAAAATTTTGACCCAAAAAAAACTTCTAAAAATTTTGCGACCAAAAAAAATTTGAGTCAAAAAAAAAGTTTGAAAAATTTTGGAACCAAAAAAACTTCTAAAAAATTTTGACCCAAAAAAAAGTTTGAAAAATTTTGGGACCAAAAAAATTTTGACCCAAAAAAAACTTCGAAAAAATTTTGACCCAAAAAAAAGTTTGAAAAATTTTGGGACCAAAAAAATTTTGAGCCAAAAAAAGTTTGAAAAATTTTGGGACCAAAAAAATTTTGACCCAAAAAAAACTTCTAAAAATTTTGGGACCAAAAAAAATTTGACCCAAAAAAAAGTTTGAAAAATTTTGGGACCAAAAAAATTTTGACCCAAAAAAAACTTCGAAAAATTTTGGGACCAAAAAAATTTGACCCAAAAAAAAGTTTGAAAAATTTTGGGACCAAAAAAATTTTGAGCCAAAAAAAAGTTTGAAAAATTTTGGGACCAAAAAAATTTTGAGCAAAAAAAAGTTTGAAAAATTTTGGGACCAAAAAAAATTTGACCCAAAAAAAACTTTGAAAAATTTTGGGACCAAAAAAATTTTGACCCAAAAAAAAGTTTGAAAAATTTTGGGACCAAAAAAATTTTGAGCCAAAAAAAAAAGTTTGAAAAATTTTGGGACCAAAAAAACTTCGAAAAAATTTTGACCCAAAAAAAAGTTTGAAAAATTTTGGGACCAAAAAAATTTTGACCCAAAAAAAACTTCGAAAAAATTTTGACCCAAAAAAAAGTTTGAAAAATTTTGGGACCAAAAAAATTTTGAGCCAAAAAAAAGTTTGAAAAATTTTGGGACCAAAAAAATTTTGACCCAAAAAAAACTTCTAAAAATTTTGGGACCAAAAAAAATTTGAGTCAAAAAAAAGTTCGAAAAATTTTGGGACCAAAAAAATTTTGACCCAAAAAAAACTTCGAAAAATTTTGGGACCAAAAAAAATTTGACCCAAAAAAAAGTTTGAAAAATTTTGGGACCAAAAAAATTTTGACCCAAAAAAAACTTCGAAAAATTTTGGGACCAAAAAAATTTTGAGTCAAAAAAAAGTTCGAAAAATTTTGGGACCAAAAAAAATTTGACCCAAAAAAAAGTTTGAAAAATTTTGGGACCAAAAAAATTTTGAGCCAAAAAAAACTTCGAAAAATTTTGGGACCAAAAAAATTTTGACCCAAAAAAAACTTCGAAAAATTTTGGGACCAAAAAAATTTTGACCCAAAAAAAAACTTCGAAAAATTTTGGGACCAAAAAAAATTTGACCCAAAAAAAAGTTTGAAAAATTTTGGGACCAAAAAAATTTTGAGCCAAAAAAAAGTTTGAAAAATTTTGGGACCAAAAAAAATTTGACCCAAAAAAAAGTTTGAAAAATTTTGGGACCAAAAAAATTTTGACCCAAAAAAAAGTTTGAAAAATTTTGGGACCAAAAAAATTTTGAGCCAAAAAAAAAGTTTGAAAAATTTTGGGACCAAAAAAACTTCGAAAAAATTTTGACCCAAAAAAAAGTTTGAAAAATTTTGGGACCAAAAAACTTTTGACCCAAAAAAAACTTCGAAAAAATTTTGACCCAAAAAAAAGTTTGAAAAATTTTGGGACCAAAAAAATTTTGAGCCAAAAAAAAGTTTGAAAAATTTTGGGACCAAAAAAAATTTGACCCAAAAAAAAGTTTGAAAAATTTTGGGACCAAAAAAAATTTGACCCAAAAAAAAGTTTGAAAAATTTTGGGACCAAAAAAATTTTGAGCCAAAAAAAAGTTTGAAAAATTTTGGGACCAAAAAAAATTTGACCCAAAAAAAAGTTTGAAAAATTTTGGGATCAAAAAAATTTTGACACAAAAAAAAGTTCTAAAAATTTTGGGACCAAAAAAATTTGACCCAAAAAAAAGTTTGAAAAATTTTGGGACCAAAAAAATTTTGACCCAAAAAAAAGTTTGAAAAATTTTGGGACCAAAAAAATTTTGAGCCAAAAAAAAAGTTTGAAAAATTTTGGGACCAAAAAAACTTCGAAAAAATTTTGACCCAAAAAAAACTTCGAAAAATTTTGGGACCAAAAAAATTTTGAGCCAAAAAAAACTTCGAAAAATTTTGGGACCAAAAAAATTTTGACCCAAAAAAAAGTTTGAAAAATTTTGGGACCAAAAAAATTTTGACCCAAAAAAAACTTCGAAAAAATTTTGACCCAAAAAAAAGTTTGAAAAATTTTGGGACCAAAAAAATTTTGACCCAAAAAAAAGTTTGAAAAATTTTGGGACCAAAAAAATTTTGACCCAAAAAAAACTTCGAAAAATTTTGGGACCAAAAAAATTTTGACCCAAAAAAAAGTTTGAAAAATTTTGGGACCAAAAAAATTTTGACCCAAAAAAAACTTCGAAAAAATTTTGACCCAAAAAAAAGTTTGAAAAATTTTGAGACCAAAAAAAATTTGACCCAAAAAAACTTCGAAAAATTTTGGGACCAAAAAAATTTTGAGTCAAAAAAAAGTTCGAAAAATTTTGGGACCAAAAAAAATTTGACCCAAAAAAAACTTCGAAAAATTTTGGGACCAAAAAAAATTTGACCCGAAAAAAAGTTTGAAAAATTTTGACCCAAAAAAAAGTTTGAAAAATTTTGAGACCAAAAAAAATTTGACCCAAAAAAACTTCCAAAAATTTTGGGACCAAAAAAATTTTGAGTCAAAAAAAAGTTCGAAAAATTTTGGGACCAAAAAAATTTGACCCAAAAAAAACTTCGAAAAATTTTGGGACCAAAAAAATTTTGAGCCAAAAAAAAGTTTGAAAAATTTTGGGACCAAAAAAATTTTGACCCAAAAAAAACTTCTAAAAATTTTGGGACCAAAAAAAATTTGATTCAAAAAAAAATTTTGAAAAATTTTGGGACCAAAAAAACTTCGAAAAAATTTTGACCCAAAAAAAAGTTTGAAAAATTTTGGGACCAAAAAAATTTTGACCCAAAAAAAACTTCGAAAAAATTTTTGACCCAAAAAAAAGTTTGAAAAATTTTGGGACCAAAAAAATTTTGAGCCAAAAAAAAGTTTGAAAAATTTTGGGACCAAAAAAATTTTGACCCAAAAAAAACTTCGAAAAATTTTGGGACCAAAAAAAATTTGACCCAAAAAAAAGTTTGAAAAATTTTGGGACCAAAAAAAATTTGACCCAAAAAAAAGTTTGAAAAATTTTGGGACCAAAAAAATTTTGACCCAAAAAAAAGTTTGAAAAATTTTGGGACCAAAAAAATTTTGAGCCAAAAAAAAAGTTTGAAAAATTTTGGGACCAAAAAAACTTCGAAAAAATTTTGACCCAAAAAAAAGTTTGAAAAATTTTGGGACCAAAAAAATTTTGACCCAAAAAAAACTTCGAAAAAATTTTGACCCAAAAAAAAGTTTGAAAAATTTTGGGACCAAAAAAATTTTGAGCCAAAAAAAAGTTTGAAAAATTTTGGGACCAAAAAAAATTTGACCCAAAAAAAAGTTTGAAAAATTTTGGGACCAAAAAAATTTTGAGCCAAAAAAAAGTTTGAAAAATTTTGGGACCAAAAAAAATTTGACCCAAAAAAAAGTTTGAAAAATTTTGGGATCAAAAAAATTTTGACACAAAAAAAAGTTCTAAAAATTTTGGGACCAAAAAAAATTTGAGTCAAAAAAAGTTTGAAAAATTTTGGGACCAAAAAAATTTTGACCCAAAAAAAACTTCGAAAAATTTTGGGACCAAAAAAATTTGACCCAAAAAAAAGTTTGAAAAATTTTGGGACCAAAAAAATTTTGACCCAAAAAAAAGTTTGAAAAATTTTGGGACCAAAAAAATTTTGAGCCAAAAAAAAAGTTTGAAAAATTTTGGGACCAAAAAAACTTCGAAAAAATTTTGACCCAAAAAAAACTTCGAAAAATTTTGGGACCAAAAAAATTTTGAGCCAAAAAAAACTTCGAAAAATTTTGGGACCAAAAAAATTTTGAGCCAAAAAAAAGTTTGAAAAATTTTGGGACCAAAAAAATTTTGACCCAAAAAAAACTTCTAAAAATTTTGGGACCAAAAAAAATTTGATTCAAAAAAAAAGTTTGAAAAATTTTGGGACCAAAAAAACTTCGAAAAAATTTTGACCCAAAAAAAAGTTTGAAAAATTTTGGGACCAAAAAAATTTTGACCCAAAAAAAACTTCGAAAAATTTTGGGACCAAAAAAATTTGACCCAAAAAAAAGTTTGAAAAATTTTGGGACCAAAAAAATTTTGACCCAAAAAAAAGTTTGAAAAATTTTGGGACCAAAAAAATTTTGAGCCAAAAAAAAAGTTTGAAAAATTTTGGGACCAAAAAAACTTCGAAAAAATTTTGACCCAAAAAAAACTTCGAAAAATTTTGGGACCAAAAAAATTTTGAGCCAAAAAAAACTTCGAAACATTTTGGGACCAAAAAAATTTTGAGCCAAAAAAAAGTTTGAAAAATTTTGGGACCAAAAAAATTTTGACCCAAAAAAAACTTCTAAAAATTTTGGGACCAAAAAAAATTTGATTCAAAAAAAAAGTTTGAAAAATTTTGGGACCAAAAAAACTTCGAAAAAATTTTGACCCAAAAAAAAGTTTGAAAAATTTTGGGACCAAAAAAATTTTGACCCAAAAAAAACTTCGAAAAAATTTTTGACCCAAAAAAAAGTTTGAAAAATTTTGGGACCAAAAAAATTTTGAGCCAAAAAAAAGTTTGAAAAATTTTGGGACCAAAAAAATTTTGACCCAAAAAAAACTTCTAAAAATTTTGGGACCAAAAAAAATTTGAGTCAAAAAAAAGTTCGAAAAATTTTGGGACCAAAAAAATTTTGACCCAAAAAAAACTTCGAAAAATTTTGGGACCAAAAAAATTTGACCCAAAAAAAAGTTTGAAAAATTTTGGGACCAAAAAAATTTTGAGCCAAAAAAAAGTTTGAAAAATTTTGGGACCAAAAAAATTTTGAGCCAAAAAAAAGTTTGAAAAATTTTGGGACCAAAAAAAATTTGACCCAAAAAAAAGTTTGAAAAATTTTGGGACCAAAAAAATTTTGAGCCAAAAAAAAGTTTGAAAAATTTTGGGACCAAAAAAAATTTGACCCAAAAAAAACTTTGAAAAATTTTGGGACCAAAAAAATTTTGACCCAAAAAAAAGTTTGAAAAATTTTGGGACCAAAAAAATTTTGAGCCAAAAAAAAAGTTTGAAAAATTTTGGGACCAAAAAAACTTCGAAAAAATTTTGACCCAAAAAAAAGTTTGAAAAATTTTGGGACCAAAAAAATTTTGACCCAAAAAAAACTTCGAAAAAATTTTGACCCAAAAAAAAGTTTGAAAAATTTTGGGACCAAAAAAATTTTGAGCCAAAAAAAAGTTTGAAAAATTTTGGGACCAAAAAAATTTTGACCCAAAAAAAACTTCGAAAAAATTTTGACCCAAAAAAAAGTTTGAAAAATTTTGGGACCAAAAAAAATTTGACCCAAAAAAAAGTTTGAAAAATTTTGGGACCAAAAAAATTTTGACCCAAAAAAAAGTTTGAAAAATTTTGGGACCAAAAAAATTTTGAGCCAAAAAAAAAGTTTGAAAAATTTTGGGACCAAAAAAACTTCGAAAAAATTTTGACCCAAAAAAAAGTTTGAAAAATTTTGGGACCAAAAAAATTTTGACCCAAAAAAAACTTCGAAAAAATTTTGACCCAAAAAAAACGTCGAAAAATTTTGGGACCAAAAAAATTTTGAGCCAAAAAAAAAGTTTGAAAAATTTTGGGACCAAAAAAATTTTGACCCAAAAAAAACTTCTAAAAATTTTGGGACCAAAAAAAATTTGAGTCAAAAAAAAAGTTTGAAAAATTTTGGGACCAAAAAAATTTTGAGCCAAAAAAAAGTTTGAAAAATTTTGGGACCAAAAAAATTTTGACCCAAAAAAAACTTCTAAAAATTTTGGGACCAAAAAAAATTTGAATCAAAAAAAAAGTTTGAAAAATTTTGGGACCAAAAAAATTTTGACCCAAAAAAAACTTCGAAAAATTTTGGGACCAAAAAAATTTGACCCAAAAAAAAGTTTGAAAAATTTTGGGACCAAAAACATTTTGAGCCAAAAAAAAAGTTTGAAAAATTTTGGGACCAAAAAAACTTCGAAAAAATTTTGACCCAAAAAAAAGTTTGAAAAATTTTGGGACCAAAAAAATTTTGACCCAAAAAAAACTTCGAAAAAATTTTGACCCAAAAAAAAGTTTGAAAAATTTTGGGACCAAAAATATTTTGAGCCAAAAAAAAGTTTGAAAAATTTTGGGACCAAAAAAATTTTGACCCAAAAAAAACTTCTAAAAATTTTGGGACCAAAAAAAATTTGAGTCAAAAAAAAGTTCGAAAAATTTTGGGACCAAAAAATTTTGACCCAAAAAAAAGTTTGAAAAATTTTGGGACCAAAAACATTTTGAGCCAAAAAAAAGGTTGAAAAATTTTGGGACCAAAAAAATTTTGAGCCAAAAAAAAAGTTTGAAAAATTTTGGGACCAAAAAAAATTTGACCCAAAAAAAAGTTTGAAAAATTTTGGGACCAAAAAAACTTCGAAAAAATTTTGACCCAAAAAAAAGTTTGAAAAATTTTGGGACCAAAAAAATTTTGACCCAAAAAAAGTTCGAAAAATTTTGGGACCAAAAAAATTTTGAGCCAAAAAAAAGTTTGAAAAATTTTGGGACCAAAAAAAATTTGACCCAAAAAAACTTCGAAAAATTTTGAGACCAAAAAAAATTTGACCCAAAAAAAAGTTTGAAAAATTTTGGGACCAAAAAAATTTTGAGCCAAAAAAAAGTTTGAAAAATTTTGGGACCAAAAAAAATTTGACCCAAAAAAACTTCGAAAAATTTTGGGACCAAAAAAATTTTGACCCAAAAAAAACTTCGAAAAATTTTGGGACCAAAAAAATTTTGACCCAAAAAAAAGTTTGAAAAATTTTGGGACCAAAAAAATTTTGACCCAAAAAAAAACTTCGAAAAAATTTTGACCCAAAAAAAACGTCGAAAAATTTTGGGACCAAAAAAATTTTGAGCCAAAAAAAAAGTTTGAAGAATTTTGGGACTAAAAAAACTTTGACCCAAAAAAAAGTTCGAAAAATTTTGGGACCAAAAAAATTTTGACCCAAAAAAGTTTGAAAAATTTTGGGACCAAAAAAATTTTGACCCAAAAAAAAGTTCGAAAAATTTTGGGACCAAAAAAACTTTGACCCAAAAAAAAGTTCGAAAAATTTTGGGACCAAAAAAATTTTGACCCAAAAAACTTTGAAAAATTTTGGGACCAAAAAAATTTTGACCCAAAAAAAACTTCGAAAAAATTTTGGGAACAAAAAAATTTTGACCCAAAAAAAACTTCGAAAAAATTTTGACCCAAAAAAAACGTCGAAAAATTTTGGGACCAAAAAAATTTTGAGCCAAAAAAAAAGTTTGAAGAATTTTGGGACTAAAAAAACTTTGACCCAAAAAAAAGTTCGAAAAATTTTGGGACCAAAAAAATTTTGACCCAAAAAAGTTTGAAAAATTTTGGGACCAAAAAAATTTTGACCCAAAAAAAAGTTCGAAAAATTTTGGGACCAAAAAAACTTTGACCCAAAAAAAAGTTCGAAAAATTTTGGGACCAAAAAAATTTTGACCCAAAAAACTTTGAAAAATTTTGGGACCAAAAAAATTTTGACCCAAAAAAAACTTCGAAAAAATTTTGGGAACAAAAAAATTTTGACCAAAAAAAAAGTTTGAAAAATTTTGGGACCAAAAAAAATTTGACCCAAAAAAAAGTTCGAAAAATTTTGGGACCAAAAAAATTTTGACCCAAAAAAACTTCGAAAAATTTTGGGACCAAAAAAATTTTAAGTCAAAAAAAAGTTCGAAAAATTTTGGGACCAAAAAAATTTTGACCCAAAAAAAAGTTTGAAAAATTTTGGGACCAAAAAAAATTTGACCCAAAAAAAAGTTTGAAAAATTTTGGGACCAAAAAAATTTTGAGCCAAAAAAAAAGTTTGAAAAATTTTGGGACCAAAAAAACTTCGAAAAAATTTTGACCTAAAAAAAAGTTTGAAAAATTTTGGGACCAAAAAAATTTTGACCCAAAAAAAACTTCGAAAAATTTTGGGACCAAAAAAATTTTGAGTCCAAAAAAAGTTCGAAAAATTTTGGGACCAAAAAAATTTTGAGCCAAAAAAACAGTTTGAAGAATTTTGGGACTAAAAAAACTTTGACCCAAAAAAAAGTTCGAAAAATTTTGGGACCAAAAAAATTTTGACCCAAAAAAAAGTTTGAAAAATTTTGGGACCAAAAAAATTTTGACCCAAAAAAAACTTCGAAAAAATTTTGACCCAAAAAAAAGTTTGAAAAATTTTGGGACCAAAAAAATTTTGACCCAAAAAAAACTTCGAAAAATTTTGGGACCAAAAAAATTTTGAGTAAAAAAAAACTTCGAAAAATTTTGGGACCAAAAAAATTTTGAGCCAAAAAAAACTTCGAAAAATTTTGGGACCAAAAAAATTTTGACCCAAAAAAAAGTTTGAAAAATTTTGGGACCAAAAAAATTTTGACCCAAAAAAGTTTGAAAAATTTTGGGACCAAAAAAATTTTGACCCAAAAAAAAGTTCGAAAAATTTTGGGACCAAAAAAACTTTGACCCAAAAAAAAAGTTCGAAAAATTTTGGGACCCAAAAATTTTGACCACAAAAAAAGTTTGAAAAATTTTGGGACCAAAAAAAATTTGACCCAAAAAAAAGTTCGAAAAATTTTGGGACCAAAAAAATTTTGACCCAAAAAAACTTCGAAAAATTTTGGGACCAAAAAAATTTTAAGTCAAAAAAAAGTTCGAAAAATTTTGGGACCAAAACAATTTTGACCCAAAAAAAAGTTTGAAAAATTTTGGGACCAAAAAAAATTTGACCCAAAAAAAAGTTTGAAAAATTTTGGGACCAAAAACATTTTGAGCCAAAAAAAAAGTTTGAAAAATTTTGGGACCAAAAAAACTTCGAAAAAATTTTGACCTAAAAAAAAGTTTGAAAAATTTTGGGACCAAAAAAATTTTGACCCAAAAAAAACTTCGAAAAAATTTTGACCCAAAAAAAAGTTTGAAAAATTTTGGGACCAAAAAAATTTTGACCCAAAAAAAACTTCGAAAAATTTTGGGACCAAAAAAATTTTGAGTCCAAAAAAAGTTCGAAAAATTTTGGGACCAAAAAAATTTTGAGCCAAAAAAACAGTTTGAAGAATTTTGGGACTAAAAAAACTTTGACCCAAAAAAAAGTTCGAAAAATTTTGGGACCAAAAAAATTTTGACCCAAAAAAGTTTGAAAAATTTTGGGACCAAAAAAATTTTGACCCAAAAAAAAGTTCGAAAAATTTTGGGACCAAAAAAACTTTGACCCAAAAAAAAGTTCGAAAAATTTTGGGACCAAAAAAATTTTGACCAAAAAAAAAGTTTGAAAAATTTTGGGACCAAAAAAACTTTGACCCAAAAAAAAGTTCGAAAAATTTTGGGAACAAAAAAATTTTGACCAAAAAAAAAGTTTGAAAAATTTTGGGACCAAAAAAAATTTGACCCAAAAAAAAGTTCGAAAAATTTTGGGACCAAAAAAATTTTGACCCAAAAAAACTTCGAAAAATTTTGGGACCAAAAAAATTTTAAGTCAAAAAAAAGTTCGAAAAATTTTGGGACCAAAAAAATTTTGACCCAAAAAAAAGTTTGAAAAATTTTGGGACCAAAAAAAATTTGACCCAAAAAAAAGTTTGAAAAATTTTGGGACCAAAAAAATTTTGAGCCAAAAAAAAAGTTTGAAAAATTTTGGGACCAAAAAAACTTCGAAAAAATTTTGACCTAAAAAAAAGTTTGAAAAATTTTGGGACCAAAAAAATTTTGACCCAAAAAAAACTTCGAAAAAATTTTGACCCAAAAAAAAGTTTGAAAAATTTTGGGACCAAAAAAATTTTGACCCAAAAAAAAGTTCGAAAAAATTTGGGACCAAAAACATTTTGAGCCAAAAAAAAAGTTTGAAAACTTTTGGGACCAAAAAAATTTTGACCCAAAAAAAACTTCGAAAAATTTTGGGACCAAAAAAATTTTGACCCAAAAAAAAGTTTGAAAAATTTTGGGACCAAAAAAATTTTGACCCCAAAAAAAGTTCGAAAAATTTTGGGACCAAAAAAATTTTGAGCCAAAAAAAAAGTTTGAAAAATTTTGGGACCAAAAAAACTTCGAAAAAATTTTGACCCAAAAAAAGTTTGAAAAATTTTGGGACCAAAAAAATTTTGACCCAAAAAAAGTTCGAAAAATTTTGGGACCAAAAAAATTTTGAGCCAAAAAAAAGTTTGAAAAATTTTGGGACCAAAAAAAATTTGACCCAAAAAAACTTCGAAAAATTTTGGGACCAAAAAAAATTTGACCCAAAAAAAAGTTTGAAAAATTTTGGGACCAAAAAAATTTTGAGCCAAAAAAAAGTTTGAAAAAATTTGGGACCAAAAACATTTTGAGCCAAAAAAAAAGTTTGAAAACTTTTGGGACCAAAAAAATTTTGACCCAAAAAAAACTTCGAAAAATTTTGGGACCAAAAAAATTTTGACCCAAAAAAAAGTTTGAAAAATTTTGGGACCAAAAAAATTTTGACCCAAAAAAAAGTTCGAAAAATTTTGGGACCAAAAAAATTTTGAGCCAAAAAAAAAGTTTGAAAAATTTTGGGACCAAAAAAACTTCGAAAAATTTTTGACCCAAAAAAAAGTTTGAAAAATTTTGGGACCAAAAAAATTTTGACCCAAAAAAAGTTCGAAAAATTTTGGGACCAAAAAAATTTTAAGCCAAAAAAAAGTTTGAAAAATTTTGGGACCAAAAAAAATTTGACCCAAAAAAACTTCGAAAAATTTTGGGACCAAAAAAAATTTGACCCAAAAAAAAGTTTGAAAAATTTTGGGACCAAAAAAATTTTGAGCCAAAAAAAAGTTTGAAAAATTTTGGGACCAAAAAAAATTTGACCCAAAAAAACTTCGAAAAATTTTGGGACCAAAAAAATTTTGACCCAAAAAAAACTTCGAAAAATTTTGGGACCAAAAAAATTTTGACCCCAAAAAAAGTTTGAAAAATTTTGGGACCAAAAAAATTTTGACCCAAAAAAAACTTCGAAAAAATTTTGACCCAAAAAAAAACGTCGAAAAATTTTGGGACCAAAAAAATTTTGAGCCAAAAAAAAAGTTTGAAGAATTTTGGGACTAAAAAAACTTTGACCCAAAAAAAAGTTCGAAAAATTTTGGGACCAAAAAAATTTTGACCCAAAAAAGTTTGAAAAATTTTGGGACCAAAAAAATTTTGACCCAAAAAAAAGTTCGAAAAATTTTGGGACCAAAAAAACTTTGACCCAAAAAAAAGTTCGAAAAATTTTGGGACCAAAAAAATTTTGACCCAAAAAACTTTGAAAAATTTTGGGACCAAAAAAATTTTGACCCAAAAAAAACTTCGAAAAAATTTTGACCCAAAAAAAAGTTTGAAAAATTTTGGGACCAAAAAAATTTTGACCCAAAAAAAACTTCGAAAAATTTTGGGACCAAAAAAATTTTGAGTCCAAAAAAAGTTCGAAAAATTTTGGGACCAAAAAAATTTTGAGCCAAAAAAACAGTTTGAAGAATTTTGGGACTAAAAAAACTTTGACCCAAAAAAAAGTTCGAAAAATTTTGGGACCAAAAAAATTTTGACCCAAAAAAGTTTGAAAAATTTTGGGACCAAAAAAATTTTGACCCAAAAAAAAGTTCGAAAAATTTTGGGACCAAAAAAACTTTGACCCAAAAAAAAGTTCGAAAAATTTTGGGACCAAAAAAATTTTGACCAAAAAAAAAGTTCGAAAAATTTTGGGACCAAAAAAATTTTGACCCAAAAAAACTTCGAAAAATTTTGGGACCAAAAAAATTTTAAGTCAAAAAAAAGTTCGAAAAATTTTGGGACCAAAAAAATTTTGACCCAAAAAAAAGTTTGAAAAATTTTGGGACCAAAAAAAATTTGACCCAAAAAAAAGTTTGAAAAATTTTGGGACCAAAAAAATTTTGAGCCAAAAAAAAAGTTTGAAAAATTTTGGGACCAAAAAAACTTCGAAAAAATTTTGACCTAAAAAAAAGTTTGAAAAATTTTGGGACCAAAAAAATTTTGACCCAAAAAAAACTTCGAAAAAATTTTGACCCAAAAAAAAGTTTGAAAAATTTTGGGACCAAAAAAATTTTGACCCAAAAAAAAGTTCGAAAAAATTTGGGACCAAAAACATTTTGAGCCAAAAAAAAAGTTTGAAAACTTTTGGGACCAAAAAAATTTTGACCCAAAAAAAACTTCGAAAAATTTTGGGACCAAAAAAATTTTGACCCAAAAAAAAGTTTGAAAAATTTTGGGACCAAAAAAATTTTGACCCAAAAAAAAGTTCGAAAAATTTTGGGACCAAAAAAATTTTGAGCCAAAAAAAAAGTTTGAAAAATTTTGGGACCAAAAAAACTTCGAAAAAATTTTGACCCAAAAAAAAGTTTGAAAAATTTTGGGACCAAAAAAATTTTGACCCAAAAAAAGTTCGAAAAATTTTGGGACCAAAAAAATTTTGAGCCAAAAAAAAGTTTGAAAAATTTTGGGACCAAAAAAAATTTGACCCAAAAAAACTTCGAAAAATTTTGGGACCAAAAAAAATTTGACCCAAAAAAAAGTTTGAAAAATTTTGGGACCAAAAAAATTTTGAGCCAAAAAAAAGTTTGAAAAATTTTGGGACCAAAAAAATTTTGAGCCAAAAAAAAAGTTTGAAAAATTTTGGGACCAAAAAAACTTCGAAAAAATTTTGACCTAAAAAAAAGTTTGAAAAATTTTGGGACCAAAAAAATTTTGACCCAAAAAAAACTTCGAAAAAATTTTGACCCAAAAAAAAGTTTGAAAAATTTTGGGACCAAAAAAATTTTGACCCAAAAAAAAACTTCGAAAAATTTTGGGACCAAAAAAATTTTGAGTCCAAAAAAAGTTCGAAAAATTTTGGGACCAAAAAAATTTTGAGCCAAAAAAACAGTTTGAAGAATTTTGGGACTAAAAAAACTTTGACCCAATAAAAAGTTCGAAAAATTTTGGGACCAAAAAAATTTTGACCCAAAAAAGTTTGAAAAATTTTGGGACCAAAAAAATTTTGACCCAAAAAAAAGTTCGAAAAATTTTGGGACCAAAAAAACTTTGACCAAAAAAAAAGTTCGAAAAATTTTGGGACCAAAAAAATTTTGACCCAAAAAAACTTCGAAAAATTTTGGGACCAAAAAAATTTTAAGTCAAAAAAAAGTTCGAAAAATTTTGGGACCAAAAAAATTTTGACCCAAAAAAAAGTTTGAAAAATTTTGGGACCAAAAAAAATTTGACCCAAAAAAAAGTTTGAAAAATTTTGGGACCAAAAAAATTTTGAGCCAAAAAAAAAGTTTGAAAAATTTTGGGACCAAAAAAACTTCGAAAAAATTTTGACCTAAAAAAAAGTTTGAAAAATTTTGGGACCAAAAAAATTTTGACCCAAAAAAAACTTCGAAAAAATTTTGACCCAAAAAAAAGTTTGAAAAATTTTGGGACCAAAAAAATTTTGACCCAAAAAAAAGTTCGAAAAAATTTGGGACCAAAAACATTTTGAGCCAAAAAAAAAGTTTGAAAACTTTTGGGACCAAAAAAATTTTGACCCAAAAAAAACTTCGAAAAATTTTGGGACCAAAAAAATTTTGACCCAAAAAAAAGTTTGAAAAATTTTGGGACCAAAAAAATTTTGACCCAAAAAAAAGTTCGAAAAATTTTGGGACCAAAAAAATTTTGAGCCAAAAAAAAAGTTTGAAAAATTTTGGGACCAAAAAAACTTCGAAAAAATTTTGACCCAAAAAAAAGTTTGAAAAATTTTGGGACCAAAAAAATTTTGACCCAAAAAAAGTTCGAAAAATTTTGGGACCAAAAAAATTTTGAGCCAAAAAAAAGTTTGAAAAATTTTGGGACCAAAAAAAATTTGACCCAAAAAAACTTCGAAAAATTTTGGGACCAAAAAAAATTTGACCCAAAAAAAAGTTTGAAAAATTTTGGGACCAAAAAAATTTTGAGCCAAAAAAAAGTTTGAAAAATTTTGGGACCAAAAAAAATTTGACCCAAAAAAACTTCGAAAAATTTTGGGACCAAAAAAATTTTGACCCAAAAAAAACTTCGAAAAATTTTGGGACCAAAAAAATTTTGACCCAAAAAAAAGTTTGAAAAATTTTGGGACCAAAAAAATTTTGACCCAAAAAAAACTTCGAAAAAATTTTGACCCAAAAAAAACGTCGAAAAATTTTGGGACCAAAAAAATTTTGAGCCAAAAAAAAAGTTTGAAGAATTTTGGGACTAAAAAAACTTTGACCCAAAAAAAAGTTCGAAAAATTTTGGGACCAAAAAAATTTTGACCCAAAAAAGTTTGAAAAATTTTGGGACCAAAAAAATTTTGACCCAAAAAAAAGTTCGAAAAATTTTGGGACCAAAAAAACTTTGACCCAAAAAAAAGTTTGAAAAATTTTGGGACCAAAAAAATTTTGACCCAAAAAACTTTGAAAAATTTTGGGACCAAAAAAATTTTGACCCAAAAAAAACTTCGAAAAAATTTTGACCCAAAAAAAAGTTTGAAAAATTTTGGGACCAAAAAAATTTTGACACAAAAAAAACTTCGAAAAATTTTGGGACCAAAAAAATTTTGAGTCCAAAAAAAGTTCGAAAAATTTTGGGACCAAAAAAATTTTGAGCCAAAAAAACAGTTTGAAGAATTTTGGGACTAAAAAAACTTTGACCCAAAAAAAAGTTCGAAAAATTTTGGTACCAAAAAAATTTTGACCCAAAAAAGTTCGAAAAATTTTGGGACCAAAAAAATTTTGACCAAAAAAAAAGTTTGAAAAATTTTGGGACCAAAAAAAATTTGACCCAAAAAAAAGTTCGAAAAATTTTGGGACCAAAAAAATTTTGACCAAAAAAAAAGTTTGAAAAATTTTGGGACCAAAAAAAATTTGACCCAAAAAAAAGTTCGAAAAATTTTGGGACCAAAAAAATTTTGACCCAAAAAAACTTCGAAAAATTTTGGGACCAAAAAAATTTTAAGTCAAAAAAAAGTTCGAAAAATTTTGGGACCAAAAAAATTTTGACCCAAAAAAAAGTTCGAAAAATTTTGGGACCAAAAAAATTTTGACCAAAAAAAAAGTTTGAAAAATTTTGGGACCAAAAAAAAATTGACCCAAAAAAAAGTTCGAAAAATTTTGGGACCAAAAAAATTTTGACCCAAAAAAACTTCGAAAAATTTTGGGACCAAAAATATTTTAAGTCAAAAAAAAGTTCGAAAAATTTTGGGACCAAAAAAATTTTGACCCAAAAAAAACTTCGAAAAATTTTGGGACCAAAAAAATTTTAAGTCAAAAAAAAGTTCGAAAAATTTTGGGACCAAAAAAATTTTGACCCAAAAAAAAGTTAGAAAAATTTTGGGACCAAAAAAATTTTGACCCAAAAAAAAGTTCGAAAAATTTTGGGACCAAAAAAAATTTGACCCAAAAAAAAGTTTGAAAAATTTTGGGACCAAAAAAATTTTGACCCAAAAAAAAGTTTGAAAAATTTTGGGACCAAAAAAATTTTGAGTCAAAAAAAAGTTCGAAAAATTTTGGGACCAAAAAAATTTTGACCCAAAAAAAAGTTCGAAAAATTTTGGGACCAAAAAAATTTTGACCCAAAAAAAAGTTTGAAAAATTTTGGGACCAAAAAAAAATTGACCCAAAAAAAAGTTTGAAAAATTTTGGGACCAAAAAAATTTTGAGCCAAAAAAAAAGTTTGAAAAATTTTGGGACCAAAAAAAAATTGACCCAAAAAAAAGTTCGAAAAATTTTGGGACCAAAAAAATTTTGAGCCAAAAAAAAAGTTTGAAAAATTTTGGGACCAAAAAAACTTCGAAAAAATTTTGACCCAAAAAAAAGTTTGAAAAATTTTGGGACCAAAAAAATTTTGACCCAAAAAAACTTTGAAAAATTTTGGGACCAAAAAAATTTTGACCCAAAAAAAAGTTTGAAAAATTTTGGGACCAAAAAAATTTTGACCCAAAAAAAAGTTCGAAAAATTTTGGGACCAAAAAAATTTTGAGCCAAAAAAAAAGTTTGAAAAATTTTGGGACCAAAAAAACTTCGAAAAAATTTTGACCCAAAAAAAAGTTTGAAAAATTTTGGGACCAAAAAAATTTTGACCCAAAAAAAGTTCGAAAAATTTTGGGACCAAAAAAATTTTGAGCCAAAAAAAAGTTTGAAAAATTTTGGGACCAAAAAAAATTTGACCCAAAAAAACTTCGAAAAATTTTGGGACCAAAAAAAATTTGACCCAAAAAAAAGTTTGAAAAATTTTGGGACCAAAAAAATTTTGAGCCAAAAAAAAGTTTGAAAAATTTTGGGACCAAAAAAAATTTGACCCAAAAAAACTTCGAAAAATTTTGGGACCAAAAAAATTTTGACCCAAAAAAAACTTCGAAAAATTTTGGGACCAAAAAAATTTTGACCCAAAAAAAAGTTTGAAAAATTTTGGGACCAAAAAAATTTTGACCCAAAAAAAACTTCGAAAAAATTTTGACCCAAAAAAAACGTCGAAAAATTTTGGGACTAAAAAAACTTTGACCCAAAAAAAAGTTCGAAAAATTTTGGGACCAAAAAAATTTTGACCCAAAAAAGTTTGAAAAATTTTGGGACCAAAAAAATTTTGACCCAAAAAAAAGTTCGAAAAATTTTGGGACCAAAAAAACTTTGACCCAAAAAAAAGTTCGAAAAATTTTGGGACCAAAAAAATTTTGACCCAAAAAACTTTGAAAAATTTTGGGACCAAAAAATTTTGACCCAAAAAAAACTTCGAAAAAATTTTGACCCAAAAAAAAGTTTGAAAAATTTTGGGACCAAAAAAATTTTGACACAAAAAAAACTTCGAAAAATTTTGGGACCAAAAAAATTTTGAGTCCAAAAAAAGTTCGAAAAATTTTGGGACCAAAAAAATTTTGAGCCAAAAAAACAGTTTGAAGAATTTTGGGACTAAAAAAACTTTGACCCAAAAAAAAGTTCGAAAAATTTTGGTACCAAAAAAATTTTGACCCAAAAAAGTTCGAAAAATTTTGGGACCAAAAAAATTTTGACCAAAAAAAAAGTTTGAAAAATTTTGGGACCAAAAAAAATTTGACCCAAAAAAAAGTTCGAAAAATTTTGGGACCAAAAAAATTTTGACCAAAAAAAAAGTTTGAAAAATTTTGGGACCAAAAAAAATTTGACCCAAAAAAAAGTTCGAAAAATTTTGGGACCAAAAAAATTTTGACCCAAAAAAACTTCGAAAAATTTTGGGACCAAGAAAATTTTAAGTCAAAAAAAAGTTCGAAAAATTTTGGGACCAAAAAAATTTTGACCCAAAAAAAAGTTCGAAAAATTTTGGGACCAAAAAAATTTTGACCAAAAAAAAAGTTTGAAAAATTTTGGGACCAAAAAAAATTTGACCCAAAAAAAAGTTCGAAAAATTTTGGGACCAAAAAAATTTTGACCCAAAAAAACTTCGAAAAATTTTGGGACCAAAAATATTTTAAGTCAAAAAAAAGTTCGAAAAATTTTGGGACCAAAAAAATTTTGACCCAAAAAAAACTTCGAAAAATTTTGGGACCAAAAAAATTTTAAGTCAAAAAAAAGTTCGAAAAATTTTGGGACCAAAAAAATTTTGACCCAAAAAAAAGTTAGAAAAATTTTGGGACCAAAAAAATTTTGACCCAAAAAAAAGTTCGAAAAATTTTGGGACCAAAAAAAATTTGACCCAAAAAAAAGTTTGAAAAATTTTGGGACCAAAAAAATTTTGACCCAAAAAAAAGTTTGAAAAATTTTGGGACCAAAAAAATTTTGAGTCAAAAAAAAGTTCGAAAAATTTTGGGACCAAAAAAATTTTGACCCAAAAAAAAGTTCGAAAAATTTTGGGACCAAAAAAATTTTGACCCAAAAAAAAGTTTGAAAAATTTTGGGACCAAAAAAAATTTGACCCAAAAAAAAGTTTGAAAAATTTTGGGACCAAAAAAATTTTGACCCAAAAAAAAGTTCGAAAAATTTTGGGACCAAAAAAATTTTGAGCCAAAAAAAAAGTTTGAAAAATTTTGGGACCAAAAAAACTTCGAAAAAATTTTGACCCAAAAAAAAGTTTGAAAAATTTTGGGACCAAAAAAATTTTGACCCAAAAAAACTTCGAAAAATTTTGGGACCAAAAAAATTTTGACCCGAAAAAAACTTCGAAAAATTTTGGGACCAAAAAAATTTTAAGTAAAAAAAAAAGTTCGAAAAATTTTGGGACCAAAAAAATTTTGACCCAAAAAAAAGTTTGAAAAATTTTGGGACCAAAAAAATTTTGAGCCAAAAAAAAGTTTGAAAAATTTTGGGACCAAAAAAATTTTGACCCAAAAAACTTTGAAAAATTTTGGGACCAAAAAAATTTTGACCCAAAAAAAACTTCGAAAAAATTTTGACCCAAAAAAAAGTTTGAAAAATTTTGGGACCAAAAAAATTTTGACACAAAAAAAACTTCGAAAAATTTTGGGACCAAAAAAATTTTGAGTCCAAAAAAAGTTCGAAAAATTTTGGGACCAAAAAAATTTTGAGCCAAAAAAACAGTTTGAAGAATTTTGGGACTAAAAAAACTTTGACCCAAAAAAAAGTTCGAAAAATTTTGGTACCAAAAAAATTTTGACCAAAAAAAGTTCGAAAAATTTTGGGACCAAAAAAATTTTGACCAAAAAAAAAGTTTGAAAAATTTTGGGACCAAAAAAAATTTGACCCAAAAAAAAGTTCGAAAAATTTTGGGACCAAAAAAATTTTGACCAAAAAAAAAGTTTGAAAAATTTTGGGACCAAAAAAAATTTGACCCAAAAAAAAGTTCGAAAAATTTTGGGACCAAAAAAATTTTGACCCAAAAAAACTTCGAAAAATTTTGGGACCAAAAAAATTTTAAGTCAAAAAAAAGTTCGAAAAATTTTGGGACCAAAAAAATTTTGACCCAAAAAAAAGTTCGAAAAATTTTGGGACCAAAAAAATTTTGACCCAAAAAAAAAGTTTGAAAAATTTTGGGACCAAAAAAAAATTGACCCAAAAAAAAGTTCGAAAAATTTTGGGACCAAAAAAATTTTGACCCAAAAAAACTTCGAAAAATTTTGGGACCAAAAATATTTTAAGTCAAAAAAAAGTTCGAAAAATTTTGGGACCAAAAAAATTTTGACCCAAAAAAAACTTCGAAAAATTTTGGGACCAAAAAAATTTTAAGTCAAAAAAAAGTTCGAAAAATTTTGGGACCAAAAAAATTTTGACCCAAAAAAAAGTTAGAAAAATTTTGGGACCAAAAAAATTTTGACCCAAAAAAAAGTTCGAAAAATTTTGGGACCAAAAAAAATTTGACCCAAAAAAAAGTTTGAAAAATTTTGGGACCAAAAAAATTTTGACCCAAAAAAAAGTTTGAAAAATTTTGGGACCAAAAAAATTTTGAGTCAAAAAAAAGTTCGAAAAATTTTGGGACCAAAAAAATTTTGACCCAAAAAAAAGTTCGAAAAATTTTGGGACCAAAAAAATTTTGACCCAAAAAAAAGTTTGAAAAATTTTGGGACCAAAAAAAAATTGACCCAAAAAAAAGTTTGAAAAATTTTGGGACCAAAAAAATTTTGAGCCAAAAAAAAAGTTTGAAAAATTTTGGGACCAAAAAAAAATTGACCCAAAAAAAAGTTCGAAAAATTTTGGGACCAAAAAAATTTTGAGCCAAAAAAAAAGTTTGAAAAATTTTGGGACCAAAAAAACTTCGAAAAAATTTTGACCCAAAAAAAAGTTTGAAAAATTTTGGGACCAAAAAAATTTTGACCCAAAAAAACTTTGAAAAATTTTGGGACCAAAAAAATTTTGACCCAAAAAAAAGTTTGAAAAATTTTGGGACCAAAAAAATTTTGACCCAAAAAAAAGTTCGAAAAATTTTGGGACCAAAAAAATTTTGAGCCAAAAAAAAAGTTTGAAAAATTTTGGGACCAAAAAAACTTCGAAAAAATTTTGACCCAAAAAAAAGTTTGAAAAATTTTGGGACCAAAAAAATTTTGACCCAAAAAAAGTTCGAAAAATTTTGGGACCAAAAAAATTTTGAGCCAAAAAAAAGTTTGAAAAATTTTGGGACCAAAAAAAATTTGACCCAAAAAAACTTCGAAAAATTTTGGGACCAAAAAAAATTTGACCCAAAAAAAAGTTTGAAAAATTTTGGGACCAAAAAAATTTTGAGCCAAAAAAAAGTTTGAAAAATTTTGGGACCAAAAAAAATTTGACCCAAAAAAACTTCGAAAAATTTTGGGACCAAAAAAATTTTGACCCAAAAAAAACTTCGAAAAATTTTGGGACCAAAAAAATTTTGACCCAAAAAAAAGTTTGAAAAATTTTGGGACCAAAAAAATTTTGACCCAAAAAAAACTTCGAAAAAATTTTGACCCAAAAAAAACGTCGAAAAATTTTGGGACTAAAAAAACTTTGACCCAAAAAAAAGTTCGAAAAATTTTGGGACCAAAAAAAT
Source organism: Astyanax mexicanus (assembly GCF_023375975.1). Taxonomy (NCBI): domain Eukaryota; kingdom Metazoa; phylum Chordata; class Actinopteri; order Characiformes; family Acestrorhamphidae; genus Astyanax; species Astyanax mexicanus. The sequence goes on along the minus strand of NC_064408.1, from coordinate 68,261,986 downwards.
TTTGACCCAAAAAAGTTTGAAAAATTTTGGGACCAAAAAAATTTTGACCCAAAAAAAAGTTCGAAAAATTTTGGGACCAAAAAAACTTTGACCCAAAAAAAAGTTCGAAAAATTTTGGGACCAAAAAAATTTTGACCCAAAAAACTTTGAAAAATTTTGGGACCAAAAAATTTTGACCCAAAAAAAACTTCGAAAAAATTTTGACCCAAAAAAAAGTTTGAAAAATTTTGGGACCAAAAAAATTTTGACACAAAAAAAACTTCGAAAAATTTTGGGACCAAAAAAATTTTGAGTCCAAAAAAAGTTCGAAAAATTTTGGGACCAAAAAAATTTTGAGCCAAAAAAACAGTTTGAAGAATTTTGGGACTAAAAAAACTTTGACCCAAAAAAAAGTTCGAAAAATTTTGGTACCAAAAAAATTTTGACCCAAAAAAGTTCGAAAAATTTTGGGACCAAAAAAATTTTGACCAAAAAAAAAGTTTGAAAAATTTTGGGACCAAAAAAAATTTGACCCAAAAAAAAGTTCGAAAAATTTTGGGACCAAAAAAATTTTGACCAAAAAAAAAGTTTGAAAAATTTTGGGACCAAAAAAAATTTGACCCAAAAAAAAGTTCGAAAAATTTTGGGACCAAAAAAATTTTGACCCAAAAAAACTTCGAAAAATTTTGGGACCAAGAAAATTTTAAGTCAAAAAAAAGTTCGAAAAATTTTGGGACCAAAAAAATTTTGACCCAAAAAAAAGTTCGAAAAATTTTGGGACCAAAAAAATTTTGACCAAAAAAAAAGTTTGAAAAATTTTGGGACCAAAAAAAATTTGACCCAAAAAAAAGTTCGAAAAATTTTGGGACCAAAAAAATTTTGACCCAAAAAAACTTCGAAAAATTTTGGGACCAAAAATATTTTAAGTCAAAAAAAAGTTCGAAAAATTTTGGGACCAAAAAAATTTTGACCCAAAAAAAACTTCGAAAAATTTTGGGACCAAAAAAATTTTAAGTCAAAAAAAAGTTCGAAAAATTTTGGGACCAAAAAAATTTTGACCCAAAAAAAAGTTAGAAAAATTTTGGGACCAAAAAAATTTTGACCCAAAAAAAAGTTCGAAAAATTTTGGGACCAAAAAAAATTTGACCCAAAAAAAAGTTTGAAAAATTTTGGGACCAAAAAAATTTTGACCCAAAAAAAAGTTTGAAAAATTTTGGGACCAAAAAAATTTTGAGTCAAAAAAAAGTTCGAAAAATTTTGGGACCAAAAAAATTTTGACCCAAAAAAAAGTTCGAAAAATTTTGGGACCAAAAAAATTTTGACCCAAAAAAAAGTTTGAAAAATTTTGGGACCAAAAAAAATTTGACCCAAAAAAAAGTTTGAAAAATTTTGGGACCAAAAAAATTTTGACCCAAAAAAAAGTTCGAAAAATTTTGGGACCAAAAAAATTTTGAGCCAAAAAAAAAGTTTGAAAAATTTTGGGACCAAAAAAACTTCGAAAAAATTTTGACCCAAAAAAAAGTTTGAAAAATTTTGGGACCAAAAAAATTTTGACCCAAAAAAACTTCGAAAAATTTTGGGACCAAAAAAATTTTGACCCGAAAAAAACTTCGAAAAATTTTGGGACCAAAAAAATTTTAAGTAAAAAAAAAAGTTCGAAAAATTTTGGGACCAAAAAAATTTTGACCCAAAAAAAAGTTCGAAAAATTTTGGGACCAAAAAAATTTTGACCCAAAAAAAAGTTCGAAAAATTTTGGGACCAAAAAAAATTTGACCCAAAAAAAAGTTTGAAAAATTTTGGGACCAAAAAAATTTTGACCCAAAAAAAAGTTTGAAAAATTTTGGGACCAAAAAAATTTTGAGTCAAAAAAAAGTTCGAAAAATTTTGGGACCAAAAAAATTTTGACCCAAAAAAAAGTTCGAAAAATTTTGGGACCAAAAAAAATTTGACCAAAAAAAAAGTTTGAAAAATTTTGGGACCAAAAAAACTTCGAAAAAATTTTGACCCAAAAAAAAGTTTGAAAAATTTTGGGACCAAAAAAATTTGACCCAAAAAAAGTTCGAAAAATTTTGGGACCAAAAAAATTTTGACCCAAAAAAAAGTTTGAAAAATTTTGGGACCAAAAAAACTTTGACCAAAAAAAAAGTTCGAAAAATTTTGGGACCAAAAAAATTTTGACCCAAAAAAACTTCGAAAAATTTTGGGACCAAAAAAATTTTAAGTCAAAAAAAAGTTCGAAAAATTTTGGGACCAAAAAAATTTTGACCCAAAAAAAAGTTTGAAAAATTTTGGGACCAAAAAAAATTTGACCCAAAAAAAAGTTTGAAAAATTTTGGGACCAAAAAAATTTTGAGCCAAAAAAAAAGTTTGAAAAATTTTGGGACCAAAAAAACTTCGAAAAAATTTTGACCTAAAAAAAAGTTTGAAAAATTTTGGGACCAAAAAAATTTTGACCCAAAAAAAACTTCGAAAAAATTTTGACCCAAAAAAAAGTTTGAAAAATTTTGGGACCAAAAAAATTTTGACCCAAAAAAAAGTTCGAAAAAATTTGGGACCAAAAACATTTTGAGCCAAAAAAAAAGTTTGAAAACTTTTGGGACCAAAAAAATTTTGACCCAAAAAAAACTTCGAAAAATTTTGGGACTAAAAAAATTTTGACCCAAAAAAAAGTTTGAAAAATTTTGGGACCAAAAAAATTTTGACCCAAAAAAAAGTTCGAAAAATTTTGGGACCAAAAAAATTTTGAGCCAAAAAAAAAGTTTGAAAAATTTTGGGACCAAAAAAACTTCGAAAAAATTTTGACCCAAAAAAAAGTTTGAAAAATTTTGGGACCAAAAAAATTTTGACCCAAAAAAAGTTCGAAAAATTTTGGGACCAAAAAAATTTTGAGCCAAAAAAAAGTTTGAAAAATTTTGGGACCAAAAAAAATTTGACCCAAAAAAACTTCGAAAAATTTTGGGACCAAAAAAAATTTGACCCAAAAAAAAGTTTGAAAATTTTTGGGACCAAAAAAATTTTGAGCCAAAAAAAAGTTTGAAAAATTTTGGGACCAAAAAAAATTTGACCCAAAAAAACTTCGAAAAATTTTGGGACCAAAAAAATTTTGACCCAAAAAAAAATTCGAAAAATTTTGGGACCAAAAAAATTTTGACCCAAAAAAAAGTTTGAAAAATTTTGGGACCAAAAAAATTTTGACCCAAAAAAAACTTCGAAAAAATTTTGACCCAAAAAAAACGTCGAAAAATTTTGGGACCAAAAAAATTTTGAGCCAAAAAAAAAGTTTGAAGAATTTTGGGACTAAAAAAACTTTGACCCAAAAAAAAGTTCGAAAAATTTTGGGACCAAAAAAATTTTGACCCAAAAAAGTTTGAAAAATTTTGGGACCAAAAAAATTTTGACCCAAAAAAAAGTTCGAAAAATTTTGGGACCAAAAAAACTTTGACCCAAAAAAAAGTTTGAAAAATTTTGGGACCAAAAAAATTTTGACCCAAAAAACTTTGAAAAATTTTGGGACCAAAAAAATTTTGACCCAAAAAAAACTTCGAAAAAATTTTGACCCAAAAAAAAGTTTGAAAAATTTTGGGACCAAAAAAATTTTGACACAAAAAAAACTTCGAAAAATTTTGGGACCAAAAAAATTTTGAGTCCAAAAAAAGTTCGAAAAATTTTGGGACCAAAAAAATTTTGAGCCAAAGAAACAGTTTGAAGAATTTTGGGACTAAAAAAACTTTGACCCAAAAAAGTTCGAAAAATTTTGGGACCAAAAAAATTTTGACCCAAAAAAGTTCGAAAAATTTTGGGACCAAAAAAAAAATTTTGACCAAAAAAAAAGTTTGAAAAATTTTGGGACCAAAAAAAATTTGACCCAAAAAAAAGTTCGAAAAATTTTGGGACCAAAAAAATTTTGACCAAAAAAAAAGTTTGAAAAATTTTGGGACCAAAAAAAATTTGACCCAAAAAAAAGTTCGAAAAATTTTGGGACCAAAAAAATTTTGACCCAAAAAAACTTCGAAAAATTTTGGGACCAAAAAAATTTTAAGTCAAAAAAAAGTTCGAAAAATTTTGGGACCAAAAAAATTTTGACCCAAAAAAAAGTTCGAAAAATTTTGGGACCAAAAAAATTTTGACCAAAAAAAAAGTTTGAAAAATTTTGGGACCAAAAAAAAATTGACCCAAAAAAAAGTTCGAAAAATTTTGGGACCAAAAAAATTTTGACCCAAAAAAACTTCGAAAAATTTTGGGACCAAAAATATTTTAAGTCAAAAAAAAGTTCGAAAAATTTTGGGACCAAAAAAATTTTGACCCAAAAAAAACTTCGAAAAATTTTGGGACCAAAAAAATTTTAAGTCAAAAAAAAGTTCGAAAAATTTTGGGACCAAAAAAATTTTGACCCAAAAAAAAGTTAGAAAAATTTTGGGACCAAAAAAATTTTGACCCAAAAAAAAGTTCGAAAAATTTTGGGACCAAAAAAAATTTGACCCAAAAAAAAGTTTGAAAAATTTTGGGACCAAAAAAATTTTGACCCAAAAAAAAGTTTGAAAAATTTTGGGACCAAAAAAATTTTGAGTCAAAAAAAAGTTCGAAAAATTTTGGGACCAAAAAAATTTTGACCCAAAAAAAAGTTCGAAAAATTTTGGGACCAAAAAAATTTTGACCCAAAAAAAAGTTTGAAAAATTTTGGGACCAAAAAAAATTTGACCCAAAAAAAAGTTTGAAAAATTTTGGGACCAAAAAAATTTTGACCCAAAAAAAAGTTCGAAAAATTTTGGGACCAAAAAAATTTTGAGCCAAAAAAAAAGTTTGAAAAATTTTGGGACCAAAAAAACTTCGAAAAAATTTTGACCCAAAAAAAAGTTTGAAAAATTTTGGGACCAAAAAAATTTTGACCCAAAAAAATTTCGAAAAATTTTGGGACCAAAAAAATTTTGACCCAAAAAAAAGTTTGAAAAATTTTGGGACCAAAAAAATTTTGACCCAAAAAAAAGTTCGAAAAATTTTGGGACCAAAAAAATTTTGAGCCAAAAAAAAAGTTTGAAAAATTTTGGGACCAAAAAAACTTCGAAAAAATTTTGACCCAAAAAAAAGTTTGAAAAATTTTGGGACCAAAAAAATTTTGACCCAAAAAAAGTTCGAAAAATTTTGGGACCAAAAAAATTTTGAGCCAAAAAAAAGTTTGAAAAATTTTGGGACCAAAAAAAATTTGACCCAAAAAAACTTCGAAAAATTTTGGGACCAAAAAAAATTTGACCCAAAAAAAAGTTTGAAAAATTTTGGGACCAAAAAAATTTTGAGCCAAAAAAAAGTTTGAAAAATTTTGGGACCAAAAAAAATTTGACCCAAAAAAACTTCGAAAAATTTTGGGACCAAAAAAATTTTGACCCAAAAAAAACTTCGAAAAATTTTGGGACCAAAAAAATTTTGACCCAAAAAAAAGTTTGAAAAATTTTGGGACCAAAAAAATTTTGACCCAAAAAAAACTTCGAAAAAATTTTGACCCAAAAAAAACGTCGAAAAATTTTGGGACTAAAAAAACTTTGACCCAAAAAAAAGTTCGAAAAATTTTGGGACCAAAAAAATTTTGACCCAAAAAAGTTTGAAAAATTTTGGGACCAAAAAAATTTTGACCCAAAAAAAAGTTCGAAAAATTTTGGGACCAAAAAAACTTTGACCCAAAAAAAAGTTCGAAAAATTTTGGGACCAAAAAAATTTTGACCCAAAAAACTTTGAAAAATTTTGGGACCAAAAAAATTTTGACCCAAAAAAAACTTCGAAAAAATTTTGACCCAAAAAAAAGTTTGAAAAATTTTGGGACCAAAAAAATTTTGACACAAAAAAAACTTCGAAAAATTTTGGGACCAAAAAAATTTTGCGTCCAAAAAAAGTTCGAAAAATTTTGGGACCAAAAAAATTTTGAGCCAAAAAAACAGTTTGAAGAATTTTGGGACTAAAAAAACTTTGACCCAAAAAAAAGTTCGAAAAATTTTGGTACCAAAAAAATTTTGACCCAAAAAAGTTCGAAAAATTTTGGGACCAAAAAAATTTTGACCAAAAAAAAAGTTTGAAAAATTTTGGGACCAAAAAAAATTTGACCCAAAAAAAAGTTCGAAAAATTTTGGGACCAAAAAAATTTTGACCAAAAAAAAAGTTTGAAAAATTTTGGGACCAAAAAAAATTTGACCCAAAAAAAAGTTCGAAAAATTTTGGGACCAAAAAAATTTTGACCCAAAAAAACTTCGAAAAATTTTGGGACCAAAAAAATTTTAAGTCAAAAAAAAGTTCGAAAAATTTTGGGACCAAAAAAATTTTGACCCAAAAAAAAGTTCGAAAAATTTTGGGACCAAAAAAATTTTGACCAAAAAAAAAGTTTGAAAAATTTTGGGACCAAAAAAAATTTGACCCAAAAAAAAGTTCGAAAAATTTTGGGACCAAAAAAATTTTGACCCAAAAAAACTTCGAAAAATTTTGGGACCAAAAATATTTTAAGTCAAAAAAAAGTTCGAAAAATTTTGGGACCAAAAAAATTTTGACCCAAAAAAAACTTCGAAAAATTTTGGGACCAAAAAAATTTTAAGTCAAAAAAAAGTTCGAAAAATTTTGGGACCAAAAAAATTTTGACCCAAAAAAAAGTTAGAAAAATTTTGGGACCAAAAAAATTTTGACCCAAAAAAAAGTTCGAAAAATTTTGGGACCAAAAAAAATTTGACCCAAAAAAAAGTTTGAAAAATTTTGGGACCAAAAAAATTTTGACCCAAAAAAAAGTTTGAAAAATTTTGGGACCAAAAAAATTTTGAGTCAAAAAAAAGTTCGAAAAATTTTGGGACCAAAAAAATTTTGACCCAAAAAAAAGTTCGAAAAATTTTGGGACCAAAAAAATTTGGACCCAAAAAAAAGTTTGAAAAATTTTGGGACCAAAAAAAATTTGACCCAAAAAAAAGTTTGAAAAATTTTGGGACCAAAAAAATTTTGACCCAAAAAAAAGTTCGAAAAATTTTGGGACCAAAAAAATTTTGAGCCAAAAAAAAAGTTTGAAAAATTTTGGGACCAAAAAAACTTCGAAAAAATTTTGACCCAAAAAAAAGTTTGAAAAATTTTGGGACCAAAAAAATTTTGACCCAAAAAAACTTCGAAAAATTTTGGGACCAAAAAAATTTTGACCCGAAAAAAACTTCGAAAAATTTTGGGACCAAAAAAATTTTAAGTAAAAAAAAAAGTTTGAAAAATTTTGGGACCAAAAAAATTTTGACCCAAAAAAAAGTTCGAAAAATTTTGGGACCAAAAAAATTTTGACCCAAAAAAAAGTTCGAAAAATTTTGGGACCAAAAAAAATTTGACCCAAAAAAAAGTTTGAAAAATTTTGGGACCAAAAAAATTTTGACCCAAAAAAAAGTTTGAAAAATTTTGGGACCAAAAAAATTTTGAGTCAAAAAAAAGTTCGAAAAATTTTGGGACCAAAAAAATTTTGACCCAAAAAAAAGTTCGAAAAATTTTGGGACCAAAAAAAATTTGACCAAAAAAAAAGTTTGAAAAATTTTGGGACCAAAAAAACTTCGAAAAAATTTTGACCCAAAAAAAAGTTTGAAAAATTTTGGGACCAAAAAAATTTGACCCAAAAAAAGTTCGAAAAATTTTGGGACCAAAAAAATTTTGACCCAAAAAAAAGTTTGAAAAATTTTGGGACCAAAAAAATTTTGAGCCAAAAAAAAGTTTGAAAAATTTTGGGACCAAAAAAAATTTGACCCAAAAAAAAGTTTGAAAAATTTTGGGACCAAAAAAATTTTGACCCAAAAAAAAAGTTTGAAAAATTTTGGGACCAAAAAAACTTCGAAAAAATTTTGACCTAAAAAAAAGTTTGAAAAATTTTGGGACCAAAAAAATTTTGACCCAAAAAAAACTTCGAAAAAATTTTGACCCAAAAAAAAGTTTGAAAAATTTTGGGACCAAAAAAATTTTGACCCAAAAAAAACTTAGAAAAATTTTGGGACCAAAAAAATTTTGAGTCCAAAAAAAGTTCGAAAAATTTTGGGACCAAAAAAATTTTGAGCCAAAAAAACAGTTTGAAGAATTTTGGGACTAAAAAAACTTTGACCCAAAAAAAAGTTCGAAAAATTTTGGGACCAAAAAAATTTTGACCCAAAAAAGTTTGAAAAATTTTGGGACCAAAAAAATTTTGACCCAAAAAAAAGTTCGAAAAATTTTGGGACCAAAAAAACTTTGACCCAAAAAAAAGTTCGAAAAATTTTGGGACCAAAAAAATTTTGACCAAAAAAAAAGTTTGAAAAATTTTGGGACCAAAAAAACTTTGACCCAAAAAAAAGTTCGAAAAATTTTGGGAACAAAAAAATTTTGACCAAAAAAAAAGTTTGAAAAATTTTGGGACCAAAAAAACTTTGACCCAAAAAAAAGTTCGAAAAATTTTGGGAACAAAAAAATTTTGAGCCAAAAAAAAAGTTTGAAAAATTTTGGGACCAAAAAAACTTCGAAAAAATTTTGACCTAAAAAAAAGTTTGAAAAATTTTGGGACCAAAAAAATTTTGACCCAAAAAAAACTTCGAAAAAATTTTGACCCAAAAAAAAGTTTGAAAAATTTTGGGACCAAAAAAATTTTGACCCAAAAAAAAGTTCGAAAAAATTTGGGACCAAAAACATTTTGAGCCAAAAAAAAAGTTTGAAAACTTTTGGGACCAAAAAAATTTTGACCCAAAAAAAACTTCGAAAAATTTTGGGACCAAAAAAATTTTGACCCAAAAAAAAGTTTGAAAAATTTTGGGACCAAAAAAATTTTGACCCAAAAAAAAGTTCGAAAAATTTTGGGACCAAAAAAATTTTGAGCCAAAAAAAAAGTTTGAAAAATTTTGGGACCAAAAAAACTTCGAAAAAATTTTGACCCAAAAAAAAGTTTGAAAAATTTTGGGACCAAAAAAATTTTGACCCAAAAAAAGTTCGAAAAATTTTGGGACCAAAAAAATTTTGAGCCAAAAAAAAGTTTGAAAAATTTTGGGACCAAAAAAAATTTGACCCAAAAAAACTTCGAAAAATTTTGGGACCAAAAAAAATTTGACCCAAAAAAAAGTTTGAAAAATTTTGGGACCAAAAAAATTTTGAGCCAAAAAAAAGTTTGAAAAATTTTGGGACCAAAAAAATTTTGACCCAAAAAAAAGTTCGAAAAATTTTGGGACCAAAAAAACTTTGACCCAAAAAAAAGTTCGAAAAATTTTGGGACCAAAAAAATTTTGACCCAAAAAACTTTGAAAAATTTTGGGACCAAAAAAATTTTGACCCAAAAAAAACTTCGAAAAAATTTTGACCCAAAAAAAAGTTTGAAAAATTTTGGGACCAAAAAAATTTTGACACAAAAAAACTTCGAAAAATTTTGGGACCAAAAAAATTTTGAGTCCAAAAAAAGTTCGAAAAATTTTGGGACCAAAAAAATTTTGAGCCAAAAAAACAGTTTGAAGAATTTTGGGACTAAAAAAACTTTGACCCAAAAAAAAGTTCGAAAAATTTTGGGACCAAAAAAATTTTGACCCAAAAAAGTTCGAAAAATTTTGGGACCAAAAAAATTTTGACCAAAAAAAAAGTTTGAAAAATTTTGGGACCAAAAAAAATTTGACCCAAAAAAAAGTTCGAAAAATTTTGGGACCAAAAAAATTTTGACCAAAAAAAAAGTTTGAAAAATTTTGGGACCAAAAAAAATTTGACCCAAAAAAAAGTTCGAAAAATTTTGGGACCAAAAAAATTTTGACCCAAAAAAAGTTCGAAAAATTTTGGGACCAAAAAAATTTTAAGTCAAAAAAAAGTTCGAAAAATTTTGGGACCAAAAAAATTTTGACCCAAAAAAAAGTTCGAAAAATTTTGGGACCAAAAAAATTTTGAGCCAAAAAAAAGTTTGAAAAATTTTGGGACCAAAAAAATTTTGAGCCAAAAAAAAGTTTGAAAAATTTTGGGACCAAAAAAAATTTGACCCAAAAAAAAGTTTGAAAAATTTTGGGACCAAAAAAATTTTGACCCAAAAAAAAGTTTGAAAAATTTTGGGACCAAAAAAATTTTGAGCCAAAAAAAAAGTTTGAAAAATTTTGGGACCAAAAAAACTTCAAAAAAATTTTGACCCAAAAAAAAGTTTGAAAAATTTTGGGACCAAAAAAATTTTGACCCAAAAAAAACTTCGAAAAAATTTTGACCCAAAAAAAAGTTTGAAAAATTTTGGGACCAAAAAAATTTTGAGCCAAAAAAAAGTTTGAAAAATTTCGGGACCAAAAAAATTTTGACCCAAAAAAAACTTCGAAAAATTTTGGGACCAAAAAAAATTTTGAACCAAAAAAAAGTTTGAAAAATTTTGGGACCAAAAAAAATTTGACCCAAAAAAAAGTTTGAAAAATTTTGGGACCAAAAAAATTTTGAGCCAAAAAAAAAGTTTGAAAAATTTTGGGACCAAAAAAACTTCGAAAAAATTTTGACCCAAAAAAAAGTTTGAAAAATTTTGGGACCAAAAAAATTTTGACACAAAAAAAACTTCGAAAAATTTTGGGACCAAAAAAATTTTGAGTCCAAAAAAATTTCGAAAAATTTTGGGACCAAAAAAATTTTGAGCCAAAAAAACAGTTTGAAGAATTTTGGGACTAAAAAAACTTTGACCCAAAAAAAAGTTCGAAAAATTTTGGGACCAAAAAAATTTTGACCCAAAAAAGTTCGAAAAATTTTGGGACCAAAAAAATTTTGACCAAAAAAAAAGTTTGAAAAATTTTGGGACCAAAAAAAATTTGACCCAAAAAAAAGTTCGAAAAAATTTGGGACCAAAAACATTTTGAGCCAAAAAAAAAGTTTGAAAACTTTTGGGACCAAAAAAATTTTGACCCAAAAAAAACTTCGAAAAATTTTGGGACCAAAAAAATTTTGACCCAAAAAAAAGTTTGAAAAATTTTGGGACCAAAAAAATTTTGACCCAAAAAAAAGTTCGAAAAATTTTGGGACCAAAAAAATTTTGAGCCAAAAAAAAAGTTTGAAAAATTTTGGGACCAAAAAAACTTCGAAAAAATTTTGACCCAAAAAAAAGTTTGAAAAATTTTGGGACCAAAAAAATTTTGACCCAAAAAAAGTTCGAAAAATTTTGGGACCAAAAAAATTTTGAGCCAAAAAAAAGTTTGAAAAATTTTGGGACCAAAAAAAATTTGACCCAAAAAAACTTCGAAAAATTTTGGGACCAAAAAAAATTTGACCCAAAAAAAAGTTTGAAAAATTTTGGGACCAAAAAAATTTTGAGCCAAAAAAAAGTTTGAAAAATTTTGGGACCAAAAAAATTTTGACCCAAAAAAAAGTTCGAAAAATTTTGGGACCAAAAAAACTTTGACCCAAAAAAAAGTTCGAAAAATTTTGGGACCAAAAAAATTTTGACCCAAAAAAGTTTGAAAAATTTTGGGACCAAAAAAATTTTGACACAAAAAAAACTTCGAAAAAATTTTGACCCAAAAAAAAGTTTGAAAAATTTTGGGACCAAAAAAATTTTGACACAAAAAAACTTCGAAAAATTTTGGGACCAAAAAAATTTTGAGTCCAAAAAAAGTTCGAAAAATTTTGGGACCAAAAAAATTTTGAGCCAAAAAAACAGTTTGAAGAATTTTGGGACTAAAAAAACTTTGACCCAAAAAAAAGTTCGAAAAATTTTGGGACCAAAAAAATTTTGACCCAAAAAAGTTCGAAAAATTTTGGGACCAAAAAAATTTTGACCAAAAAAAAAGTTTGAAAAATTTTGGGACCAAAAAAAATTTGACCCAAAAAAAAGTTCGAAAAATTTTGGGACCAAAAAAATTTTGACCAAAAAAAAAGTTTGAAAAATTTTGGGACCAAAAAAAATTTGACCCAAAAAAAAGTTCGAAAAATTTTGGGACCAAAAAAATTTTGACCCAAAAAAACTTCGAAAAATTTTGGGACCAAAAAAATTTTAAGTCAAAAAAAAGTTCGAAAAATTTTGGGACCAAAAAAATTTTGACCCAAAAAAAAGTTCGAAAAATTTTGGGACCAAAAAAATTTTGAGCCAAAAAAAAGTTTGAAAAATTTTGGGACCAAAAAAATTTTGAGCCAAAAAAAAGTTTGAAAAATTTTGGGACCAAAAAAAATTTGACCCAAAAAAAAGTTTGAAAAATTTTGGGACCAAAAAAATTTTGACCCAAAAAAAAGTTTGAAAAATTTTGGGACCAAAAAAATTTTGAGCCAAAAAAAAAGTTTGAAAAATTTTGGGACCAAAAAAACTTCGAAAAAATTTTGACCCAAAAAAAAGTTTGAAAAATTTTGGGACCAAAAAAATTTTGACCCAAAAAAAACTTCGAAAAAATTTTGACCCAAAAAAAAGTTTGAAAAATTTTGGGACCAAAAAAATTTTGAGCCAAAAAAAAGTTTGAAAAATTTCGGGACCAAAAAAATTTTGACCCAAAAAAAACTTCGAAAAATTTTGGGACCAAAAAAAATTTTGAACCAAAAAAAAGTTTGAAAAATTTTGGGACCAAAAAAAATTTGACCCAAAAAAAAGTTTGAAAAATTTTGGGACCAAAAAAATTTTGAGCCAAAAAAAAAGTTTGAAAAATTTTGGGACCAAAAAAACTTCGAAAAAATTTTGACCCAAAAAAAAGTTTGAAAAATTTTGGGACCAAAAAAATTTTGACACAAAAAAAACTTCGAAAAATTTTGGGACCAAAAAAATTTTGAGTCCAAAAAAATTTCGAAAAATTTTGGGACCAAAAAAATTTTGAGCCAAAAAAACAGTTTGAAGAATTTTGGGACTAAAAAAACTTTGACCCAAAAAAAAGTTCGAAAAATTTTGGGACCAAAAAAATTTTGACCCAAAAAAGTTCGAAAAATTTTGGGACCAAAAAAATTTTGACCAAAAAAAAAGTTTGAAAAATTTTGGGACCAAAACAAATTTGACCCAAAAAAAAGTTCGAAAAATTTTGGGACCAAAAAAATTTTGACCAAAAAAAAAGTTTGAAAAATTTTGGGACCAAAAAAATTTTGACCCAAAAAAAACTTCGAAAAAATTTTGACCCAAAAAAAAGTTTGAAAAATTTTGGGACCAAAAAAATTTTGAGCCAAAAAAAAGTTTGAAAAATTTTGGGACCAAAAAAATTTTGACCCAAAAAAAACTTCGAAAAATTTTGGGACCAAAAAAAATTTTGAGCCAAAAAAAAGTTTGAAAAATTTTGGGACCAAAAAAAATTTGACCCAAAAAAAAGTTTGAAAAATTTTGGGACCAAAAAAATTTTGAGCCAAAAAAAAAGTTTGAAAAATTTTGGGACCAAAAAAACTTCGAAAAAATTTTGACCCAAAAAAAAGTTTGAAAAATTTTGGGACCAAAAAAATTTTGACACAAAAAAAACTTCGAAAAATTTTGGGACCAAAAAAATTTTGAGTCCAAAAAAAGTTCGAAAAATTTTGGGACCAAAAAAATTTTGAGCCAAAAAAACAGTTTGAAGAATTTTGGGACTAAAAAAACTTTGACCCAAAAAAAAGTTCGAAAAATTTTGGGACCAAAAAAATTTTGACCCAAAAAAGTTCGAAAAATTTTGGGACCAAAAAAATTTTGACCAAAAAAAAAGTTTGAAAAATTTTGGGACCAAAAAAAATTTGACCCAAAAAAAAGTTCGAAAAATTTTGGGACCAAAAAAATTTTGACCAAAAAAAAAGTTTGAAAAATTTTGGGACCAAAAAAAATTTGACCTAAAAAAAAGTTCGAAAAATTTTGGGACCAAAAAAATTTTGACCCAAAAAAACTTCGAAAAATTTTGGGACCAAAAAAATTTTAAGTCAAAAAAAAGTTCGAAAAATTTTGGGACCAAAAAAATTTTGACCCAAAAAAAAGTTCGAAAAATTTTGGGACCAAAAAAATTTTGACCAAAAAAAAAGTTTGAAAAATTTTGGGACCAAAAAAATTTTGAGCCAAAAAAAAGTTTGAAAAATTTTGGGACCAAAAAAATTTTGAGCCAAAAAAAAGTTTGAAAAATTTTGGGACCAAAAAAAATTTGACCCAAAAAAAAGTTTGAAAAATTTTGGGACCAAAAAAATTTTGACCCAAAAAAAAGTTTGAAAAATTTTGGGACCAAAAAAATTTTGAGCCAAAAAAAAAGTTTGAAAAATTTTGGGACCAAAAAAACTTCGAAAAAATTTTGACCCAAAAAAAAGTTTTAAAAATTTTGGGACCAAAAAAATTTTGACCCAAAAAAAAACTTCGAAAAAATTTTGACCCAAAAAAAAGTTTGAAAAATTTTGGGACCAAAAAAATTTTGAGCCAAAAAAAAGTTTGAAAAATTTTGGGACCAAAAAAATTTTGACCCAAAAAAAACTTCGAAAAATTTTGGGACCAAAAAAAATTTTGAGCCAAAAAAAAGTTTGAAAAATTTTGGGACCAAAAAAAATTTGACCCAAAAAAAAGTTTGAAAAATTTTGGGACCAAAAAAATTTTGAGCCAAAAAAAAAGTTTGAAAAATTTTGGGACCAAAAAAACTTCGAAAAAATTTTGACCCAAAAAAAAGTTTGAAAAATTTTGGGACCAAAAAAATTTTGACCCAAAAAAAACTTCGAAAAAATTTTGACCCAAAAAAAAGTTTGAAAAATTTTGGGACCAAAAAAATTTTGAGCCAAAAAAAAGTTTGAAAAATTTTGGGACCAAAAAAATTTTGACCCAAAAAAAACTTCTAAAAATTTTGGGACCAAAAAAAATTTGAGTCAAAAAAAAGTTCGAAAAATTTTGGGACCAAAAAAATTTTGACCCAAAAAAAACTTCGAAAAATTTTGGGACCAAAAAAATTTTGACCCAAAAAAAACTTCGAAAAATTTTGGGACCAAAAAAATTTTGACCCAAAAAAAACTTCGAAAAATTTTGGGACCAAAAAAATTTTGACCCAAAAAAAACTTCGAAAAATTTTGGGACCAAAAAAAATTTGACCCAAAAAAAAGTTTGAAAAATTTTGGGACCAAAAAAATTTTGACCCAAAAAAAAACTTCGAAAAATTTTGGGACCAAAAAAATTTTGACCCAAAAAAAACTTCTAAAAATTTTGGGACCAAAAAAAATTTGAGTCAAAAAAAAGTTCGAAAAATTTTGGGACCAAAAAAATTTTGACCCAAAAAAAACTTCGAAAAATTTTGGGACCAAAAAAATTTTGACCCAAAAAAAACTTCGAAAAATTTTGGGACCAAAAAAAATTTGACCCAAAAAAAAGTTTGAAAAATTTTGGGACCAAAAAAATTTTGACCCAAAAAAAACTTCGAAAAATTTTGGGACCAAAAAAATTTTGACCCAAAAAAAACTTCGAAAAATTTTGGGACCAAAAAAATTTTGACCCAAAAAAAACTTCGAAAAATTTTGGGACCAAAAAAATTTTGACCCAAAAAAAACTTCGAAAAATTTTGGGACCAAAAAAAATTTGACCCAAAAAAAAGTTTGAAAAATTTTGGGACCAAAAAAATTTTGACCCAAAAAAAACTTCGAAAACATTTTGACCCAAAAAAAAGTTTGAAAAATTTTGGGACCAAAAAAATTTTGAGCCAAATAAAAGTTTGAAAAATTTTGGGACCAAAAAAATTTTGACCCAAAAAAAACTTCTAAAAATTTTGGGACCAAAAAAAATTTGAGTCAAAAAAAAGTTCGAAAAATTTTGGGACCAAAAAAATTTGGACCCAAAAAAAACTTCTAAAAATTTTGGGACCAAAAAAATTTTGAGCCAAAAAAACAGTTTGAAGAATTTTGGGACTAAAAAAACTTTGACCCAAAAAAAAGTTCGAAAAATTTTGGGACCAAAAAAATTTTGACCCAAAAAAGTTCGAAAAATTTTGGGACCAAAAAAATTTTAACCAAAAAAAAAGTTTGAAAAATTTTGGGACCAAAAAAAATTTGACCCAAAAAAAAGTTCGAAAAATTTTGGGACCAAAAAAAATTTGACCCAAAAAAAAGTTCGAAAAATTTTGGGACCAAAAAAATTTTGACCCAAAAAAACTTCGAAAAATTTTGGGACCAAAAAAATTTTAAGTCAAAAAAAAGTTCGAAAAATTTTGGGACCAAAAAAATTTTGACCCAAAAAAAAGTTCGAAAAATTTTGGGACCAAAAAAATTTTGACCAAAAAAAAAGTTTGAAAAATTTTGGGACCAAAAAAATTTTGAGCCAAAAAAAAGTTTGAAAAATTTTGGGACCAAAAAAATTTTGAGCCAAAAAAAAGTTTGAAAAATTTTGGGACCAAAAAAAATTTGACCCAAAAAAAAGTTTGAAAAATTTTGGGACCAAAAAAATTTTGACCCAAAAAAAACTTCGAAAAAATTTTGACCCAAAAAAAAGTTTGAAAAATTTTGGGACCAAAAAAATTTTGAGCCAAAAAAAAGTTTGAAAAATTTTGGGACCAAAAAAATTTTGACCCAAAAAAAACTTCGAAAAATTTTGGGACCAAAAAAAATTTTGACCAAAAAAAAAAGTTTGAAAAATTTTGGGACCAAAAAAAATTTGACCCAAAAAAAAGTTCGAAAAATTTTGGGACCAAAAAAATTTTGACCCAAAAAAACTTCGAAAAATTTTGGGACCAAAAAAATTTTAAGTCAAAAAAAAGTTCGAAAAATTTTGGGACCAAAAAAATTTTGACCCAAAAAAAAGTTCGAAAAATTTTGGGACCAAAAAAATTTTGACCAAAAAAAAAGTTTGAAAAATTTTGGGACCAAAAAAATTTTGAGCCAAAAAAAAGTTTGAAAAATTTTGGGACCAAAAAAAATTTGACCCAAAAAAAAGTTTGAAAAATTTTGGGACCAAAAAAATTTTGACCCAAAAAAAACTTCGAAAAAATTTTGACCCAAAAAAAAGTTTGAAAAATTTTGGGACCAAAAAAATTTTGAGCCAAAAAAAAGTTTGAAAAATTTTGGGACCAAAAAAATTTTGACCCAAAAAAAACTTCGAAAAATTTTGGGACCAAAAAAAATTTTGAGCCAAAAAAAAGTTTGAAAAATTTTGGGACCAAAAAAAATTTGACCCAAAAAAAAGTTTGAAAAATTTTGGGACCAAAAAAATTTTGAGCCAAAAAAAAAGTTTGAAAAATTTTGGGACCAAAAAAACTTCGAAAAAATTTTGACCCAAAAAAAAGTTTGAAAAATTTTGGGACCAAAAAAATTTTGACCCAAAAAAAACTTCGAAAAAATTTTGACCCAAAAAAAAGTTTGAAAAATTTTGGGACCAAAAAAATTTTGAGCCAAAAAAAAGTTTGAAAAATTTTGGGACCAAAAAAAATTTGACCCAAAAAAAAGTTCGAAAAATTTTGGGACCAAAAAAATTTTGACCCAAAAAAACTTCGAAAAATTTTGGGACCAAAAAAATTTTAAGTCAAAAAAAAGTTCGAAAAATTTTGGGACCAAAAAAATTTTGACCCAAAAAAAACTTCGAAAAATTTTGGGACCAAAAAAATTTTGACCCAAAAAAAACTTCGAAAAATTTTGGGACCAAAAAAAATTTGACCCAAAAAAAACTTCGAAAAATTTTGGGACCAAAAAAAATTTGAGTCAAAAAAAAGTTCGAAAAATTTTGGGACCAAAAAAATTTTGACCCAAAAAAAACTTCAAAAAATTTTGGGACCAAAAAAAATTTGACCCAAAAAAAAGTTTGAAAGATTTTGGGACCAAAAAAATTTTGAGCCAAAAAAAATTTAGAAAAATTTTGGGTCCAAAAAAATTTTGACCCAAAAAAAACTTCGAAAAATTTTGGGACCAAAAAAATTTTGACCCAAAAAAAAGTTTGAAAAATTTTGGGACCAAAAAAATTTTGACCCAAAAAAACTTCGAAAAATTTTGGGACCAAAAAAATTTTGACCCAAAAAAAATTTAGAAAAATTTTGGGACCAAAAAAATTTTGACCCAAAAAAAACTTCGAAAAATTTTGGGACCAAAAAAATTTTGACATAAAAAAAATTTAGAAAAATTTTGGGACCAAAAAAATTTTGACCCAAAAAAAACTTCGAAAAATTTTGGGACCAAAAAAAATTTGACCCAAAAAAAAGTTTGAAAAATTTTGGGACCAAAAAAATTTTGACCCAAAAAAAAGTTCGAAAAATTTTGGGACCAAAAAAATTTTGACCCAAAAAAAAGTTTGAAAAATTTTGGGACCAAAAAAATTTTGACCCAAAAAAAACTTCGAAAAAATTTTGACCCAAAAAAAAGTTTGAAAAATTTTGGGACCAAAAAAATTTTGACCCAAAAAAAACTTCGAAAAATTTTGGGACCAAAAAAATTTGACCCAAAAAAAAGTTTGAAAAATGTTGGGACCAAAAAAATTTTGAGCCAAAAAAAAGTTTGAAAAATTTTGGGACCAAAAAAATTTGAGCCAAAAAAAAGTTTGAATAATTTTGGGACCAAAAAAAATTTGACCCAAAAAAAAGTTTGAAAAATTTTGGGACCAAAAAAATTTTGACCCAAAAAAAAGTTTGAAAAATTTTGGGACCAAAAAAATTTTGACCCAAAAAAAAGTTTGAAAAATTTTGGGACCAAAAAAATTTTGAGCCAAAAAAAAAGTTTGAAAAATTTTGGGACCAAAAAAATTTTGACCCAAAAAAAACTTCGAAAAAATTTTGACCCAAAAAAAAGTTTGAAAAATTTTGGGACCAAAAAAATTTTGAGCTAAAAAAAAGTTTGAAAAATTTTGGGACCAAAAAAATTTTGACCCAAAAAAAACTTCGAAAAATTTTGGGACCAAAAAAAATTTGACCCAAAAAAAAGTTTGAAAAATTTTGGGACCAAAAAAATTTTGACCCAAAAAAAACTTCGAAAAATTTTGGGACCAAAAAAATTTGACCCAAAAAAAAGTTTGAAAAATTTTGGGACCAAAAAAATTTTGAGCCAAAAAAAAGTTTGAAAAATTTTGGGACCAAAAAAATTTTGAGCCAAAAAAAAGTTTGAAAAATTTTGGGACCAAAAAAATTTTGACCCAAAAAAAAGTTTGAAAAATTTTGGGACCAAAAAAATTTTGAGCCAAAAAAAAAGTTTGAAAAATTTTGGGACCAAAAAAACTTCGAAAAAATTTTGATCCAAAAAAAAGTTTGAAAAATTTTGGGACCAAAAAAATTTTGACCCAAAAAAAACTTCGAAAAATTTTGGGACCAAAAAAAATTTGACCCAAAAAAAAGTTTGAAAAATTTTGGGACCAAAAAAATTTTGACCCAAAAAAAAGTTTGAAAAATTTTGGGACCAAAAAAATTTTGAGCCAAAAAAAAAGTTTGAAAAATTTTGGGACCAAAAAAACTTCGAAAAAATTTTGACCCAAAAAAAAGTTTGAAAAATTTTGGGACCAAAAAAATTTTGACCCAAAAAAAACTTCGAAAAAATTTTGACCCAAAAAAAAGTTTGAAAAATTTTGGGACCAAAAAAATTTTGAGCCAAAAAAAAGTTTGAAAAATTTTGGGACCAAAAAAATTTTGACCCAAAAAAAACTTCTAAAAATTTTGGGACCAAAAAAATTTTGACCCAAAAAAAACTTCGAAAAATTTTGGGACCAAAAAAAATTTGACCCAAAAAAAAGTTTGAAAAATTTTGGGACCAAAAAAATTTTGACCCAAAAAAAAGTTCGAAAAATTTTGGGACCAAAAAAATTTTGACCCAAAAAAAAGTTTGAAAAATTTTGGGACCAAAAAAATTTTGACCCAAAAAAAACTTCGAAAAAATTTTGACCCAAAAAAAAGTTTGAAAAATTTTGGGACCAAAAAAATTTTGACCCAAAAAAAACTTCGAAAAATTTTGGGACCAAAAAAATTTGACCCAAAAAAAAGTTTGAAAAATGTTGGGACCAAAAAAATTTTGAGCCAAAAAAAAGTTTGAAAAATTTTGGGACCAAAAAAATTTGAGCCAAAAAAAAGTTTGAATAATTTTGGGACCAAAAAAAATTTGACCCAAAAAAAAGTTTGAAAAATTTTGGGACCAAAAAAATTTTGACCCAAAAAAAAGTTTGAAAAATTTTGGGACCAAAAAAATTTTGACCCAAAAAAAAGTTTGAAAAATTTTGGGACCAAAAAAATTTTGAGCCAAAAAAAAAGTTTGAAAAATTTTGGGACCAAAAAAATTTTGACCCAAAAAAAACTTCGAAAAAATTTTGACCCAAAAAAAAGTTTGAAAAATTTTGGGACCAAAAAAATTTTGAGCTAAAAAAAAGTTTGAAAAATTTTGGGACCAAAAAAATTTTGACCCAAAAAAAACTTCGAAAAATTTTGGGACCAAAAAAAATTTGACCCAAAAAAAAGTTTGAAAAATTTTGGGACCAAAAAAATTTTGACCCAAAAAAAACTTCGAAAAATTTTGGGACCAAAAAAATTTGACCCAAAAAAAAGTTTGAAAAATTTTGGGACCAAAAAAATTTTGAGCCAAAAAAAAGTTTGAAAAATTTTGGGACCAAAAAAATTTTGAGCCAAAAAAAAGTTTGAAAAATTTTGGGACCAAAAAAATTTTGACCCAAAAAAAAGTTTGAAAAATTTTGGGACCAAAAAAATTTTGAGCCAAAAAAAAAGTTTGAAAAATTTTGGGACCAAAAAAACTTCGAAAAAATTTTGATCCAAAAAAAAGTTTGAAAAATTTTGGGACCAAAAAAATTTTGACCCAAAAAAAACTTCGAAAAATTTTGGGACCAAAAAAAATTTGACCCAAAAAAAAGTTTGAAAAATTTTGGGACCAAAAAAATTTTGACCCAAAAAAAAGTTTGAAAAATTTTGGGACCAAAAAAATTTTGAGCCAAAAAAAAAGTTTGAAAAATTTTGGGACCAAAAAAACTTCGAAAAAATTTTGACCCAAAAAAAAGTTTGAAAAATTTTGGGACCAAAAAAATTTTGACCCAAAAAAAACTTCGAAAAAATTTTGACCCAAAAAAAAGTTTGAAAAATTTTGGGACCAAAAAAATTTTGAGCCAAAAAAAAGTTTGAAAAATTTTGGGACCAAAAAAATTTTGACCCAAAAAAAACTTCTAAAAATTTTGGGACCAAAAAAATTTTGACCCAAAAAAAAATTCGAAAAATTTTGGGACCAAAAAAATTTTGACCCAAAAAAAACTTCGAAAAATTTTGGGACCAAAAAAATTTTGACCTAAAAAAAACTTCGAAAAATTTTGGGACCAAAAATATTTTGACCCAAAAAAAATTTAGAAAAATTTTGGGACCAAAAAAATTTTGACCCAAAAAAAACTTCGAAAAATTTTGGGACCAAAAAAATTTTGACCCAAAAAAAAGTTTGAAAAATTTTGGGACCAAAAAAATTTTGACCCAAAAAAACTTCGAAAAATTTTGGGACCAAAAAAATTTTGACCCAAAAAAAATTTAGAAAAATTTTGGGACCAAAAAAATTTTGACCCAAAAAAAACTTCGAAAAATTTTGGGACCAAAAAAATTTTGACATAAAAAAAATTTAGAAAAATTTTGGGACCAAAAAAATGTTGACCCAAAAAAAACTTTGAAAAATTTTGGGACCAAAAAAAATTTGACCCAAAAAAAAGTTTGAAAAATTTTGGGACCAAAAAAATTTTGACCCAAAAAAAAGTTCGAAAAATTTTGGGACCAAAAAAATTTTGACCCAAAAAAAAGTTTGAAAAATTTTGGGACCAAAAAAATTTTGATCCAAAAAAAACTTCGAAAAAATTTTGACCCAAAAAAAAGTTTGAAAAATTTTGGGACCCAAAAAATTTTGACCCAAAAAAAACTTCGAAAAATTTTGGGACAAAAAAAAATTTGACCCAAAAAAAAGTTTGAAAAATTTTGGGACCAAAAAAATTTTGAGCCAAAAAATTTTGAAAAATTTTGGGACCAAAAAAATTTGAGCCAAAAAAAAGTTTGAAAAATTTTGGGACCAAAAAAAATTTGACCCAAAAAAAAGTTTGAAAAATTTTGGGACCAAAAAAATTTTGACCCAAAAAAAAGTTTGAAAAATTTTGGGACCAAAAAAATTTTGACCCAAAAAAAACTTCGAAAAATTTTGGGACCCAAAAAAATTTGAGTCAAAAAAAAGTTCGAAAAATTTTGGGACCAAAAAAATTTTGACCCAAAAAAAACTTCGAAAAATTTTGGGACCAAAAAAAATTTGACCCAAAAAAAAGTTTGAAAAATTTTGGGACCAAAAAAATTTTGAGCCAAAAAAAATTTAGAAAAATTTTGGGACCAAAAAAATTTTGACCCAAAAAAAACTTCGAAAAATTTTGGGACCAAAAAAATTTTGACCCAAAAAAAAGTTTGAAAAATTTTGGGACCAAAAAAATTTTGACCCAAAAAAAACTTCTAAAAATTTTGGGACCAAAAAAATTTTGACATAAAAAAAATTTAGAAAAATTTTGGGACCAAAAAAATTTTGACCCAAAAAAAACTTCGAAAAATTTTGGGACCAAAAAAAATTTGACCCAAAAAAAAGTTTGAAAAATTTTGGGACCAAAAAAATTTTGACCCAAAAAAAAGTTCGAAAAATTTTGGGACCAAAAAAATTTTGACCCAAAAAAAAGTTTGAAAAATTTTGGGACCAAAAAAATTTTGACCCAAAAAAAACTTCGAAAAAATTTTGACCCAAAAAAAAGTTTGAAAAATTTTGGGACCAAAAAAAATTTGACCCAAAAAAAAGTTTGAAAAATTTTGGGACCAAAAAAAATTTGACCCAAAAAAAAGTTTGAAAAATTTTGGGACCAAAAAAATTTTGAGCCAAAAAAAAAGTTTGAAAAATTTTGGGACCAAAAAAACTTCGAAAAAATTTTGACCCAAAAAAAAGTTTGAAAAATTTTGGGACCAAAAAAATTTTGACCCAAAAAAAAGTTTGAAAAATTTTGGGACCAAAAAAATTTTGAGCCAAAAAAAACTTCGAAAAATTTTGGGACCAAAAAAAATTTGACCCAAAAAAAAGTTTGAAAAATTTTGGGACCAAAAAAATTTTGACCCAAAAAAAACTTCGAAAAATTTTGGGACCAAAAAAATTTGACCCAAAAAAAAGTTTGAAAAATTTTGGGACCAAAAAAATTTTGAGCCAAAAAAAAGTTTGAAAAATTTTGGGACCAAAAAAATTTTGAGCCAAAAAAAAGTTTGAAAAATTTTGGGACCAAAAAAAATTTGACCCAAAAAAAAGTTTGAAAAATTTTGGGACCAAAAAAATTTTGACCCAAAAAAAAGTTTGAAAAATTTTGGGACCAAAAAAATTTTGAGCCAAAAAAAAAGTTTGAAAAATTTTGGGACCAAAAAAACTTCGAAAAAATTTTGACCCAAAAAAAAGTTTGAAAAATTTTGGGACCAAAAAAATTTTGACCCAAAAAAAACTTCGAAAAAATTTTGACCCAAAAAAAAGTTTGAAAAATTTTGGGACCAAAAAAATTTTGAGCCAAAAAAAAGTTTGAAAAATTTTGGGACCAAAAAAATTTTGACCCAAAAAAAACTTCGAAAAATTTTGGGACCAAAAAAAATTTGACCCAAAAAAAAGTTTGAAAAATTTTGGGACCAAAAAAATTTTGAGCCAAAAAAAATTTAGAAAAATTTTGGGACCAAAAAAATTTTGACCCAAAAAAAACTTCGAAAAATTTTGGGACCAAAAAAATTTTGACCCAAAAAAAAGTTTGAAAAATTTTGGGACCAAAAAAATTTTGACCCAAAAAAAACTTCGAAAAAGTTTGGGACCAAAAAAATTTTGACATAAAAAAAATTTAGAAAAATTTTGGGACCAAAAAAATTTTGACCCAAAAAAAACTTCGAAAAATTTTGGGACCAAAAAAAATTTGACCCAAAAAAAAGTTTGAAAAATTTTGGGACCAAAAAAATTTTGACCCAAAAAAAAGTTCGAAAAATTTTGGGACCAAAAAAATTTTGACCCAAAAAAAAGTTTGAAAAATTTTGGGACCAAAAAAATTTTGACCCAAAAAAAACTTCGAAAAAATTTTGAGCCAAAAAAAAGTTTGAAAAATTTTGGGACCAAAAAAATTTTGACCCAAAAAAAACTTCTAAAAATTTTGGGACCAAAAAAAATTTGAGTCAAAAAAAAGTTCGAAAAATTTTGGGACCAAAAAAATTTTGACCCAAAAAAAACTTCGAAAAATTTTGGGACCAAAAAAATTTTGACCCAAAAAAAACTTCGAAAAATTTTGGGACCAAAAAAAATTTGACCCAAAAAAAAGTTTGAAAAATTTTGGGACCAAAAAAATTTTGACCCAAAAAAAACTTCGAAAAATTTTGGGACCAAAAAAATTTTGACCCAAAAAAAACTTCGAAAAAATTTTGACCCAAAAAAAAGTTTGAAAAATTTTGGGACCAAAAAAATTTTGACCCAAAAAAAACTTCGAAAAATTTTGGGACCAAAAAAATTTTGACCCAAAAAAAACTTCGAAAAATTTTGGGACCAAAAAAATTTTGACCCAAAAAAAAGTTTGAAAAATTTTGGGACCAAAAAAATTTTGAGCCAAAAAAAAAGTTTGAAAAATTTTGGGACCAAAAAAACTTCGAAAAAATTTTGACCCAAAAAAAAGTTTGAAAAATTTTGGGACCAAAAAAATTTTGACCCAAAAAAAACTTCTAAAAATTTTGGGACCAAAAAAAATTTGAGTCAAAAAAAAGTTCGAAAAATTTTGGGACCAAAAAAATTTTGACCCAAAAAAAACTTCGAAAAATTTTGGGACCAAAAAAATTTTGACCCAAAAAAAACTTCGAAAAATTTTGGGACCAAAAAAAATTTGACCCAAAAAAAAGTTTGAAAAATTTTGGGACCAAAAAAATTTTGACCCAAAAAAAACTTCGAAAAATTTTGGGACCAAAAAAAGTTTGACCCAAAAAAAACTTCGAAACATTTTGGGACCAAAAAAATTTTGACCCAAAAAAAACTTCGAAAAATTTTGGGACCAAAAAAATTTTGACCCAAAAAAAACTTCGAAAAATTTTGGGACCAAAAAAAATTTGACCCAAAAAAAAGTTTGAAAAATTTTGGGACCAAAAAAATTTTGACCCAAAAAAAACTTCGAAAAATTTTGGGACCAAAAAAATTTTGAGCCAAAAAAAAGTTTGAAAAATTTTGGGACCAAAAAAATTTGAGCCAAAAAAAAGTTTGAAAAATTTTGGGACCAAAAAAAATTTGACCCAAAAAAAAGTTTGAAAAATTTTGGGACCAAAAAAATTTTAACCCAAAAAAAAGTTTGAAAAATTTTGGGACCAAAAAAATTTTGAGCCAAAAAAAAAGTTTGAAAAATTTTGGGACCAAAAAAACTTCGAAAAAATTTTGACCCAAAAAAAAGTTTGAAAAATTTTGGGACCAAAAAAATTTTGACCCAAAAAAAACTTCGAAAAAATTTTGACCCAAAAAAAAGTTTGAAAAATTTTGGGACCAAAAAAATTTTGAGCCAAAAAAAACTTCGAAAAATTTTGGGACCAAAAAAAATTTGACCCAAAAAAAAGTTTGAAAAATTTTGGGACCAAAAAAATTTTGACCCAAAAAAAACTTCGAAAAATTTTGGGACCAAAAAAATTTGACCCAAAAAAAAGTTTGAAAAATTTTGGGACCAAAAAAATTTTGAGCCAAAAAAAAGTTTGAAAAATTTTGGGACCAAAAAAAATTTGACCCAAAAAAAAGTTTGAAAAATTTTGGGACCAAAAAAATTTTGACCCAAAAAAAAGTTTGAAAAATTTTGGGACCAAAAAAATTTTGAGCCAAAAAAAAAGTTTGAAAAATTTTGGGACCAAAAAAACTTCGAAAAAATTTTGACCCAAAAAAAAGTTTGAAAAATTTTGGGACCAAAAAAATTTTGACCCAAAAAAAACTTCGAAAAAATTTTGACCCAAAAAAAAGTTTGAAAAATTTTGGGACCAAAAAAATTTTGAGCCAAAAAAAAGTTTGAAAAATTTTGGGACCAAAAAAATTTTGACCCAAAAAAAACTTCTAAAAATTTTGGGACCAAAAAAAATTTGAGTCAAAAAAAAGTTCGAAAAATTTTGGGACCAAAAAAATTTTGACCCAAAAAAAACTTCGAAAAATTTTGGGACCAAAAAAATTTTGACCCAAAAAAAAGTTCGAAAAATTTTGGGACCAAAAAAATTTTGACCCAAAAAAAACTTCGAAAAATTTTGGGACCAAAAAAATTTTGACCCAAAAAAAACTTCGAAAAATTTTGGGACCAAAAAAATTTTGACCCAAAAAAAACTTCGAAAAATTTTGGGACCAAAAAAAATTTGACCCAAAAAAAAGTTTGAAAAATTTTGGGACCAAAAAAATTTTGACCCAAAAAAAACTTCGAAAAATTTTGGGACCAAAAAAATTTTGACCCAAAAAAAACTTCGAAAAATTTTGGGACCAAAAAAATTTTGACCCAAAAAAAACTTCGAAAAATTTTGGGACCAAAAAAATTTTGACCCAAAAAAAACTTCGAAAAATTTTGGGACCAAAAAAAATTTGACCCAAAAAAAACTTCGAAAAATTTTGGGACCAAAAAAAATTTGAGTCAAAAAAAAGTTCGAAAAATTTTGGGACCAAAAAAATTTTGACCCAAAAAAAACTTCGAAAAATTTTGGGACCAAAAAAAATTTGACCCAAAAAAAAGTTTGAAAAATTTTGGGACCAAAAAAATTTTGAGCCAAAAAAAATTTAGAAAAATTTTGGGACCAAAAAAATTTTGACCCAAAAAAAACTTCGAAAAATTTTGGGACCAAAAAAATTTTGACCCAAAAAAAACTTCGAAAAATTTTGGGACCAAAAAAATTTTGACCCAAAAAAAAGTTTGAAAAATTTTGGGACCAAAAAAATTTTGAGCCAAAAAAAAAGTTTGAAAAATTTTGGGACCAAAAAAACTTCGAAAAAATTTTGACCCAAAAAAAAGTTTGAAAAATTTTGGGACCAAAAAAATTTTGACCCAAAAAAAACTTCGAAAAAATTTTGACCCAAAAAAAAGTTTGAAAAATTTTGGGACCAAAAAAATTTTGAGCTAAAAAAAAGTTTGAAAAATTTTGGGACCAAAAAAATTTTGACCCAAAAAAAACTTCGAAAAATTTTGGGACCAAAAAAAATTTGACCCAAAAAAAAGTTTGAAAAATTTTGGGACCAAAAAAATTTTGACCCAAAAAAAACTTCGAAAAATTTTGGAACCAAAAAAATTTGACCCAAAAAAAAGTTTGAAAAATTTTGGGACCAAAAAAATTTTGAGCCAAAAAAAAGTTTGAAAAATTTTGGGACCAAAAAAATTTTGAGCCAAAAAAAAGTTTGAAAAATTTTGGGACCAAAAAAATTTTGACCCAAAAAAAAGTTTGAAAAATTTTGGGACCAAAAAAATTTTGAGCCAAAAAAAAAGTTTGAAAAATTTTGGGACCAAAAAAACTTCGAAAAAATTTTGACCCAAAAAAAAGTTTGAAAAATTTTGGGACCAAAAAAATTTTGAGCCAAAAAAAAAGTTTGAAAAATTTTGGGACCAAAAAAACTTCGAAAAAATTTTGACCCAAAAAAAAGTTTGAAAAATTTTGGGACCAAAAAAATTTTGACCCAAAAAAAACTTCGAAAAATTTTGGGACCAAAAAAAATTTGACCCAAAAAAAAGTTTGAAAAATTTTGGGACCAAAAAAATTTTGACCCAAAAAAAACTTCGAAAAATTTTGGGACCAAAAAAATTTGACCCAAAAAAAAGTTTGAAAAATTTTGGGACCAAAAAAATTTTGAGCCAAAAAAAAGTTTGAAAAATTTTGGGACCAAAAAAATTTTGAGCCAAAAAAAAGTTTGAAAAATTTTGGGACCAAAAAAATTTTGAGCCAAAAAAAAGTTTGAAAAATTTTGGGACCAAAAAAATTTTGAGCCAAAAAAAAAGTTTGAAAAATTTTGGGACCAAAAAAACTTCGAAAAAATTTTGACCCAAAAAAAAGTTTGAAAAATTTTGGGACCAAAAAAATTTTGACCCAAAAAAAACTTCGAAAAAATTTTGACCCAAAAAAAAGTTTGAAAAATTTTGGGACCAAAAAAATTTTGAGCCAAAAAAAAGTTTGAAAAATTTTGGGACCAAAAAAATTTTGACCCAAAAAAAACTTCTAAAAATTTTGGGACCAAAAAAATTTTGACCCAAAAAAAACTTCGAAAAATTTTGGGACCAAAAAAATTTTGACCCAAAAAAAACTTCGAAAAATTTTGGGACCAAAAAAATTTTGACCTAAAAAAAACTTCGAAAAATTTTGGGACCAAAAATATTTTGACCCAAAAAAAACTTCGAAAAATTTTGGGACCAAAAAAAATTTGACCCAAAAAAAACTTCGAAAAATTTTGGGACCAAAAAAATTTTGACCCAAAAAAAACTTCGAAAAATTTTGGGACCGAAAAAATTTTGACCCAAAAAAAACTTCGAAAAATTTTGGGACCAAAAAAAATTTGACCCAAAAAAAAGTTTGAAAAATTTTGGGACCAAAAAAATTTTGAGCCAAAAAAAATTTAGAAAAATTTTGGGACCAAAAAAATTTTGACCCAAAAAAAAGTTTGAAAAATTTTGGGACCAAAAAAATTTTGACCCAAAAAAAAGTTTGAAAAATTTTGGGACCAAAAAAATTTTGACCCAAAAAAACTTCGAAAAATTTTGGGACCAAAAAAATTTTGACCCAAAAAAAATTTAGAAAAATTTTGGGACCAAAAAAATTTTGACCCAAAAAAAACTTCGAAAAATTTTGGGACCAAAAAAATTTTGACATAAAAAAAATTTAGAAAAATTTTGGGACCAAAAAAATGTTGACCCAAAAAAAACTTCGAAAAATTTTGGGACCAAAAAAAATTTGACCCAAAAAAAAGTTTGAAAAATTTTGGGACCAAAAAAATTTTGACCCAAAAAAAAGTTCGAAAAATTTTGGGACCAAAAAAATTTTGACCCAAAAAAAAGTTTGAAAAATTTTGGGACCAAAAAAATTTTGACCCAAAAAAAACTTCGAAAAAATTTTGACCCAAAAAAAAGTTTGAAAAATTTTGGGACCCAAAAAATTTTGACCCAAAAAAAACTTCGAAAAATTTTGGGACAAAAAAAAATTTGACCCAAAAAAAAGTTTGAAAAATTTTGGGACCAAAAAAATTTTGAGCCAAAAAATTTTGAAAAATTTTGGGACCAAAAAAATTTGAGCCAAAAAAAAGTTTGAAAAATTTTGGGACCAAAAAAAATTTGACCCAAAAAAAAGTTTGAAAAATTTTGGGACCAAAAAAATTTTGACCCAAAAAAAAGTTTGAAAAATTTTGGGACCAAAAAAATTTTGACCCAAAAAAAACTTCGAAAAATTTTGGGACCAAAAAAAATTTGAGTCAAAAAAAAGTTCGAAAAATTTTGGGACCAAAAAAATTTTGACCCAAAAAAAACTTCGAAAAATTTTGGGACCAAAAAAAATTTGACCCAAAAAAAAGTTTGAAAAATTTTGGGACCAAAAAAATTTTGAGCCAAAAAAAATTTAGAAAAATTTTGGGACCAAAAAAATTTTGACCCAAAAAAAACTTCGAAAAATTTTGGGACCAAAAAAATTTTGACCCAAAAAAAAGTTTGAAAAATTTTGGGACCAAAAAAATTTTGACCCAAAAAAAACTTCTAAAAATTTTGGGACCAAAAAAATTTTGACATAAAAAAAATTTAGAAAAATTTTGGGACCAAAAAAATTTTGACCCAAAAAAAACTTCGAAAAATTTTGGGACCAAAAAAAATTTGACCCAAAAAAAAGTTTGAAAAATTTTGGGACCAAAAAAATTTTGACCCAAAAAAAAGTTCGAAAAATTTTGGGACCAAAAAAATTTTGACCCAAAAAAAAATTTGAAAAATTTTGGGACCAAAAAAATTTTGACCCAAAAAAAACTTCGAAAAAATTTTGACCCAAAAAAAAGTTTGAAAAATTTTGGGACCAAAAAAATTTGACCCAAAAAAAAGTTTGAAAAATTTTGGGACCAAAAAAATTTTGACCCAAAAAAAAGTTTGAAAAATTTTGGGACTAAAAAAATTTTGAGCCAAAAAAAAAGTTTGAAAAATTTTGGGACCAAAAAAACTTCGAAAAAATTTTGACCCAAAAAAAAGTTTGAAAAATTTTGGGACCAAAAAAATTTTGACCCAAAAAAAACTTCGAAAAAATTTTGACCCAAAAAAAAGTTTGAAAAATTTTGGGACCAAAAAAATTTTGAGCCAAAAAAAACTTCGAAAAATTTTGGGACCAAAAAAAATTTGACCCAAAAAAAAGTTTGAAAAATTTTGGGACCAAAAAAATTTTGACCCAAAAAAAACTTCGAAAAATTTTGGGACCAAAAAAATTTGACCCAAAAAAAAGTTTGAAAAATTTTGGGACCAAAAAAATTTTGAGCCAAAAAAAAGTTTGAAAAATTTTGGGACCAAAAAAATTTTGAGCCAAAAAAAAGTTTGAAAAATTTTGGGACCAAAAAAAATTTGACCCAAAAAAAAGTTTGAAAAATTTTGGGACCAAAAAAATTTTGACCCAAAAAAAAGTTTGAAAAATTTTGGGACCAAAAAAATTTTGAGCCAAAAAAAAAGTTTGAAAAATTTTGGGACCAAAAAAACTTCGAAAAAATTTTGACCCAAAAAAAAGTTTGAAAAATTTTGGGACCAAAAAAATTTTGACCCAAAAAAAACTTCGAAAAAATTTTGACCCAAAAAAAAGTTTGAAAAATTTTGGGACCAAAAAAATTTTGAGCCAAAAAAAGTTTGAAAAATTTTGGGACCAAAAAAATTTTGACCCAAAAAAAACTTCGAAAAATTTTGGGACCAAAAAAAATTTGACCCAAAAAAAAGTTTGAAAAATTTTGGGACCAAAAAAATTTTGAGCCAAAAAAAAGTTTGAAAAATTTTGGGACCAAAAAAAATTTGACCCAAAAAAAAGTTTGAAAAATTTTGGGACCAAAAAAATTTTGACCCAAAAAAAAGTTTGAAAAATTTTGGGACCAAAAAAATTTTGACCCAAAAAAAACTTCGAAAAATTTTGGGACCAAAAAAAATTTGAGTCAAAAAAAAGTTCGAAAAATTTTGGGACCAAAAAAATTTTGACCCAAAAAAAACTTCGAAAAATTTTGGGACCAAAAAAAATTTGACCCAAAAAAAAGTTTGAAAAATTTTGGGACCAAAAAAATTTTGAGCCAAAAAAAATTTAGAAAAATTTTGGGACCAAAAAAATTTTGACCCAAAAAAAACTTCGAAAAATTTTGGGACCAAAAAAATTTTGACCCAAAAAAAAGTTTGAAAAATTTTGGGACCAAAAAAATTTTGACCCAAAAAAAACTTCTAAAAATTTTGGGACCAAAAAAATTTTGACATAAAAAAAATTTAGAAAAATTTTGGGACCAAAAAAATTTTGACCCAAAAAAAACTTCGAAAAATTTTGGGACCAAAAAAAATTTGACCCAAAAAAAAGTTTGAAAAATTTTGGGACCAAAAAAATTTTGACCCAAAAAAAAGTTCGAAAAATTTTGGGACCAAAAAAATTTTGACCCAAAAAAAAATTTGAAAAATTTTGGGACCAAAAAAATTTTGACCCAAAAAAAACTTCGAAAAAATTTTGACCCAAAAAAAAGTTTGAAAAATTTTGGGACCAAAAAAAATTTGACCCAAAAAAAAGTTTGAAAAATTTTGGGACCAAAAAAATTTTGACCCAAAAAAAAGTTTGAAAAATTTTGGGACCAAAAAAATTTTGAGCCAAAAAAAAAGTTTGAAAAATTTTGGGACCAAAAAAACTTCGAAAAAATTTTGACCCAAAAAAAAGTTTGAAAAATTTTGGGACCAAAAAAATTTTGACCCAAAAAAAACTTCGAAAAAATTTTGACCCAAAAAAAAGTTTGAAAAATTTTGGGACCAAAAAAATTTTGAGCCAAAAAAAACTTCGAAAAATTTTGGGACCAAAAAAAATTTGACCCAAAAAAAAGTTTGAAAAATTTTGGGACCAAAAAAATTTTGACCCAAAAAAAACTTCGAAAAATTTTGGGACCAAAAAAATTTGACCCAAAAAAAAGTTTGAAAAATTTTGGGACCAAAAAAATTTTGAGCCAAAAAAAAGTTTGAAAAATTTTGGGACCAAAAAAATTTTGAGCCAAAAAAAAGTTTGAAAAATTTTGGGACCAAAAAAAATTTGACCCAAAAAAAAGTTTGAAAAATTTTGGGACCAAAAAAATTTTGACCCAAAAAAAAGTTTGAAAAATTTTGGGACCAAAAAAATTTTGAGCCAAAAAAAAAGTTTGAAAAATTTTGGGACCAAAAAAACTTCGAAAAAATTTTGACCCAAAAAAAAGTTTGAAAAATTTTGGGACCAAAAAAATTTTGACCCAAAAAAAACTTCGAAAAAATTTTGACCCAAAAAAAAGTTTGAAAAATTTTGGGACCAAAAAAATTTTGAGCCAAAAAAAAGTTTGAAAAATTTTGGGACCAAAAAAATTTTGACCCAAAAAAAACTTCGAAAAATTTTGGGACCAAAAAAAATTTGACCCAAAAAAAAGTTTGAAAAATTTTGGGACCAAAAAAATTTTGAGCCAAAAAAAATTTAGAAAAATTTTGGGACCAAAAAAATTTTGACCCAAAAAAAACTTCGAAAAATTTTGGGACCAAAAAAATTTTGACCCAAAAAAAAGTTTGAAAAATTTTGGGACCAAAAAAATTTTGACCCAAAAAAAACTTCGAAAAAGTTTGGGACCAAAAAAATTTTGACATAAAAAAAATTTAGAAAAATTTTGGGACCAAAAAAATTTTGACCCAAAAAAAACTTCGAAAAATTTTGGGACCAAAAAAAATTTGACCCAAAAAAAAGTTTGAAAAATTTTGGGACCAAAAAAATTTTGACCCAAAAAAAAGTTCGAAAAATTTTGGGACCAAAAAAATTTTGACCCAAAAAAAAGTTTGAAAAATTTTGGGACCAAAAAAATTTTGACCCAAAAAAAACTTCGAAAAAATTTTGACCCAAAAAAAAGTTTGAAAAATTTTGGGACCAAAAAAATTTTGACCCAAAAAAAACTTCGAAAAATTTTGGGACCAAAAAAATTTGACCCAAAAAAAAGTTTGAAAAATTTTGGGACCAAAAAAATTTTGACCCAAAAAAAACTTCGAAAAATTTTGGGACCAAAAAAATTTGACCCAAAAAAAAGTTTGAAAAATTTTGGGACCAAAAAAATTTTGAGCCAAAAAAAAGTTTGAAAAATTTTGGGACCAAAAAAATTTTGAGCCAAAAAAAAGTTTGAAAAATTTTGGGACCAAAAAAAATTTGACCCAAAAAAAAGTTTGAAAAATTTTGGGACCAAAAAAATTTTGACCCAAAAAAAAGTTTGAAAAATTTTGGGACCAAAAAAATTTTGAGCCAAAAAAAAAGTTTGAAAAATTTTGGGACCAAAAAAACTTCGAAAAAATTTTGACCCAAAAAAAAGTTTGAAAAATTTTGGGACCAAAAAAATTTTGACCCAAAAAAAACTTCGAAAAATTTTGGGACCAAAAAAATTTTGAGCCAAAAAAAAAGTTTGAAAAATTTTGGGACCAAAAAAACTTCAAAAAAATTTTGACCCAAAAAAAACTTCGAAAAATTTTGGGACCAAAAAAATTTTGACCCAAAAAAAACTTCGAAAAATTTTGGGACCAAAAAAATTTTGACCCAAAAAAAACTTCGAAAAATTTTGGGACCAAAAAAATTTTGACCCAAAAAAAACTTCGAAAAATTTTGGGACCAAAAAAATTTTGACATAAAAAAAATTTAGAAAAATTTTGGGACCAAAAAAATTTTGACCCAAAAAAAACTTCGAAAAATTTTGGGACCAAAAAAAATTTGACCCAAAAAAAAGTTTGAAAAATTTTGGGACCAAAAAAATTTTGACCCAAAAAAAAGTTCGAAAAATTTTGGGACCAAAAAAATTTTGACCCAAAAAAAAATTTGAAAAATTTTGGGACCAAAAAAATTTTGACCCAAAAAAAACTTCGAAAAAATTTTGACCCAAAAAAAAGTTTGAAAAATTTTGGGACCAAAAAAAATTTGACCCAAAAAAAAGTTTGAAAAATTTTGGGACCAAAAAAATTTTGACCCAAAAAAAAGTTTGAAAAATTTTGGGACCAAAAAAATTTTGAGCCAAAAAAAAAGTTTGAAAAATTTTGGGACCAAAAAAACTTCGAAAAAATTTTGACCCAAAAAAAAGTTTGAAAAATTTTGGGACCAAAAAAATTTTGACCCAAAAAAAACTTCGAAAAAATTTTGACCCAAAAAAAAGTTTGAAAAATTTTGGGACCAAAAAAATTTTGAGCCAAAAAAAACTTCGAAAAATTTTGGGACCAAAAAAAATTTGACCCAAAAAAAAGTTTGAAAAATTTTGGGACCAAAAAAATTTTGACCCAAAAAAAACTTCGAAAAATTTTGGGACCAAAAAAATTTGACCCAAAAAAAAGTTTGAAAAATTTTGGGACCAAAAAAATTTTGAGCCAAAAAAAAGTTTGAAAAATTTTGGGACCAAAAAAATTTTGAGCCAAAAAAAAGTTTGAAAAATTTTGGGACCAAAAAAAATTTGACCCAAAAAAAAGTTTGAAAAATTTTGGGACCAAAAAAATTTTGACCCAAAAAAAAGTTTGAAAAATTTTGGGACCAAAAAAATTTTGAGCCAAAAAAAAAGTTTGAAAAATTTTGGGACCAAAAAAACTTCGAAAAAATTTTGACCCAAAAAAAAGTTTGAAAAATTTTGGGACCAAAAAAATTTTGACCCAAAAAAAACTTCGAAAAAATTTTGACCCAAAAAAAAGTTTGAAAAATTTTGGGACCAAAAAAATTTTGAGCCAAAAAAAAGTTTGAAAAATTTTGGGACCAAAAAAATTTTGACCCAAAAAAAACTTCGAAAAATTTTGGGACCAAAAAAAATTTGACCCAAAAAAAAGTTTGAAAAATTTTGGGACCAAAAAAATTTTGAGCCAAAAAAAATTTAGAAAAATTTTGGGACCAAAAAAATTTTGACCCAAAAAAAACTTCGAAAAATTTTGGGACCAAAAAAATTTTGACCCAAAAAAAAGTTTGAAAAATTTTGGGACCAAAAAAATTTTGACCCAAAAAAAACTTCGAAAAAGTTTGGGACCAAAAAAATTTTGACATAAAAAAAATTTAGAAAAATTTTGGGACCAAAAAAATTTTGACCCAAAAAAAACTTCGAAAAATTTTGGGACCAAAAAAAATTTGACCCAAAAAAAAGTTTGAAAAATTTTGGGACCAAAAAAATTTTGACCCAAAAAAAAGTTCGAAAAATTTTGGGACCAAAAAAATTTTGACCCAAAAAAAAGTTTGAAAAATTTTGGGACCAAAAAAATTTTGACCCAAAAAAAACTTCGAAAAAATTTTGACCCAAAAAAAAGTTTGAAAAATTTTGGGACCAAAAAAATTTTGACCCAAAAAAAACTTCGAAAAATTTTGGGACCAAAAAAATTTGACCCAAAAAAAAGTTTGAAAAATTTTGGGACCAAAAAAATTTTGACCCAAAAAAAACTTCGAAAAATTTTGGGACCAAAAAAATTTGACCCAAAAAAAAGTTTGAAAAATTTTGGGACCAAAAAAATTTTGAGCCAAAAAAAAGTTTGAAAAATTTTGGGACCAAAAAAATTTTGAGCCAAAAAAAAGTTTGAAAAATTTTGGGACCAAAAAAAATTTGACCCAAAAAAAAGTTTGAAAAATTTTGGGACCAAAAAAATTTTGACCCAAAAAAAAGTTTGAAAAATTTTGGGACCAAAAAAATTTTGAGCCAAAAAAAAAGTTTGAAAAATTTTGGGACCAAAAAAACTTCGAAAAAATTTTGACCCAAAAAAAAGTTTGAAAAATTTTGGGACCAAAAAAATTTTGACCCAAAAAAAACTTCGAAAAATTTTGGGACCAAAAAAATTTTGAGCCAAAAAAAAAGTTTGAAAAATTTTGGGACCAAAAAAACTTCAAAAAAATTTTGACCCAAAAAAAACTTCGAAAAATTTTGGGACCAAAAAAATTTTGACCCAAAAAAAACTTCGAAAAATTTTGGGACCAAAAAAATTTTGACCCAAAAAAAACTTCGAAAAATTTTGGGACCAAAAAAATTTTGACCCAAAAAAAACTTCGAAAAATTTTGGGACCAAAAAAAATTTGACCCAAAAAAAAGTTTGAAAAATTTTGGGACCAAAAAAATTTTGACCCAAAAAAAACTTCGAAAAATTTTGGGACCAAAAAAATTTTGAGCCAAAAAAAAGTTTGAAAAATTTTGGGACCAAAAAAATTTGAGCCAAAAAAAAGTTTGAAAAATTTTGGGACCAAAAAAAATTTGACCCAAAAAAAAGTTTGAAAAATTTTGGGACCAAAAAAATTTTGACCCAAAAAAAAGTTTGAAAAATTTTGGGACCAAAAAAATTTTGACCCAAAAAAAACTTCGAAAAAATTTTGACCCAAAAAAAAGTTTGAAAAATTTTGGGACCAAAAAAATTTTGAGCCAAAAAAAACTTCGAAAAATTTTGGGACCAAAAAAAATTTGACCCAAAAAAAAGTTTGAAAAATTTTGGGACCAAAAAAATTTTGACCCAAAAAAAACTTCGAAAAATTTTGGGACCAAAAAAATTTGACCCAAAAAAAAGTTTGAAAAATTTTGGGACCAAAAAAATTTTGAGCCAAAAAAAAGTTTGAAAAATTTTGGGACCAAAAAAATTTTGAGCCAAAAAAAAGTTTGAAAAATTTTGGGACCAAAAAAAATTTGACCCAAAAAAAAGTTTGAAAAATTTTGGGACCAAAAAAATTTTGACCCAAAAAAAAGTTTGAAAAATTTTGGGACCAAAAAAATTTTGAGCCAAAAAAAAAGTTTGAAAAATTTTGGGACCAAAAAAACTTCGAAAAAATTTTGACCCAAAAAAAAGTTTGAAAAATTTTGGGACCAAAAAAATTTTGACCCAAAAAAAACTTCGAAAAAATTTTGACCCAAAAAAAAGTTTGAAAAATTTTGGGACCAAAAAAATTTTGAGCCAAAAAAAAGTTTGAAAAATTTTGGGACCAAAAAAATTTTGACCCAAAAAAAACTTCTAAAAATTTTGGGACCAAAAAAAATTTGAGTCAAAAAAAAGTTCGAAAAATTTTGGGACCAAAAAAATTTTGACCCAAAAAAAACTTCGAAAAATTTTGGGACCAAAAAAATTTTGACCCAAAAAAAACTTCGAAAAAATTTTGACCCAAAAAAAAAATTGAAAAATTTTGGGACCAAAAAAATTTTGACCCAAAAAAAACTTCGAAAAATTTTGGGACCAAAAAAATTTTGACCCAAAAAAAACTTCGAAAAATTTTGGGACCAAAAAAATTTTGACCCAAAAAAAACTTCGAAAAATTTTGGGACCAAAAAATTTTGACCCAAAAAAAACTTCGAAAAATTTTGGGACCAAAAAAAATTTGACCCAAAAAAAAGTTTGAAAAATTTTGGGACCAAAAAAATTTTGACCCAAAAAAAAGTTTGAAAAATTTTGGGACCAAAAAAATTTTGAGCCAAAAAAAAAGTTTGAAAAATTTTGGGACCAAAAAAACTTCGAAAAAATTTTGACCCAAAAAAAAGTTTGAAAAATTTTGGGACCAAAAAAATTTTGACCCAAAAAAAACTTCGAAAAAATTTTGACCCAAAAAAAAAATTGAAAAATTTTGGGACCAAAAAAATTTTGAGCCAAAAAAAAGTTTGAAAAATTTTGGGACCAAAAAAATTTTGACCCAAAAAAAACTTCTAAAAATTTTGGGACCAAAAAAAATTTGAGTCAAAAAAAAGTTCGAAAAATTTTGGGACCAAAAAAATTTTGACCCAAAAAAAACTTCGAAAAATTTTGGGACCAAAAAAATTTTGACCCAAAAAAAACTTCGAAAAAATTTTGACCCAAAAAAAAAATTGAAAAATTTTGGGACCAAAAAAATTTTGACCCAAAAAAAACTTCGAAAAATTTTGGGACCAAAAAAATTTTGACCCAAAAAAAACTTCGAAAAATTTTGGGACCAAAAAAATTTTGACCCAAAAAAAACTTCGAAAAATTTTGGGACCAAAAAATTTTGACCCAAAAAAAACTTCGAAAAATTTTGGGACCAAAAAAATTTTGACCCAAAAAAAACTTCGAAAAATTTTGGGACCAAAAAAATTTTGACCCAAAAAAAAGTTTGAAAAATTTTGGGACCAAAAAAATTTTGAGCCAAAAAAATTTGAAAAATTTTGGGACCAAAAAAATTTTGACCCAAAAAAACTTCGAAAATTTTGGGACCAAAAAAATTTTGAGTCAAAAAAAACTTCGAAAAAATTTTGAGCCAAAAAAAAAGTTCGAAAAATTTTGGGACTAAAAAATTTTTAGCCAAAAAAAAGTTTGAAAAATTTTGGGACCAAAAAAATTTTGACCAAAAAAAAAGTACGAAAAATTTTGGGACCAAAAAAATTTTGAGCCAAAAAAAAATTTGAAAAATTTTGGGACAAAAAATTTTTGACCCAAAAAAAACTTCGAAAAATTTTGGGACCAAAAAAATTTTGACCCAAAAAAAAGTTTGAAAAATTTTGGGACCAAAAAAATTTTGACCCAAAAAAAACTTCGAAAAAATTTTGACCCAAAAAAAAGTTTGAAAAATTTTGGGAC
Source organism: Astyanax mexicanus (assembly GCF_023375975.1). Taxonomy (NCBI): domain Eukaryota; kingdom Metazoa; phylum Chordata; class Actinopteri; order Characiformes; family Acestrorhamphidae; genus Astyanax; species Astyanax mexicanus. The sequence continues at coordinate 68,223,488 of NC_064408.1, read as the reverse complement.
CAAAAAAATTTTGACCCAAAAAAAACTTCGAAAAATTTTGGGACCAAAAAAATTTGACCCAAAAAAAAGTTTGAAAAATTTTGGGACCAAAAAAATTTTGAGCCAAAAAAAAGTTTGAAAAATTTTGGGACCAAAAAAATTTGAGCCAAAAAAAAGTTTGAAAAATTTTGGGACCAAAAAAAATTTGACCCAAAAAAAAGTTTGAAAAATTTTGGGACCAAAAAAATTTTGACCCAAAAAAAAGTTTGAAAAATTTTGGGACCAAAAAAATTTTGAGCCAAAAAAAAAGTTTGAAAAATTTTGGGACCAAAAAAACTTCGAAAAAATTTTGACCCAAAAAAAAGTTTGAAAAATTTTGGGACCAAAAAAATTTTGACCCAAAAAAAACTTCGAAAAAATTTTGACCCAAAAAAAAGTTTGAAAAATTTTGGGACCAAAAAAATTTTGAGCCAAAAAAAACTTCGAAAAATTTTGGGACCTAAAAAAATTTGACCCAAAAAAAAGTTTGAAAAATTTTGGGACCAAAAAAATTTTGACCCAAAAAAAACTTCGAAAAATTTTGGGACCAAAAAAATTTGACCCAAAAAAAAGTTTGAAAAATTTTGGGACCAAAAAAATTTGACCCAAAAAAAAGTTTGAAAAATTTTGGGACCAAAAAAATTTTGAGCCAAAAAAAAGTTTGAAAAATTTTGGGACCAAAAAAATTTTGAGCCAAAAAAAAGTTTGAAAAATTTTGGGACCAAAAAAAATTTGACCCAAAAAAAAGTTCGAAAAATTTTGGGACCAAAAAAATTTTGAGCCAAAAAAAAAGTTTGAAAAATTTTGGGACCAAAAAAATTTTGAGCCAAAAAAAAAGTTTGAAAAATTTTGGGACCAAAAAAACTTCGAAAAAATTTTGACCCAAAAAAAAGTTTGAAAAATTTTGGGACCAAAAAAATTTTGACCCAAAAAAAACTTTGAAAAAATTTTGACCCAAAAAAAAGTTTGAAAAATTTTGGGACCAAAAAAATTTTGAGCCAAAAAAAAGTTTGAAAAATTTTGGGACCAAAAAAATTTTGACCCAAAAAAAACTTCTAAAAATTTTGGGACCAAAAAAAATTTGAGTCAAAAAAAAGTTCGAAAAATTTTGGGACCAAAAAAATTTTGACCCAAAAAAAACTTCGAAAAATTTTGGGACCAAAAAAATTTTGACCCAAAAAAAACTTCGAAAAATTTTGGGACCAAAAAAAATTTGACCCAAAAAAAAGTTTGAAAAATTTTGGGACCAAAAAAATTTTGACCCAAAAAAAACTTCGAAAAATTTTGGGACCAAAAAAATTTTCACCCAAAAAAAACTTCGAAAAATTTTGGGACCAAAAAAATTTTGACCCAAAAAAAACTTCGAAAAATTTTGGGACCAAAAAAAATTTGACCCAAAAAAAAGTTTGAAAAATTTTGGGACCAAAAAAATTTTGACCCAAAAAAAACTTCGAAAAATTTTGGGACCAAAAAAATTTGAGCCAAAAAAAAGTTTGAAAAATTTTGGGACCAAAAAAAATTTGACCCAAAAAAAAGTTTGAAAAATTTTGGGACCAAAAAAATTTTGACCCAAAAAAAAGTTTGAAAAATTTTGGGACCAAAAAAATTTTGACCCAAAAAAAACTTCGAAAAAATTTTGACCCAAAAAAAAGTTTGAAAAATTTTGGGACCAAAAAAATTTTGAGCCAAAAAAAACTTCGAAAAATTTTGGGACCAAAAAAAATTTGACCCAAAAAAAAGTTTGAAAAATTTTGGGACCAAAAAAATTTTGACCCAAAAAAAACTTCGAAAAATTTTGGGACCAAAAAAATTTGACCCAAAAAAAAGTTTGAAAAATTTTGGGACCAAAAAAATTTTGAGCCAAAAAAAAGTTTGAAAAATTTTGGGACCAAAAAAATTTTGAGCCAAAAAAAAGTTTGAAAAATTTTGGGACCAAAAAAATTTTGAGCCAAAAAAAAAGTTTGAAAAATTTTGGGACCAAAAAAATTTTGAGCCAAAAAAAAAGTTTGAAAAATTTTGGGACCAAAAAAACTTCGAAAAAATTTTGACCCAAAAAAAAGTTTGAAAAATTTTGGGACCAAAAAAATTTTGACCCAAAAAAAACTTTGAAAAAATTTTGACCCAAAAAAAAGTTTGAAAAATTTTGGGACCAAAAAAATTTTGAGCCAAAAAAAAGTTTGAAAAATTTTGGGACCAAAAAAATTTTGACCCAAAAAAAACTTCTAAAAATTTTGGGACCAAAAAAAATTTGAGTCAAAAAAAAGTTCGAAAAATTTTGGGACCAAAAAAATTTTGACCCAAAAAAAACTTCGAAAAATTTTGGGACCAAAAAAATTTTGACCCAAAAAAAACTTCGAAAAATTTTGGGACCAAAAAAAATTTGACCCAAAAAAAAGTTTGAAAAATTTTGAGACCAAAAAAATTTTGACCCAAAAAAAACTTCGAAAAATTTTGGGACCAAAAAAAATTTGACCCAAAAAAAAGTTTGAAAAATTTTGGGACCAAAAAAATTTTGACCCAAAAAAAACTTCGAAAAATTTTGGGACCAAAAAAATTTTGACCCAAAAAAAACTTCGAAAAATTTTGGGACCAAAAAAATTTTCACCCAAAAAAAACTTCGAAAAATTTTGGGACCAAAAAAATTTTGACTCAAAAAAAACTTCGAAAAATTTTGGGACCAAAAAAAATTTGACCCAAAAAAAAGTTTGAAAAATTTTGGGACCAAAAAAATTTTGACCCAAAAAAAACTTCGAAAAATTTTGGGACCAAAAAAATTTTGAGCCAAAAAAAAGTTTGAAAAATTTTGGGACCAAAAAAATTTGAGCCAAAAAAAAGTTTGAAAAATTTTGGGACCAAAAAAAATTTGACCCAAAAAAAAGTTTGAAAATTTTTGGGACCAAAAAAATTTTGACCCAAAAAAAAGTTTGAAAAATTTTGGGACCAAAAAAATTTTGACCCAAAAAAAACTTCGAAAAAATTTTGACCCAAAAAAAAGTTTGAAAAATTTTGGGACCAAAAAAATTTTGAGCCAAAAAAAACTTCGAAAAATTTTGGGACCAAAAAAAATTTGACCCAAAAAAAAGTTTGAAAAATTTTGGGACCAAAAAAATTTTGACCCAAAAAAAACTTCGAAAAATTTTGGGACCAAAAAAATTTGACCCAAAAAAAAGTTTGAAAAATTTTGGGACCAAAAAAATTTTGAGCCAAAAAAAAGTTTGAAAAATTTTGGGACCAAAAAAATTTTGAGCCAAAAAAAAGTTTGAAAAATTTTGGGACCAAAAAAATTTTGAGCCAAAAAAAAAGTTTGAAAAATTTTGGGACCAAAAAAATTTTGAGCCAAAAAAAAAGTTTGAAAAATTTTGGGACCAAAAAAACTTCGAAAAAATTTTGACCCAAAAAAAAGTTTGAAAAATTTTGGGACCAAAAAAATTTTGACCCAAAAAAAACTTTGAAAAAATTTTGACCCAAAAAAAAGTTTGAAAAATTTTGGGACCAAAAAAATTTTGAGCCAAAAAAAAGTTTGAAAAATTTTGGGACCAAAAAAATTTTGACCCAAAAAAAACTTCTAAAAATTTTGGGACCAAAAAAAATTTGAGTCAAAAAAAAGTTCGAAAAATTTTGGGACCAAAAAAATTTTGACCCAAAAAAAACTTCGAAAAATTTTGGGACCAAAAAAATTTTGACCCAAAAAAAACTTCGAAAAATTTTGGGACCAAAAAAAATTTGACCCAAAAAAAAGTTTGAAAAATTTTGAGACCAAAAAAATTTTGACCCAAAAAAAACTTCGAAAAATTTTGGGACCAAAAAAAATTTGACCCAAAAAAAAGTTTGAAAAATTTTGGGACCAAAAAAATTTTGACCCAAAAAAAAGTTTGAAAAATTTTGGGACCAAAAAAATTTTGACCCAAAAAAAACTTCGAAAAAATTTTGACCCAAAAAAAAGTTTGAAAAATTTTGGGACCAAAAAAATTTTGAGCCAAAAAAAACTTCGAAAAATTTTGGGACCAAAAAAAATTTGACCCAAAAAAAAGTTTGAAAAATTTTGGGACCAAAAAAATTTTGACCCAAAAAAAACTTCGAAAAATTTTGGGACCAAAAAAATTTGACCCAAAAAAAAGTTTGAAAAATTTTGGGACCAAAAAAATTTTGAGCCAAAAAAAAGTTTGAAAAATTTTGGGACCAAAAAAATTTTGAGCCAAAAAAAAGTTTGAAAAATTTTGGGACCAAAAAAATTTTGAACCAAAAAAAAAGTTTGAAAAATTTTGGGACCAAAAAAATTTTGAGCCAAAAAAAAAGTTTGAAAAATTTTGGGACCAAAAAAACTTCGAAAAAATTTTGACCCAAAAAAAAGTTTGAAAAATTTTGGGACCAAAAAAATTTTGACCCAAAAAAAACTTTGAAAAAATTTTGACCCAAAAAAAAGTTTGAAAAATTTTGGGACCAAAAAAATTTTGAGCCAAAAAAAAGTTTGAAAAATTTTGGGACCAAAAAAATTTTGACCCAAAAAAAAACTTCTAAAAATTTTGGGACCAAAAAAAATTTGAGTCAAAAAAAAGTTCGAAAAATTTTGGGACCAAAAAAATTTTGACCCAAAAAAAACTTCGAAAAATTTTGGGACCAAAAAAATTTTGACCCAAAAAAAACTTCGAAAAATTTTGGGACCAAAAAAATTTTGACCCAAAAAAAACTTCGAAAAATTTTGGGACCAAAAAAAATTTGACCCAAAAAAAAGTTTGAAAAATTTTGGGACCAAAAAAATTTTGACCCAAAAAAAACTTCGAAAAATTTTGGGACCAAAAAAATTTTGAGCCAAAAAAAAGTTTGAAAAATTTTGGGACCAAAAAAATTTGAGCCAAAAAAAAGTTTGAAAAATTTTGGGACCAAAAAAAATTTGACCCAAAAAAAAGTTTGAAAAATTTTGGGACCAAAAAAATTTTGACCCAAAAAAAAGTTTGAAAAATTTTGGGACCAAAAAAATTTTGACCCAAAAAAAACTTCGAAAAAATTTTGACCCAAAAAAAAGTTTGAAAAATTTTGGGACCAAAAAAATTTTGAGCCAAAAAAAACTTCGAAAAATTTTGGGACCAAAAAAAATTTGACCCAAAAAAAAGTTTGAAAAATTTTGGGACCAAAAAAATTTTGACCCAAAAAAAACTTCGAAAAATTTTGGGACCAAAAAAATTTGACCCAAAAAAAAGTTTGAAAAATTTTGGGACCAAAAAAATTTTGAGCCAAAAAAAAGTTTGAAAAATTTTGGGACCAAAAAAATTTTGAGCCAAAAAAAAGTTTGAAAAATTTTGGGACCAAAAAAAATTTGACCCAAAAAAAAGTTTGAAAAATTTTGGGACCAAAAAAATTTTGACCCAAAAAAAAGTTTGAAAAATTTTGGGACCAAAAAAATTTTGAGCCAAAAAAAAAGTTTGAAAAATTTTGGGACCAAAAAAACTTCGAAAAAATTTTGACCCAAAAAAAAGTTTGAAAAATTTTGGGACCAAAAAAATTTTGACCCAAAAAAAACTTCGAAAAAATTTTGACCCAAAAAAAAATTGAAAAATTTTGGGACCAAAAAAATTTTGAGCCAAAAAAAAGTTTGAAAAATTTTGGGACCAAAAAAATTTTGACCCAAAAAAAATTTCTAAAAATTTTGGGACCAAAAAAAATTTGAGTCAAAAAAAAGTTCGAAAAATTTTGGGACCAAAAAAATTTTGACCCAAAAAAAACTTCGAAAAATTTTGGGACCAAAAAAATTTTGACCCAAAAAAAACTTCGAAAAATTTTGGGACCAAAAAAAATTTGACCCAAAAAAAAGTTTGAAAAATTTTGGGACCAAAAAAATTTTGACCCAAAAAAAACTTCGAAAAATTTTGGGACCAAAAAAATTTTGACCCAAAAAAAACTTCGAAAAATTTTGGGACCAAAAAAATTTTGACCCAAAAAAAACTTCGAAAAATTTTGGGACCAAAAACATTTTGACCCAAAAAAAACTTCGAAAAATTTTGGGACCAAAAAAATTTGACCCAAAAAAAAGTTTGAAAAATTTTGGGACCAAAAAAATTTTGAGCCAAAAAAAACTTCGAAAAATTTTGGGACCAAAAAAATTTTGACCCAAAAAAAACTTCGAAAAATTTTGGGACCAAAAAAATTTTGACCCAAAAAAAACTTCGAAAAATTTTGGGACCAAAAAAATTTTGACCCAAAAAAAAGTTTGAAAAATTTTGGGACCAAAAAAATTTTGAGCCAAAAAAATTTGAAAAATTTTGGGACCAAAAAAATTTTGACCCAAAAAAACTTCGAAAATTTTGGGACCAAAAAAATTTTGAGTCAAAAAAAACTTCGAAAAAATTTTGAGCCAAAAAAAAGTTCGAAAAATTTTGGGACTAAAAAATTTTTAGCCAAAAAAAAGTTTGAAAAATTTTGGGACCAAAAAAATTTTGACCAAAAAAAAAGTACAAAAAATTTTGGGACCAAAAAAATTTTGAGCCAAAAAAAAATTTGAAAAATTTTGGGACAAAAAATTTTTGACCCAAAAAAAACTTCGAAAAATTTTGGGACCAAAAAAATTTTGAGCCAAAAAAAAAGTTTGAAGAATTTTGGGACCAAAAAAACTTTGACCCAAAAAAAAGTTCGAAAAATTTTGGGACCAAAAAAATTTTGTCCCAAAAAAAAGTTCGAAAAATTTTGGGACCAAAAAAACTTTGACCCAAAAAAACTTCGAAAAATTTTGGGACCAAAAAAATTTTGAGTCAAAAAAAAGTTCGAAAAATTTTGACCCAAAAAAGTTTGAAAAATTTTGGGACCAAAAAAATTTTGACCCAAAAAAACTTCGAAAAATTTTGGGACCAAAAAAAATTTGACCCAAAAAAAAGTTTGAAAAATTTTGGGACCAAAAAAATTTTGACCAAAAAAAAAGTTCGAAAAATTTTGGGACCGAAAAAATTTTGAGCCAAAAAAAAAGTTTGAAAAATTTTGGGACCAAAAAAACTTTGACCCAAAAAAAAGTTTGAAAAATTTTGGGACCAAAAAAAATTTGACCCAAAAAAAAGTTTGAAAAATTTTGGGACCAAAAAAAATTTGACCCAAAAAACTTCGAAAAATTTTGGGACCAAAAAAATTTTGAGTCAAAAAAAAGTTCGAAAAATTTTGGGACCAAAAAAAATTTGACCCAAAAAAAAGTTTGAAAAATTTTGGGACCAAAAAAATTTTGACCCAAAAAAAAGTTCGAAAAATTTTGGGACCAAAAAAATTTTGACCCAAAAAAAAGTTCGAAAAATTTTGGGACCAAAAAAATTTTGACCCAAAAAAAAGTTTGAAAAATTTTGGGACCAAAAAAATTTTGACCCAAAAAAAAGTTTGAAAAATTTTGGGACCAAAAAAAAGTTCGAAAAATTTTGGGACCAAAAAAAATTTGACCCAAAAAAAAGTTTGAAAAATTTTGGGACCAAAAAAATTTTGACCCAAAAAAAAGTTCGAAAAATTTTGGGACCAAAAAAATTTTGACCCAAAAAAAAGTTCGAAAAATTTTGGGACCAAAAAAACTTTGACCCAAAAAAAACTTCGAAAAATTTTGGGACCAAAAAAATTTTGAGTCAAAAAAAAGTTCGAAAAATTTTGACCCAAAAAAGTTTGAAAAATTTTGGGACCAAAAAAATTTTGACCCAAAAAAAAGTTTGAAAAATTTTGGGACCAAAAAAATTTTGACCCAAAAAAAAGTTCGAAAAATTTTGGGACCAAAAAAATTTTGAGCCAAAAAAAAGTTTGAAAAATTTTGGGACCAAAAAAACTTTGACCCAAAAAAAAGTTTGAAAAATTTTGGGACCAAAAAAATTTTGACCCAAAAAAAAGTTTGAAAAATTTTGGGACCAAAAAAAATTTGACCCAAAAAACTTCGAAAAATTTTGGGACCAAAAAAATTTTGAGTCAAAAAAAAGTTCAAAAAATTTTGGGACCAAAAAAAATTTGACCCAAAAAAAAGTTTGAAAAATTTTGGGACCAAAAAAATTTTGACCCAAAAAAAAGTTCGAAAAATTTTGGGACCAAAAAAATTTTGACCCAAAAAAAAGTTCGAAAAATTTTGGGACCAAAAAAATTTTGACCCAAAAAAAAGTTCGAAAAATTTTGGGACCAAAAAAATTTTGACCCAAAAAAAGTTTGAAAAATTTTGGGACCAAAAAAAAGTTCGAAAAATTTTGGGACCAAAAAAAATTTGACCCAAAAAAAAGTTTGAAAAATTTTGGGACCAAAAAAATTTTGACCCAAAAAAAAGTTCGAAAAATTTTGGGACCAAAAAAATTTTGACCCAAAAAAAAGTTCGAAAAATTTTGGGACCAAAAAAATTTTGACCCAAAAAAAACTTCGAAAAATTTTGGGACCAAAAAAATTTTGACCCAAAAAAAACTTCGAAAAATTTTGGGACCAAAAAAATTTTGACCCAAAAAAAACTTCGAAAAATTTTGGGACCAAAAAAATTTTGAGCCAAAAAAATTTGAAAAATTTTGGGACCAAAAAAATTTTGACCCAAAAAAACTTCGAAAATTTTGGGACCAAAAAAATTTTGAGTCAAAAAAAAGTTCGAAAAATTTTGGGACCAAAAAAATTTTGACCAAAAAAAAACTTCGAAAAAATTTTGAGCCAAAAAAAAAGTTCGAAAAATTTTGGGACTAAAAAATTTTTAGCCAAAAAAAAGTTTGAAAAATTTTGGGACCAAAAAAATTTTGACCAAAAAAAAAGTACGAAAAATTTTGGGACCAAAAAAATTTTGAGCCAAAAAAAAATTTGAAAAATTTTGGGACAAAAAATTTTTGACCCAAAAAAAACTTCGAAAAATTTTGGGACCAAAAAAATTTTGAGCCAAAAAAAAAGTTTGAAGAATTTTGGGACCAAAAAAACTTTGACCCAAAAAAAAGTTCGAAAAATTTTGGGACCAAAAAAATTTTGTCCCAAAAAAAAGTTCGAAAAATTTTGGGACCAAAAAAACTTTGACCCAAAAAAACTTCGAAAAATTTTGGGACCAAAAAATTTTGAGTCAAAAAAAAGTTCGAAAAATTTTGACCCAAAAAAGTTTGAAAAATTTTGGGACCAAAAAAATTTTGACCCAAAAAAAAGTTTGAAAAATTTTGGGACCAAAAAAAATTTGACCCAAAAAACTTCGAAAAATTTTGGGACCAAAAAAATTTTGAGTCAAAAAAAAGTTCGAAAAATTTTGGGACCAAAAAAAATTTGACCCAAAAAAAAGTTTGAAAAATTTTGGGACCAAAAAAATTTTGACCCAAAAAAAAGTTCGAAAAATTTTGGGACCAAAAAAATTTTGACCCAAAAAAAAGTTCGAAAAATTTTGGGACCAAAAAAATTTTGACCCAAAAAAAAGTTTGAAAAATTTTGGGACCAAAAAAATTTTGACCCAAAAAAAAGTTTGAAAAATTTTGGGACCAAAAAAAAGTTCGAAAAATTTTGGGACCAAAAAAATTTGACCCAAAAAAAAGTTTGAAAAATTTTGGGACCAAAAAAATTTTGACCCAAAAAAAAGTTCGAAAAATTTTGGGACCAAAAAAATTTTGACCCAAAAAAAAGTTCGAAAAATTTTGGGACCAAAAAAACTTTGACCCAAAAAAAACTTCGAAAAATTTTGGGACCAAAAAAATTTTGAGTCAAAAAAAAGTTCGAAAAATTTTGACCCAAAAAAGTTTGAAAAATTTTGGGACCAAAAAAATTTTGACCCAAAAAAACTTCGAAAAATTTTGGGACCAAAAAAAATTTGACCCAAAAAAAAGTTTGAAAAATTTTGGGACCAAAAAAATTTTGACCCAAAAAAAAGTTCGAAAAATTTTGGGACCAAAAAAATTTTGAGCCAAAAAAAAAGTTTGAAAAATTTTGGGACCAAAAAAACTTTGACCCAAAAAAAAGTTTGAAAAATTTTGGGACCAAAAAAATTTTGACCCAAAAAAAAGTTTGAAAAATTTTGGGACCAAAAAAAATTTGACCCAAAAAACTTCGAAAAATTTTGGGACCAAAAAAATTTTGAGTCAAAAAAAAGTTCGAAAAATTTTGGGACCAAAAAAAATTTGACCCAAAAAAAAGTTTGAAAAATTTTGGGACCAAAAAAATTTTGACCCAAAAAAAAGTTCGAAAAATTTTGGGACCAAAAAAATTTTGACCCAAAAAAAAGTTCGAAAAATTTTGGGACCAAAAAAATTTTGACCCAAAAAAAAGTTTGAAAAATTTTGGGACCAAAAAAATTTTGACCCAAAAAAAAGTTTGAAAAATTTTGGGACCAAAAAAAAGTTCGAAAAATTTTGGGACCAAAAAAAATTTGACCCAAAAAAAAGTTTGAAAAATTTTGGGACCAAAAAAATTTTGACCCAAAAAAAAGTTCGAAAAATTTTGGGACCAAAAAAATTTTGACCCAAAAAAAAGTTCGAAAAATTTTGGGACCAAAAAAATTTTGACCCAAAAAAAACTTCGAAAAATTTTGGGACCAAAAAAATTTTGACCCAAAAAAAACTTCGAAAAATTTTGGGACCAAAAAAATTTTGACCCAAAAAAAAGTTTGAAAAATTTTGGGACCAAAAAAATTTTGAGCCAAAAAAATTTGAAAAATTTTGGGACCAAAAAAATTTTGACCCAAAAAAACTTCGAAAATTTTGGGACCAAAAAAATTTTGAGTCAAAAAAAAGTTCGAAAAATTTTGGGACCAAAAAAATTTTGACCAAAAAAAAACTTCGAAAAAATTTTGAGCCAAAAAAAAAGTTCGAAAAATTTTGGGACTAAAAAATTTTTAGCCAAAAAAAAGTTTGAAAAATTTTGGGACCAAAAAAATTTTGACCAAAAAAAAAGTACGAAAAATTTTGGGACCAAAAAAATTTTGAGCCAAAAAAAAATTTGAAAAATTTTGGGACAAAAAATTTTTGACCCAAAAAAAACTTCGAAAAATTTTGGGACCAAAAAAATTTTGAGCCAAAAAAAAAGTTTGAAGAATTTTGGGACCAAAAAAACTTTGACCCAAAAAAAAGTTCGAAAAATTTTGGGACCAAAAAAATTTTGTCCCAAAAAAAAGTTCGAAAAATTTTGGGACCAAAAAAACTTTGACCCAAAAAAACTTCGAAAAATTTTGGGACCAAAAAATTTTGAGTCAAAAAAAAGTTCGAAAAAGTTTGACCCAAAAAAGTTTGAAAAATTTTGGGACCAAAAAAATTTTGACCCAAAAAAACTTCGAAAAATTTTGGGACCAAAAAAATTTTGAGTCAAAAAAAAGTTCGAAAAATTTTGGGACCAAAAAAATTTTGACCCAAAAAAAAGTTTGAAAAATTTTGGGACCAACAAAAATTTGACCCAAAAAAAAGTTTGAAAAATTTTGGGACCAAAAAAATTTTGACCCAAAAAAAAGTTCGAAAAATTTTGGGACCAAAAAAATTTTGAGCCAAAAAAAAAGTTTGAAAAATTTTGGGACCAAAAAAACTTTGACCCAAAAAAAAGTTTGAAAAATTTTGGGACCAAAAAAATTTTGACCCAAAAAAAAGTTTGAAAAATTTTGGGACCAAAAAAAATTTGACCCAAAAAACTTCGAAAAAGTTTGGGACCAAAAAAATTTTGAGTCAAAAAAAAGTTCGAAAAATTTTGGGACCAAAAAAAATTTGACCCAAAAAAAAGTTTGAAAAATTTTGGGACCAAAAAAATTTTGACCCAAAAAAAAGTTCGAAAAATTTTGGGACCAAAAAAATTTTGACCCAAAAAAAAGTTCGAAAAATTTTGGGACCAAAAAAATTTTGACCCAAAAAAAAGTTTGAAAAATTTTGGGACCAAAAAAATTTTGACCCAAAAAAAAGTTTGAAAAATTTTGGGACCAAAAAAAAGTTCGAAAAAATTTTGACCCAAAAAAAAGTTTGAAAAATTTTGGGACCAAAAAAATTTTGACCCAAAAAAAACTTCGAAAAAATTTTGACCCAAAAAAAAGTTTGAAAAATTTTGGGACCAAAAAAATTTTGACCCAAAAAAAACTTCGAAAAATTTTGGGACCAAAAAAATTTTGACCCAAAAAAAAAGTTTGAAAAATTTTGGGACCAAAAAAATTTTGACCCAACAAAAACTTCGAAAAAATTTTGACCCAAAAAAAAGTTTGAAAAATTTTGAGACCAAAAAAAATTTGACCCAAAAAAACTTCGAAAAATTTTGGGACCAAAAAAATTTTGAGTCAAAAAAAAGTTCGAAAATTTTTGGGACCAAAAACATTTTGACCCAAAAAAAAGTTTGAAAAATTTTGGGACCAAAAAAAATTTGACCCAAAAAAACTTCGAAAAATTTTGGGACCAAAAAAATTTTGAGTCCAAAAAAAGTTCGAAAAATTTTGGGACCAAAAAAAATTTGACCCAAAAAAAACTTCGAAAAATTTTGGGACCAAAAACATTTTGACCCAAAAAAAAGTTTGAAAAATTTTGGGACCAAAAAAAATTTGACCCAAAAAAACTTCGAAAAATTTTGGGACCAAAAAAATTTTGAGTCCAAAAAAAGTTCGAAAAATTTTGGGACCAAAAAAAATTTGACCCAAAAAAAACTTCGAAAAATTTTGGGACCAAAAAAAATTTGACCCGAAAAAAAGTTTGAAAAATTTTGACCCAAAAAAAAGTTTGAAAAATTTTGAGACCAAAAAAAATTTGACCCAAAAAAACTTCCAAAAATTTTGGGACCAAAAAAATTTTGAGTCAAAAAAAAGTTCGAAAAATTTTGGGACCAAAAAAATTTGACCCAAAAAAAACTTCGAAAAATTTTGGGACCAAAAAAATTTTGACCCAAAAAAAACTTCTAAAAATTTTGGGACCAAAAAAAATTTGATTCAAAAAAAAAGTTTGAAAAATTTTGGGACCAAAAAAACTTCGAAAAAATTTTGAGCCAAAAAAAAGTTTGAAAAATTTTGGGACCAAAAACATTTTGACCCAAAAAAAACTTCGAAAAAATTTTGACCCAAAAAAAAGTTTGAAAAATTTTGGGACCAAAAAAATTTTGAGCCAAAAAAAACTTCGAAAAATTTTGGGACCAAAAAAATTTTGAGTCCAAAAAAAGTTCGAAAAATTTTGGGACCAAAAAAAATTTGACCCAAAAAAAACTTCGAAAAATTTTGGGACCAAAAAAAATTTGACCCGAAAAAAAGTTTGAAAAATTTTGACCCAAAAAAAAGTTTGAAAAATTTTGAGACCAAAAAAAATTTGACCCAAAAAAACTTCCAAAAATTTTGGGACCAAAAAAATTTTGAGTCAAAAAAAACTTCCAAAAATTTTGGGACCAAAAAAATTTTGAGTCAAAAAAAAGTTCGAAAAATTTTGGGACCAAAAAAATTTGACCCAAAAAAAAATTCTAAAAATTTTGGGACCAAAAAAAATTTGATTCAAAAAAAAAGTTTGAAAAATTTTGGGACCAAAAAAACTTCGAAAAAATTTTGACCCAAAAAAAAGTTTGAAAAATTTTGGGACCAAAAAAATTTTGACCCAAAAAAAAGTTTGAAAAATTTTGGGACCAAAAAAATTTTGAGCCAAAAAAAAGTTTGAAAAATTTTGGGACCAAAAAAATTTTGACCCAAAAAAAACTTCTAAAAATTTTGGGACCAAAAAAAATTTGACCCAAAAAAAACTTCGAAAAATTTTGGGACCAAAAAAATTTGACCCAAAAAAAAGTTTGAAAAATTTTGGGACCAAAAAAATTTTGAGCCAAAAAAAAGTTTGAAAAATTTTGGGACCAAAAAAATTTTGAGCCAAAAAAAAGTTTGAAAAATTTTGGGACCAAAAAAAATTTGACCCAAAAAAAACTTTGAAAAATTTTGGGACCAAAAAAATTTTGACCCAAAAAAAAGTTTGAAAAATTTTGGGACCAAAAAAATTTTGAGCCAAAAAAAAAGTTTGAAAAATTTTGGGACCAAAAAAACTTTGAAAAAATTTTGACCCAAAAAAAAGTTTGAAAAATTTTGGGACCAAAAAAATTTTGACCCAAAAAAAACTTCGAAAAAATTTTGACCCAAAAAAAAGTTTGAAAAATTTTGGGACCAAAAAAATTTTGAGCCAAAAAAAAGTTTGAAAAATTTTGGGACCAAAAAAATTTTGACCCAAAAAAAACTTCGAAAAATTTTGGGACCAAAAAAAATTTGACCCAAAAAAAAGTTTGAAAAATTTTGGGACCAAAAAAATTTTGACCCAAAAAAAAGTTCGAAAAATTTTGGGACCAAAAAAATTTTGACCCAAAAAAAAGTTTGAAAAATTTTGGGACCAAAAAAATTTTGACCCAAAAAAAACTTCGAAAAAATTTTGACCCAAAAAAAAGTTTGAAAAATTTTGGGACCAAAAAAAATTTGACCCAAAAAAAAGTTTGAAAAATTTTGGGACCAAAAAAATTTTGACCCAAAAAAAAGTTTGAAAAATTTTGGGACCAAAAAAATTTTGAGCCAAAAAAAAAGTTTGAAAAATTTTGGGACCAAAAAAACTTCGAAAAAATTTTGACCCAAAAAAAAGTTTGAAAAATTTTGGGACCAAAAAAATTTTGACCCAAAAAAAACTTCGAAAAAATTTTGACCGAAAAAAAAGTTTGAAAAATTTTGGGACCAAAAAAATTTTGAGCCAAAAAAAAGTTTGAAAAATTTTGGGACCAAAAAAATTTTGACCCAAAAAAAACTTCTAAAAATTTTGGGACCAAAAAAAATTTGAGTCAAAAAAAAGTTCGAAAAATTTTGGGACCAAAAAAATTTTGACCCAAAAAAAACTTCTAAAAATTTTGGGACCAAAAAAATTTGACCCAAAAAAAAGTTTGAAAAATTTTGGGACCAAAAAAATTTTGAGCCAAAAAAAAGTTTGAAAAATTTTGGGACCAAAAAAATTTTGAGCCAAAAAAAAGTTTGAAAAATTTTGGGACCAAAAAAACTTTGAGCCAAAAAAAAAGTTTGAAAAATTTTGGGACCAAAAAAACTTCGAAAAAATTTTGACCCAAAAAAAAGTTTGAAAAATTTTGGGACCAAAAAAATTTTGACCCAAAAAAAACTTCGAAAAAATTTTGACCCAAAAAAAAGTTTGAAAAATTTTGGGACCAAAAAAATTTTGAGCCAAAAAAAAGTTTGAAAAATTTTGGGAGCAAAAAAATTTTGACCCAAAAAAAACTTCGAAAAATTTTGGGACCAAAAAAAATTTGAGTCAAAAAAAAGTTCGAAAAATTTTGGGAGCAAAAAAATTTTGACCCAAAAAAAACTTCGAAAAATTTTGGGACCAAAAAAATTTTGACCCAAAAAAAACTTCGAAAAATTTTGGGACCAAAAAAAATTTGACCCAAAAAAAAGTTTGAAAAATTTTGGGACCAAAAAAATTTTGACCCAAAAAAAACTTCGAAAAATTTTGGGACCAAAAAAATTTTGACCCAAAAAAAACTTCGAAAAATTTTGGGACCAAAAAAATTTTGACCCAAAAAAAACTTCGAAAAATTTTGACCCAAAAAAAACTTCGAAAAATTTTGGGACCAAAAAAATTTTGACCCAAAAAAACTTCGAAAAATTTTGGGACCAAAAAAATTTTGACCCAAAAAAAAACTTCTAAAAATTTTGGGACCAAAAAAATTTTGACCCAAAAAAAACTTCGAAAAATTTTGGGACCAAAAAAATTTTGACCCAAAAAAAACTTCGAAAAATTTTGACCCAAAAAAAACTTCGAAAAATTTTGGGACCAAAAAAATTTTGACCCAAAAAAACTTCGAAAAATTTTGGGACCAAAAAAATTTTGAGTCAAAAAAAAGTTCGAAAAATTTTGGGACCAAAAAAAATTTGACCCAAAAAAAACTTCGAAAAATTTTGGGACCAAAAAAATTTTGAGCCAAAAAAAAGTTTGAAAAATTTTGGGACCAAAAAAATTTTGACCCAAAAAAAACTTCTAAAAATTTTGGGACCAAAAAAATTTGACCCAAAAAAAGTTTGAAAAATTTTGGGACCAAAAAAATTTTGAGCCAAAAAAAAGTTTGAAAAATTTTGGGACCAAAAAAATTTTGAGCCAAAAAAAAGTTTGAAAAATTTTGGGACCAAAAAAATTTTGACCCAAAAAAAAGTTTGAAAAATTTTGGGACCAAAAAAATTTTGAGCCAAAAAAATAGTTTGAAAAATTTTGGGACCAAAAAAACTTCGAAAAAATTTTGACCCAAAAAAAAGTTTGAAAAATTTTGGGACCAAAAAAATTTTGACCCAAAAAAAACTTCGAAAAAATTTTGACCCAAAAAAAAGTTTGAAAAATTTTGGGACCAAAAAAATTTTGAGCCAAAAAAAAGTCTGAAAAATTTTGGGACCAAAAAAATTTTGACCCAAAAAAAACTTCTAAAAATTTTGGGACCAAAAAAAATTTGAGTCAAAAAAAAAGTTGGAAAAATTTTGGGACCAAAAAAACTTCGAAAAAATTTTGACCCAAAAAAAAGTTTGAAAAATTTTGGGACCAAAAAAATTTTGACCCAAAAAAAACTTCGAAAAAATTTTGACCCAAAAAAAAGTTTGAAAAATTTTGGGACCAAAAAAATTTTGAGCCAAAAAAAAGTTTGAAAAATTTTGGGACCAAAAAAATTTTGACCCAAAAAAAACTTCTAAAAATTTTGGGACCAAAAAAAATTTGAGTCAAAAAAAAGTTTGAAAAATTTTGGGACCAAAAAAATTTTGACCCAAAAAAAACTTCGAAAAATTTTGGGACCAAAAAAATTTGACCCAAAAAAAAGTTTGAAAAATTTTGGGACCAAAAAAATTTTGACCCAAAAAAAAGTTTGAAAAATTTTGGGACTAAAAAAATTTTGAGCCAAAAAAAAGTTTGAAAAATTTTGGGACCAAAAAAATTTGACCCAAAAAAAAGTTTGAAAAATTTTGGGACCAAAAAAATTTTGAGCCAAAAAAAAGTTTGAAAAATTTTGGGACCAAAAAAATTTTGACCCAAAAAAAAGTTTGAAAAATTTTGGGACCAAAAAAATTTTGAGCCAAAAAAAAAGTTTGAAAAATTTTGGGACCAAAAAAAATTCGAAAAAATTTTGACCCAAAAAAAACTTCGAAAAATTTTGGGACCAAAAAAATTTTGAGCCAAAAAAAAAGTTTGAAAAATTTTGGGACCAAAAAAACTTCGAAAAAATTTTGACCCAAAAAAAAGTTTGAAAAATTTTGGGACCAAAAAAATTTTGACCCAAAAAAAACTTCGAAAAAATTTTGACCCAAAAAAAAGTTTGAAAAATTTTGGGACCAAAAAAATTTTGAGCCAAAAAAAAGTTTGAAAAATTTTGGGACCAAAAAAATTTTGACCCAAAAAAAACTTCTAAAAATTTTGGGACCAAAAAAAATTTGAGTCAAAAAAAAAGTTTGAAAAATTTTGGGACCAAAAAAACTTCGAAAAAATTTTGACCCAAAAAAAAGTTTGAAAAATTTTGGGACCAAAAAAATTTTGACCCAAAAAAAACTTCTAAAAATTTTGGGACCAAAAAAAATTTGAGTCAAAAAAAAGTTTGAAAAATTTTGGGACCAAAAAAATTTTGACCCAAAAAAAACTTCGAAAAATTTTAAGACCAAAAAAATTTGACCCAAAAAAAAGTTTGAAAAATTTTGGGACCAAAAACATTTTGAGCCAAAAAAAAGGTTGAAAGATTTTGGGACCAAAAAAATTTTGAGCCAAAAAAAAGTTTGAAAAATTTTGGGACCAAAAAAAATTTGACCCAAAAAAAAGTTTGAAAAATTTTGGGACCAAAAAAATTTTGACCCAAAAAAAAGTTTGAAAAATTTTGGGACCAAAAAAATTTTGAGCCAAAAAAAAAGTTTGAAAAATTTTGGGACCAAAAAAACTTCGAAAAAATTTTGACCCAAAAAAAAGTTTGAAAAATTTTGGGACCAAAAAAATTTTGACCCAAAAAAAACTTCGAAAAAATTTTGACCCAAAAAAAAGTTTGAAAAATTTTGGGACCAAAAAAATTTTGAGCCAAAAAAAAGTTTGAAAAATTTTGGGACCAAAAAAATTTTGACCCAAAAAAAACTTCTAAAAATTTTGGGACCAAAAAAAATTTGAGTCAAAAAAAAAGTTTGAAAAATTTTGGGACCAAAAAAACTTCGAAAAAATGTTGACCCAAAAAGAAGTTTGAAAAATTTTGGGACCAAAAAAATTTTGACCCAAAAAAAACTTCGAAAAAATTTTGACCCAAAAAAAAGTTTGAAAAATTTTGGGACCAAAAAAATTTTGAGCCAAAAAAAAGTTTGAAAAATTTTGGGACCAAAAAAATTTTGACCCAAAAAAAACTTCTAAAAATTTTGGGACCAAAAAAAATTTGAGTCAAAAAAAAGTTCGAAAAATTTTGGGACCAAAAAATTTTGACCCAAAAAAAAGTTTGAAAAATTTTGGGACCAAAAACATTTTGAGCCAAAAAAAAGGTTGAAAAATTTTGGGACCAAAAAAATTTTGAGCCAAAAAAAAGTTTGAAAAATTTTGGGACCAAAAAAAATTTGACCCAAAAAAAAGTTTGAAAAATTTTGGGACCAAAAAAATTTTGACCCAAAAAAAAGTTTGAAAAATTTTGGGACCAAAAAAATTTTGAGCCAAAAAAAAAGTTTGAAAAATTTTGGGACCAAAAAAACTTCGAAAAAATTTTGACCCAAAAAAAAGTTTGAAAAATTTTGGGACCAAAAAAATTTTGACCCAAAAAAAACTTCGAAAAAATTTTGACCCAAAAAAAAGTTTGAAAAATTTTGGGACCAAAAAAATTTTTTGAGCCAAAAAAAAGTTTGAAAAATTTTGGGACCAAAAAAATTTTGACCCAAAAAAAACTTCTAAAAATTTTGGGACCAAAAAAAATTTGAGTCAAAAAAAAAGTTTGAAAAATTTTGGGACCAAAAAAACTTCGAAAAAATTTTGACCCAAAAAAAAGTTTGAAAAATTTTGGGACCAAAAAAATTTTGACCCAAAAAAAACTTCGAAAAAATTTTGACCCAAAAAAAAGTTTGAAAAATTTTGGGACCAAAAAAATTTTGAGCCAAAAAAAAGTTTGAAAAATTTTGGGACCAAAAAAATTTTGACCCAAAAAAAACTTCTAAAAATTTTGGGACCAAAAAAAATTTGACCCAAAAAAAAGTTTGAAAAATTTTGGGACCAAAAAAATTTTGACCCAAAAAAAACTTCGAAAAATTTTGGGACCAAAAAAATTTGACCCAAAAAAAAGTTTGAAAAATTTTGGGACCAAAAAAATTTTGAGCCAAAAAAAAGTTTGAAAAATTTTGGGACCAAAAAAATTTTGAGCAAAAAAAAGTTTGAAAAATTTTGGGACCAAAAAAAATTTGACCCAAAAAAAACTTTGAAAAATTTTGGGACCAAAATAATTTTGACCCAAAAAAAAGTTTTAAAAATTTTGGGACCAAAAAAATTTTGAGCCAAAAAAAAAGTTTGAAAAATTTTGGGACCAAAAAAACTTCGAAAAAATTTTGACCCAAAAAAAAGTTTGAAAAATTTTGGGACCAAAAAAATTTTGACCCAAAAAAAACTTCGAAAAAATTTTGACCCAAAAAAAAGTTTGAAAAATTTTGGGACCAAAAAAATTTTGAGCCAAAAAAAAAGTTTGAAAAATTTTGGGACCAAAAAAAATTCGAAAAAATTTTGACCCAAAAAAAACTTCGAAAAATTTTGGGACCAAAAAAATTTTGAGCCAAAAAAAAAGTTTGAAAAATTTTGGGACCAAAAAAACTTCGAAAAAATTTTGACCCAAAAAAAAGTTTGAAAAATTTTGGGACCAAAAAAATTTTGACCCAAAAAAAACTTCGAAAAAATTTTGACCCAAAAAAAAGTTTGAAAAATTTTGGGACCAAAAAAATTTTGAGCCAAAAAAAAGTTTGAAAAATTTTGGGACCAAAAAAATTTTGACCCAAAAAAAACTTCTAAAAATTTTGGGACCAAAAAAAATTTGAGTCAAAAAAAAAGTTTGAAAAATTTTGGGACCAAAAAAACTTCGAAAAAATTTTGACCCAAAAAAAAGTTTGAAAAATTTTGGGACCAAAAAAATTTTGACCCAAAAAAAACTTCTAAAAATTTTGGGACCAAAAAAAATTTGAGTCAAAAAAAAGTTTGAAAAATTTTGGGACCAAAAAAATTTTGACCCAAAAAAAACTTCGAAAAATTTTAAGACCAAAAAAATTTGACCCAAAAAAAAGTTTGAAAAATTTTGGGACCAAAAACATTTTGAGCCAAAAAAAAGGTTGAAAAATTTTGGGACCAAAAAAATTTTGAGCCAAAAAAAAGTTTGAAAAATTTTGGGACCAAAAAAAATTTGACCCAAAAAAAAGTTTGAAAAATTTTGGGACCAAAAAAATTTTGACCCAAAAAAAAGTTTGAAAAATTTTGGGACCAAAAAAATTTTGAGCCAAAAAAAAAGTTTGAAAAATTTTGGGACCAAAAAAACTTCGAAAAAATTTTGACCCAAAAAAAAGTTTGAAAAATTTTGGGACCAAAAAAATTTTGACCCAAAAAAAACTTCGAAAAAATTTTGACCCAAAAAAAAGTTTGAAAAATTTTGGGACCAAAAAAATTTTGAGCCAAAAAAAAGTTTGAAAAATTTTGGGACCAAAAAAATTTTGACCCAAAAAAAACTTCTAAAAATTTTGGGACCAAAAAAAATTTGAGTCAAAAAAAAAGTTTGAAAAATTTTGGGACCAAAAAAACTTCGAAAAAATGTTGACCCAAAAAAAAGTTTGAAAAATTTTGGGACCAAAAAAATTTTGACCCAAAAAAAACTTCGAAAAAATTTTGACCCAAAAAAAAGTTTGAAAAATTTTGGGACCAAAAAAATTTTGAGCCAAAAAAAAGTTTGAAAAATTTTGGGACCAAAAAAATTTTGACCCAAAAAAAACTTCTAAAAATTTTGGGACCAAAAAAAATTTGAGTCAAAAAAAAGTTCGAAAAATTTTGGGACCAAAAAATTTTGACCCAAAAAAAAGTTTGAAAAATTTTGGGACCAAAAACATTTTGAGCCAAAAAAAAGGTTGAAAAATTTTGGGACCAAAAAAATTTTGAGCCAAAAAAAAGTTTGAAAAATTTTGGGACCAAAAAAAATTTGACCCAAAAAAAAGTTTGAAAAATTTTGGGACCAAAAAAATTTTGACCCAAAAAAAAGTTTGAAAAATTTTGGGATCAAAAAAATTTTGAGCCAAAAAAAAAGTTTGAAAAATTTTGGGACCAAAAAAACTTCGAAAAAATTTTGACCCAAAAAAAAGTTTGAAAAATTTTGGGACCAAAAAAATTTTGACCCAAAAAAAACTTCGAAAAAATTTTGACCCAAAAAAAAGTTTGAAAAATTTTGGGACCAAAAAAATTTTTTGAGCCAAAAAAAAGTTTGAAAAATTTTGGGACCAAAAAAATTTTGACCCAAAAAAAACTTCTAAAAATTTTGGGACCAAAAAAAATTTGAGTCAAAAAAAAAGTTTGAAAAATTTTGGGACCAAAAAAACTTCGAAAAAATTTTGACCCAAAAAAAAGTTTGAAAAATTTTGGGACCAAAAAAATTTTGACCCAAAAAAAACTTCGAAAAAATTTTGACCCAAAAAAAAGTTTGAAAAATTTTGGGACCAAAAAAATTTTGAGCCAAAAAAAAGTTTGAAAAATTTTGGGACCAAAAAAATTTTGACCCAAAAAAAACTTCTAAAAATTTTGGGACCAAAAAAAATTTGACCCAAAAAAAAGTTTGAAAAATTTTGGGACCAAAAAAATTTTGACCCAAAAAAAAACTTCGAAAAATTTTGGGACCAAAAAAATTTGACCCAAAAAAAAGTTTGAAAAATTTTGGGACCAAAAAAATTTTGAGCCAAAAAAAAGTTTGAAAAATTTTGGGACCAAAAAAATTTTGAGCAAAAAAAAGTTTGAAAAATTTTGGGACCAAAAAAAATTTGACCCAAAAAAAACTTTGAAAAATTTTGGGACCAAAATAATTTTGACCCAAAAAAAAGTTTTAAAAATTTTGGGACCAAAAAAATTTTGAGCCAAAAAAAAAGTTTGAAAAATTTTGGGACCAAAAAAACTTCGAAAAAATTTTGACCCAAAAAAAAGTTTGAAAAATTTTGGGACCAAAAAAATTTTGACCCAAAAAAAACTTCGAAAAAATTTTGACCCAAAAAAAAGTTTGAAAAATTTTGGGACCAAAAAAATTTTGAGCCAAAAAAAAGTTTGAAAAATTTTGGGACCAAAAAAAATTTGACCCAAAAAAAAGTTTGAAAAATTTTGGGACCAAAAAAATTTTGACCCAAAAAAAAGTTTGAAAAATTTTGGGACCAAAAAAATTTTGAGCCAAAAAAAAAGTTTGAAAAATTTTGGGACCAAAAAAACTTCGAAAAAATTTTGACCCAAAAAAAACTTCGAAAAATTTTGGGACCAAAAAAATTTTGAGCCAAAAAAAACTTCGAAAAATTTTGGGACCAAAAAAATTTTGACCCAAAAAAAAGTTTGAAAAATTTTGGGACCAAAAAAATTTTGACCCAAAAAAAACTTCGAAAAAATTTTGACCCAAAAAAAAGTTTGAAAATTTTTGGGACCAAAAAAATTTTGAGCCAAAAAAAAGTTTGAAAAATTTTGGGACCAAAAAAATTTTGACCCAAAAAAAACTTCTAAAAATTTTGGGACCAAAAAAAATTTGAGTCAAAAAAAAAGTTTGAAAAATTTTGGGACCAAAAAAACTTCGAAAAAATTTTGACCCAAAAAAAAGTTTGAAAAATTTTGGGACCAAAAAAATTTTGACCCAAAAAAAACTTCGAAAAAATTTTGACCCAAAAAAAAGTTTGAAAAATTTTGGGACCAAAAAAATTTTGAGCCAAAAAAAAGTTTGAAAAATTTTGGGACCAAAAAAATTTTGACCCAAAAAAAACTTCTAAAAATTTTGGGACCAAAAAAAATTTGAGTCAAAAAAAAGTTTGAAAAATTTTGGGACCAAAAAAATTTTGACCCAAAAAAAACTTCGAAAAATTTTGGGACCAAAAAAATTTGACCCAAAAAAAAGTTTGAAAAATTTTGGGACCAAAAACATTTTGAGCCAAAAAAAAGGTTGAAAAATTTTGGGACCAAAAAAATTTTGAGCCAAAAAAAAGTTTGAAAAATTTTGGGACCAAAAAAAATTTGACCCAAAAAAAAGTTTGAAAAATTTTGGGACCAAAAAAATTTTAACCCAAAAAAAAGTTTGAAAAATTTTGGGACCAAAAAAATTTTGAGCCAAAAAAAAAGTTTGAAAAATTTTGGGACCAAAAAAACTTCGAAAAAATTTTGACCCAAAAAAAACTTCGAAAAATTTTGGGACCAAAAAAATTTTGAGCCAAAAAAAACTTCGAAAAATTTTGGGACCAAAAAAATTTTGACCCAAAAAAAAGTTTGAAAAATTTTGGGACCAAAAAAACTTCGAAAAAATTTTGACCCAAAAAAAAGTTTGAAAAATTTTGGGACCAAAAAAATTTTGACCCAAAAAAAACTTCGAAAAAATTTTGACCCAAAAAAAAGTTTGAAAAATTTTGGGACCAAAAAAATTTTGACCCAAAAAAAACTTCGAAAAAATTTTGACCCAAAAAAAAGTTTGAAAAATTTTGGGACCAAAAAAATTTTGAGCCAAAAAAAAGTTTGAAAAATTTTGGGACCAAAAAAATTTTGACCCAAAAAAAACTTCTAAAAATTTTGGGACCAAAAAAAATTTGAGTCAAAAAAAAGTTCGAAAAATTTTGGGACCAAAAAATTTTGACCCAAAAAAAAGTTTGAAAAATTTTGGGACCAAAAACATTTTGAGCCAAAAAAAAGGTTGAAAAATTTTGGGACCAAAAAAATTTTGAGCCAAAAAAAAGTTTGAAAAATTTTGGGACCAAAAAAAATTTGACCCAAAAAAAAGTTTGAAAAATTTTGGGACCAAAAAAATTTTGACCCAAAAAAAAGTTTGAAAAATTTTGGGACCAAAAAAATTTTGAGCCAAAAAAAAAGTTTGAAAAATTTTGGGACCAAAAAAACTTCGAAAAAATTTTGACCCAAAAAAAAGTTTGAAAAATTTTGGGACCAAAAAAATTTTGACCCAAAAAAAACTTCGAAAAAATTTTGACCCAAAAAAAAGTTTGAAAAATTTTGGGACCAAAAAAATTTTTTGAGCCAAAAAAAAGTTTGAAAAATTTTGGGACCAAAAAAATTTTGACCCAAAAAAAACTTCTAAAAATTTTGGGACCAAAAAAAATTTGAGTCAAAAAAAAAGTTTGAAAAATTTTGGGACCAAAAAAACTTCGAAAAAATTTTGACCCAAAAAAAAGTTTGAAAAATTTTGGGACCAAAAAAATTTTGACCCAAAAAAAACTTCGAAAAAATTTTGACCCAAAAAAAAGTTTGAAAAATTTTGGGACCAAAAAAATTTTGAGCCAAAAAAAAGTTTGAAAAATTTTGGGACCAAAAAAATTTTGACCCAAAAAAAACTTCTAAAAATTTTGGGACCAAAAAAAATTTGACCCAAAAAAAAGTTTGAAAAATTTTGGGACCAAAAAAATTTTGACCCAAAAAAAACTTCGAAAAATTTTGGGACCAAAAAAATTTGACCCAAAAAAAAGTTTGAAAAATTTTGGGACCAAAAAAATTTTGAGCCAAAAAAAAGTTTGAAAAATTTTGGGACCAAAAAAATTTTGAGCAAAAAAAAGTTTGAAAAATTTTGGGACCAAAAAAAATTTGACCCAAAAAAAACTTTGAAAAATTTTGGGACCAAAATAATTTTGACCCAAAAAAAAGTTTTAAAAATTTTGGGACCAAAAAAATTTTGAGCCAAAAAAAAAGTTTGAAAAATTTTGGGACCAAAAAAACTTCGAAAAAATTTTGACCCAAAAAAAAGTTTGAAAAATTTTGGGACCAAAAAAATTTTGACCCAAAAAAAACTTCGAAAAAATTTTGACCCAAAAAAAAGTTTGAAAAATTTTGGGACCAAAAAAATTTTGAGCCAAAAAAAAAGTTTGAAAAATTTTGGGACCAAAAAAAATTCGAAAAAATTTTGACCCAAAAAAAACTTCGAAAAATTTTGGGACCAAAAAAATTTTGAGCCAAAAAAAAAGTTTGAAAAATTTTGGGACCAAAAAAACTTCGAAAAAATTTTGACCCAAAAAAAAGTTTGAAAAATTTTGGGACCAAAAAAATTTTGACCCAAAAAAAACTTCGAAAAAATTTTGACCCAAAAAAAAGTTTGAAAAATTTTGGGACCAAAAAAATTTTGAGCCAAAAAAAAGTTTGAAAAATTTTGGGACCAAAAAAATTTTGACCCAAAAAAAACTTCTAAAAATTTTGGGACCAAAAAAAATTTGAGTCAAAAAAAAAGTTTGAAAAATTTTGGGACCAAAAAAACTTCGAAAAAATTTTGACCCAAAAAAAAGTTTGAAAAATTTTGGGACCAAAAAAATTTTGACCCAAAAAAAACTTCTAAAAATTTTGGGACCAAAAAAAATTTGAGTCAAAAAAAAGTTTGAAAAATTTTGGGACCAAAAAAATTTTGACCCAAAAAAAACTTCGAAAAATTTTAAGACCAAAAAAATTTGACCCAAAAAAAAGTTTGAAAAATTTTGGGACCAAAAACATTTTGAGCCAAAAAAAAGGTTGAAAAATTTTGGGACCAAAAAAATTTTGAGCCAAAAAAAAGTTTGAAAAATTTTGGGACCAAAAAAAATTTGACCCAAAAAAAAGTTTGAAAAATTTTGGGACCAAAAAAATTTTGACCCAAAAAAAAGTTTGAAAAATTTTGGGACCAAAAAAATTTTGAGCCAAAAAAAAAGTTTGAAAAATTTTGGGACCAAAAAAACTTCGAAAAAATTTTGACCCAAAAAAAAGTTTGAAAAATTTTGGGACCAAAAAAATTTTGACCCAAAAAAAACTTCGAAAAAATTTTGACCCAAAAAAAAGTTTGAAAAATTTTGGGACCAAAAAAATTTTGAGCCAAAAAAAAGTTTGAAAAATTTTGGGACCAAAAAAATTTTGACCCAAAAAAAACTTCTAAAAATTTTGGGACCAAAAAAAATTTGAGTCAAAAAAAAAGTTTGAAAAATTTTGGGACCAAAAAAACTTCGAAAAAATGTTGACCCAAAAAAAAGTTTGAAAAATTTTGGGACCAAAAAAATTTTGACCCAAAAAAAACTTCGAAAAAATTTTGACCCAAAAAAAAGTTTGAAAAATTTTGGGACCAAAAAAATTTTGAGCCAAAAAAAAGTTTGAAAAATTTTGGGACCAAAAAAATTTTGACCCAAAAAAAACTTCTAAAAATTTTGGGACCAAAAAAAATTTGAGTCAAAAAAAAGTTCGAAAAATTTTGGGACCAAAAAATTTTGACCCAAAAAAAAGTTTGAAAAATTTTGGGACCAAAAACATTTTGAGCCAAAAAAAAGGTTGAAAAATTTTGGGACCAAAAAAATTTTGAGCCAAAAAAAAGTTTGAAAAATTTTGGGACCAAAAAAAATTTGACCCAAAAAAAAGTTTGAAAAATTTTGGGACCAAAAAAATTTTGACCCAAAAAAAAGTTTGAAAAATTTTGGGATCAAAAAAATTTTGAGCCAAAAAAAAAGTTTGAAAAATTTTGGGACCAAAAAAACTTCGAAAAAATTTTGACCCAAAAAAAAGTTTGAAAAATTTTGGGACCAAAAAAATTTTGACCCAAAAAAAACTTCGAAAAAATTTTGACCCAAAAAAAAGTTTGAAAAATTTTGGGACCAAAAAAATTTTTTGAGCCAAAAAAAAGTTTGAAAAATTTTGGGACCAAAAAAATTTTGACCCAAAAAAAACTTCTAAAAATTTTGGGACCAAAAAAAATTTGAGTCAAAAAAAAAGTTTGAAAAATTTTGGGACCAAAAAAACTTCGAAAAAATTTTGACCCAAAAAAAAGTTTGAAAAATTTTGGGACCAAAAAAATTTTGACCCAAAAAAAACTTCGAAAAAATTTTGACCCAAAAAAAAGTTTGAAAAATTTTGGGACCAAAAAAATTTTGAGCCAAAAAAAAGTTTGAAAAATTTTGGGACCAAAAAAATTTTGACCCAAAAAAAACTTCTAAAAATTTTGGGACCAAAAAAAATTTGACCCAAAAAAAAGTTTGAAAAATTTTGGGACCAAAAAAATTTTGACCCAAAAAAAAACTTCGAAAAATTTTGGGACCAAAAAAATTTGACCCAAAAAAAAGTTTGAAAAATTTTGGGACCAAAAAAATTTTGAGCCAAAAAAAAGTTTGAAAAATTTTGGGACCAAAAAAATTTTGAGCAAAAAAAAGTTTGAAAAATTTTGGGACCAAAAAAAATTTGACCCAAAAAAAACTTTGAAAAATTTTGGGACCAAAATAATTTTGACCCAAAAAAAAGTTTTAAAAATTTTGGGACCAAAAAAATTTTGAGCCAAAAAAAAAGTTTGAAAAATTTTGGGACCAAAAAAACTTCGAAAAAATTTTGACCCAAAAAAAAGTTTGAAAAATTTTGGGACCAAAAAAATTTTGACCCAAAAAAAACTTCGAAAAAATTTTGACCCAAAAAAAAGTTTGAAAAATTTTGGGACCAAAAAAATTTTGAGCCAAAAAAAAGTTTGAAAAATTTTGGGACCAAAAAAAATTTGACCCAAAAAAAAGTTTGAAAAATTTTGGGACCAAAAAAATTTTGACCCAAAAAAAAGTTTGAAAAATTTTGGGACCAAAAAAATTTTGAGCCAAAAAAAAAGTTTGAAAAATTTTGGGACCAAAAAAACTTCGAAAAAATTTTGACCCAAAAAAAACTTCGAAAAATTTTGGGACCAAAAAAATTTTGAGCCAAAAAAAACTTCGAAAAATTTTGGGACCAAAAAAATTTTGACCCAAAAAAAAGTTTGAAAAATTTTGGGACCAAAAAAATTTTGACCCAAAAAAAACTTCGAAAAAATTTTGACCCAAAAAAAAGTTTGAAAATTTTTGGGACCAAAAAAATTTTGAGCCAAAAAAAAGTTTGAAAAATTTTGGGACCAAAAAAATTTTGACCCAAAAAAAACTTCTAAAAATTTTGGGACCAAAAAAAATTTGAGTCAAAAAAAAAGTTTGAAAAATTTTGGGACCAAAAAAACTTCGAAAAAATTTTGACCCAAAAAAAAGTTTGAAAAATTTTGGGACCAAAAAAATTTTGACCCAAAAAAAACTTCGAAAAAATTTTGACCCAAAAAAAAGTTTGAAAAATTTTGGGACCAAAAAAATTTTGAGCCAAAAAAAAGTTTGAAAAATTTTGGGACCAAAAAAATTTTGACCCAAAAAAAACTTCTAAAAATTTTGGGACCAAAAAAAATTTGAGTCAAAAAAAAGTTTGAAAAATTTTGGGACCAAAAAAATTTTGACCCAAAAAAAACTTCGAAAAATTTTGGGACCAAAAAAATTTGACCCAAAAAAAAGTTTGAAAAATTTTGGGACCAAAAACATTTTGAGCCAAAAAAAAGGTTGAAAAATTTTGGGACCAAAAAAATTTTGAGCCAAAAAAAAGTTTGAAAAATTTTGGGACCAAAAAAAATTTGACCCAAAAAAAAGTTTGAAAAATTTTGGGACCAAAAAAAATTTAACCCAAAAAAAAGTTTGAAAAATTTTGGGACCAAAAAAATTTTGAGCCAAAAAAAAAGTTTGAAAAATTTTGGGACCAAAAAAACTTCGAAAAAATTTTGACCCAAAAAAAACTTCGAAAAATTTTGGGACCAAAAAAATTTTGAGCCAAAAAAAACTTCGAAAAATTTTGGGACCAAAAAAATTTTGACCCAAAAAAAAGTTTGAAAAATTTTGGGACCAAAAAAACTTCGAAAAAATTTTGACCCAAAAAAAAGTTTGAAAAATTTTGGGACCAAAAAAATTTTGACCCAAAAAAAACTTCGAAAAAATTTTGACCCAAAAAAAAGTTTGAAAAATTTTGGGACCAAAAAAATTTTGACCCAAAAAAAAGTTCGAAAAATTTTGGGACCAAAAAAATTTTGACCCAAAAAAAAGTTTGAAAAATTTTGGGACCAAAAAAATTTTGACCCAAAAAAAACTTCGAAAAAATTTTGACCCAAAAAAAAGTTTGAAAAATTTTGGGACCAAAAAAAATTTGACCCAAAAAAAAGTTTGAAAAATTTTGGGACCAAAAAAATTTTGACCCAAAAAAAAGTTTGAAAAATTTTGGGACCAAAAAAATTTTGAGCCAAAAAAAAAGTTTGAAAAATTTTGGGACCAAAAAAACTTCGAAAAAATTTTGACCCAAAAAAAAGTTTGAAAAATTTTGGGACCAAAAAAATTTTGACCCAAAAAAAACTTCGAAAAAATTTTGACCCAAAAAAAAGTTTGAAAAATTTTGGGACCAAAAAAATTTTGAGCCAAAAAAAAGTTTGAAAAATTTTGGGACCAAAAAAATTTTGACCCAAAAAAAACTTCTAAAAATTTTGGGACCAAAAAAAATTTGAGTCAAAAAAAAGTTCGAAAAATTTTGGGACCAAAAAAATTTTGACCCAAAAAAAACTTCTAAAAATTTTGGGACCAAAAAAATTTGACCCAAAAAAAAAGTTTGAAAAATTTTGGGACCAAAAAAATTTTGAGCCAAAAAAAAGTTTGAAAAATTTTGGGACCAAAAAAATTTTGAGCCAAAAAAAAGTTTGAAAAATTTTGGGACCAAAAAAAATTTGACCCAAAAAAAGTTTGAAAAATTTTGGGACCAAAAAAATTTTGACCCAAAAAAAAGTTTGAAAAATTTTGGGACCAAAAAAACTTTGAGCCAAAAAAAAAGTTTGAAAAATTTTGGGACCAAAAAAACTTCGAAAAAATTTTGACCCAAAAAAAAGTTTGAAAAATTTTGGGACCAAAAAAATTTTGACCCAAAAAAAACTTCGAAAAAATTTTGACCCAAAAAAAAGTTTGAAAAATTTTGGGACCAAAAAAATTTTGAGCCAAAAAAAAGTTTGAAAAATTTTGGGACCAAAAAAATTTTGACCCAAAAAAAACTTCTAAAAATTTTGGGACCAAAAAAAATTTGAGTCAAAAAAAAGTTCGAAAAATTTTGGGAGCAAAAAAATTTTGACCCAAAAAAAACTTCGAAAAATTTTGGGACCAAAAAAATTTTGACCCAAAAAAAACTTCGAAAAATTTTGGGACCAAAAAAAATTTGACCCAAAAAAAAGTTTGAAAAATTGTGGGACCAAAAAAATTTTGACCCAAAAAAAACTTCGAAAAATTTTGGGACCAAAAAAATTTTGACCCAAAAAAAACTTCGAAAAATTTTGGGACCAAAAAAATTTTGACCCAAAAAAAACTTCGAAAAATTTTGGGACCAAAAAAATTTTGACCCAAAAAAAACTTCGAAAAATTTTGACCCAAAAAAAACTTCGAAAAATTTTGGGACCAAAAAAATTTTGACCCAAAAAAACTTCGAAAAATTTTGGGACCAAAAAAATTTTGACCCAAAAAAAAACTTCTAAAAATTTTGGGACCAAAAAAATTTTGACCCAAAAAAAACTTCGAAAAATTTTGGGACCAAAAAAATTTTGACCCAAAAAAAACTTCGAAAAATTTTGACCCAAAAAAAACTTCGAAAAATTTTGGGACCAAAAAAATTTTGACCCAAAAAAACTTCGAAAAATTTTGGGACCAAAAAAATTTTGAGTCAAAAAAAAGTTCGAAAAATTTTGGGACCAAAAAAAATTTGACCCAAAAAAAACTTCGAAAAATTTTGGGACCAAAAAAATTTTGAGCCAAAAAAAAGTTTGAAAAATTTTGGGACCAAAAAAATTTTGACCCAAAAAAAACTTCTAAAAATTTTGGGACCAAAAAAATTTGACCCAAAAAAAGTTTGAAAAATTTTGGGACCAAAAAAATTTTGAGCCAAAAAAAAGTTTGAAAAATTTTGGGACCAAAAAAATTTTGAGCCAAAAAAAAGTTTGAAAAATTTTGGGACCAAAAAAATTTTGACCCAAAAAAAAGTTTGAAAAATTTTGGGACCAAAAAAATTTTGAGCCAAAAAAATAGTTTGAAAAATTTTGGGACCAAAAAAACTTCGAAAAAATTTTGACCCAAAAAAAAGTTTGAAAAATTTTGGGACCAAAAAAAAGTTTGAAAAATTTTGGGACCAAAAAAATTTTGACCCAAAAAAAACTTCTAAAAATTTTGGGACCAAAAAAAATTTGAGTCAAAAAAAAAGTTTGAAAAATTTTGGGACCAAAAAAACTTCGAAAAAATTTTGACCCAAAAAAAAGTTTGAAAAATTTTGGGACCAAAAAAATTTTGACCCAAAAAAAACTTCGAAAAAATTTTGACCCAAAAAAAAGTTTGAAAAATTTTGGGACCAAAAAAATTTTGAGCCAAAAAAAAGTTTGAAAAATTTTGGGACCAAAAAAATTTTGACCCAAAAAAAACTTCTAAAAATTTTGGGACCAAAAAAAATTTGAGTCAAAAAAAAGTTTGAAAAATTTTGGGACCAAAAAAATTTTGACCCAAAAAAAACTTCGAAAAATTTTGGGACCAAAAAAATTTGACCCAAAAAAAAGTTTGAAAAATTTTGGGACCAAAAAAATTTTGACCCAAAAAAAAGTTTGAAAAATTTTGGGACTAAAAAAATTTTGAGCCAAAAAAAAGTTTGAAAAATTTTGGGACCAAAAAAATTTGACCCAAAAAAAAGTTTGAAAAATTTTGGGACCAAAAAAATTTTGAGCCAAAAAAAAGTTTGAAAAATTTTGGGACCAAAAAAATTTTGACCCAAAAAAAAGTTTGAAAAATTTTGGGACCAAAAAAATTTTGAGCCAAAAAAAAAGTTTGAAAAATTTTGGGACCAAAAAAACTTCGAAAAAATTTTGACCCAAAAAAAACTTCGAAAAATTTTGGGACCAAAAAAATTTTGAGCCAAAAAAAAAGTTTGAAAAATTTTGGGACCAAAAAAACTTCGAAAAAATTTTGACCCAAAAAAAAGTTTGAAAAATTTTGGGACCAAAAAAATTTAGACCCAAAAAATACTTCGAAAAAATTTTGACCCAAAAAAAAGTTTGAAAAATTTTGGGACAAAAAAAATTTTGAGCCAAAAAAAAGTTTGAAAAATTTTGGGACCAAAAAAATTTTGACCCAAAAAAAACTTCTAAAAATTTTGGGACCAAAAAAAATTTGAGTCAAAAAAAAAGTTTGAAAAATTTTGGGACCAAAAAAACTTCGAAAAAATTTTGACCCAAAAAAAAGTTTGAAAAATTTTGGGACCAAAAAAATTTTGACCCAAAAAAAACTTCGAAAAATTTTGGGACCAAAAAAAATTTGAGTCAAAAAAAAGTTTGAAAAATTTAGGACCAAAAAAATTTTGACCCAAAAAAAACTTCGAAAAATTTTGGGACCAAAAAAATTTGACCCAAAAAAAAGTTTGAAAAATTTTGGGACCAAAAACATTTTGAGCCAAAAAAAAGGTTGAAAAATTTTGGGACCAAAAAAATTTTGAGCCAAAAAAAAGTTTGAAAAATTTTGGGACCAAAAAAAATTTGACCCAAAAAAAAGTTTGAAAAATTTTGGGACCAAAAAAATTTTGACCCAAAAAAAAGTTTGAAAAATTTTGGGACCAAAAAAATTTTGACCCAAAAAAAACTTCGAAAAATTTTGGGACCAAAAAAATTTTGACCCAAAAAAAACTTCGAAAAATTTTGACCCAAAAAAAACTTCGAAAAATTTTGGGACCAAAAAAATTTTGACCCAAAAAAACTTCGAAAAATTTTGGGACCAAAAAAATTTTGACCCAAAAAAAAACTTCTAAAAATTTTGGGACCAAAAAAATTTTGACCCAAAAAAAACTTCGAAAAATTTTGGGACCAAAAAAATTTTGACCCAAAAAAAACTTCGAAAAATTTTGACCCAAAAAAAACTTCGAAAAATTTTGGGACCAAAAAAATTTTGACCCAAAAAAACTTCGAAAAATTTTGGGACCAAAAAAATTTTGAGTCAAAAAAAAGTTCGAAAAATTTTGGGACCAAAAAAAATTTGACCCAAAAAAAACTTCGAAAAATTTTGGGACCAAAAAAATTTTGAGCCAAAAAAAAGTTTGAAAAATTTTGGGACCAAAAAAATTTTGACCCAAAAAAAACTTCTAAAAATTTTGGGACCAAAAAAATTTGACCCAAAAAAAGTTTGAAAAATTTTGGGACCAAAAAAATTTTGAGCCAAAAAAAAGTTTGAAAAATTTTGGGACCAAAAAAATTTTGAGCCAAAAAAAAGTTTGAAAAATTTTGGGACCAAAAAAATTTTGACCCAAAAAAAAGTTTGAAAAATTTTGGGACCAAAAAAATTTTGAGCCAAAAAAATAGTTTGAAAAATTTTGGGACCAAAAAAACTTCGAAAAAATTTTGACCCAAAAAAAAGTTTGAAAAATTTTGGGACCAAAAAAAAGTTTGAAAAATTTTGGGACCAAAAAAATTTTGACCCAAAAAAAACTTCTAAAAATTTTGGGACCAAAAAAAATTTGAGTCAAAAAAAAAGTTTGAAAAATTTTGGGACCAAAAAAACTTCGAAAAAATTTTGACCCAAAAAAAAGTTTGAAAAATTTTGGGACCAAAAAAATTTTGACCCAAAAAAAACTTCGAAAAAATTTTGACCCAAAAAAAAGTTTGAAAAATTTTGGGACCAAAAAAATTTTGAGCCAAAAAAAAGTTTGAAAAATTTTGGGACCAAAAAAATTTTGACCCAAAAAAAACTTCTAAAAATTTTGGGACCAAAAAAAATTTGAGTCAAAAAAAAGTTTGAAAAATTTTGGGACCAAAAAAATTTTGACCCAAAAAAAACTTCGAAAAATTTTGGGACCAAAAAAATTTGACCCAAAAAAAAGTTTGAAAAATTTTGGGACCAAAAAAATTTTGACCCAAAAAAAAGTTTGAAAAATTTTGGGACTAAAAAAATTTTGAGCCAAAAAAAAGTTTGAAAAATTTTGGGACCAAAAAAATTTGACCCAAAAAAAAGTTTGAAAAATTTTGGGACCAAAAAAATTTTGAGCCAAAAAAAAGTTTGAAAAATTTTGGGACCAAAAAAATTTTGACCCAAAAAAAAGTTTGAAAAATTTTGGGACCAAAAAAATTTTGAGCCAAAAAAAAAGTTTGAAAAATTTTGGGACCAAAAAAACTTCGAAAAAATTTTGACCCAAAAAAAACTTCGAAAAATTTTGGGACCAAAAAAATTTTGAGCCAAAAAAAAAGTTTGAAAAATTTTGGGACCAAAAAAACTTCGAAAAAATTTTGACCCAAAAAAAAGTTTGAAAAATTTTGGGACCAAAAAAATTTAGACCCAAAAAATACTTCGAAAAAATTTTGACCCAAAAAAAAGTTTGAAAAATTTTGGGACAAAAAAAATTTTGAGCCAAAAAAAAGTTTGAAAAATTTTGGGACCAAAAAAATTTTGACCCAAAAAAAACTTCTAAAAATTTTGGGACCAAAAAAAATTTGAGTCAAAAAAAAAGTTTGAAAAATTTTGGGACCAAAAAAACTTCGAAAAAATTTTGACCCAAAAAAAAGTTTGAAAAATTTTGGGACCAAAAAAATTTTGACCCAAAAAAAACTTCGAAAAATTTTGGGACCAAAAAAAATTTGAGTCAAAAAAAAGTTTGAAAAATTTAGGACCAAAAAAATTTTGACCCAAAAAAAACTTCGAAAAATTTTGGGACCAAAAAAATTTGACCCAAAAAAAAGTTTGAAAAATTTTGGGACCAAAAACATTTTGAGCCAAAAAAAAGGTTGAAAAATTTTGGGACCAAAAAAATTTTGAGCCAAAAAAAAGTTTGAAAAATTTTGGGACCAAAAAAAATTTGACCCAAAAAAAAGTTTGAAAAATTTTGGGACCAAAAAAATTTTGACCCAAAAAAAAGTTTGAAAAATTTTGGGACCAAAAAAATTTTGAGCCAAAAAAAAAGTTTGAAAAATTTTGGGACCAAAAAAACTTCGAAAAAATTTTGACCCAAAAAAAAGTTTGAAAAATTTTGGGACCAAAAAAATTTTGACCCAAAAAAAACTTCGAAAAAATTTTGACCCAAAAAAAAGTTTGAAAAATTTTGGGACCAAAAAAATTTTGAGCCAAAAAAAAGTTTGAAAAATTTTGGGACCAAAAAAATTTTGACCCAAAAAAAACTTCTAAAAATTTTGGGACCAAAAAAATTTTGACCCAAAAAAAACTTCGAAAAAATTTTGACCCAAAAAAAAGTTTGAAAAATTTTGGGACCAAAAAAATTTTGAGCCAAAAAAAAGTTTGAAAAATTTTGGGACCAAAAAAATTTTGACCCAAAAAAAACTTCGAAAAATTTTGGGACCAAAAAAATTTTGACCCAAAAAAAACTTCGAAAAATTTTGGGACCAAAAAAAATTTGACCCAAAAAAAAGTTTGAAAAATTTTGGGACCAAAAAAATTTTGACCCAAAAAAAACTTCGAAAAATTTTGGGACCAAAAAAATTTGACCCAAAAAAAAGTTTGAAAAATTTTGGGACCAAAAAAATTTTGAGCCAAAAAAAAGTTTGAAAAATTTTGGGACCAAAAATATTTTGAGCAAAAAAAAGTTTGAAAAATTTTGGGACCAAAAAAAATTTGACCCAAAAAAAAGTTTGAAAAATTTTGGGACCAAAAAAATTTTGACCCAAAAAAAAGTTTGAAAAATTTTGGGACCAAAAAAATTTTGAGCCAAAAAAAAAGTTTGAAAAATTTTGGGACCAAAAAAACTTCGAAAAAATTTTGACCCAAAAAAAAGTTTGAAAAATTTTGGGACCAAAAAAATTTTGACCCAAAAAAAACTTCGAAAAAATTTTGACCCAAAAAAAAGTTTGAAAAATTTTGGGACCAAAAAAATTTTGAGCCAAAAAAAAGTTTGAAAAATTTTGGGACCAAAAAAATTTTGACCCAAAAAAAACTTCTAAAAATTTTGGGACCAAAAAAAATTTGAGTCAAAAAAAAGTTCGAAAAATTTTGGGACCAAAAAAATTTTGACCCAAAAAAAACTTCGAAAAATTTTGGGACCAAAAAAAAATTGACCCAAAAAAAAGTTTGAAAAATTTTGGGACCAAAAAAATTTTGACCCAAAAAAAACTTCGAAAAATTTTGGGACCAAAAAAATTTTGACCCAAAAAAAACTTCGAAAAATTTTGGGACCAAAAAAATTTTGACCCAAAAAAAACTTCGAAAAATTTTGGGACCAAAAAAATTTTGACCCAAAAAAAAACTTCGAAAAATTTTTGGACCAAAAAAAATTTGACCCAAAAAAAAGTTTGAAAAATTTTGGGACCAAAAAAATTTTGAGCCAAAAAAAAGTTTGAAAAATTTTGGGACCAAAAAAAATTTGACCCAAAAAAAAGTTTGAAAAATTTTGGGACCAAAAAAATTTTGACCCAAAAAAAAGTTTGAAAAATTTTGGGACCAAAAAAATTTTGAGCCAAAAAAAAAGTTTGAAAAATTTTGGGACCAAAAAAACTTCGAAAAAATTTTGACCCAAAAAAAAGTTTGAAAAATTTTGGGACCAAAAAAATTTTGACCCAAAAAAAACTTCGAAAAAATTTTGACCCAAAAAAAAGTTTGAAAAATTTTGGGACCAAAAAAATTTTGAGCCAAAAAAAAGTTTGAAAAATTTTGGGACCAAAAAAAATTTGACCCAAAAAAAAGTTTGAAAAATTTTGGGACCAAAAAAAATTTGACCCAAAAAAAAGTTTGAAAAATTTTGGGACCAAAAAAATTTTGAGCCAAAAAAAAGTTTGAAAAATTTTGGGACCAAAAAAAATTTGACCCAATAAAAAGTTTGAAAAATTTTGGGACCAAAAAAATTTTGACCCAAAAAAAAGTTTGAAAAATTTTGGGACCAAAAAAATTTTGAGCCAAAAAAAAAGTTTGAAAAATGTTGGGACCAAAAAAACTTCGAAAAAATTTTGACCCAAAAAAAAGTTTGAAAAATTTTGGGACCAAAAAAATTTTGACCCAAAAAAAACTTCGAAAAAATTTTGACCCAAAAAAAAGTTTGAAAAATTTTGGGACCAAAAAAATTTTGACCCAAAAAAAAGTTTGAAAAATTTTGGGACCAAAAAAATTTTGACCCAAAAAAAACTTCGAAAAATTTTGGGACCAAAAAAAATTTGAGTCAAAAAAAAGTTCGAAAAATTTTGGGACCAAAAAAATTTTGACCCAAAAAAAACTTCGAAAAATTTTGGGACCAAAAAAATTTTGACCCAAAAAAAACTTCGAAAAATTTTGGGACCAAAAAAAATTTGACCCAAAAAAAAGTTTGAAAAATTTTGGGACCAAAAAAATTTTGACCCAAAAAAAACTTCGAAAAATTTTGGGACCAAAAAAATTTGACCCAAAAAAAAGTTTGAAAAATTTTGGGACCAAAAAAATTTTGAGCCAAAAAAAAGTTTGAAAAATTTTGGGACCAAAAAAATTTTGAGCCAAAAAAAAGTTTGAAAAATTTTGGGACCAAAAAAAATTTGACCCAAAAAAAAGTTTGAAAAATTTTGGGACCAAAAAAATTTTGAGCCAAAAAAAAAGTTTGAAAAATTTTGGGACCAAAAAAACTTCGAAAATATTTTGACCCAAAAAAAAGTTTGAAAAATTTTGGGACCAAAAAAATTTTGACCCAAAAAAAACTTCGAAAAAATTTTGACCCAAAAAAAAGTTTGAAAAATTTTGGGAACAAAAAAATTTTGAGCCAAAAAAAAGTTTGAAAAATTTTGGGACCAAAAAAATTTTGACCCAAAAAAAACTTCTAAAAATTTTGGGACCAAAAAAAATTTGAGTCAAAAAAAAGTTTGAAAAATTTTGGGACCAAAAAAATTTTGACCCAAAAAAAAAGTTTGAAAAATTTTGGGACCAAAAAAACTTCGAAAAAATTTTGACCCAAAAAAAAGTTTGAAAAATTTTGGGACCAAAAAAATTTTGACCCAAAAAAAACTTCGAAAAAATTTTGACCCAAAAAAAAGTTTGAAAAATTTTGGGACCAAAAAAATTTTGAGCCAAAAAAAAGTTTGAAAAATTTTGGGACCAAAAAAATTTTGAGCCAAAAAAAAGTTTGAAAAATTTTGGGACCAAAAAAAATTTGACCCAAAAAAAAGTTTGAAAAATTTTGGGACCAAAAAAATTTTGACCCAAAAAAAAGTTTGAAAAATTTTGGGACCAAAAAAATTTTGAGCCAAAAAAAAAGTTTGAAAAATTTTGGGACCAAAAAAACTTCGAAAAAATTTTGACCCAAAAAAAAGTTTGAAAAATTTTGGGACCAAAAAAATTTTGACCCAAAAAAAACTTCGAAAAAATTTTGACCCAAAAAAAAGTTTGAAAAATTTTGGGACCAAAAAAATTTTGAGCCAAAAAAAAGTTTGAAAAATTTTGGGACCAAAAAAAATTTGACCCAAAAAAAACTTCGAAAAATTTTGGGACCAAAAAAAATTTGAGTCAAAAAAAAGTTCGAAAAATTTTGGGACCAAAAAAATTTTGACCCAAAAAAAACTTCGAAAAATTTTGGGACCAAAAAAATTTTGACCCAAAAAAAACTTCGAAAAATTTTGGGACCAAAAAAAATTTGACCCAAAAAAAAGTTTGAAAAATTTTGGGACCAAAAAAATTTTGACCCAAAAAAAACTTCGAAAAATTTTGGGACCAAAAAAATTTGACCCAAAAAAAAGTTTGAAAAATTTTGGGACCAAAAAAATTTTGAGCCAAAAAAAAGTTTGAAAAATTTTGGGACCAAAAAAATTTTGAGCCAAAAAAAAGTTTGAAAAATTTTGGGACCAAAAAAAATTTGACCCAAAAAAAAGTTTGAAAAATTTTGGGACCAAAAAAATTTTGAGCCAAAAAAAAAGTTTGAAAAATTTTGGGACCAAAAAAACTTCGAAAATATTTTGACCCAAAAAAAAGTTTGAAAAATTTTGGGACCAAAAAAATTTTGACCCAAAAAAAACTTCGAAAAAATTTTGACCCAAAAAAAAGTTTGAAAAATTTTGGGACCAAAAAAATTTTGAGCCAAAAAAAAGTTTGAAAAATTTTGGGACCAAAAAAATTTTGACCCAAAAAAAACTTCTAAAAATTTTGGGACCAAAAAAAATTTGAGTCAAAAAAAAGTTTGAAAAATTTTGGGACCAAAAAAATTTTGACCCAAAAAAAACTTCGAAAAATTTTGGGACCAAAAAAATTTGACCCAAAAAAAAGTTTGAAAAATTTTGGGACCAAAAAAATTTTGAGCCAAAAAAAAGTTTGAAAAATTTTGGGACCAAAAAAATTTTGACCCAAAAAAAACTTCTAAAAATTTTGGGACCAAAAAAAATTTGAGTCAAAAAAAAAGTTTGAAAAATTTTGGGACCAAAAAAACTTCGAAAAAATTTTGACCCAAAAAAAAGTTTGAAAAATTTTGGGACCAAAAAAATTTTGACCCAAAAAAAACTTCGAAAAAATTTTGACCCAAAAAAAAGTTTGAAAAATTTTGGGACCAAAAAAATTTTGAGCCAAAAAAAAGTTTGAAAAATTTTGGGACCAAAAAAATTTTGACCCAAAAAAAACTTCTAAAAATTTTGGGACCAAAAAAAATTTGAGTCAAAAAAAAAGTTTGAAAAATTTTGGGACCAAAAAAAATTTGAGTCAAAAAAAAAGTTTGAAAAATTTTGGGACCAAAAAAACTTCGAAAAAATTTTGACCCAAAAAAAAGTTTGAAAAATTTTGGGACCAAAAAAATTTTGACCCAAAAAAAACTTCGAAAAATTTTGGGACCAAAAAAAATTTGAGTCAAAAAAAAGTTTGAAAAATTTTGGGACCAAAAAAATTTTGACCCAAAAAAAACTTCTAAAAATTTTGGGACCAAAAAAATTTGAGTCAAAAAAAAGTTCGAAAAATTTTGGGACCAAAAAAATTTTGACCCAAAAAAAAGTTTGAAAAATTTTGGGACCAAAAAAATTTTGAGCCAAAAAAAAGTTTGAAAAATTTTGGGACCAAAAAAAATTTGACCCAAAAAAAACTTTGAAAAATTTTGGGACCAAAAAAATTTTGACCCAAAAAAAAGTTTGAAAAATTTTGGGACCAAAAAAATTTTGAGCCAAAAAAAAAGTTTGAAAAATTTTGGGACCAAAAAAACTTCGAAAAAATTTTGACCCAAAAAAAAGTTTGAAAAATTTTGGGACCAAAAAAATTTTGACCCAAAAAA
Organism: Astyanax mexicanus; assembly: GCF_023375975.1. Classification (NCBI taxonomy): domain Eukaryota; kingdom Metazoa; phylum Chordata; class Actinopteri; order Characiformes; family Acestrorhamphidae; genus Astyanax; species Astyanax mexicanus. Next base: position 68,183,379 of record NC_064408.1, on the reverse strand, counting down.
AACTTCGAAAAAATTTTGACCCAAAAAAAAGTTTGAAAAATTTTGGGACCAAAAAAATTTTGAGCCAAAAAAAAGTTTGAAAAATTTTGGGACCAAAAAAATTTTGACCCAAAAAAAACTTCTAAAAATTTTGGGACCAAAAAAAATTTGAGTCAAAAAAAAGTTCGAAAAATTTTGGGACCAAAAAAACTTTTGACCCAAAAAAAACTTCGAAAAATTTTGGGACCAAAAAAATTTTGACCCAAAAAAAACTTCGAAAAATTTTGGGACCAAAAAAAATTTGACCCAAAAAAAAGTTTGAAAAATTTTGGGACCAAAAAAATTTTGACCCAAAAAAAACTTCGAAAAATTTTGGGACCAAAAAAATTTGACCCAAAAAAAAGTTTGAAAAATTTTGGGACCAAAAAAATTTTGAGCCAAAAAAAAGTTTGAAAAATTTTGGGACCAAAAAAATTTTGAGCAAAAAAAAGTTTGAAAAATTTTGGGACCAAAAAAAATTTGACCCAAAAAAAAGTTTGAAAAATTTTGGGACCAAAAAAATTTTGACCCAAAAAAAAGTTTGAAAAATTTTGGGACCAAAAAAATTTTGAGCCAAAAAAAAGTTTGAAAAATTTTGGGACCAAAAAAATTTTGACCCAAAAAAAACTTCTAAAAATTTTGGGACCAAAAAAAATTTGAGTCAAAAAAAAGTTCGAAAAATTTTGGGACCAAAAAAATTTTGACCCAAAAAAAACTTCGAAAAATTTTGGGACCAAAAAAATTTTGACCCAAAAAAAACTTCGAAAAATTTTGGGACCAAAAAAAAATTGACCCAAAAAAAAGTTTGAAAAATTTTGGGACCAAAAAAATTTTGACCCAAAAAAAATTTCGAAAAATTTTGGGACCAAAAAAATTTTGACCCAAAAAAAACTTCGAAAAATTTTGGGACCAAAAAAATTTTGACCCAAAAAAAACTTCGAAAAATTTTGGGACCAAAAAAATTTTGACCCAAAAAAAAACTTCGAAAAATTTTGGGACCAAAAAAATTTTGAGCCAAAAAAAAGTTTGAAAAATTTTGGGACCAAAAAAAATTTGACCCAAAAAAAAGTTTGAAAAATTTTGGGACCAAAAAAATTTTGACCCAAAAAAAAGTTTGAAAAATTTTGGGACCAAAAAAATTTTGAGCCAAAAAAAAAGTTTGAAAAATTTTGGGACCAAAAAAACTTCGAAAAAATTTTGACCCAAAAAAAAGTTTGAAAAATTTTGGGACCAAAAAAATTTTGACCCAAAAAAAACTTTGAAAAAATTTTGACCCAAAAAAAAGTTTGAAAAATTTTGGGACCAAAAAAATTTTGAGCCAAAAAAAAGTTTGAAAAATTTTGGGACCAAAAAAAATTTGAGCCAAAAAAAAGTTTGAAAAATTTTGGGACCAAAAAAAATTTGACCCAAAAAAAAGTTTGAAAAATTTTGGGACCAAAAAAAATTTGACCCAAAAAAAAGTTTGAAAAATTTTGGGACCAAAAAAATTTTGAGCCAAAAAAAAGTTTGAAAAATTTTGGGACCAAAAAAAATTTGACCCAAAAAAAAGTTTGAAAAATTTTGGGACCAAAAAAATTTTGACCCAAAAAAAAGTTTGAAAAATTTTGGGACCAAAAAAATTTTGAGCCAAAAAAAAGTTTGAAAAATTTTGGGACCAAAAAAACTTCGAAAAAATTTTGACCCAAAAAAAAGTTTGAAAAATTTTGGGACCAAAAAAATTTTGACCCAAAAAAAACTTCGAAAAAATTTTGACCCAAAAAAAAGTTTGAAAAATTTTGGGACCAAAAACATTTTGAGCCAAAAAAAAGTTTGAAAAATTTTGGGACCAAAAAAAATTTGAGCCAAAAAAAAGTTTGAAAAATTTTGGGACCAAAAAAAATTTGACCCAAAAAAAAGTTTGAAAAATTTTGGGACCAAAAAAAATTTGACCCAAAAAAAAGTTTGAAAAATTTTGGGACCAAAAAAATTTTGAGCCAAAAAAAAGTTTGAAAAATTTTGGGACCAAAAAAAATTTGACCCAAAAAAAAGTTTGAAAAATTTTGGGACCAAAAAAATTTTGACCCAAAAAAAAGTTTGAAAAATTTTGGGACCAAAAAAATTTTGAGCCAAAAAAAAAGTTTGAAAAATTTTGGGACCAAAAAAACTTCGAAAAAATTTTGACCCAAAAAAAAGTTTGAAAAATTTTGGGACCAAAAAAATTTTGACCCAAAAAAAACTTCGAAAAAATTTTGACCCAAAAAAAAGTTTGAAAAATTTTGGGACCAAAAAAATTTTGAGCCAAAAAAAAGTTTGAAAAATTTTGGGACCAAAAAAATTTTGACCCAAAAAAAACTTCGAAAAATTTTGGGACCAAAAAAAATTTGAGTTAAAAAAAAGTTCGAAAAATTTTGGGACCAAAAAAATTTTGACCCAAAAAAAACTTCGAAAAATTTTGGGACCAAAAAAATTTTGACCCAAAAAAAACTTCGAAAAATTTTGGGACCAAAAAAAATTTGACCCAAAAAAAAGTTTGAAAAATTTTGGGACCAAAAAAATTTTGACCCAAAAAAAACTTCGAAAAATTTTGGGACCAAAAAAATTTGACCCAAAAAAAAGTTTGAAAAATTTTGGGACCAAAAAAATTTTGAGCCAAAAAAAAGTTTGAAAAATTTTGGGACCAAAAAAATTTTGACCCAAAAAAAAGTTTGAAAAATTTTGGGACCAAAAAAATTTTGAGCCAAAAAAATAGTTTGAAAAATTTTGGGACCAAAAAAACTTCGAAAAAATTTTGACCCAAAAAAAAGTTTGAAAAATTTTGGGACCAAAAAAATTTTGACCCAAAAAAAACTTCGAAAAAATTTTGACCCAAAAAAAAGTTTGAAAAATTTTGGGACCAAAAAAATTTTGAGCCAAAAAAAAGTCTGAAAAATTTTGGGACCAAAAAAATTTTGACCCAAAAAAAACTTCTAAAAATTTTGGGACCAAAAAAAATTTGAGTCAAAAAAAAAGTTTGAAAAATTTTGGGACCAAAAAAACTTCGAAAAAATTTTGACCCAAAAAAAAGTTTGAAAAATTTTGGGACCAAAAAAATTTTGACCCAAAAAAACTTCGAAAAAATTTTGACCCAAAAAAAAGTTTGAAAAATTTTGGGACCAAAAAAATTTTGAGCCAAAAAAAAGTTTGAAAAATTTTGGGACCAAAAAAATTTTGACCCAAAAAAAACTTCTAAAAATTTTGGGACCAAAAAAAATTTGAGTCAAAAAAAAGTTTGAAAAATTTTGGGACCAAAAAAATTTTGACCCAAAAAAAACTTCGAAAAATTTTGGGACCAAAAAAATTTGACCCAAAAAAAAGTTTGAAAAATTTTGGGACCAAAAAAATTTTGACCCAAAAAAAAGTTTGAAAAATTTTGGGACTAAAAAAATTTTGAGCCAAAAAAAAGTTTGAAAAATTTTGGGACCAAAAAAATTTGACCCAAAAAAAAGTTTGAAAAATTTTGGGACCAAAAAAATTTTGAGCCAAAAAAAAGTTTGAAAAATTTTGGGACCAAAAAAATTTTGACCCAAAAAAAAGTTTGAAAAATTTTGGGACCAAAAAAATTTTGAGCCAAAAAAAAAGTTTGAAAAATTTTGGGACCAAAAAAACTTCGAAAAAATTTTGACCCAAAAAAAACTTCGAAAAATTTTGGGACCAAAAAAATTTTGAGCCAAAAAAAAAGTTTGAAAAATTTTGGGACCAAAAAAACTTCGAAAAAATTTTGACCCAAAAAAAAGTTTGAAAAATTTTGGGACCAAAAAAATTTTGACCCAAAAAAAACTTCGAAAAAATTTTGACCCAAAAAAAAGTTTGAAAAATTTTGGGACCAAAAAAATTTTGAGCCAAAAAAAAGTTTGAAAAATTTTGGGACCAAAAAAATTTTGACCCAAAAAAAACTTCTAAAAATTTTGGGACCAAAAAAAATTTGAGTCAAAAAAAAAGTTTGAAAAATTTTGGGACCAAAAAAAATTTGAGTCAAAAAAAAAGTTTGAAAAATTTTGGGACCAAAAAAACTTCGAAAAAATTTTGACCCAAAAAAAAGTTTGAAAAATTTTGGGACCAAAAAAATTTTGACCCAAAAAAAACTTCGAAAAATTTTGGGACCAAAAAAAATTTGAGTCAAAAAAAAGTTTGAAAAATTTTGGGACCAAAAAAATTTTGACCCAAAAAAAACTTCGAAAAATTTTGGGACCAAAAAAAATTTGACCCAAAAAAAAGTTTGAAAAATTTTGGGACCAAAAAAATTTTGACCCAAAAAAAACTTCGAAAAATTTTGGGACCAAAAAAATTTGACCCAAAAAAAAGTTTGAAAAATTTTGGGACCAAAAAAATTTTGAGCCAAAAAAAAGTTTGAAAAATTTTGGGACCAAAAAAATTTTGACCCAAAAAAAAGTTTGAAAAATTTTGGGACCAAAAAAATTTTGAGCCAAAAAAATAGTTTGAAAAATTTTGGGACCAAAAAAACTTCGAAAAAATTTTGACCCAAAAAAAAGTTTGAAAAATTTTGGGACCAAAAAAATTTTGACCCAAAAAAAACTTCGAAAAAATTTTGACCCAAAAAAAAGTTTGAAAAATTTTGGGACCAAAAAAATTTTGAGCCAAAAAAAAGTCTGAAAAATTTTGGGACCAAAAAAATTTTGACCCAAAAAAAACTTCTAAAAATTTTGGGACCAAAAAAAATTTGAGTCAAAAAAAAAGTTTGAAAAATTTTGGGACCAAAAAAACTTCGAAAAAATTTTGACCCAAAAAAAAGTTTGAAAAATTTTGGGACCAAAAAAATTTTGACCCAAAAAAAACTTCGAAAAAATTTTGACCCAAAAAAAAGTTTGAAAAATTTTGGGACCAAAAAAATTTTGAGCCAAAAAAAAGTTTGAAAAATTTTGGGACCAAAAAAATTTTGACCCAAAAAAAACTTCTAAAAATTTTGGGACCAAAAAAAATTTGAGTCAAAAAAAAGTTTGAAAAATTTTGGGACCAAAAAAATTTTGACCCAAAAAAAACTTCGAAAAATTTTGGGACCAAAAAAATTTGACCCAAAAAAAAGTTTGAAAAATTTTGGGACCAAAAAAATTTTGACCAAAAAAAAAGTTTGAAAAATTTTGGGACTAAAAAAATTTTGAGCCAAAAAAAAGTTTGAAAAATTTTGGGACCAAAAAAATTTGACCCAAAAAAAAGTTTGAAAAATTTTGGGACCAAAAAAATTTTGAGCCAAAAAAAAGTTTGAAAAATTTTGGGACCAAAAAAATTTTGACCCAAAAAAAAGTTTGAAAAATTTTGGGACCAAAAAAATTTTGAGCCAAAAAAAAAGTTTGAAAAATTTTGGGACCAAAAAAACTTCGAAAAAATTTTGACCCAAAAAAAACTTCGAAAAATTTTGGGACCAAAAAAATTTTGAGCCAAAAAAAAAGTTTGAAAAATTTTGGGACCAAAAAAACTTCGAAAAAATTTTGACCCAAAAAAAAGTTTGAAAAATTTTGGGACCAAAAAAATTTTGACCCAAAAAAAACTTCGAAAAAATTTTGACCCAAAAAAAAGTTTGAAAAATTTTGGGACCAAAAAAATTTTGAGCCAAAAAAAAGTTTGAAAAATTTTGGGACCAAAAAAATTTTGACCCAAAAAAAACTTCTAAAAATTTTGGGACCAAAAAAAATTTGAGTCAAAAAAAAAGTTTGAAAAATTTTGGGACCAAAAAAAATTTGAGTCAAAAAAAAAGTTTGAAAAATTTTGGGACCAAAAAAACTTCGAAAAAATTTTGACCCAAAAAAAAGTTTGAAAAATTTTGGGACCAAAAAAATTTTGACCCAAAAAAAACTTCGAAAAATTTTGGGACCAAAAAAAATTTGAGTCAAAAAAAAGTTTGAAAAATTTTGGGACCAAAAAAATTTTGACCCAAAAAAAACTTCGAAAAATTTTGGGACCAAAAAAATTTGACCCAAAAAAAAGTTTGAAAAATTTTGGGACCAAAAACATTTTGAGCCAAAAAAAGGTTGAAAAATTTTGGGACCAAAAAAATTTTGAGCCAAAAAAAAGTTTGAAAAATTTTGGGACCAAAAAAATTTTGACCCAAAAAAAACTTCTAAAAATTTTGGGACCAAAAAAAATTTGAGTCAAAAAAAAGTTCGAAAAATTTTGGGACCAAAAAATTTTGACCCAAAAAAAAGTTTGAAAAATTTTGGGACCAAAAACATTTTGAGCCAAAAAAAGGTTGAAAAATTTTGGGACCAAAAAAATTTTGAGCCAAAAAAAAGTTTGAAAAATTTTGGGACCAAAAAAAATTTGACCCAAAAAAAAGTTTGAAAAATTTTGGGACCAAAAAAATTTTGACCCAAAAAAAAGTTTGAAAAATTTTGGGACCAAAAAAATTTTGAGCCAAAAAAAAAGTTTGAAAAATTTTGGGACCAAAAAAACTTCGAAAAAATTTTGACCCAAAAAAAAGTTTGAAAAATTTTGGGACCAAAAAAATTTTGACCCAAAAAAAACTTCGAAAAAATTTTGACCAAAAAAAAAGTTTGAAAAATTTTGGGACCAAAAAAATTTTGAGCCAAAAAAAAGTTTGAAAAATTTTGGGACCAAAAAAATTTTGACCCAAAAAAAACTTCTAAAAATTTTGGGGCCAAAAAAAATTTGAGTCAAAAAAAAAGTTTGAAAAATTTTGGGACCAAAAAAACTTCGAAAAAATTTTGACCCAAAAAAAAGTTTGAAAGATTTTGGGACCAAAAAAATTTTGACCCAAAAAAAACTTCGAAAAAATTTTGACCCAAAAAAAAGTTTGAAAAATTTTGGGACCAAAAAAATTTTGACCCAAAAAAAAGTTTGAAAAATTTTGGGACCAAAAAAATTTTGACCCAAAAAAAACTTCTAAAAATTTTGGGACCAAAAAAAATTTGACCCAAAAAAAAGTTTGAAAAATTTTTGGACCAAAAAAATTTTGACCCAAAAAAAACTTCGAAAAATTTTGGGACCAAAAAAATTTGACCCAAAAAAAAGTTTGAAAAATTTTGGGACCAAAAAAATTTTGAGCCAAAAAAAAGTTTGAAAAATTTTGGGACCAAAAAAATTTTGAGCAAAAAAAAGTTTGAAAAATTTTGGGACCAAAAAAAATTTGACCCAAAAAAAACTTTGAAAAATTTTGGGACCAAAATAATTTTGACCCAAAAAAAAGTTTTAAAAATTTTGGGACCAAAAAAATTTTGAGCCAAAAAAAAAGTTTGAAAAATTTTGGGACCAAAAAAACTTCGAAAAAATTTTGACCCAAAAAAAAGTTTGAAAAATTTTGGGACCAAAAAAATTTTGACCCAAAAAAAACTTCAAAAAAATTTTGACCCAAAAAAAAGTTTGAAAAATTTTGGGACCAAAAAAATTTTGAGCCAAAAAAAAGTTTGAAAAATTTTGGGACCAAAAAAATTTTGACCCAAAAAAAACTTCTAAAAATTTTGGGACCAAAAAAAATTTGAGTCAAAAAAAAGTTTGAAAAATTTTGGGACCAAAAAAATTTTGAGCCAAAAAAAAGTTTGAAAAATTTTGGGACCAAAAAAAATTTGACCCAAAAAAAAGTTTGAAAAATTTTGGGACCAAAAAAATTTTGACCCAAAAAAAAGTTTGAAAAATTTTGGGACCAAAAAAATTTTGAGCCAAAAAAAAAGTTTGAAAAATTTTGGGACCAAAAAAACTTCGAAAAAATTTTGACCCAAAAAAAACTTCGAAAAATTTTGGGACCAAAAAAATTTTGAGCTAAAAAAAACTTCGAAAAATTTTGGGACCAAAAAAATTTTGACCCAAAAAAAAGTTTGAAAAATTTTGGGACCAAAAAAATTTTGACCCAAAAAAAACTTCGAAAAAATTTTGACCCAAAAAAAAGTTTGAAAAATTTTGGGACCAAAAAAATTTTGAGCCAAAAAAAAGTTTGAAAAATTTTGGGACCAAAAAAATTTTGACCCAAAAAAAACTTCGAAAAAATTTTGACCCAAAAAAAAGTTTGAAAAATTTTGGGACCAAAAAAATTTTGACCCAAAAAAAAGTTTGAAAAATTTTGGGACCAAAAAAATTTTGACCCAAAAAAAACTTCTAAAAATTTTGGGACCAAAAAAAATTTGACCCAAAAAAAAGTTTGAAAAATTTTTGGACCAAAAAAATTTTGACCCAAAAAAAACTTCGAAAAATTTTGGGACCAAAAAAATTTGACCCAAAAAAAAGTTTGAAAAATTTTGGGACCAAAAAAATTTTGAGCCAAAAAAAAGTTTGAAAAATTTTGGGACCAAAAAAATTTTGAGCAAAAAAAAGTTTGAAAAATTTTGGGACCAAAAAAAATTTGACCCAAAAAAAACTTTGAAAAATTTTGGGACCAAAATAATTTTGACCCAAAAAAAAGTTTTAAAAATTTTGGGACCAAAAAAATTTTGAGCCAAAAAAAAAGTTTGAAAAATTTTGGGACCAAAAAAACTTCGAAAAAATTTTGACCCAAAAAAAAGTTTGAAAAATTTTGGGACCAAAAAAATTTTGACCCAAAAAAAACTTCAAAAAAATTTTGACCCAAAAAAAAGTTTGAAAAATTTTGGGACCAAAAAAATTTTGAGCCAAAAAAAAGTTTGAAAAATTTTGGGACCAAAAAAATTTTGACCCAAAAAAAACTTCTAAAAATTTTGGGACCAAAAAAAATTTGAGTCAAAAAAAAGTTTGAAAAATTTTGGGACCAAAAAAATTTTGAGCCAAAAAAAAGTTTGAAAAATTTTGGGACCAAAAAAAATTTGACCCAAAAAAAAGTTTGAAAAATTTTGGGACCAAAAAAATTTTGACCGAAAAAAAAGTTTGAAAAATTTTGGGACCAAAAAAATTTTGAGCCAAAAAAAAAGTTTGAAAAATTTTGGGACCAAAAAAACTTCGAAAAAATTTTGACCCAAAAAAAACTTCGAAAAATTTTGGGACCAAAAAAATTTTGAGCTAAAAAAAACTTCGAAAAATTTTGGGACCAAAAAAATTTTGACCCAAAAAAAAGTTTGAAAAATTTTGGGACCAAAAAAATTTTGACCCAAAAAAAACTTCGAAAAAATTTTGACCCAAAAAAAAGTTTGAAAAATTTTGGGACCAAAAAAATTTTGAGCCAAAAAAAAGTTTGAAAAATTTTGGGACCAAAAAAATTTTGACCCAAAAAAAACTTCTAAAAATTTTGGGACCAAAAAAAATTTGAGTCAAAAAAAAAGTTTGAAAAATTTTGGGACCAAAAAAACTTCGAAAAAATTTTGACCCAAAAAAAAGTTTGAAAAATTTTGGGACCAAAAAAATTTTGACCCAAAAAAAACTTCGAAAAAATTTTGACCCAAAAAAAAGTTTGAAAAATTTTGGGACCAAAAAAATTTTGACCCAAAAAAAACTTCGAAAAATTTTGGGACCAAAAAAATTTTGAGCCAAAAAAAAAGTTTGAAAAATTTTGGGACCAAAAAAACTTCGAAAAAATTTTGACCCAAAAAAAAGTTTGAAAAATTTTGGGACCAAAAAAATTTTGACCCAAAAAAAACTTCGAAAAAATTTTGACCCAAAAAAAAAATTGAAAAATTTTGGGACCAAAAAAATTTTGAGCCAAAAAAAAGTTTGAAAAATTTTGGGACCAAAAAAATTTTGACCCAAAAAAAACTTCTAAAAATTTTGGGACCAAAAAAAATTTGAGTCAAAAAAAAAGTTTGAAAAATTTTGGGACCAAAAAAACTTCGAAAAAATTTTGACCCAAAAAAAAGTTTGAAAAATTTTGGGACCAAAAAAATTTTGACCCAAAAAAAACTTCGAAAAATTTTGGGACCAAAAAAAATTTGAGTCAAAAAAAAGTTTGAAAAATTTTGGGACCAAAAAAATTTTGACCCAAAAAAAACTTCGAAAAATTTTGGGACCAAAAAAATTTGACCCAAAAAAAAGTTTGAAAAATTTTGGGACCAAAAACATTTTGAGCCAAAAAAAAGGTTGAAAAATTTTGGGACCAAAAAAATTTTGAGCCAAAAAAAAGTTTGAAAAATTTTGGGACCAAAAAAATTTTGACCCAAAAAAAACTTCTAAAAATTTTGGGACCAAAAAAAATTTGAGTCAAAAAAAAGTTCGAAAAATTTTGGGACCAAAAAATTTTGACCCAAAAAAAAGTTTGAAAAATTTTGGGACCAAAAACATTTTGAGCCAAAAAAAAGGTTGAAAAATTTTGGGACCAAAAAAATTTTGAGCCAAAAAAAAGTTTGAAAAATTTTGGGACCAAAAAAAATTTGACCCAAAAAAAAGTTTGAAAAATTTTGGGACCAAAAAAATTTTGAGCCAAAAAAAAAGTTTGAAAAATTTTGGGACCAAAAAAACTTCGAAAAAATTTTGACCCAAAAAAAAGTTTGAAAAATTTTGGGACCAAAAAAATTTTGACCCAAAAAAAACTTCGAAAAAATTTTGACCCAAAAAAAAGTTTGAAAAATTTTGGGACCAAAAAAATTTTGAGCCAAAAAAAAGTTTGAAAAATTTTGGGACCAAAAAAATTTTGACCCAAAAAAAACTTCTAAAAATTTTGGGACCAAAAAAAATTTGAGTCAAAAAAAAAGTTTGAAAAATTTTGGGACCAAAAAAACTTCGAAAAAATTTTGACCCAAAAAAAAGTTTGAAAAATTTTGGGACCAAAAAAATTTTGACCCAAAAAAAACTTCGAAAAAATTTTGACCCAAAAAAAAGTTTGAAAAATTTTGGGACCAAAAAAATTTTGAGCCAAAAAAAAGTTTGAAAAATTTTGGGACCAAAAAAATTTTGACCCAAAAAAAACTTCTAAAAATTTTGGGACCAAAAAAAATTTGACCCAAAAAAAAGTTTGAAAAATTTTGGGACCAAAAAAATTTTGACCCAAAAAAAACTTCGAAAAATTTTGGGACCAAAAAAATTTGACCCAAAAAAAGGTTTGAAAAATTTTGGGACCAAAAAAATTTTGAGCCAAAAAAAAGTTTGAAAAATTTTGGGACCAAAAAAATTTTGAGCAAAAAAAAGTTTGAAAAATTTTGGGACCAAAAAAAATTTGACCCAAAAAAAACTTTGAAAAATTTTGGGACCAAAATAATTTTGACCCAAAAAAAAGTTTTAAAAATTTTGGGACCAAAAAAATTTTGAGCCAAAAAAAAAGTTTGAAAAATTTTGGGACCAAAAAAACTTCGAAAAAATTTTGACCCAAAAAAAAGTTTGAAAAATTTTGGGACCAAAAAAATTTTGACCCAAAAAAAACTTCGAAAAAATTTTGACCCAAAAAAAAGTTTGAAAAATTTTGGGACCAAAAAAATTTTGAGCCAAAAAAAAGTTTGAAAAATTTTAGGACCAAAAAAATTTTGACCCAAAAAAAACTTCTAAAAATTTTGGGACCAAAAAAAATTTGAGTCAAAAAAAAGTTTGAAAAATTTTGGGACCAAAAAAATTTTGAGCCAAAAAAAAGTTTGAAAAATTTTAATACCAAAAAAAATTTGACCCAAAAAAAAGTTTGAAAAATTTTGGGACCAAAAAAATTTTGACCCAAAAAAAAGTTTGAAAAATTTTGGGACCAAAAAAATTTTGAGCCAAAAAAAAAGTTTGAAAAATTTTGGGACCAAAAAAACTTCGAAAAAATTTTGACCCAAAAAAAACTTCGAAAAATTTTGGGACCAAAAAAATTTGACCCAAAAAAAGGTTTGAAAAATTTTGGGACCAAAAAAATTTTGAGCCAAAAAAAAGTTTGAAAAATTTTGGGACCAAAAAAATTTTGAGCAAAAAAAAGTTTGAAAAATTTTGGGACCAAAAAAAATTTGACCCAAAAAAAACTTTGAAAAATTTTGGGACCAAAATAATTTTGACCCAAAAAAAAGTTTTAAAAATTTTGGGACCAAAAAAATTTTGAGCCAAAAAAAAAGTTTGAAAAATTTTGGGACCAAAAAAACTTCGAAAAAATTTTGACCCAAAAAAAAGTTTGAAAAATTTTGGGACCAAAAAAATTTTGACCCAAAAAAAACTTCGAAAAAATTTTGACCCAAAAAAAAGTTTGAAAAATTTTGGGACCAAAAAAATTTTGAGCCAAAAAAAAGTTTGAAAAATTTTGGGACCAAAAAAATTTTGACCCAAAAAAAACTTCTAAAAATTTTGGGACCAAAAAAAATTTGAGTCAAAAAAAAGTTTGAAAAATTTTGGGACCAAAAAAATTTTGAGCCAAAAAAAAGTTTGAAAAATTTTGGGACCAAAAAAAATTTGACCCAAAAAAAAGTTTGAAAAATTTTGGGACCAAAAAAATTTTGACCCAAAAAAAAGTTTGAAAAATTTTGGGACCAAAAAAATTTTGAGCCAAAAAAAAAGTTTGAAAAATTTTGGGACCAAAAAAACTTCGAAAAAATTTTGACCCAAAAAAAACTTCGAAAAATTTTGGGACCAAGAAAATTTTGAGCCAAAAAAAACTTCGAAAAATTTTGGGACCAAAAAAATTTTGACCCAAAAAAAAGTTTGAAAAATTTTGGGACCAAAAAAATTTTGACCCAAAAAAAACTTCGAAAAAATTTTGACCCAAAAAAAAGTTTGAAAAATTTTGGGACCAAAAAGATTTTGAGCCAAAAAAAAGTTTGAAAAATTTTGGGACCAAAAAAATTTTGACCCAAAAAAAACTTCTAAAAATTTTGGGACCAAAAAAAATTTGAGTCAAAAAAAAAGTTTGAAAAATTTTAGGACCAAAAAAACTTCGAAAAAATTTTGACCCAAAAAAAAGTTTGAAAAATTTTGGGACCAAAAAAATTTTGACCCAAAAAAAACTTCGAAAAAATTTTGACCCAAAAAAAACTTCGAAAAATTTTGGGACCAAAAAAATTTTGAGCCAAAAAAAAGTTTGAAAAATTTTGGAACCAAAAAAATTTTGACCCAAAAAAAACTTCTAAAAATTTTGGGACCAAAAAAAATTTGAGTCAAAAAAAAGTTTGAAAAATTTTGGGACCAAAAAAATTTTGACCCAAAAAAAACTTCGAAAAATTTTGGGACCAAAAAAATTTGACCCAAAAAAAAGTTTGAAAAATTTTGGGACCAAAAACATTTTGAGCCAAAAAAAAGGTTGAAAAATTTTGGGACCAAAAAAATTTTGAGCCAAAAAAAAGTTTGAAAAATTTTGGGACCAAAAAAAATTTGACCCAAAAAAAAGTTTGAAAAATTTTGGGACCAAAAAAATTTTGACCCAAAAAAAACTTCTAAAAATTTTGGGACCAAAAAAAATTTGAGTCAAAAAAAAAGTTTGAAAAATTTTGGGACCAAAAAAACTTCGAAAAAATTTTGACCCAAAAAAAAGTTTGAAAAATTTTGGGACCAAAAAAATTTTGACCCAAAAAAAACTTCGAAAAAATTTTGACCCAAAAAAAAGTTTGAAAAATTTTGGGACCAAAAAAATTTTGAGCCAAAAAAAAGTTTGAAAAATTTTGGGACCAAAAAAATTTTGACCCAAAAAAAACTTCTAAAAATTTTGGGACCAAAAAAAATTTGAGTCAAAAAAAAGTTCGAAAAATTTTGGGACCAAAAAATTTTGACCCAAAAAAAAGTTTGAAAAATTTTGGGACCAAAAACATTTTGAGCCAAAAAAAAAGGTTGAAAAATTTTGGGATCAAAAAAAATTTGAGCCAAAAAAAAGTTTGAAAAATTTTGGGACCAAAAAAAATTTGACCCAAAAAAAAGTTTGAAAAATTTTGGGACCAAAAAAATTTTGACCCAAAAAAAAGTTTGAAAAATTTTGGGACCAAAAAAATTTTGAGCCAAAAAAAAAGTTTGAAAAATTTTGGGACCAAAAAAACTTCGAAAAAATTTTGACCCAAAAAAAATTCTGAAAAATTTTGGGACCAAAAAAATTTTGACCCAAAAAAAACTTCGAAAAAATTTTGACCCAAAAAAAAGTTTGAAAAATTTTGGGACCAAAAAAATTTTGACCCAAAAAAAACTTCGAAAAATTTTGGGACCAAAAAAATTTTGACCCAAAAAAAACTTCTAAAAATTTTGGGACCAAAAAAAATTTGAGTCAAAAAAAAGTTCGAAAAATTTTGGGACCAAAAAAATTTTGACCCAAAAAAAACTTCGAAAAATTTTGGGACCAAAAAAATTTTGACCCAAAAAAAACTTCGAAAAATTTTGGGACCAAAAAAAATTTGACCCAAAAAAAAGTTTGAAAAATTTTGGGACCAAAAAAATTTTGACCCAAAAAAAACTTCGAAAAATTTTGGGACCAAAAAAATTTGACCCAAAAAAAAGTTTGAAAAATTTTGGGACCAAAAAAATTTTGAGCCAAAAAAAAGTTTGAAAAATTTTGGGACCAAAAAAATTTTGAGCAAAAAAAAGTTTGAAAAATTTTGGGACCAAAAAAAATTTGACCCAAAAAAAAGTTTGAAAAATTTTGGGACCAAAAAAATTTTGACCCAAAAAAAAGTTTGAAAAATTTTGGGACCAAAAAAATTTTGAGCCAAAAAAAAAGTTTGAAAAATTTTGGGACCAAAAAAACTTCGAAAAAATTTTGACCCAAAAAAAAGTTTGAAAAATTTTGGGACCAAAAAAATTTTGACCCAAAAAAAACTTCGAAAAAATTTTGACCCAAAAAAAAGTTTGAAAAATTTTGGGACCAAAAAAATTTTGAGCCAAAAAAAAGTTTGAAAAATTTTGGGACCAAAAAAATTTTGACCCAAAAAAAACTTCTAAAAATTTTGGGACCAAAAAAAATTTGAGTCAAAAAAAAGTTCGAAAAATTTTGGGACCAAAAAAATTTTGACCCAAAAAAAACTTCGAAAAATTTTGGGACCAAAAAAATTTTGACCCAAAAAAAACTTCGAAAAATTTTGGGACCAAAAAAAAATTGACCCAAAAAAAAGTTTGAAAAATTTTGGGACCAAAAAAATTTTGACCCAAAAAAAACTTCGAAAAATTTTGGGACCAAAAAAATTTTGACCCAAAAAAAACTTCGAAAAATTTTGGGACCAAAAAAATTTTGACCCAAAAAAAACTTCGAAAAATTTTGGGACCAAAAAAATTTTGACCCAAAAAAAAACTTCGAAAAATTTTGGGACCAAAAAAAATTTGACCCAAAAAAAAGTTTGAAAAATTTTGGGACCAAAAAAATTTTGAGCCAAAAAAAAGTTTGAAAAATTTTGGGACCAAAAAAAATTTGACCCAAAAAAAAGTTTGAAAAATTTTGGGACCAAAAAAATTTTGACCCAAAAAAAAGTTTGAAAAATTTTGGGACCAAAAAAATTTTGACCCAAAAAAAAGTTTGAAAAATTTTGGGACCAAAAAAATTTTGACCCAAAAAAAACTTCGAAAAAATTTTGACCCAAAAAAAAGTTTGAAAAATTTTGGGACCAAAAAAATTTTGAGCCAAAAAAAAGTTTGAAAAATTTTGGGACCAAAAAAAATTTGACCCAAAAAAAAGTTTGAAAAATTTTGGGACCAAAAAAAATTTGACCCAAAAAAAAGTTTGAAAAATTTTGGGACCAAAAAAATTTTGAGCCAAAAAAAAGTTTGAAAAATTTTGGGACCAAAAAAAATTTGACCCAAAAAAAAGTTTGAAAAATTTTGGGACCAAAAAAATTTTGACCCAAAAAAAAGTTTGAAAAATTTTGGGACCAAAAAAATTTTGAGCCAAAAAAAAAGTTTGAAAAATTTTGGGACCAAAAAAACTTCGAAAAAATTTTGACCCAAAAAAAAGTTTGAAAAATTTTGGGACCAAAAAAATTTTGACCCAAAAAAAACTTCGAAAAAATTTTGACCCAAAAAAAAGTTTGAAAAATTTTGGGACCAAAAAAATTTTGAGCCAAAAAAAAGTTTGAAAAATTTTGGGACCAAAAAAATTTTGACCCAAAAAAAACTTCGAAAAATTTTGGGACCAAAAAATATTTGAGTCAAAAAAAAGTTCGAAAAATTTTGGGACCAAAAAAATTTTGACCCAAAAAAAACTTCGAAAAATTTTGGGACCAAAAAAATTTTGACCCAAAAAAAACTTCGAAAAATTTTGGGACCAAAAAAAATTTGACTCAAAAAAAAGTTTGAAAAATTTTGGGACCAAAAAAATTTTGACCCAAAAAAAACTTCGAAAAATTTTGGGACCAAAAAAATTTGACCCAAAAAAAAGTTTGAAAAATTTTGGGACCAAAAAAATTTTGAGCCAAAAAAAAGTTTGAAAAATTTTGGGACCAAAAAAATTTTGAGCCAAAAAAAAGTTTGAAAAATTTTGGGACCAAAAAAAATTTGACCCAAAAAAAAGTTTGAAAAATTTTGGGACCAAAAAAATTTTGAGCCAAAAAAAAAGTTTGAAAAATTTTGGGACCAAAAAAACTTCGAAAATATTTTGACCCAAAAAAAAGTTTGAAAAATTTTGGGACCAAAAAAATTTTGACCCAAAAAAAACTTCGAAAAAATTTTGACCCAAAAAAAAGTTTGAAAAATTTTGGGACCAAAAAAATTTTGAGCCAAAAAAAAGTTTGAAAAATTTTGGGACCAAAAAAATTTTGACCCAAAAAAAACTTCTAAAAATTTTGGGACCAAAAAAAATTTGAGTCAAAAAAAAGTTTGAAAAATTTTGGGACCAAAAAAATTTTGACCCAAAAAAAACTTCGAAAAATTTTGGGACCAAAAAAATATGACCCAAAAAAAAGTTTGAAAAATTTTGGGACCAAAAAAATTTTGAGCCAAAAAAAAGTTTGAAAAATTTTGGGACCAAAAAAAATTTGTCCCAAAAAAAAGTTTGAAAAATTTTGGGACCAAAAAAATTTTGACCCAAAAAAAAGTTTGAAAAATTTTGGGACCAAAAAAATTTTGAGCCAAAAAAAAAAGTTTGAAAAATTTTGGGACCAAAAAAACTTCGAAAAAATTTTGACCCAAAAAAAACTTCGAAAAATTTTGGGACCAAAAAAATTTTGACCCAAAAAAAAGTTTGAAAAATTTTGGGACCAAAAAAATTTTGACCCAAAAAAAACTTCGAAAAAATTTTGACCCAAAAAAAAGTTTGAAAAATTTTGGGACCAAAAAAATTTTGAGCCAAAAAAAAGTTTGAAAAATTTTGGGACCAAAAAAATTTTGACCCAAAAAAAACTTCTAAAAATTTTGGGACCAAAAAAAATTTGAGTCAAAAAAAAAGTTTGAAAAATTTTGGGACCAAAAAAACTTCGAAAAAATTTTGACCCAAAAAAAAGTTTGAAAAACTTTGGGACCAAAAAAATTTTGACCCAAAAAAAAGTTTGAAAAATTTTGGGACCAAAAAAATTTTGAGCCAAAAAAAAGTTTGAAAAATTTTGGGACCAAAAAAATTTTGACCCAAAAAAAACTTCTAAAAATTTTGGGACCAAAAAAAATTTGAGTCAAAAAAAAGTTTGAAAAATTTTGGGACCAAAAAAATTTTGACCCAAAAAAAACTTCGAAAAATTTTGGGACCAAAAAAATTTGACCCAAAAAAAAGTTTGAAAAATTTTGGGACCAAAAACATTTTGAGCCAAAAAAAACTTTGAAAAATTTTGGGACCAAAAAAATTTTGACCCAAAAAAAAGTTTGAAAAATTTTGGGACCAAAAAAATTTTGAGCCAAAAAAAAAGTTTGAAAAATTTTGGGACCAAAAAAACTTCGAAAAAATTTTGACCCAAAAAAAAGTTTGAAAAATTTTGGGACCAAAAAAATTTTGACCAAAAAAAAACTTCGAAAAAATTTTAACCCAAAAAAAAGTTTGAAAAATTTTGGGACCAAAAAAATTTTGAGCCAAAAAAAAGTTTGAAAAATTTTGGGACCAAAAAAATTTTGACCCAAAAAAAATTCTAAAAATTTTGGGACCAAAAAAAATTTGAGTCAAAAAAAAGTTCGAAAAATTTTGGGACCAAAAAAATTTTGACCCAAAAAAAACTTCGAAAAATTTTGGGACCAAAAAAATTTTGACCCAAAAAAAACTTCGAAAAATTTTGGGACCAAAAAAAATTTGACCCAAAAAAAAGTTTGAAAAATTTTGGGACCAAAAAAATTTTGACCCAAAAAAAACTTCGAAAAATTTTGGGACCAAAAAAATTTGACCCAAAAAAAAGTTTGAAAAATTTTGGGACCAAAAAAATTTTGAGCCAAAAAAAAGTTTGAAAAATTTTGGGACCAAAAAAATTTTGAGCAAAAAAAAGTTTGAAAAATTTTGGGACCAAAAAAAATTTGACCCAAAAAAAAGTTTGAAAAATTTTGGGACCAAAAAAATTTTGACCCAAAAAAAAGTTTGAAAAATTTTGGGACCAAAAAAATTTTGAGCCAAAAAAAAAGTTTGAAAAATTTTGGGACCAAAAAAACTTCGAAAAAATTTTGACCCAAAAAAAAGTTTGAAAAATTTTGGGACCAAAAAAATTTTGAGCCAAAAAAAAGTTTGAAAAATTTTGGGACCAAAAAAATTTTGACCCAAAAAAAACTTCTAAAAATTTTGGGACCAAAAAAAATTTGAGTCAAAAAAAAGTTCGAAAAATTTTGGGACCAAAAAAATTTTGACCCAAAAAAAACTTCGAAAAATTTTGGGACCAAAAAAATTTTGACCCAAAAAAAACTTCGAAAAATTTTGGGACCAAAAAAAAATTGACCCAAAAAAAAGTTTGAAAAATTTTGGGACCAAAAAAATTTTGACCCAAAAAAAACTTCGAAAAATTTTGGGACCAAAAAAATTTTGACCCAAAAAAAACTTCGAAAAATTTTGGGACCAAAAAAATTTTGACCCAAAAAAAACTTCGAAAAATTTTGGGACCAAAAAAATTTTGACCCAAAAAAAAACTTCGAAAAATTTTGGGACCAAAAAAAATTTGACCCAAAAAAAAGTTTGAAAAATTTTGGGACCAAAAAAATTTTGAGCCAAAAAAAAGTTTGAAAAATTTTGGGACCAAAAAAAATTTGACCCAAAAAAAAGTTTGAAAAATTTTGGGACCAAAAAAATTTTGACCCAAAAAAAAGTTTGAAAAATTTTGGGACCAAAAAAATTTTGACCCAAAAAAAAGTTTGAAAAATTTTGGGACCAAAAAAATTTTTACCCAAAAAAAACTTCGAAAAAATTTTGACCCAAAAAAAAGTTTGAAAAATTTTGGGACCAAAAAAATTTTGAGCCAAAAAAAAGTTTGAAAAATTTTGGGACCAAAAAAAATTTGACCCAAAAAAAAGTTTGAAAAATTTTGGGACCAAAAAAAATTTGACCCAAAAAAAAGTTTGAAAAATTTTGGGACCAAAAAAATTTTGAGCCAAAAAAAAGTTTGAAAAATTTTGGGACCAAAAAAAATTTGACCCAAAAAAAAGTTTGAAAAATTTTGGGACCAAAAAAATTTTGACCCAAAAAAAAGTTTGAAAAATTTTGGGACCAAAAAAATTTTGAGCCAAAAAAAAAGTTTGAAAAATTTTGGGACCAAAAAAACTTCGAAAAAATTTTGACCCAAAAAAAAGTTTGAAAAATTTTGGGACCAAAAAAATTTTGACCCAAAAAAAACTTCGAAAAAATTTTGACCCAAAAAAAAGTTTGAAAAATTTTGGGACCAAAAAAATTTTGAGCCAAAAAAAAGTTTGAAAAATTTTGGGACCAAAAAAATTTTGACCCAAAAAAAACTTCGAAAAATTTTGGGACCAAAAAATATTTGAGTCAAAAAAAAGTTCGAAAAATTTTGGGACCAAAAAAATTTTGACCCAAAAAAAACTTCGAAAAATTTTGGGACCAAAAAAATTTTGACCCAAAAAAAACTTCGAAAAATTTTGGGACCAAAAAAAATTTGACTCAAAAAAAAGTTTGAAAAATTTTGGGACCAAAAAAATTTTGACCCAAAAAAAACTTCGAAAAATTTTGGGACCAAAAAAATTTGACCCAAAAAAAAGTTTGAAAAATTTTGGGACCAAAAAAATTTTGAGCCAAAAAAAAGTTTGAAAAATTTTGGGACCAAAAAAATTTTGAGCCAAAAAAAGTTTGAAAAATTTTGGGACCAAAAAAAATTTGACCCAAAAAAAAGTTTGAAAAATTTTGGGACCAAAAAAATTTTGAGCCAAAAAAAAAGTTTGAAAAATTTTGGGACCAAAAAAACTTCGAAAATATTTTGACCCAAAAAAAAGTTTGAAAAATTTTGGGACCAAAAAAATTTTGACCCAAAAAAAACTTCGAAAAAATTTTGACCCAAAAAAAAGTTTGAAAAATTTTGGGACCAAAAAAATTTTGAGCCAAAAAAAAGTTTGAAAAATTTTGGGACCAAAAAAATTTTGACCCAAAAAAAACTTCTAAAAATTTTGGGACCAAAAAAATTTTGAGTCAAAAAAAAGTTTGAAAAATTTTGGGACCAAAAAAATTTTGACCCAAAAAAAACTTCGAAAAATTTTGGGACCAAAAAAATATGACCCAAAAAAAAGTTTGAAAAATTTTGGGACCAAAAAAATTTTGAGCCAAAAAAAAGTTTGAAAAATTTTGGGACCAAAAAAAATTTGTCCCAAAAAAAAGTTTGAAAAATTTTGGGACCAAAAAAATTTTGACCCAAAAAAAAGTTTGAAAAATTTTGGGACCAAAAAAATTTTGAGCCAAAAAAAAAGTTTGAAAAATTTTGGGACCAAAAAAACTTCGAAAAAATTTTGACCCAAAAAAAACTTCGAAAAATTTTGGGACCAAAAAAATTTTGAGCCAAAAAAAACTTCGAAAAATTTTGGGACCAAAAAAATTTTGACCCAAAAAAAAGTTTGAAAAATTTTGGGACCAAAAAAATTTTGACCCAAAAAAAACTTCGAAAAAATTTTGACCCAAAAAAAAGTTTGAAAAATTTTGGGACCAAAAAAATTTTGAGCCAAAAAAAAGTTTGAAAAATTTTGGGACCAAAAAAAATTTTGACCCAAAAAAAACTTCTAAAAATTTTGGGACCAAAAAAAATTTGAGTCAAAAAAAAAGTTTGAAAAATTTTGGGACCAAAAAAACTTCGAAAAAATTTTGACCCAAAAAAAAGTTTGAAAAATTTTGGGACCAAAAAAATTTTGACCCAAAAAAAACTTCGAAAAAATTTTGACCCAAAAAAAAGTTTGAAAAATTTTGGGACCAAAAAAATTTTGAGCCAAAAAAAAGTTTGAAAAATTTTGGGACCAAAAAAATTTTGACCCAAAAAAAACTTCTAAAAATTTTGGGACCAAAAAAAATTTGAGTCAAAAAAAAGTTTGAAAAATTTTGGGACCAAAAAAATTTTGACCCAAAAAAAACTTCGAAAAATTTTGGGACCAAAAAAATTTGACCCAAAAAAAAGTTTGAAAAATTTTGGGACCAAAAACATTTTGAGCCAAAAAAAAGGTTGAAAAATTTTGGGACCAAAAAAATTTTGAGCCAAAAAAAAGTTTGAAAAATTTTGGGACCAAAAAAATTTTGAGCCAAAAAAAAAGTTTGAAAAATTTTGGGACCAAAAAAACTTCGAAAAAATTTTGACCCAAAAAAAAGTTTGAAAAATTTTGGGACCAAAAAAATTTTGACCCAAAAAAAACTTCGAAAAAATTTTGACCCAAAAAAAAGTTTGAAAAATTTTGGGACCAAAAAAATTTTGAGCCAAAAAAAAGTTTGAAAAATTTTGGGACCAAAAAAAATTTGACCCAAAAAAAACTTCTAAAAATTTTGGGACCAAAAAAAATTTGAGTCAAAAAAAAAGTTTGAAAAATTTTGGGACCAAAAAAACTTCGAAAAAATTTTGACCCAAAAAAAAGTTTGAAAAATTTTGGGACCAAAAAAATTTTGACCCAAAAAAAACTTCGAAAAAATTTTGACCCAAAAAAAAGTTTGAAAAATTTTGGGACCAAAAAAATTTTGAGCCAAAAAAAAGTTTGAAAAATTTTGGGACCAAAAAAATTTTGACCCAAAAAAAACTTCTAAAAATTTTGGGACCAAAAAAAATTTGAGTCAAAAAAAAGTTCGAAAAATTTTGGGACCAAAAAATTTTGACCCAAAAAAAGTTTGAAAAATTTTGGGACCAAAAACATTTTGTGCCAAAAAAAAAGGTTGAAAAATTTTGGGACCAAAAAAATTTTGAGCCAAAAAAAAGTTTGAAAAATTTTGGGACCAAAAAAAATTTGAGCCAAAAAAAAGTTTGAAAAATTTTGGGACCAAAAAAATTTTGACCCAAAAAAAAGTTTGAAAAATTTTGGGACCAAAAAAATTTTGAGCCAAAAAAAAAGTTTGAAAAATTTTGGGACCAAAAAAACTTCGAAAAAATTTTGACCCAAAAAAAAGTTTGAAAAATTTTGGGACCAAAAAAATTTTGACCCAAAAAAAACTTCGAAAAAATTTTGACCCAAAAAAAAGTTTGAAAAATTTTGGGACCAAAAAAATTTTGAGCCAAAAAAAAGTTTGAAAAATTTTGGGACCAAAAAAATTTTGACCCAAAAAAAACTTCTAAAAATTTTGGGACCAAAAAAATTTTGACCCAAAAAAAACTTCGAAAAATTTTGGGACCAAAAAAATTTTGACCCAAAAAAAACTTCGAAAAATTTTGGGACCAAAAAAATTTTGACCCAAAAAAAATTTCGAAAAATTTTGGGACCAAAAAAAATTTGACCCAAAAAAAAAACTTCGAAAAATTTTGGGACCAAAAAAAATTTGACCCAAAAAAAAGTTTGAAAAATTTTGGGACCAAAAAAATTTTGAGCCAAAAAAAAGTTTGAAAAATTTTGGGACCAAAAAAAATTTGACCCAAAAAAAAGTTTGAAAAATTTTGGGACCAAAAAAATTTTGACCCAAAAAAAAGTTTGAAAAATTTTGGGACCAAAAAAATTTTGAGCCAAAAAAAAAGTTTGAAAAATTTTGGGACCAAAAAAACTTCGAAAAAATTTTGACCCAAAAAAAAGTTTGAAAAATTTTGGGACCAAAAAAATTTTGACCCAAAAAAAAGTTTGAAAAATTTTGGGACCAAAAAAATTTGAGCCAAAAAAAAGTTTGAAAAATTTTGGGACCAAAAAAAATTTGACCCAAAAAAAAGTTTGAAAAATTTTGGGACCAAAAAAAATTTGACCCAAAAAAAAGTTTGAAAAATTTTGGGACCAAAAAAATTTTGAGCCAAAAAAAAGTTTGAAAAATTTTGGGACCAAAAAAAATTTGACCCAAAAAAAAGTTTGAAAAATTTTGGGACCAAAAAAATTTTGACCCAAAAAAAAGTTTGAAAAATTTTGGGACCAAAAAAATTTTGAGCCAAAAAAAAAGTTTGAAAAATTTTGGGACCAAAAAAACTTCGAAAAAATTTTGACCCAAAAAAAAGTTTGAAAAATTTTGGGACCAAAAAAATTTTGACCCAAAAAAAACTTCAAAAAAATTTTGACCCAAAAAAAAGTTTGAAAAATTTTGGGACCAAAAAAATTTTGAGCCAAAAAAAAGTTTGAAAAATTTTGGGACCAAAAAAATTTTGACCCAAAAAAAACTTCGAAAAATTTTGGGACCAAAAAAAATTTGAGTCAAAAAAAAGTTCGAAAAATTTTGGGACCAAAAAAATTTTGACCCAAAAAAAACTTCGAAAAATTTTGGGACCAAAAAAATTTTGACCAAAAAAAAACTTCGAAAAATTTTGGGACCAAAAAAAATTTGACCCAAAAAAAAGTTCGAAAAATTTTGGGACCAAAAAAATTTTGAGCCAAAAAAAAAGTTTGAAAAATTTTGGGACCAAAATTTTGACCCAAAAAAAAGTTTGAAAAATTTTGGGACCAAAAAAATTTTGACCCAAAAAAAACTTCGAAAAAATTTTGACCCAAAAAAAAGTTTGAAAAATTTTGGGACCAAAAAAATTTTGAGCCAAAAAAAAGTTTGAAAAATTTTAGGACCAAAAAAATTTTGACCCAAAAAAAACTTCTAAAAATTTTGGGACCAAAAAAAATTTGAGTCAAAAAAAAAGTTTGAAAAATTTTGGGACCAAAAAAACTTCGAAAAAATTTTGACCCAAAAAAAAGTTTGAAAAATTTTGGGACCAAAAAAATTTTGACCCAAAAAAAAACTTCGAAAGAATTTTGACCCAAAAAAAAGTTTGAAAAATTTTGGGACCAAAAAAATTTTGAGCCAAAAAAAAGTTTGAAAAATTTTGGGACCAAAAAAATTTTGACCCAAAAAAAACTTCTAAAAATTTTGGGACCAAAAAAAATTTGAGTCAAAAAAAAGTTCGAAAAATTTTGGGACCAAAAAATTTTGACCCAAAAAAAAGTTTGAAAAATTTTGGGACCAAAAACATTTTGAGCCAAAAAAAAAGGTTGAAAAATTTTGGGACCAAAAAAATTTTGAGCCAAAAAAAAGTTTGAAAAATTTTGGGACCAAAAAAAATTTGACCCAAAAAAAAGTTTGAAAAATTTTGGGACCAAAAAAATTTTGACCCAAAAAAAAGTTTGAAAAATTTTGGGACCAAAAAAATTTTGAGCCAAAAAAAAAGTTTGAAAAATTTTGGGACCAAAAAAACTTCGAAAAAATTTTGACCCAAAAAAAAGTTTGAAAAATTTTAGGACCAAAAAAATTTTGACCCAAAAAAAACTTCGAAAAAATTTTGACCCAAAAAAAAGTTTGAAAAATTTTGGGACCAAAAAAATTTTGAGCCAAAAAAAAGTTTGAAAAATTTTGGGACCAAAAAAATTTTGACCGAAAAAAAACTTCTAAAAATTTTGGGACCAAAAAAATTTTGACCCAAAAAAAACTTCGAAAAATTTTGGGACCAAAAAAATTTTGACCCAAAAAAAATTTCGAAAAATTTTGGGACCAAAAAAATTTTGACCCAAAAAAAAACTTCGAAAAATTTTGGGACCAAAAAAATTTTGACCCAAAAAAAACTTCGAAAAATTTTGGGACCAAAAAAATTTTGACCCAAAAAAAATTTCGAAAAATTTTGGGACCAAAAAAATTTTGACCCAAAAAAAAACTTCAAAAAATTTTGGGACCAAAAAAAATTTGACCCAAAAAAAAGTTTGAAAATTTTTGGGACCAAAAAAATTTTGAGCCAAAAAAAAGTTTGAAAAATTTTGGGACCAAAAAAAATTTGACCCAAAAAAAAGTTTGAAAAATTTTGGGACCAAAAAAATTTTGACCCAAAAAAAAGTTTGAAAAATTTTGGGACCAAAAAAACTTCGAAAATATTTTGACCCAAAAAAAAGTTTGAAAAATTTTGGGACCAAAAAAATTTTGACCCAAAAAAAACTTCGAAAAAATTTTGACCCAAAAAAAAGTTTGAAAAATTTTGGGACCAAAAAAATTTTGAGCCAAAAAAAAGTTTGAAAAATTTTGGGACCAAAAAAATTTTGACCCAAAAAAAACTTCTAAAAATTTTGGGACCAAAAAAAATTTGAGTCAAAAAAAAGTTTGAAAAATTTTGGGACCAAAAAAATTTTGACCCAAAAAAAACTTCGAAAAATTTTGGGACCAAAAAAATTTGACCCAAAAAAAAGTTTGAAAAATTTTGGGACCAAAAAAATTTTGAGCCAAAAAAAAGTTTGAAAAATTTTGGGACCAAAAAAAATTTGACCCAAAAAAAAGTTTGAAAAATTTTGGGACCAAAAAAATTTTGACCCAAAAAAAAGTTTGAAAAATTTTGGGACCAAAAAAATTTTGAGCCAAAAAAAAAGTTTGAAAAATTTTGGGACCAAAAAAACTTCGAAAAAATTTTGGGACCAAAAAAAACTTCGAAAAATTTTGGGACCAAAAAAATTTTGAGCCAAAAAAAACTTCGAAAAATTTTGGGACCAAAAAAATTTTGACCCAAAAAAAAGTTTGAAAAATTTTGGGACCAAAAAAATTTTGACCCAAAAAAAACTTCGAAAAAATTTTGACCCAAAAAAAAGTTTGAAAAATTTTGGGACCAAAAAAATTTTGAGCCAAAAAAAAGTTTGAAAAATTTTGGGACCAAAAAAATTTTGACCCAAAAAAAACTTCTAAAAATTTTGGGACCAAAAAAAATTTGAGTCAAAAAAAAGTTTGAAAAATTTTGGGACCAAAAAAATTTTGACCCAAAAAAAACTTCGAAAAATTTTGGGACCAAAAAAATTTGACCCAAAAAAAAGTTTGAAAAATTTTGGGACCAAAAAAATTTTGAGCCAAAAAAAAGTTTGAAAAATTTTGGGACCAAAAAAAATTTGACCCAAAAAAAAGTTTGAAAAATTTTGGGACCAAAAAAATTTTGACCCAAAAAAAAGTTTGAAAAATTTTGGGACCAAAAAAATTTTGAGCCAAAAAAAAAGTTTGAAAAATTTTGGGACCAAAAAAACTTCGAAAAAATTTTGGGACCAAAAAAAACTTCGAAAAATTTTGGGACCAAAAAAATTTTGAGCCAAAAAAAACTTCGAAAAATTTTGGGACCAAAAAAATTTTGACCCAAAAAAAAGTTTGAAAAATTTTGGGACCAAAAAAATTTTGACCCAAAAAAAACTTCGAAAAAATTTTGACCCAAAAAAAAGTTTGAAAAATTTTGGGACCAAAAAAATTTTGAGCCAAAAAAAAGTTTGAAAAATTTTGGGACCAAAAAAATTTTGACCCAAAAAAAACTTCTAAAAATTTTGGGACCAAAAAAAATTTGAGTCAAAAAAAAAGTTTGAAAAATTTTGGGACCAAAAAAACTTCGAAAAAATTTTGACCCAAAAAAAAGTTTGAAAAATTTTGGGACCAAAAAAATTTTGACCCAAAAAAAACTTCGAAAAAATTTTGACCCAAAAAAAAGTTTGAAAAATTTTGGGACCAAAAAAATTTTGAGCCAAAAAAAAGTTTGAAAAATTTTGGGACCAAAAAAATTTTGACCCAAAAAAAACTTCTAAAAATTTTGGGACCAAAAAAAATTTGAGTCAAAAAAAAGTTTGAAAAATTTTGGGACCAAAAAAATTTTGACCCAAAAAAAACTTCGAAAAATTTTGGGACCAAAAAAATTTGACCCAAAAAAAAGTTTGAAAAATTTTGGGACCAAAAAAATTTTGACCCAAAAAAAAGTTTGAAAAATTTTGGGACCAAAAAAATTTTGAGCCAAAAAAAAAGTTTGAAAAATTTTGGGACCAAAAAAACTTCGAAAAAATTTTGGGACCAAAAAAAACTTCGAAAAATTTTGGGACCAAAAAAATTTTGAGCCAAAAAAAACTTCGAAAAATTTTGGGACCAAAAAAATTTTGACCCAAAAAAAAGTTTGAAAAATTTTGGGACCAAAAAAATTTTGACCCAAAAAAAACTTCGAAAAAATTTTGACCCAAAAAAAAGTTTGAAAAATTTTGGGACCAAAAAAATTTTGAGCCAAAAAAAATTTGAAAAATTTTGGGACCAAAAAAATTTTGACCCAAAAAAAACTTCTAAAAATTTTGGGACCAAAAAAAATTTGAGTCAAAAAAAAAGTTTGAAAAATTTTGGGACCAAAAAAACTTCGAAAAAATTTTGACCCAAAAAAAAGTTTGAAAAATTTTGGGACCAAAAAAATTTTGACCCAAAAAAAACTTCGAAAAAATTTTGACCCAAAAAAAAGTTTGAAAAATTTTGGGACCAAAAAAATTTTGAGCCAAAAAAAAGTTTGAAAAATTTTGGGACCAAAAAAATTTTGACCCAAAAAAAACTTCTAAAAATTTTGGGACCAAAAAAAAATTGAGTCAAAAAAAAGTTTGAAAAATTTTGGGACCAAAAAAATTTTGACCCAAAAAAAACTTCGAAAAATTTTGGGACCAAAAAAATTTGACCCAAAAAAAAGTTTGAAAAATTTTGGGACCAAAAACATTTTGAGCCAAAAAAAAGGTTGAAAAATTTTGGGACCAAAAAAATTTTGAGCCAAAAAAAAGTTTGAAAAATTTTGGGACCAAAAAAATTTTGAGCCAAAAAAAAAGTTTGAAAAATTTTGGGACCAAAAAAACTTCGAAAAAATTTTGACCCAAAAAAAAGTTTGAAAAATTTTGGGACCAAAAAAATTTTGACCCAAAAAAAACTTCGAAAAAATTTTGACCCAAAAAAAAGTTTGAAAAATTTTGGGACCAAAAAAATTTTGAGCCAAAAAAAAGTTTGAAAAATTTTGGGACCAAAAAAATTTTGACCCAAAAAAAACTTCTAAAAATTTTGGGACCAAAAAAAATTTGAGTCAAAAAAAAAGTTAGAAAAATTTTGGGACCAAAAAAACTTCGAAAAAATTTTGACCCAAAAAAAAGTTTGAAAAATTTTGGGACCAAAAAAATTTTGACCCAAAAAAAACTTCGAAAAAATTTTGACCCAAAAAAAAGTTTGAAAAATTTTGGGACCAAAAAAATTTTGAGCCAAAAAAAAGTTTGAAAAATTTTGGGACCAAAAAAATTTTGACCCAAAAAAAACTTCTAAAAATTTTGGGACCAAAAAAAATTTGAGTCAAAAAAAAGTTCGAAAAATTTTGGGACCAAAAAATTTTGACCCAAAAAAAAGTTTGAAAAATTTTGGGACCAAAAACATTTTGAGCCAAAAAAAAAGGTTGAAAAATTTTGGGACCAAAAAAATTTTGAGCCAAAAAAAAGTTTGAAAAATTTTGGGACCAAAAAAAATTTGACCCAAAAAAAAGTTGGAAAAATTTTGGGACCAAAAAAATTTTGACCCAAAAAAAAGTTTGAAAAATTTTGGGACCAAAAAAATTTTGAGCCAAAAAAAAAGTTTGAAAAATTTTGGGACCAAAAAAACTTCGAAAAAATTTTGACCCAAAAAAAAGTTTGAAAAATTTTGGGACCAAAAAAATTTTGAGCCAAAAAAAACTTCGAAAAATTTTGGGACCAAAAAAATATGACCCAAAAAAAAGTTTGAAAAATTTTGGGACCAAAAAAATTTTGAGCCAAAAAAAAGTTTGAAAAATTTTGGGACCAAAAAAAATTTGTCCCAAAAAAAAGTTTGAAAAATTTTGGGACCAAAAAAATTTTGACCCAAAAAAAAGTTTGAAAAATTTTGGGACCAAAAAAATTTTGAGCCAAAAAAAAAGTTTGAAAAATTTTGGGACCAAAAAAACTTCGAAAAAATTTTGACCCAAAAAAAACTTCGAAAAATTTTGGGACCAAAAAAATTTTGAGCCAAAAAAAACTTCGAAAAATTTTGGGACCAAAAAAATTTTGACCCAAAAAAAAGTTTGAAAAATTTTGGGACCAAAAAAATTTTGACCCAAAAAAAACTTCGAAAAAATTTTGACCCAAAAAAAAGTTTGAAAAATTTTGGGACCAAAAAAATTTTGACCCAAAAAAAAGTTTGAAAAATTTTGGGACCAAAAAAATTTTGACCCAAAAAAAACTTCGAAAAAATTTTGACCCAAAAAAAAGTTTGAAAAATTTTGGGACCAAAAAAATTTTGAGCCAAAAAAAAGTTTGAAAAATTTTGGGACCAAAAAAATTTTGACCCAAAAAAAACTTCTAAAAATTTTGGGACCAAAAAAAATTTGAGTCAAAAAAAAAGTTTGAAAAATTTTGGGACCAAAAAAACTTCGAAAAAATTTTGACCCAAAAAAAAGTTTGAAAAATTTTGGGACCAAAAAAATTTTGACCCAAAAAAAACTTCGAAAAAATTTTGACCCAAAAAAAAGTTTGAAAAATTTTGGGACCAAAAAAATTTTGAGCCAAAAAAAAGTTTGAAAAATTTTGGGACCAAAAAAATTTTGACCCAAAAAAAACTTCTAAAAATTTTGGGACCAAAAAAAATTTGAGTCAAAAAAAAGTTTGAAAAATTTTGGGACCAAAAAAATTTTGACCCAAAAAAAACTTCGAAAAATTTTGGGACCAAAAAAATTTGACCCAAAAAAAAGTTTGAAAAATTTTGGCACCAAAAACATTTTGAGCCAAAAAAAAGGTTGAAAAATTTTGGGACCAAAAAAATTTTGAGCCAAAAAAAAGTTTGAAAAATTTTGGGACCAAAAAAATTTTGAGCCAAAAAAAAAGTTTGAAAAATTTTGGGACCAAAAAAACTTCGAAAAAATTTTGACCCAAAAAAAAGTTTGAAAAATTTTGGGACCAAAAAAATTTTGACCCAAAAAAAACTTCGAAAAAATTTTGACCCAAAAAAAAGTTTGAAAAATTTTGGGACCAAAAAAATTTTGAGCCAAAAAAAAGTTTGAAAAATTTTGGGACCAAAAAAATTTTGACCCAAAAAAAACTTCTAAAAATTTTGGGACCAAAAAAAATTTGAGTCAAAAAAAAAGTTAGAAAAATTTTGGGACCAAAAAAACTTCGAAAAAATTTTGACCCAAAAAAAAGTTTGAAAAATTTTGGGACCAAAAAAATTTTGACCCAAAAAAAACTTCGAAAAAATTTTGACCCAAAAAAAAGTTTGAAAAATTTTGGGACCAAAAAAATTTTGAGCCAAAAAAAAGTTTGAAAAATTTTGGGACCAAAAAAATTTTGACCCAAAAAAAACTTCTAAAAATTTTGGGACCAAAAAAAATTTGAGTCAAAAAAAAGTTCGAAAAATTTTGGGACCAAAAAATTTTGACCCAAAAAAAAGTTTGAAAAATTTTGGGACCAAAAACATTTTGAGCCAAAAAAAAAGGTTGAAAAATTTTGGGACCAAAAAAATTTTGAGCCAAAAAAAAGTTTGAAAAATTTTGGGACCAAAAAAAATTTGACCCAAAAAAAAGTTTGAAAAATTTTGGGACCAAAAAAATTTTGACCCAAAAAAAAGTTTGAAAAATTTTGGGACCAAAAAAAATTTGAGCCAAAAAAAAAGTTTGAAAAATTTTGGGACCAAAAAAACTTCGAAAAAATTTTGACCCAAAAAAAAGTTTGAAAAATTTTGGGACCAAAAAAATTTTGAGCCAAAAAAAACTTCGAAAAATTTTGGGACCAAAAAAATATGACCCAAAAAAAAGTTTGAAAAATTTTGGGACCAAAAAAATTTTGAGCCAAAAAAAAGTTTGAAAAATTTTGGGACCAAAAAAAATTTGTCCCAAAAAAAAGTTTGAAAAATTTTGGGACCAAAAAAATTTTGACCCAAAAAAAAGTTTGAAAAATTTTGGGACCAAAAAAGTTTTGAGCCAAAAAAAAAGTTTGAAAAATTTTGGGACCAAAAAAACTTCGAAAAAATTTTGACCCAAAAAAAACTTCGAAAAATTTTGGGACCAAAAAAATTTTGAGCCAAAAAAAACTTCGAAAAATTTTGGGACCAAAAAAATTTTGACCCAAAAAAAAGTTTGAAAAATTTTGGGACCAAAAAAATTTTGACCCAAAAAAAACTTCGAAAAAATTTTGACCCAAAAAATAGTTTGAAAAATTTTGGGACCAAAAAAATTTTGAGCCAAAAAAAAGTTTGAAAAATTTTGGGACCAAAAAAATTTTGACCCAAAAAAAACTTCTAAAAATTTTGGGACCAAAAAAAATTTGAGTCAAAAAAAAAGTTTGAAAAATTTTGGGACCAAAAAAACTTTGAAAAAATTTTGACCCAAAAAAAAGTTTGAAAAATTTTGGGACCAAAAAAATTTTGACCCAAAAAAAACTTCGAAAAAATTTTGACCCAAAAAAAAGTTTGAAAAATTTTGGGACCAAAAAAATTTTGAGCCAAAAAAAAGTTTGAAAAATTTTGGGACCAAAAAAATTTTGACCCAAAAAAAACTTCTAAAAATTTTGGGACCAAAAAAAATTTGAGTCAAAAAAAAGTTTGAAAAATTTTGGGACCAAAAAAATTTTGACCCAAAAAAAACTTCGAAAAATTTTGGGACCAAAAAAATTTGACCCAAAAAAAAGTTTGAAAAATTTTGGGACCAAAAACATTTTGAGCCAAAAAAAAGGTTGAAAAATTTTGGGACCAAAAAAATTTTGAGCCAAAAAAAAGTTTGAAAAATTTTGGGACCAAAAAAATTTTGAGCCAAAAAAAAAGTTTGAAAAATTTTGGGACCAAAAAAACTTCGAAAAAATTTTGACCCAAAAAAAAGTTTGAAAAATTTTGGGACCAAAAAAATTTTGACCCAAAAAAAACTTAGAAAAAATTTTGGGACCAAAAAAAATTTGAGTCAAAAAAAAAGTTTGAAAAATTTTGGGACCAAAAAAATTTTGAGCCAAAAAAAAGTTTGAAAAATTTTGGGACCAAAAAAATTTTGACCCAAAAAAAACTTCTAAAAATTTTGGGACCAAAAAAAATTTGAGTCAAAAAAAAAGTTTGAAAAATTTTGGGACCAAAAAAACTTCGAAAAAATTTTGACCCAAAAAAAAGTTTGAAAAATTTTGGGACCAAAAAAATTTTGACCCAAAAAAAACTTCGAAAAAATTTTGACCCAAAAAAAAGTTTGAAAAATTTTGGGACCAAAAAAATTTTGAGCCAAAAAAAAGTTTGAAAAATTTTGGGACCAAAAAAATTTTGACCCAAAAAAAACTTCTAAAAATTTTGGGACCAAAAAAAATTTGAGTCAAAAAAAAGTTCGAAAAATTTTGGGACCAAAAAATTTTGACCCAAAAAAAAGTTTGAAAAATTTTGGGACCAAAAACATTTTGTGCCAAAAAAAAAGGTTGAAAAATTTTGGGACCAAAAAAATTTTGAGCCAAAAAAAAGTTTGAAAAATTTTGGGACCAAAAAAAATTTGACCCAAAAAAAAGATTGAAAAATTTTGGGACCAAAAAAATTTTGACCCAAAAAAAAGTTTGAAAAATTTTGGGACCAAAAAAATTTTGAGCCAAAAAAAAAGTTTGAAAAATTTTGGGACCAAAAAAACTTCGAAAAAATTTTGACCCAAAAAAAAGTTTGAAAAATTTTGGGACCAAAAAAATTTTGACCCAAAAAAAACTTCGAAAAAATTTTGACCCAAAAAAAAGTTTGAAAAATTTTGGGACCAAAAAAATTTTGAGCCAAAAAAAAGTTTGAAAAATTTTGGGACCAAAAAAATTTTGACCCAAAAAAAACTTCTAAAAATTTTGGGACCAAAAAAATTTTGACCCAAAAAAAACTTCTAAAAATTTTGGGACCAAAAAAATTTTGACCCAAAAAAAACTTCGAAAAATTTTGGAACCAAAAAAATTTTGACCCAAAAAAAATTTCGAAAAATTTTGGGACCAAAAAAATTTTGACCCAAAAAAAAACT
Source organism: Astyanax mexicanus (assembly GCF_023375975.1). Lineage (NCBI taxonomy): Eukaryota > Metazoa > Chordata > Actinopteri > Characiformes > Acestrorhamphidae > Astyanax > Astyanax mexicanus. The sequence continues at coordinate 68,150,407 of NC_064408.1, read as the reverse complement.
TCGAAAAATTTTGGGACCAAAAAAAATTTGACCCAAAAAAAAGTTTGAAAAATTTTGGGACCAAAAAAATTTTGAGCCAAAAAAAAGTTTGAAAAATTTTGGGACCAAAAAAAATTTGACCCAAAAAAAAGTTTGAAAAATTTTGGGACCAAAAAAATTTTGACCCAAAAAAAAGTTTGAAAAATTTTGGGACCAAAAAAATTTTGAGCCAAAAAAAAAGTTTGAAAAATTTTGGGACCAAAAAAACTTCGAAAAAATTTTGACCCAAAAAAAAGTTTGAAAAATTTTGGGACCAAAAAAATTTTGACCCAAAAAAAACTTCGAAAAAATTTTGACCCAAAAAAAAGTTTGAAAAATTTTGGGACCAAAAAAATTTGAGCCAAAAAAAAGTTTGAAAAATTTTGGGACCAAAAAAAATTTGACCCAAAAAAAAGTTTGAAAAATTTTGGGACCAAAAAAAATTTGACCCAAAAAAAAGTTTGAAAAATTTTGGGACCAAAAAAATTTTGAGCCAAAAAAAAGTTTGAAAAATTTTGGGACCAAAAAAAATTTGACCCAAAAAAAACTTCTAAAAATTTTGGGACCAAAAAAAATTTGAGTCAAAAAAAAAGTTAGAAAAATTTTGGGACCAAAAAAACTTCGAAAAAATTTTGACCCAAAAAAAAGTTTGAAAAATTTTGGGACCAAAAAAATTTTGACCCAAAAAAAACTTCGAAAAAATTTTGACCCAAAAAAAAGTTTGAAAAATTTTGGGACCAAAAAAATTTTGAGCCAAAAAAAAGTTTGAAAAATTTTGGGACCAAAAAAATTTTGACCCAAAAAAAACTTCTAAAAATTTTGGGACCAAAAAAAATTTGAGTCAAAAAAAAGTTCGAAAAATTTTGGGACCAAAAAATTTTGACCCAAAAAAAAGTTTGAAAAATTTTGGGACCAAAAACATTTTGAGCCAAAAAAAAAGGTTGAAAAATTTTGGGACCAAAAAAATTTTGAGCCAAAAAAAAGTTTGAAAAATTTTGGGACCAAAAAAAATTTGACCCAAAAAAAAGTTTGAAAAATTTTGGGACCAAAAAAATTTTGACCCAAAAAAAAGTTTGAAAAATTTTGGGACCAAAAAAAATTTGAGCCAAAAAAAAAGTTTGAAAAATTTTGGGACCAAAAAAACTTCGAAAAAATTTTGACCCAAAAAAAAGTTTGAAAAATTTTGGGACCAAAAAAATTTTGAGCCAAAAAAAACTTCGAAAAATTTTGGGACCAAAAAAATATGACCCAAAAAAAAGTTTGAAAAATTTTGGGACCAAAAAAATTTTGAGCCAAAAAAAAGTTTGAAAAATTTTGGGACCAAAAAAAATTTGTCCCAAAAAAAAGTTTGAAAAATTTTGGGACCAAAAAAATTTTGACCCAAAAAAAAGTTTGAAAAATTTTGGGACCAAAAAAGTTTTGAGCCAAAAAAAAAGTTTGAAAAATTTTGGGACCAAAAAAACTTCGAAAAAATTTTGACCCAAAAAAAACTTCGAAAAATTTTGGGACCAAAAAAATTTTGAGCCAAAAAAAACTTCGAAAAATTTTGGGACCAAAAAAATTTTGACCCAAAAAAAAGTTTGAAAAATTTTGGGACCAAAAAAATTTTGACCCAAAAAAAACTTCGAAAAAATTTTGACCCAAAAAATAGTTTGAAAAATTTTGGGACCAAAAAAATTTTGAGCCAAAAAAAAGTTTGAAAAATTTTGGGACCAAAAAAATTTTGACCCAAAAAAAACTTCTAAAAATTTTGGGACCAAAAAAAATTTGAGTCAAAAAAAAAGTTTGAAAAATTTTGGGACCAAAAAAACTTTGAAAAAATTTTGACCCAAAAAAAAGTTTGAAAAATTTTGGGACCAAAAAAATTTTGACCCAAAAAAAACTTCGAAAAAATTTTGACCCAAAAAAAAGTTTGAAAAATTTTGGGACCAAAAAAATTTTGAGCCAAAAAAAAGTTTGAAAAATTTTGGGACCAAAAAAATTTTGACCCAAAAAAAACTTCTAAAAATTTTGGGACCAAAAAAAATTTGAGTCAAAAAAAAGTTTGAAAAATTTTGGGACCAAAAAAATTTTGACCCAAAAAAAACTTCGAAAAATTTTGGGACCAAAAAAATTTGACCCAAAAAAAAGTTTGAAAAATTTTGGGACCAAAAACATTTTGAGCCAAAAAAAAGGTTGAAAAATTTTGGGACCAAAAAAATTTTGAGCCAAAAAAAAGTTTGAAAAATTTTGGGACCAAAAAAATTTTGAGCCAAAAAAAAAGTTTGAAAAATTTTGGGACCAAAAAAACTTCGAAAAAATTTTGACCCAAAAAAAAGTTTGAAAAATTTTGGGACCAAAAAAATTTTGACCCAAAAAAAACTTAGAAAAAATTTTGGGACCAAAAAAAATTTGAGTCAAAAAAAAAGTTTGAAAAATTTTGGGACCAAAAAAATTTTGAGCCAAAAAAAAGTTTGAAAAATTTTGGGACCAAAAAAATTTTGACCCAAAAAAAACTTCTAAAAATTTTGGGACCAAAAAAAATTTGAGTCAAAAAAAAAGTTTGAAAAATTTTGGGACCAAAAAAACTTCGAAAAAATTTTGACCCAAAAAAAAGTTTGAAAAATTTTGGGACCAAAAAAATTTTGACCCAAAAAAAACTTCGAAAAAATTTTGACCCAAAAAAAAGTTTGAAAAATTTTGGGACCAAAAAAATTTTGAGCCAAAAAAAAGTTTGAAAAATTTTGGGACCAAAAAAATTTTGACCCAAAAAAAACTTCTAAAAATTTTGGGACCAAAAAAAATTTGAGTCAAAAAAAAGTTCGAAAAATTTTGGGACCAAAAAATTTTGACCCAAAAAAAAGTTTGAAAAATTTTGGGACCAAAAACATTTTGTGCCAAAAAAAAAGGTTGAAAAATTTTGGGACCAAAAAAATTTTGAGCCAAAAAAAAGTTTGAAAAATTTTGGGACCAAAAAAAATTTGACCCAAAAAAAAGATTGAAAAATTTTGGGACCAAAAAAATTTTGACCCAAAAAAAAGTTTGAAAAATTTTGGGACCAAAAAAATTTTGAGCCAAAAAAAAAGTTTGAAAAATTTTGGGACCAAAAAAACTTCGAAAAAATTTTGACCCAAAAAAAAGTTTGAAAAATTTTGGGACCAAAAAAATTTTGACCCAAAAAAAACTTCGAAAAAATTTTGACCCAAAAAAAAGTTTGAAAAATTTTGGGACCAAAAAAATTTTGAGCCAAAAAAAAGTTTGAAAAATTTTGGGACCAAAAAAATTTTGACCCAAAAAAAACTTCTAAAAATTTTGGGACCAAAAAAATTTTGACCCAAAAAAAACTTCTAAAAATTTTGGGACCAAAAAAATTTTGACCCAAAAAAAACTTCGAAAAATTTTGGAACCAAAAAAATTTTGACCCAAAAAAAATTTCGAAAAATTTTGGGACCAAAAAAATTTTGACCCAAAAAAAAACTTCGAAAAATTTTGGGACCAAAAAAAATTTGACCCAAAAAAAAGTTTGAAAAATTTTGGGACCAAAAAAATTTTGAGCCAAAAAAAAGTTTGAAAAATTTTGGGACCAAAAAAAATTTGACCCAAAAAAAAGTTTGAAAAATTTTGGGACCAAAAAAATTTTGACCCAAAAAAAAGTTTGAAAAATTTTGGGACCAAAAAAATTTTGAGCCAAAAAAAAAGTTTGAAAAATTTTGGGACCAAAAAAACTTCGAAAAAATTTTGACCCAAAAAAAAGTTTGAAAAATTTTGGGACCAAAAAAATTTTGACCCAAAAAAAACTTCGAAAAAATTTTGACCCAAAAAAAAGTTTGAAAAATTTTGGGACCAAAAAAATTTGAGCCAAAAAAAAGTTTGAAAAATTTTGGGACCAAAAAAAATTTGACCCAAAAAAAAGTTTGAAAAATTTTGGGACCAAAAAAAATTTGACCCAAAAAAAAGTTTGAAAAATTTTGGGACCAAAAAAATTTTGAGCCAAAAAAAAGTTTGAAAAATTTTGGGACCAAAAAAAATTTGACCCAAAAAAAAGTTTGAAAAATTTTGGGACCAAAAAAATTTTGACCCAAAAAAAAGTTTGAAAAATTTTGGGACCAAAAAAATTTTGAGCCAAAAAAAAAGTTTGAAAAATTTTGGGACCAAAAAAACTTCGAAAAAATTTTGACCCAAAAAAAAGTTTGAAAAATTTTGGGACCAAAAAAATTTTGACCCAAAAAAAACTTCAAAAAAATTTTGACCCAAAAAAAAGTTTGAAAAATTTTGGGAACAAAAAAATTTTGAGCCAAAAAAAAGTTTGAAAAATTTTGGGACCAAAAAAATTTTGACCCAAAAAAAACTTCGAAAAATTTTGGGACCAAAAAAAATTTGAGTCAAAAAAAAGTTCGAAAAATTTTGGGACCAAAAAAATTTTGACCCAAAAAAACTTCGAAAAATTTTGGGACCAAAAAAATTTTGACCCAAAAAAAACTTCGAAAAATTTTGGGACCAAAAAAAATTTGACCCAAAAAAAAGTTCGAAAAATTTTGGGACCAAAAAAATTTTGAGCCAAAAAAAAAGTTTGAAAAATTTTGGGACCAAAAAAACTTCAAAAAAATTTTGACCCAAAAAAAAGTTTGAAAAATTTTGGGACCAAAAAAATTTTGACCCAAAAAAAACTTCGAAAAAATTTTGACCCAAAAAAAAGTTTGAAAAATTTTGGGACCAAAAAAATTTTGAGCCAAAAAAAAGTTTGAAAAATTTTAGGACCAAAAAAATTTTGACCCAAAAAAAACTTCTAAAAATTTTGGGACCAAAAAAAATTTGAGTCAAAAAAAAAGTTTGAAAAATTTTGGGACCAAAAAAACTTCGAAAAAATTTTGACCCAAAAAAAAGTTTGAAAAATTTTGGGACCAAAAAAATTTTGACCCAAAAAAAACTTCGAAAAAATTTTGACCCAAAAAAAAGTTTGAAAAATTTTGGGACCAAAAAAATTTTGAGCCAAAAAAAAGTTTGAAAAATTTTGGGACCAAAAAAATTTTGACCCAAAAAAAACTTCTAAAAATTTTGGGACCAAAAAAAATTTGAGTCAAAAAAAAGTTCGAAAAATTTTGGGACCAAAAAATTTTGACCCAAAAAAAAGTTTGAAAAATTTTGGGACCAAAAACATTTTGAGCCAAAAAAAAAGGTTGAAAAATTTTGGGACCAAAAAAATTTTGAGCCAAAAAAAAGTTTGAAAAATTTTGGGACCAAAAAAAATTTGACCCAAAAAAAAGTTTGAAAAATTTTGGGACCAAAAAAATTTTGACCCAAAAAAAAGTTTGAAAAATTTTGGGACCAAAAAAATTTTGAGCCAAAAAAAAAGTTTGAAAAATTTTGGGACCAAAAAAACTTCGAAAAAATTTTGACCCAAAAAAAAGTTTGAAAAATTTTGGGACCAAAAAAATTTTGACCCAAAAAAAACTTCGAAAAAATTTTGACCCAAAAAAAAGTTTGAAAAATTTTGGGACCAAAAAAATTTTGAGCCAAAAAAAAGTTTGAAAAATTTTGGGACCAAAAAAATTTTGACCCAAAAAAAACTTCTAAAAATTTTGGGACCAAAAAAATTTTGACCCAAAAAAAACTTCGAAAAATTTTGGGACCAAAAAAATTTTGACCCAAAAAAAATTTCGAAAAATTTTGGGACCAAAAAATTTTGACCCAAAAAAAAACTTCGAAAAATTTTGGGACCAAAAAAATTTTGACCCAAAAAAAACTTCGAAAAATTTTGGGACCAAAAAAATTTTGACCCAAAAAAAATTTCGAAAAATTTTGGGACCAAAAAAATTTTGACCCAAAAAAAAACTTCAAAAAATTTTGGGACCAAAAAAAATTTGACCCAAAAAAAAGTTTGAAAAATTTTGGGACCAAAAAAATTTTGAGCCAAAAAAAAGTTTGAAAAATTTTGGGACCAAAAAAAATTTGACCCAAAAAAAAGTTTGAAAAATTTTGGGACCAAAAAAATTTTGACCCAAAAAAAAGTTTGAAAAATTTTGGGACCAAAAAAACTTCGAAAATATTTTGACCCAAAAAAAAGTTTGAAAAATTTTGGGACCAAAAAAATTTTGACCCAAAAAAAACTTCGAAAAAATTTTGACCCAAAAAAAAGTTTGAAAAATTTTGGGACCAAAAAAATTTTGAGCCAAAAAAAAGTTTGAAAAATTTTGGGACCAAAAAAATTTTGACCCAAAAAAAACTTCTAAAAATTTTGGGACCAAAAAAAATTTGAGTCAAAAAAAAGTTTGAAAAATTTTGGGACCAAAAAAATTTTGACCCAAAAAAAACTTCGAAAAATTTTGGGACCAAAAAAATTTGACCCAAAAAAAAGTTTGAAAAATTTTGGGACCAAAAAAATTTTGAGCCAAAAAAAAGTTTGAAAAATTTTGGGACCAAAAAAAATTTGACCCAAAAAAAAGTTTGAAAAATTTTGGGACCAAAAAAATTTTGACCCAAAAAAAAGTTTGAAAAATTTTGGGACCAAAAAAATTTTGAGCCAAAAAAAAAGTTTGAAAAATTTTGGGACCAAAAAAATTTTGACCCAAAAAAAACTTCTAAAAATTTTGGGACCAAAAAAAATTTGAGTCAAAAAAAAAGTTTGAAAAATTTTGGGACCAAAAAAACTTTGAAAAAATTTTGACCCAAAAAAAAGTTTGAAAAATTTTGGGACCAAAAAAATTTTGACCCAAAAAAAACTTCGAAAAAATTTTGACCCAAAAAAAAGTTTGAAAAATTTTGGGACCAAAAAAATTTTGAGCCAAAAAAAAGTTTGAAAAATTTTGGGACCAAAAAAATTTTGACCCAAAAAAAACTTCTAAAAATTTTGGGACCAAAAAAAATTTGAGTCAAAAAAAAGTTTGAAAAATTTTGGGACCAAAAAAATTTTGACCCAAAAAAAACTTCGAAAAATTTTGGGACCAAAAAAATTTGACCCAAAAAAAAGTTTGAAAAATTTTGGGACCAAAAACATTTTGAGCCAAAAAAAAGGTTGAAAAATTTTGGGACCAAAAAAATTTTGAGCCAAAAAAAAGTTTGAAAAATTTTGGGACCAAAAAAATTTTGAGCCAAAAAAAAAGTTTGAAAAATTTTGGGACCAAAAAAACTTCGAAAAAATTTTGACCCAAAAAAAAGTTTGAAAAATTTTGGGACCAAAAAAATTTTGACCCAAAAAAAACTTAGAAAAAATTTTGGGACCAAAAAAAATTTGAGTCAAAAAAAAAGTTTGAAAAATTTTGGGACCAAAAAAATTTTGAGCCAAAAAAAAGTTTGAAAAATTTTGGGACCAAAAAAATTTTGACCCAAAAAAAACTTCTAAAAATTTTGGGACCAAAAAAAATTTGAGTCAAAAAAAAAGTTTGAAAAATTTTGGGACCAAAAAAACTTCGAAAAAATTTTGACCCAAAAAAAAGTTTGAAAAATTTTGGGACCAAAAAAATTTTGACCCAAAAAAAACTTCGAAAAAATTTTGACCCAAAAAAAAGTTTGAAAAATTTTGGGACCAAAAAAATTTTGAGCCAAAAAAAAGTTTGAAAAATTTTGGGACCAAAAAAATTTTGACCCAAAAAAAACTTCTAAAAATTTTGGGACCAAAAAAAATTTGAGTCAAAAAAAAGTTCGAAAAATTTTGGGACCAAAAAATTTTGACCCAAAAAAAAGTTTGAAAAATTTTGGGACCAAAAACATTTTGTGCCAAAAAAAAAGGTTGAAAAATTTTGGGACCAAAAAAATTTTGAGCCAAAAAAAAGTTTGAAAAATTTTGGGACCAAAAAAAATTTGACCCAAAAAAAAGATTGAAAAATTTTGGGACCAAAAAAATTTTGACCCAAAAAAAAGTTTGAAAAATTTTGGGACCAAAAAAATTTTGAGCCAAAAAAAAAGTTTGAAAAATTTTGGGACCAAAAAAACTTCGAAAAAATTTTGACCCAAAAAAAAGTTTGAAAAATTTTGGGACCAAAAAAATTTTGACCCAAAAAAAACTTCGAAAAAATTTTGACCCAAAAAAAAGTTTGAAAAATTTTGGGACCAAAAAAATTTTGAGCCAAAAAAAAGTTTGAAAAATTTTGGGACCAAAAAAATTTTGACCCAAAAAAAACTTCTAAAAATTTTGGGACCAAAAAAATTTTGACCCAAAAAAAACTTCTAAAAATTTTGGGACCAAAAAAATTTTGACCCAAAAAAAACTTCGAAAAATTTTGGAACCAAAAAAATTTTGACCCAAAAAAAATTTCGAAAAATTTTGGGACCAAAAAAATTTTGACCCAAAAAAAAACTTCGAAAAATTTTGGGACCAAAAAAAATTTGACCCAAAAAAAAGTTTGAAAAATTTTGGGACCAAAAAAATTTTGACCCAAAAAAAAGTTTGAAAAATTTTGGGACCAAAAAAATTTTGACCCAAAAAAAACTTCGAAAAAATTTTGACCCAAAAAAAAGTTTGAAAAATTTTGGGACCAAAAAAATTTGAGCCAAAAAAAAGTTTGAAAAATTTTGGGACCAAAAAAAATTTGACCCAAAAAAAAGTTTGAAAAATTTTGGGACCAAAAAAAATTTGACCCAAAAAAAAGTTTGAAAAATTTTGGGACCAAAAAAATTTTGAGCCAAAAAAAAGTTTGAAAAATTTTGGGACCAAAAAAAATTTGACCCAAAAAAAAGTTTGAAAAATTTTGGGACCAAAAAAATTTTGACCCAAAAAAAAGTTTGAAAAATTTTGGGACCAAAAAAATTTTGAGCCAAAAAAAAAGTTTGAAAAATTTTGGGACCAAAAAAACTTCGAAAAAATTTTGACCCAAAAAAAAGTTTGAAAAATTTTGGGACCAAAAAAATTTTGACCCAAAAAAAACTTCAAAAAAATTTTGACCCAAAAAAAAGTTTGAAAAATTTTGGGAACAAAAAAATTTTGAGCCAAAAAAAAGTTTGAAAAATTTTGGGACCAAAAAAATTTTGACCCAAAAAAAACTTCGAAAAATTTTGGGACCAAAAAAAATTTGAGTCAAAAAAAAGTTCGAAAAATTTTGGGACCAAAAAAATTTTGACCCAAAAAAACTTCGAAAAATTTTGGGACCAAAAAAATTTTGACCCAAAAAAAACTTCGAAAAATTTTGGGACCAAAAAAAATTTGACCCAAAAAAAAGTTCGAAAAATTTTGGGACCAAAAAAATTTTGAGCCAAAAAAAAAGTTTGAAAAATTTTGGGACCAAAAAAACTTCAAAAAAATTTTGACCCAAAAAAAAGTTTGAAAAATTTTGGGACCAAAAAAATTTTGACCCAAAAAAAACTTCGAAAAAATTTTGACCCAAAAAAAAGTTTGAAAAATTTTGGGACCAAAAAAATTTTGAGCCAAAAAAAAGTTTGAAAAATTTTAGGACCAAAAAAATTTTGACCCAAAAAAAACTTCTAAAAATTTTGGGACCAAAAAAAATTTGAGTCAAAAAAAAAGTTTGAAAAATTTTGGGACCAAAAAAACTTCGAAAAAATTTTGACCCAAAAAAAAGTTTGAAAAATTTTGGGACCAAAAAAATTTTGACCCAAAAAAAACTTCGAAAAAATTTTGACCCAAAAAAAAGTTTGAAAAATTTTGGGACCAAAAAAATTTTGAGCCAAAAAAAAGTTTGAAAAATTTTGGGACCAAAAAAATTTTGACCCAAAAAAAACTTCTAAAAATTTTGGGACCAAAAAAAATTTGAGTCAAAAAAAAGTTCGAAAAATTTTGGGACCAAAAAATTTTGACCCAAAAAAAAGTTTGAAAAATTTTGGGACCAAAAACATTTTGAGCCAAAAAAAAAGGTTGAAAAATTTTGGGACCAAAAAAATTTTGAGCCAAAAAAAAGTTTGAAAAATTTTGGGACCAAAAAAAATTTGACCCAAAAAAAAGTTTGAAAAATTTTGGGACCAAAAAAATTTTGACCCAAAAAAAAGTTTGAAAAATTTTGGGACCAAAAAAATTTTGAGCCAAAAAAAAAGTTTGAAAAATTTTGGGACCAAAAAAACTTCGAAAAAATTTTGACCCAAAAAAAAGTTTGAAAAATTTTGGGACCAAAAAAATTTTGACCCAAAAAAAACTTCGAAAAAATTTTGACCCAAAAAAAAGTTTGAAAAATTTTGGGACCAAAAAAATTTTGAGCCAAAAAAAAGTTTGAAAAATTTTGGGACCAAAAAAATTTTGACCCAAAAAAAACTTCTAAAAATTTTGGGACCAAAAAAATTTTGACCCAAAAAAAACTTCGAAAAATTTTGGGACCAAAAAAATTTTGACCCAAAAAAAATTTCGAAAAATTTTGGGACCAAAAAATTTTGACCCAAAAAAAAACTTCGAAAAATTTTGGGACCAAAAAAATTTTGACCCAAAAAAAACTTCGAAAAATTTTGGGACCAAAAAAATTTTGACCCAAAAAAAATTTCGAAAAATTTTGGGACCAAAAAAATTTTGACCCAAAAAAAAACTTCAAAAAATTTTGGGACCAAAAAAAATTTGACCCAAAAAAAAGTTTGAAAAATTTTGGGACCAAAAAAATTTTGAGCCAAAAAAAAGTTTGAAAAATTTTGGGACCAAAAAAAATTTGACCCAAAAAAAAGTTTGAAAAATTTTGGGACCAAAAAAATTTTGACCCAAAAAAAAGTTTGAAAAATTTTGGGACCAAAAAAACTTCGAAAATATTTTGACCCAAAAAAAAGTTTGAAAAATTTTGGGACCAAAAAAATTTTGACCCAAAAAAAACTTCGAAAAAATTTTGACCCAAAAAAAAGTTTGAAAAATTTTGGGACCAAAAAAATTTTGAGCCAAAAAAAAGTTTGAAAAATTTTGGGACCAAAAAAATTTTGACCCAAAAAAAACTTCTAAAAATTTTGGGACCAAAAAAAATTTGAGTCAAAAAAAAGTTTGAAAAATTTTGGGACCAAAAAAATTTTGACCCAAAAAAAACTTCGAAAAATTTTGGGACCAAAAAAATTTGACCCAAAAAAAAGTTTGAAAAATTTTGGGACCAAAAAAATTTTGAGCCAAAAAAAAGTTTGAAAAATTTTGGGACCAAAAAAAATTTGACCCAAAAAAAAGTTTGAAAAATTTTGGGACCAAAAAAATTTTGACCCAAAAAAAAGTTTGAAAAATTTTGGGACCAAAAAAATTTTGAGCCAAAAAAAAAGTTTGAAAAATTTTGGGACCAAAAAAACTTCGAAAAAATTTTGGGACCAAAAAAAACTTCGAAAAATTTTGGGACCAAAAAAATTTTGAGCCAAAAAAAACTTCGAAAAATTTTGGGACCAAAAAAATTTTGACCCAAAAAAAAGTTTGAAAAATTTTGGGACCAAAAAAATTTTGACCCAAAAAAAACTTCGAAAAAATTTTGACCCAAAAAAAAGTTTGAAAAATTTTGGGACCAAAAAAATTTTGAGCCAAAAAAAAGTTTGAAAAATTTTGGGACCAAAAAAATTTTGACCCAAAAAAAACTTCTAAAAATTTTGGGACCAAAAAAAATTTGAGTCAAAAAAAAAGTTTGAAAAATTTTGGGACCAAAAAAACTTCGAAAAAATTTTGACCCAAAAAAAAGTTTGAAAAATTTTGGGACCAAAAAAATTTTGACCCAAAAAAAACTTCGAAAACATTTTGACCCAAAAAAAAGTTTGAAAAATTTTGGGACCAAAAAAATTTTGAGCCAAAAAAAAGTTTGAAAAATTTTGGGACCAAAAAAATTTTGACCCAAAAAAAACTTCTAAAAATTTTGGGACCAAAAAAAATTTGAGTCAAAAAAAAGTTTGAAAAATTTTGGGACCAAAAAAATTTTGACCCAAAAAAAACTTCGAAAAATTTTGGGACCAAAAAAATTTGACCCAAAAAAAAGTTTGAAAAATTTTGGGACCAAAAACATTTTGAGCCAAAAAAAAGGTTGAAAAATTTTGGGACCAAAAAAATTTTGAGCCAAAAAAAAGTTTGAAAAATTTTGGGACCAAAAAAATTTTGAGCCAAAAAAAAAGTTTGAAAAATTTTGGGACCAAAAAAACTTCGAAAAAATTTTGACCCAAAAAAAAGTTTGAAAAATTTTGGGACCAAAAAAATTTTGACCCAAAAAAAACTTCGAAAAAATTTTGACCCAAAAAAAAGTTTGAAAAATTTTGGGACCAAAAAAATTTTGAGCCAAAAAAAAGTTTGAAAAATTTTGGGACCAAAAAAATTTTGACCCAAAAAAAACTTCTAAAAATTTTGGGACCAAAAAAAATTTGAGTCAAAAAAAAAGTTAGAAAAATTTTGGGACCAAAAAAACTTCGAAAAAATTTTGACCCAAAAAAAAGTTTGAAAAATTTTGGGACCAAAAAAATTTTGACCCAAAAAAAACTTCGAAAAAATTTTGACCCAAAAAAAAGTTTGAAAAATTTTGGGACCAAAAAAATTTTGAGCCAAAAAAAAGTTTGAAAAATTTTGGGACCAAAAAAATTTTGACCCAAAAAAAACTTCTAAAAATTTTGGGACCAAAAAAAATTTGAGTCAAAAAAAAGTTCGAAAAATTTTGGGACCAAAAAATTTTGACCCAAAAAAAAGTTTGAAAAATTTTGGGACCAAAAACATTTTGAGCCAAAAAAAAAGGTTGAAAAATTTTGGGACCAAAAAAATTTTGAGCCAAAAAAAAGTTTGAAAAATTTTGGGACCAAAAAAAATTTGACCCAAAAAAAAGTTTGAAAAATTTTGGGACCAAAAAAATTTTGACCCAAAAAAAAGTTTGAAAAATTTTGGGACCAAAAAAATTTTGAGCCAAAAAAAAAGTTTGAAAAATTTTGGGACCAAAAAAACTTCGAAAAAATTTTGACCCAAAAAAAAGTTTGAAAAATTTTGGGACCAAAAAAATTTTGACCCAAAAAAAACTTCGAAAAAATTTTGACCCAAAAAAAAGTTTGAAAAATTTTGGGACCAAAAAAATTTTGAGCCAAAAAAAAGTTTGAAAAATTTTGGGACCAAAAAAATTTTGACCCAAAAAAAACTTCTAAAAATTTAGGGACCAAAAAAATTTTGACCCAAAAAAAACTTCGAAAAATTTTGGGACCAAAAAAATTTTGACCCAAAAAAAACTTCGAAAAATTTTGGGACCAAAAAAATTTTGACCCAAAAAAAATTTCGAAAAATTTTGGGACCAAAAAAATTTTGACCCAAAAAAAAACTTCGAAAAATTTTGGGACCAAAAAAAATTTGACCCAAAAAAAAGTTTGAAAAATTTTGGGACCAAAAAAATTTTGAGCCAAAAAAAAGTTTGAAAAATTTTGGGACCAAAAAAAATTTGACCCAAAAAAAAGTTTGAAAAATTTTGGGACCAAAAAAATTTTGACCCAAAAAAAAGTTTGAAAAATTTTGGGACCAAAAAAATTTTGAGCCAAAAAAAAAGTTTGAAAAATTTTGGGACCAAAAAAACTTCGAAAAAATTTTGACCCAAAAAAAAGTTTGAAAAATTTTGGGACCAAAAAAATTTTGACCCAAAAAAAACTTCGAAAAATTTTGGGACCAAAAAAATTTTGACCCAAAAAAAATTTCGAAAAATTTTGGGACCAAAAAAATTTTGACCCAAAAAAAAACTTCGAAAAATTTTGGGACCAAAAAAATTTTGACCCAAAAAAAACTTCGAAAAATTTTGGGACCAAAAAAATTTTGACCCAAAAAAAATTTCGAAAAATTTTGGGACCAAAAAAATTTTGACCCAAAAAAAAACTTCGAAAAATTTTGGGACCAAAAAAAATTTGACCCAAAAAAAAGTTTGAAAAATTTTGGGACCAAAAAAATTTTGAGCCAAAAAAAAGTTTGAAAAATTTTGGGACCAAAAAAAATTTGACCCAAAAAAAAGTTTGAAAAATTTTGGGACCAAAAAAATTTTGACCCAAAAAAAAGTTTGAAAAATTTTGGGACCAAAAAAACTTCGAAAATATTTTGACCCAAAAAAAAGTTTGAAAAATTTTGGGACCAAAAAAATTTTGACCCAAAAAAAACTTCGAAAAAATTTTGACCCAAAAAAAAGTTTGAAAAATTTTGGGACCAAAAAAATTTTGAGCCAAAAAAAAGTTTGAAAAATTTTGGGACCAAAAAAATTTTGACCCAAAAAAAACTTCTAAAAATTTTGGGACCAAAAAAAATTTGAGTCAAAAAAAAGTTTGAAAAATTTTGGGACCAAAAAAATTTTGACCCAAAAAAAACTTCGAAAAATTTTGGGACCAAAAAAATTTGACCCAAAAAAAAGTTTGAAAAATTTTGGGACCAAAAAAATTTTGAGCCAAAAAAAAGTTTGAAAAATTTGGGAACAAAAAAAATTTGACCCAAAAAAAAGTTTGAAAAATTTTGGGACCAAAAAAATTTTGACCCAAAAAAAAGTTTGAAAAATTTTGGGACCAAAAAAATTTTGAGCCAAAAAAAAAGTTTGAAAAATTTTGGGACCAAAAAAACTTCGAAAAAATTTTGACCCAAAAAAAACTTCGAAAAATTTTGGGACCAAAAAAATTTTGAGCCAAAAAAAACTTCGAAAAATTTTGGGACCAAAAAAATTTTGACCCAAAAAAAAGTTTGAAAAATTTTGGGACCAAAAAAATTTTGACCCAAAAAAAACTTCGAAAAAATTTTGACCCAAAAAAAAGTTTGAAAAATTTTGGGACCAAAAAAATTTGAGCCAAAAAAAAGTTTGAAAAATTTTGGGACCAAAAAAAATTTGACCCAAAAAAAAGTTTGAAAAATTTTGGGACCAAAAAAAATTTGACCCAAAAAAAAGTTTGAAAAATTTTGGGACCAAAAAAATTTTGAGCCAAAAAAAAGTTTGAAAAATTTTGGGACCAAAAAAAATTTGACCCAAAAAAAAGTTTGAAAAATTTTGGGACCAAAAAAATTTTGACCCAAAAAAAAGTTTGAAAAATTTTGGGACCAAAAAAATTTTGAGCCAAAAAAAAAGTTTGAAAAATTTTGGGACCAAAAAAACTTCGAAAAAATTTTGACCCAAAAAAAAGTTTGAAAAATTTTGGGACCAAAAAAATTTTGACCCAAAAAAAACTTCAAAAAAATTTTGACCCAAAAAAAAGTTTGAAAAATTTTGGGACCAAAAAAAGTTTGAGCCAAAAAAAAGTTTGAAAAATTTTGGGACCAAAAAAATTTTGACCCAAAAAAAACTTCGAAAAATTTTGGGACCAAAAAAAATTTGAGTCAAAAAAAAGTTCGAAAAATTTTGGGACCAAAAAAATTTTGACCCAAAAAAAAGTTTGAAAAATTTTGGGACCAAAAAAATTTGAGCCAAAAAAATTTTGACCCAAAAAAAACTTCAAAAAAATTTTGACCCAAAAAAAAGTTTGAAAAATTTTGGGACCAAAAAAATTTTGAGCCAAAAAAAAGTTTGAAAAATTTTGGGACCAAAAAAATTTTGACCCAAAAAAACTTCGAAAAATTTTGGGACCAAAAAAAATTTGAGTCAAAAAAAAGTTCGAAAAATTTTGGGACCAAAAAAATTTTGAGCCAAAAAAAAGTTTGAAAAATTTTGGGCCCAAAAAAATTTGACCCAAAAAAAAGTTTGAAAAATTTTGGGACCAAAAAAATTTTGACCCAAAAAAAAGTTTGAAAAATTTTGGGACCAAAAAAAATTTGACCCAAAAAAAAGTTTGAAAAATTTTGGGACCAAAAAAATTTTGAGCCAAAAAAAAGTTTGAAAAATTTTGGGACCAAAAAAAATTTGACCCAAAAAAAAGTTTGAAAAATTTTGGGACCAAAAAAATTTTGACCCAAAAAAAAGTTTGAAAAATTTTGGGACCAAAAAAATTTTGAGCCAAAAAAAAAGTTTGAAAAATTTTGGGACCAAAAAAACTTCGAAAAAATTTTGACCCAAAAAAAAGTTTGAAAAATTTTGGGACCAAAAAAATTTTGACCCAAAAAAAACTTCAAAAAAATTTTGACCCAAAAAAAAGTTTGAAAAATTTTGGGACCAAAAAAATTTTGAGCCAAAAAAAAGTTTGAAAAATTTTGGGACCAAAAAAACTTCGAAAAAATTTTGACCCAAAAAAAAGTTTGAAAAATTTTGGGACCAAAAAAATTTTGACCCAAAAAAAACTTCGAAAAAATTTTGACCCAAAAAAAAGTTTGAAAAATTTTGGGACCAAAAAAATTTTGAGCCAAAAAAAAGTTTGAAAAATTTTGGGACCAAAAAAATTTTGACCCAAAAAAAACTTCTAAAAATTTTGGGACCAAAAAAAATTTGAGTCAAAAAAAAAGTTTGAAAAATTTTGGGACCAAAAAAAAAGTTTGAAAAATTTTGGGACCAAAAAAATTTTGACCCAAAAAAAACTTCTAAAAATTTTGGGACCAAAAAAAATTTGAGTCAAAAAAAAAGTTTGAAAAATTTTGGGACCAAAAAAACTTCGAAAAAATTTTGACCCAAAAAAAAGTTTGAAAAATTTTGGGACCAAAAAAATTTTGACCCAAAAAAAACTTCGAAAAAATTTTGACCCAAAAAAAAGTTCGAAAAATTTTGGGACCAAAAAATTTTGAGCCAAAAAAAAGTTTGAAAAATTTTGGGACCAAAAACATTTTGAGCCAAAAAAAAAGGTTGAAAAATTTTGGGACCAAAAAAATTTTGAGCCAAAAAAAAGTTTGAAAAATTTTGGGACCAAAAAAAATTTGACCCAAAAAAAAGTTTGAAAAATTTTGGGACCAAAAAAATTTTGACCCAAAAAAAAGTTTGAAAAATTTTGGGACCAAAAAAATTTTGAGCCAAAAAAAAAGTTTGAAAAATTTTGGGACCAAAAAAACTTCGAAAAAATTTTGACCCAAAAAAAAGTTTGAAAAATTTTGGGACCAAAAAAATTTTGACCCAAAAAAAACTTCGAAAAAATTTTGACCCAAAAAAAAGTTTGAAAAATTTTGGGACCAAAAAACATTTTGAGCCAAAAAAAAGTTTGAAAAATTTTGGGACCAAAAAAATTTTGACCCAAAAAAAACTTCTAAAAATTTTGGGACCAAAAAAATTTTGACCCAAAAAAAACTTCGAAAAATTTTGGGACCAAAAAAAAATTGACCCAAAAAAAAGTTTGAAAAATTTTGGGACCAAAAAAATTTTGACCCAAAAAAAACTTTGAAAAATTTTGGGACCAAAAAAATTTTGACCCAAAAAAAAGTTTGAAAAATTTTGGGACCAAAAAAATTTTGAGCCAAAAAAAAGTTTGAAAAATTTTGGGACCAAAAAAAATTTGACCCAAAAAAAAGTTTGAAAAATTTTGGGACCAAAAAAATTTTGACCCAAAAAAAAGTTTGAAAAATTTTGGGACCAAAAAAATTTTGAGCCAAAAAAAAAGTTTGAAAAATTTTGGGACCAAAAAAACTTCGAAAAAATTTTGACCCAAAAAAAAGTTTGAAAAATTTTGGGACCAAAAAAATTTTGAGCCAAAAAAAAAGTTTGAAAAATTTTGGGACCAAAAAAAAATTGACCCAAAAAAAAGTTTGAAAAATTTTGGGACCAAAAAAATTTTGACCCAAAAAAAACTTTGAAAAATTTTGGGACCAAAAAAAATTTGACCCAAAAAAAAGTTTGAAAAATTTTGGGACCAAAAAAATTTTGAGCCAAAAAAAAGTTTGAAAAATTTTGGGACCAAAAAAAATTTGACCCAAAAAAAAGTTTGAAAAATTTTGGGACCAAAAAAATTTTGACCCAAAAAAAAGTTTGAAAAATTTTGGGACCAAAAAAATTTTGAGCCAAAAAAAAAGTTTGAAAAATTTTGGGACCAAAAAAACTTCGAAAAAATTTTGACCCAAAAAAAAGTTTGAAAAATTTTGGGACCAAAAAAATTTTGAGCCAAAAAAAAAGTTTGAAAAATTTTGGGACCAAAAAAACTTCGAAAAAATTTTGACCCAAAAAAAAGTTTGAAAAATTTTGGGACCAAAAAAATTTTGACCCAAAAAAAACTTCGAAAAAATTTTGACCCAAAAAAAAGTTTGAAAAATTTTGGGACCAAAAAAATTTTGAGCCAAAAAAAAGTTTGAAAAATTTTGGGACCAAAAAAATTTTGACCCAAAAAAAACTTCTAAAAATTTTGGGACCAAAAAAATTTTGACCCAAAAAAAACTTCGAAAAATTTTGGGACCAAAAAAATTTTGACCCAAAAAAAATTTCGAAAAATTTTGGGACCAAAAAATTTTGACCCAAAAAAAAACTTCGAAAAATTTTGGGACCAAAAAAATTTTGACCCAAAAAAAACTTCGAAAAATTTTGGGACCAAAAAAATTTTGACCCAAAAAAAATTTCGAAAAATTTTGGGACCAAAAAAATTTTGACCCAAAAAAAAACTTCAAAAAATTTTGGGACCAAAAAAAATTTGACCCAAAAAAAAGTTTGAAAAATTTTGGGACCAAAAAAATTTTGAGCCAAAAAAAAGTTTGAAAAATTTTGGGACCAAAAAAAATTTGACCCAAAAAAAAGTTTGAAAAATTTTGGGACCAAAAAAATTTTGACCCAAAAAAAAGTTTGAAAAATTTTGGGACCAAAAAAACTTCGAAAATATTTTGACCCAAAAAAAAGTTTGAAAAATTTTGGGACCAAAAAAATTTTGACCCAAAAAAAACTTCGAAAAAATTTTGAGCCAAAAAAAAGTTTGAAAAATTTTGGGACCAAAAAAATTTTGACCCAAAAAAAACTTCTAAAAATTTTGGGACCAAAAAAAATTTGAGTCAAAAAAAAGTTTGAAAAATTTTGGGACCAAAAAAATTTTGACCCAAAAAAAACTTCGAAAAATTTTGGGACCAAAAAAATTTGACCCAAAAAAAAGTTTGAAAAATTTTGGGACCAAAAAAATTTTGAGCCAAAAAAAAGTTTGAAAAATTTTGGGACCAAAAAAAATTTGACCCAAAAAAAAGTTTGAAAAATTTTGGGACCAAAAAAATTTTGACCCAAAAAAAAGTTTGAAAAATTTTGGGACCAAAAAAATTTTGAGCCAAAAAAAAAGTTTGAAAAATTTTGGGACCAAAAAAACTTCGAAAAAATTTTGGGACCAAAAAAAACTTCGAAAAATTTTGGGACCAAAAAAATTTTGAGCCAAAAAAAACTTCGAAAAATTTTGGGACCAAAAAAATTTTGACCCAAAAAAAAGTTTGAAAAATTTTGGGACCAAAAAAATTTTGACCCAAAAAAAACTTCGAAAAAATTTTGACCCAAAAAAAAGTTTGAAAAATTTTGGGACCAAAAAAATTTTGAGCCAAAAAAAAGTTTGAAAAATTTTGGGACCAAAAAAATTTTGACCCAAAAAAAACTTCTAAAAATTTTGGGACCAAAAAAAATTTGAGTCAAAAAAAAAGTTTGAAAAATTTTGGGACCAAAAAAACTTCGAAAAAATTTTGACCCAAAAAAAAGTTTGAAAAATTTTGGGACCAAAAAAATTTTGACCCAAAAAAAACTTCGAAAACATTTTGACCCAAAAAAAAGTTTGAAAAATTTTGGGACCAAAAAAATTTTGAGCCAAAAAAAAGTTTGAAAAATTTTGGGACCAAAAAAATTTTGACCCAAAAAAAACTTCTAAAAATTTTGGGACCAAAAAAAATTTGAGTCAAAAAAAAGTTTGAAAAATTTTGGGACCAAAAAAATTTTGACCCAAAAAAAACTTCGAAAAATTTTGGGACCAAAAAAATTTGACCCAAAAAAAAGTTTGAAAAATTTTGGGACCAAAAACATTTTGAGCCAAAAAAAAGGTTGAAAAATTTTGGGACCAAAAAAATTTTGAGCCAAAAAAAAGTTTGAAAAATTTTGGGACCAAAAAAATTTTGAGCCAAAAAAAAAGTTTGAAAAATTTTGGGACCAAAAAAACTTCGAAAAAATTTTGACCCAAAAAAAAGTTTGAAAAATTTTGGGACCAAAAAAATTTTGACCCAAAAAAAACTTCGAAAAAATTTTGACCCAAAAAAAAGTTTGAAAAATTTTGGGACCAAAAAAATTTTGAGCCAAAAAAAAGTTTGAAAAATTTTGGGACCAAAAAAATTTTGACCCAAAAAAAACTTCTAAAAATTTTGGGACCAAAAAAAATTTGAGTCAAAAAAAAAGTTAGAAAAATTTTGGGACCAAAAAAACTTCGAAAAAATTTTGACCCAAAAAAAAGTTTGAAAAATTTTGGGACCAAAAAAATTTTGACCCAAAAAAAACTTCGAAAAAATTTTGACCCAAAAAAAAGTTTGAAAAATTTTGGGACCAAAAAAATTTTGAGCCAAAAAAAAGTTTGAAAAATTTTGGGACCAAAAAAATTTTGACCCAAAAAAAACTTCTAAAAATTTTGGGACCAAAAAAAATTTGAGTCAAAAAAAAGTTCGAAAAATTTTGGGACCAAAAAATTTTGACCCAAAAAAAAGTTTGAAAAATTTTGGGACCAAAAACATTTTGAGCCAAAAAAAAAGGTTGAAAAATTTTGGGACCAAAAAAATTTTGAGCCAAAAAAAAGTTTGAAAAATTTTGGGACCAAAAAAAATTTGACCCAAAAAAAAGTTTGAAAAATTTTGGGACCAAAAAAATTTTGACCCAAAAAAAAGTTTGAAAAATTTTGGGACCAAAAAAATTTTGAGCCAAAAAAAAAGTTTGAAAAATTTTGGGACCAAAAAAACTTCGAAAAAATTTTGACCCAAAAAAAAGTTTGAAAAATTTTGGGACCAAAAAAATTTTGACCCAAAAAAAACTTCGAAAAAATTTTGACCCAAAAAAAAGTTTGAAAAATTTTGGGACCAAAAAAATTTTGAGCCAAAAAAAAGTTTGAAAAATTTTGGGACCAAAAAAATTTTGACCCAAAAAAAACTTCTAAAAATTTAGGGACCAAAAAAATTTTGACCCAAAAAAAACTTCGAAAAATTTTGGGACCAAAAAAATTTTGACCCAAAAAAAACTTCGAAAAATTTTGGGACCAAAAAAATTTTGACCCAAAAAAAATTTCGAAAAATTTTGGGACCAAAAAAATTTTGACCCAAAAAAAAACTTCGAAAAATTTTGGGACCAAAAAAAATTTGACCCAAAAAAAAGTTTGAAAAATTTTGGGACCAAAAAAATTTTGAGCCAAAAAAAAGTTTGAAAAATTTTGGGACCAAAAAAAATTTGACCCAAAAAAAAGTTTGAAAAATTTTGGGACCAAAAAAATTTTGACCCAAAAAAAAGTTTGAAAAATTTTGGGACCAAAAAAATTTTGAGCCAAAAAAAAAGTTTGAAAAATTTTGGGACCAAAAAAACTTCGAAAAAATTTTGACCCAAAAAAAAGTTTGAAAAATTTTGGGACCAAAAAAATTTTGACCCAAAAAAAACTTCGAAAAATTTTGGGACCAAAAAAATTTTGACCCAAAAAAAATTTCGAAAAATTTTGGGACCAAAAAAATTTTGACCCAAAAAAAAACTTCGAAAAATTTTGGGACCAAAAAAATTTTGACCCAAAAAAAACTTCGAAAAATTTTGGGACCAAAAAAATTTTGACCCAAAAAAAATTTCGAAAAATTTTGGGACCAAAAAAATTTTGACCCAAAAAAAAACTTCGAAAAATTTTGGGACCAAAAAAAATTTGACCCAAAAAAAAGTTTGAAAAATTTTGGGACCAAAAAAATTTTGAGCCAAAAAAAAGTTTGAAAAATTTTGGGACCAAAAAAAATTTGACCCAAAAAAAAGTTTGAAAAATTTTGGGACCAAAAAAATTTTGACCCAAAAAAAAGTTTGAAAAATTTTGGGACCAAAAAAACTTCGAAAATATTTTGACCCAAAAAAAAGTTTGAAAAATTTTGGGACCAAAAAAATTTTGACCCAAAAAAAACTTCGAAAAAATTTTGACCCAAAAAAAAGTTTGAAAAATTTTGGGACCAAAAAAATTTTGAGCCAAAAAAAAGTTTGAAAAATTTTGGGACCAAAAAAATTTTGACCCAAAAAAAACTTCTAAAAATTTTGGGACCAAAAAAAATTTGAGTCAAAAAAAAGTTTGAAAAATTTTGGGACCAAAAAAATTTTGACCCAAAAAAAACTTCGAAAAATTTTGGGACCAAAAAAATTTGACCCAAAAAAAAGTTTGAAAAATTTTGGGACCAAAAAAATTTTGAGCCAAAAAAAAGTTTGAAAAATTTGGGAACAAAAAAAATTTGACCCAAAAAAAAGTTTGAAAAATTTTGGGACCAAAAAAATTTTGACCCAAAAAAAAGTTTGAAAAATTTTGGGACCAAAAAAATTTTGAGCCAAAAAAAAAGTTTGAAAAATTTTGGGACCAAAAAAACTTCGAAAAAATTTTGACCCAAAAAAAACTTCGAAAAATTTTGGGACCAAAAAAATTTTGAGCCAAAAAAAACTTCGAAAAATTTTGGGACCAAAAAAATTTTGACCCAAAAAAAAGTTTGAAAAATTTTGGGACCAAAAAAATTTTGACCCAAAAAAAACTTCGAAAAAATTTTGACCCAAAAAAAAGTTTGAAAAATTTTGGGACCAAAAAAATTTGAGCCAAAAAAAAGTTTGAAAAATTTTGGGACCAAAAAAAATTTGACCCAAAAAAAAGTTTGAAAAATTTTGGGACCAAAAAAAATTTGACCCAAAAAAAAGTTTGAAAAATTTTGGGACCAAAAAAATTTTGAGCCAAAAAAAAGTTTGAAAAATTTTGGGACCAAAAAAAATTTGACCCAAAAAAAAGTTTGAAAAATTTTGGGACCAAAAAAATTTTGACCCAAAAAAAAGTTTGAAAAATTTTGGGACCAAAAAAATTTTGAGCCAAAAAAAAAGTTTGAAAAATTTTGGGACCAAAAAAACTTCGAAAAAATTTTGACCCAAAAAAAAGTTTGAAAAATTTTGGGACCAAAAAAATTTTGACCCAAAAAAAACTTCAAAAAAATTTTGACCCAAAAAAAAGTTTGAAAAATTTTGGGACCAAAAAAAGTTTGAGCCAAAAAAAAGTTTGAAAAATTTTGGGACCAAAAAAATTTTGACCCAAAAAAAACTTCGAAAAATTTTGGGACCAAAAAAAATTTGAGTCAAAAAAAAGTTCGAAAAATTTTGGGACCAAAAAAATTTTGACCCAAAAAAAAGTTTGAAAAATTTTGGGACCAAAAAAATTTGAGCCAAAAAAATTTTGACCCAAAAAAAACTTCAAAAAAATTTTGACCCAAAAAAAAGTTTGAAAAATTTTGGGACCAAAAAAATTTTGAGCCAAAAAAAAGTTTGAAAAATTTTGGGACCAAAAAAATTTTGACCCAAAAAAACTTCGAAAAATTTTGGGACCAAAAAAAATTTGAGTCAAAAAAAAGTTCGAAAAATTTTGGGACCAAAAAAATTTTGAGCCAAAAAAAAGTTTGAAAAATTTTGGGCCCAAAAAAATTTGACCCAAAAAAAAGTTTGAAAAATTTTGGGACCAAAAAAATTTTGACCCAAAAAAAAGTTTGAAAAATTTTGGGACCAAAAAAAATTTGACCCAAAAAAAAGTTTGAAAAATTTTGGGACCAAAAAAATTTTGAGCCAAAAAAAAGTTTGAAAAATTTTGGGACCAAAAAAAATTTGACCCAAAAAAAAGTTTGAAAAATTTTGGGACCAAAAAAATTTTGACCCAAAAAAAAGTTTGAAAAATTTTGGGACCAAAAAAATTTTGAGCCAAAAAAAAAGTTTGAAAAATTTTGGGACCAAAAAAACTTCGAAAAAATTTTGACCCAAAAAAAAGTTTGAAAAATTTTGGGACCAAAAAAATTTTGACCCAAAAAAAACTTCAAAAAAATTTTGACCCAAAAAAAAGTTTGAAAAATT
Organism: Astyanax mexicanus; assembly: GCF_023375975.1. Lineage (NCBI taxonomy): Eukaryota > Metazoa > Chordata > Actinopteri > Characiformes > Acestrorhamphidae > Astyanax > Astyanax mexicanus. The sequence continues at coordinate 68,126,678 of NC_064408.1, read as the reverse complement.
TTGGGACCAAAAAAATTTTGAGCCAAAAAAAAGTTTGAAAAATTTTGGGACCAAAAAAACTTCGAAAAAATTTTGACCCAAAAAAAAGTTTGAAAAATTTTGGGACCAAAAAAATTTTGACCCAAAAAAAACTTCGAAAAAATTTTGACCCAAAAAAAAGTTTGAAAAATTTTGGGACCAAAAAAATTTTGAGCCAAAAAAAAGTTTGAAAAATTTTGGGACCAAAAAAATTTTGACCCAAAAAAAACTTCTAAAAATTTTGGGACCAAAAAAAATTTGAGTCAAAAAAAAAGTTTGAAAAATTTTGGGACCAAAAAAAAAGTTTGAAAAATTTTGGGACCAAAAAAATTTTGACCCAAAAAAAACTTCTAAAAATTTTGGGACCAAAAAAAATTTGAGTCAAAAAAAAAGTTTGAAAAATTTTGGGACCAAAAAAACTTCGAAAAAATTTTGACCCAAAAAAAAGTTTGAAAAATTTTGGGACCAAAAAAATTTTGACCCAAAAAAAACTTCGAAAAAATTTTGACCCAAAAAAAAGTTCGAAAAATTTTGGGACCAAAAAATTTTGAGCCAAAAAAAAGTTTGAAAAATTTTGGGACCAAAAACATTTTGAGCCAAAAAAAAAGGTTGAAAAATTTTGGGACCAAAAAAATTTTGAGCCAAAAAAAAGTTTGAAAAATTTTGGGACCAAAAAAAATTTGACCCAAAAAAAAGTTTGAAAAATTTTGGGACCAAAAAAATTTTGACCCAAAAAAAAGTTTGAAAAATTTTGGGACCAAAAAAATTTTGAGCCAAAAAAAAAGTTTGAAAAATTTTGGGACCAAAAAAACTTCGAAAAAATTTTGACCCAAAAAAAAGTTTGAAAAATTTTGGGACCAAAAAAATTTTGACCCAAAAAAAACTTCGAAAAAATTTTGACCCAAAAAAAAGTTTGAAAAATTTTGGGACCAAAAAAATTTTGAGCCAAAAAAAAGTTTGAAAAATTTTGGGACCAAAAAAATTTTGACCCAAAAAAAACTTCTAAAAATTTTGGGACCAAAAAAATTTTGACCCAAAAAAAACTTCGAAAAATTTTGGGACCAAAAAAAAATTGACCCAAAAAAAAGTTTGAAAAATTTTGGGACCAAAAAAATTTTGACCCAAAAAAAACTTTGAAAAATTTTGGGACCAAAAAAATTTTGACCCAAAAAAAACTTCGAAAAATTTTGGGACCAAAAAAATTTTGACCCAAAAAAAATTTCGAAAAATTTTGGGACCAAAAAAATTTTGACCCAAAAAAAACTTCGAAAAATTTTGGGACCAAAAAAAATTTGACCCAAAAAAAAGTTTGAAAAATTTTGGGACCAAAAAAATTTTGAGCCAAAAAAAAGTTTGAAAAATTTTGGGACCAAAAAAAATTTGACCCAAAAAAAAGTTTGAAAAATTTTGGGACCAAAAAAATTTTGACCCAAAAAAAAGTTTGAAAAATTTTGGGACCAAAAAAATTTTGAGCCAAAAAAAAAGTTTGAAAAATTTTGGGACCAAAAAAACTTCGAAAAAATTTTGACCCAAAAAAAAGTTTGAAAAATTTTGGGACCAAAAAAATTTTGACCCAAAAAAAACTTCGAAAAAATTTTGACCCAAAAAAAAGTTTGAAAAATTTTGGGACCAAAAAAATTTGAGCCAAAAAAAAGTTTGAAAAATTTTGGGACCAAAAAAAATTTGACCCAAAAAAAAGTTTGAAAAATTTTGGGACCAAAAAAAATTTGACCCAAAAAAAAGTTTGAAAAATTTTGGGACCAAAAAAATTTTGAGCCAAAAAAAAGTTTGAAAAATTTTGGGACCAAAAAAAATTTGACCCAAAAAAAAGTTTGAAAAATTTTGGGACCAAAAAAATTTTGACCCAAAAAAAAGTTTGAAAAATTTTGGGACCAAAAAAATTTTGAGCCAAAAAAAAGTTTGAAAAATTTTGGGACCAAAAAAAATTTGACCCAAAAAAAAGTTTGAAAAATTTTGGGACCAAAAAAATTTTGACCCAAAAAAAAGTTTGAAAAATTTTGGGACCAAAAAAATTTTGAGCCAAAAAAAAAGTTTGAAAAATTTTGGGACCAAAAAAACTTCGAAAAAATTTTGACCCAAAAAAAAGTTTGAAAAATTTTGGGACCAAAAAAATTTTGACCCAAAAAAAACTTCAAAAAAATTTTGACCCAAAAAAAAGTTTGAAAAATTTTGGGACCAAAAAAATTTTGAGCCAAAAAAAAGTTTGAAAAATTTTGGGACCAAAAAAATTTTGACCCAAAAAAAACTTCGAAAAATTTTGGGACCAAAAAAAATTTGAGTCAAAAAAAAGTTCGAAAAATTTTGGGACCAAAAAAATTTTGACCCAAAAAAAACTTCGAAAAATTTTGGGACCAAAAAAATTTTGACCCAAAAAAAACTTCGAAAAATTTTGGGACCAAAAAAAATTTGACCCAAAAAAAAGTTTGAAAAATTTTGGGACCAAAAAAATTTTGACCCAAAAAAAACTTCGAAAAATTTTGGGACCAAAAAAATTTGACCCAAAAAAAAGTTTGAAAAATTTTGGGACCAAAAAAATTTTGAGCCAAAAAAAAAGTTTGAAAAATTTTGGGACCAAAAAAACTTCGAAAAAATTTTGACCCAAAAAAAAGTTTGAAAAATTTTGGGACCAAAAAAATTTTGACCCAAAAAAAACTTCGAAAAAATTTTGACCCAAAAAAAAGTTTGAAAAATTTTGGGACCAAAAAAATTTTGAGCCAAAAAAAAGTTTGAAAAATTTTGGGACCAAAAAAAATTTGACCCAAAAAAAAGTTTGAAAAATTTTGGGACCAAAAAAAATTTGACCCAAAAAAAAGTTTGAAAAATTTTGGGACCAAAAAAATTTTGAGCCAAAAAAAAGTTTGAAAAATTTTGGGACCAAAAAAAATTTGACCCAAAAAAAAGTTTGAAAAATTTTGGGACCAAAAAAATTTTGACCCAAAAAAAAGTTTGAAAAATTTTGGGACCAAAAAAATTTTGAGCCAAAAAAAAAGTTTGTAAAATTTTGGGACCAAAAAAACTTCGAAAAAATTTTGACCCAAAAAAAAGTTTGAAAAATTTTGGGACCAAAAAAATTTTGACCCAAAAAAAACTTCGAAAAAATTTTGACCCAAAAAAAAGTTTGAAAAATTTTGGGACCAAAAAAATTTTGAGCCAAAAAAAAGTTTGAAAAATTTTGGGACCAAAAAAATTTTGACCCAAAAAAAACTTCGAAAAATTTTGGGACCAAAAAAATTTTGAGCCAAAAAAAAAATTTGAAAAATTTTGGGACCAAAAAAACTTCGAAAATATTTTGACCCAAAAAAAGTTTGAAAAATTTTGGGACCAAAAAAATTTTGACCCAAAAAAAACTTCGAAAAAATTTTGACCCAAAAAAAAGTTTGAAAAATTTTGGGACCAAAAAAATTTTGAGCCAAAAAAAAGTTTGAAAAATTTTGGGACCAAAAAAATTTTGACCCAAAAAAAACTTCTAAAAATTTTGGGACCAAAAAAAATTTGAGTCAAAAAAAAGTTTGAAAAATTTTGGGACCAAAAAAATTTTGACCCAAAAAAAACTTCGAAAAATTTTGGGACCAAAAAAATTTGACCCAAAAAAAAGTTTGAAAAATTTTGGGACCAAAAAAATTTTGAGCCAAAAAAAAGTTTGAAAAATTTTGGGACCAAAAAAATTTTGAGCCAAAAAAAAGTTTGAAAAATTTTGGGACCAAAAAAATTTGACCCAAAAAAAAGTTTGAAAAATTTTGGGACCAAAAAAAATTTGACCCAAAAAAAAGTTTGAAAAATTTTGGGACCAAAAAAATTTTGACCCAAAAAAAAGTTTGAAAAATTTTGGGACCAAAAAAATTTTGAGCCAAAAAAAAAGTTTGAAAAATTTTGGGACCAAAAAAACTTCGAAAAAATTTTGACCCAAAAAAAACTTCGAAAAATTTTGGGACCAAAAAAATTTTGAGCCAAAAAAAACTTCGAAAAATTTTGGGACCAAAAAAATTTTGACCCAAAAAAAAGTTTGAAAAATTTTGGGACCAAAAAAATTTTGACCCAAAAAAAACTTCGAAAAAATTTTGACCCAAAAAAAAGTTTGAAAAATTTTGGGACCAAAAAAATTTTGAGCCAAAAAAAAGTTTGAAAATTTTTGGGACCAAAAAAATTTTGACCCAAAAAAAACTTCTAAAAATTTTGGGACCAAAAAAAATTTGAGTCAAAAAAAAAGTTTGAAAAATTTTGGGACCAAAAAAACTTCGAAAAAATTTTGACCCAAAAAAAAGTTTGAAAAATTTTGGGACCAAAAAAATTTTGACCCAAAAAAAACTTCGAAAAAATTTTGACCCAAAAAAAAGTTTGAAAAATTTTGGGACCAAAAAAATTTTGAGCCAAAAAAAAGTTTGAAAAATTTTGGGACCAAAAAAATTTTGAGCCAAAAAAAAGTTTGAAAAATTTTGGGACTAAAAAAATTTTGACCCAAAAAAAACTTCGAAAAATTTTGGGACCAAAAAAATTTTGAGCCAAAAAAAAAATTTGAAAAATTTTGGGACCAAAAAAACTTCGAAAATATTTTGACCCAAAAAAAGTTTGAAAAATTTTGGGACCAAAAAAATTTTGACCCAAAAAAAACTTCGAAAAAATTTTGACCCAAAAAAAAGTTTGAAAAATTTTGGGACCAAAAAAATTTTGAGCCAAAAAAAAGTTTGAAAAATTTTGGGACCAAAAAAATTTTGACAGAAAAAAAACTTCTAAAAATTTTGGGACCAAAAAAAATTTGAGTCAAAAAAAAGTTTGAAAAATTTTGGGACCAAAAAAATTTTGACCCAAAAAAAAGTTTGAAAAATTTTGGGACCAAAAAAATTTGACCCAAAAAAAAGTTTGAAAAATTTTGGGACCAAAAAAATTTTGAGCCAAAAAAAAGTTTGAAAAATTTTGGGACCAAAAAAATTTTGAGCCAAAAAAAAGTTTGAAAAATTTTGGGACCAAAAAAAATTTGACCCAAAAAAAAGTTTGAAAAATTTTGGGACCAAAAAAATTTTGACCCAAAAAAAAGTTTGAAAAATTTTGGGACCAAAAAAATTTTGAGCCAAAAAAAAAGTTTGAAAAATTTTGGGACCAAAAAAACTTCGAAAAAATTTTGACCCAAAAAAAACTTCGAAAAATTTTGGGACCAAAAAAATTTTGAGCCAAAAAAAACTTCGAAAAATTTTGGGACCAAAAAAATTTTGACCCAAAAAAAAGTTTGAAAAATTTTGGGACCAAAAAAATTTTGACCCAAAAAAAACTTCGAAAAAATTTTGACCCAAAAAAAAGTTTGAAAAATTTTGGGACCAAAAAAATTTTGAGCCAAAAAAAAGTTTGAAAATTTTTGGGACCAAAAAAATTTTGACCCAAAAAAAACTTCTAAAAATTTTGGGACCAAAAAAAATTTGAGTCAAAAAAAAAGTTTGAAAAATTTTGGGACCAAAAAAACTTCGAAAAAATTTTGACCCAAAAAAAAGTTTGAAAAATTTTGGGACCAAAAAAATTTTGACCCAAAAAAAACTTCGAAAAAATTTTGACCCAAAAAAAAGTTTGAAAAATTTTGGGACCAAAAAAATTTTGAGCCAAAAAAAAGTTTGAAAAATTTTGGGACCAAAAAAATTTTGAGCCAAAAAAAAGTTTGAAAAATTTTGGGACCAAAAAAATTTTGACCCAAAAAAAACTTCGAAAAATTTTGGGACCAAAAAAATTTTGAGCCAAAAAAAAAATTTGAAAAATTTTGGGACCAAAAAAACTTCGAAAATATTTTGACCCAAAAAAAGTTTGAAAAATTTTGGGACCAAAAAAATTTTGACCCAAAAAAAACTTCGAAAAAATTTTGACCCAAAAAAAAGTTTGAAAAATTTTGGGACCAAAAAAATTTTGAGCCAAAAAAAAGTTTGAAAAATTTTGGGACCAAAAAAATTTTGACCCAAAAAAAACTTCTAAAAATTTTGGGACCAAAAAAAATTTGAGTCAAAAAAAAGTTTGAAAAATTTTGGGACCAAAAAAATTTTGACCCAAAAAAAACTTCGAAAAATTTTGGGACCAAAAAAATTTGACCCAAAAAAAAGTTTGAAAAATTTTGGGACCAAAAAAATTTTGAGCCAAAAAAAAGTTTGAAAAATTTTGGGACCAAAAAAAATTTGACCCAAAAAAAAGTTTGAAAAATTTTGGGACCAAAAAAATTTTGACCCAAAAAAAAGTTTGAAAAATTTTGGGACCAAAAAAATTTTGAGCCAAAAAAAAAGTTTGAAAAATTTTGGGACCAAAAAAACTTCGAAAAAATTTTGACCCAAAAAAAACTTCGAAAAATTTTGGGACCAAAAAAATTTTGAGCCAAAAAAAACTTCGAAAAATTTTGGGACCAAAAAAATTTTGACCCAAAAAAAAGTTTGAAAAATTTTGGGACCAAAAAAATTTTGACCCAAAAAAAACTTCGAAAAAATTTTGACCCAAAAAAAAGTTTGAAAAATTTTGGGACCAAAAAAATTTTGAGCCAAAAAAAAGTTTGAAAATTTTTGGGACCAAAAAAATTTTGACCCAAAAAAAACTTCTAAAAATTTTGGGACCAAAAAAAATTTGAGTCAAAAAAAAAGTTTGAAAAATTTTGGGACCAAAAAAACTTCGAAAAAATTTTGACCCAAAAAAAAGTTTGAAAAATTTTGGGACCAAAAAAATTTTGACCCAAAAAAAACTTCGAAAAAATTTTGACCCAAAAAAAAGTTTGAAAAATTTTGGGACCAAAAAAATTTTGAGCCAAAAAAAAGTTTGAAAAATTTTGGGACCAAAAAATTTTTGACCCAAAAAAAACTTCGAAAAATTTTGGGACCAAAAAAAATTTGAGTCAAAAAAAAGTTTGAAAAATTTTGGGACCAAAAAAATTTTGACCCAAAAAAAACTTCGAAAAATTTTGGGACCAAAAAAATTTGACCCAAAAAAAAGTTTGAAAAATTTTGGGACCAAAAACATTTTGAGCCAAAAAAAAGGTTGAAAAATTTTGGGACCAAAAAAATTTTGAGCCAAAAAAAAGTTTGAAAAATTTTGGGACCAAAAAAAATTTGACCCAAAAAAAAGTTTGAAAAATTTTGGGACCAAAAAAATTTTGACCCAAAAAAAAGTTTGAAAAATTTTGGGACCAAAAAAATTTTGAGCCAAAAAAAAAGTTTGAAAAATTTTGGGACCAAAAAAACTTCGAAAAAATTTTGACCCAAAAAAAAGTTTGAAAAATTTTGGGACCAAAAAAATTTTGAGCCAAAAAAAAGTTTGAAAAATTTTGGGACCAAAAAAATTTTGACCCAAAAAAAACTTCTAAAAATTTTGGGACCAAAAAAAATTTGAGTCAAAAAAAAAGTTTGAAAAATTTTGGGACCAAAAAAACTTCGAAAAAATTTTGACCCAAAAAAAAGTTTGAAAAATTTTGGGACCAAAAAAATTTTGACCCAAAAAAAACTTCGAAAAAATTTTGACCCAAAAAAAAGTTTGAAAAATTTTGGGACCAAAAAAATTTTGAGCCAAAAAAAATTTGAAAAATTTTGGGACCAAAAAAATTTTGACCCAAAAAAAACTTTTAAAAATTTTGGGACCAAAAAAAATTTGAGTCAAAAAAAAGTTCGAAAAATTTTGGGACCAAAAAATTTTGACCCAAAAAAAAGTTTGAAAAATTTTGGGACCAAAAACATTTTGAGCCAAAAAAAAAAGGTTGAAAAATTTTGGGACCAAAAAAATTTTGAGCCAAAAAAAAGTTTGAAAAATTTTGGGACCAAAAAAAATTTGACCCAAAAAAAAGTTTGAAAAATTTTGGGACCAAAAAAATTTTGACCCAAAAAAAAGTTTGAAAAATTTTGGGACCAAAAAAATTTTGAGCCAAAAAAAAAGTTTGAAAAATTTTGGGACCAAAAAAACTTCGAAAAAATTTTGACCCAAAAAAAAGTTTGAAAAATTTTGGGACCAAAAAAATTTTGACCCAAAAAAAACTTCGAAAAAATTTTGACCCAAAAAAAAGTTTGAAAAATTTTGGGACCAAAAAAATTTTGAGCCAAAAAAAAGTTTGAAAAATTTTGGGACCAAAAGAATTTTGACCCAAAAAAAACTTCTAAAAATTTTGGGACCAAAAAAATTTTGACCCAAAAAAAATTTCGAAAAATTTGGGGACCAAAAAAATTTTGACCCAAAAAAAACTTCGAAAAATTTTGGGACCAAAAAAAATTTGACCCAAAAAAAGTTTGAAAAATTTTGGGACCAAAAAAATTTTGAGCCAAAAAAAAGTTTGAAAAATTTTGGGACCAAAAAAAATTTGACCCAAAAAAAAGATTGAAAAATTTTGGGACCAAAAAAATTTTGACCCAAAAAAAAGTTTGAAAAATTTTGGGACCAAAAAAATTTTGAGCCAAAAAAAAAGTTTGAAAAATTTTGGGACCAAAAAAAAGTTTGAAAAATTTTGGGACCAAAAAATTTTGACCCAAAAAAACTTCGAAAAAATTTTGACCCAAAAAAAAGTTTGAAAAATTTTGGGACCAAAAAAATTTGAGCCAAAAAAAAGTTTGAAAAATTTTGGGACCAAAAAAAATTTGACCCAAAAAAAAGTTTGAAAAATTTTGGGACCAAAAAAAATTTGACCCAAAAAAAAGTTTGAAAAATTTTGGGACCAAAAAAATTTTGAGCCAAAAAAAAGTTTGAAAAATTTTGGGACCAAAAAAAATTTGACCCAAAAAAAAGTTTGAAAAATTTTGGGACCAAAAAAATTTTGACCCAAAAAAAAGTTTGAAAAATTTTGGGACCAAAAAAATTTTGAGCCAAAAAAAAGTTTGAAAAATTTTGGGACCAAAAAAAATTTGACCCAAAAAAAAGTTTGAAAAATTTTGGGACCAAAAAAATTTTGACCCAAAAAAAAGTTTGAAAAATTTTGGGACCAAAAAAATTTTGAGCCAAAAAAAAAGTTTGAAAAATTTTGGGACCAAAAAAACTTCGAAAAAATTTTGACCCAAAAAAAAGTTTGAAAAATTTTGGGACCAAAAAAATTTTGACCCAAAAAAAACTTCAAAAAAATTTTGACCCAAAAAAAAGTTTGAAAAATTTTGGGACCAAAAAAATTTTGAGCCAAAAAAAAGTTTGAAAAATTTTGGGACCAAAAAAATTTTGACCCAAAAAAAACTTCGAAAAATTTTGGGACCAAAAAAAATTTGAGTCAAAAAAAAGTTCGAAAAATTTTGGGACCAAAAAAATTTTGACCCAAAAAAAACTTCGAAAAATTTTGGGACCAAAAAAATTTTGACCCAAAAAAAACTTCGAAAAATTTTGGGACCAAAAAAAATTTGACCCAAAAAAAAGTTTGAAAAATTTTGGGACCAAAAAAATTTTGACCCAAAAAAAACTTCGAAAAATTTTGGGACCAAAAAAATTTGACCCAAAAAAAAGTTTGAAAAATTTTGGGACCAAAAAAATTTTGAGCCAAAAAAAAAGTTTGAAAAATTTTGGGACCAAAAAAACTTCGAAAAAATTTTGACCCAAAAAAAAGTTTGAAAAATTTTGGGACCAAAAAAATTTTGACCCAAAAAAAACTTCGAAAAAATTTTGACCCAAAAAAAAGTTTGAAAAATTTTGGGACCAAAACAATTTTGAGCCAAAAAAAAGTTTGAAAAATTTTGGGACCAAAAAAAATTTGACCCAAAAAAAAGTTTGAAAAATTTTGGGACCAAAAAAAATTTGACCCAAAAAAAAGTTTGAAAAATTTTGGGACCAAAAAAATTTTGAGCCAAAAAAAAGTTTGAAAAATTTTGGGACCAAAAAAAATTTGACCCAAAAAAAAGTTTGAAAAATTTTGGGACCAAAAAAATTTTGACCCAAAAAAAAGTTTGAAAAATTTTGGGACCAAAAAAATTTTGAGCCAAAAAAAAAGTTTGTAAAATTTTGGGACCAAAAAAACTTCGAAAAAATTTTGACCCAAAAAAAAGTTTGAAACATTTTGGGACCAAAAAAATTTTGACCCAAAAAAAACTTCGAAAAAATTTTGACCAAAAAAAAGTTTGAAAAATTTTGGGACCAAAAAAATTTTGAGCCAAAAAAAAGTTTGAAAAATTTTGGGACCAAAAAAATTTTGACCCAAAAAAAACTTCGAAAAATTTTGGGACCAAAAAAATTTTGAGCCAAAAAAAAAATTTGAAAAATTTTGGGACCAAAAAAACTTCGAAAATATTTTGACCCAAAAAAAGTTTGAAAAATTTTGGGACCAAAAAAATTTTGACCCAAAAAAAACTTCGAAAAAATTTTGACCCAAAAAAAAGTTTGAAAAATTTTGGGACCAAAAAAATTTTGAGCCAAAAAAAAGTTTGAAAAATTTTGGGACCAAAAAAATTTTGACCCAAAAAAAACTTCTAAAAATTTTGGGACCAAAAAAAATTTGAGTCAAAAAAAAGTTTGAAAAATTTTGGGACCAAAACAATTTTGACCCAAAAAAAACTTCGAAAAATTTTGGGACCAAAAAAATTTGACCCAAAAAAAAGTTTGAAAAATTTTGGGACCAAAAAAATTTTGAGCCAAAAAAAAGTTTGAAAAATTTTGGGACCAAAAAAATTTTGAGCCAAAAAAAAGTTTGAAAAATTTTGGGACCAAAAAAAATTTGACCCAAAAAAAAGTTTGAAAAATTTTGGGACCAAAAAAATTTTGACCCAAAAAAAAGTTTGAAAAATTTTGGGACCAAAAAAATTTTGAGCCAAAAAAAAAGTTTGAAAAATTTTGGGACCAAAAAAACTTCGAAAAAATTTTGACCCAAAAAAAACTTCGAAAAATTTTGGGACCAAAAAAATTTTGAGCCAAAAAAAACTTCGAAAAATTTTGGGACCAAAAAAATTTTGACCCAAAAAAAAGTTTGAAAAATTTTGGGACCAAAAAAATTTTGACCCAAAAAAAACTTCGAAAAAATTTTGACCCAAAAAAAAGTTTGAAAAATTTTGGGACCAAAAAAATTTTGACCCAAAAAAAACTTCTAAAAATTTTGGGACCAAAAAAAATTTGAGTCAAAAAAAAAGTTTGAAAAATTTTGGGACCAAAAAAACTTCGAAAAAATTTTGACCCAAAAAAAAGTTTGAAAAATTTTGGGACCAAAAAAATTTTGACCCAAAAAAAACTTCGAAAAAATTTTGACCCAAAAAAAAGTTTGAAAAATTTTGGGACCAAAAAAATTTTGAGCCAAAAAAAAGTTTGAAAAATTTTGGGACCAAAAAATTTTTGACCCAAAAAAAACTTCGAAAAATTTTGGGACCAAAAAAAATTTGAGTCAAAAAAAAGTTTGAAAAATTTTGGGACCAAAAAAATTTTGACCCAAAAAAAACTTCGAAAAATTTTGGGACCAAAAAAATTTGACCCAAAAAAAAGTTTGAAAAATTTTGGGACCAAAAACATTTTGAGCCAAAAAAAAGGTTGAAAAATTTTGGGACCAAAAAAATTTTGAGCCAAAAAAAAGTTTGAAAAATTTTGGGACCAAAAAAAATTTGACCCAAAAAAAAGTTTGAAAAATTTTGGGACCAAAAAAATTTTGACCCAAAAAAAAGTTTGAAAAATTTTGGGACCAAAAAAATTTTGAGCCAAAAAAAAAGTTTGAAAAATTTTGGGACCAAAAAAACTTCGAAAAAATTTTGACCCAAAAAAAAGTTTGAAAAATTTTGGGACCAAAAAAATTTTGAGCCAAAAAAAAGTTTGAAAAATTTTGGGACCAAAAAAATTTTGACCCAAAAAAAACTTCTAAAAATTTTGGGACCAAAAAAAATTTGAGTCAAAAAAAAAGTTTGAAAAATTTTGGGACCAAAAAAACTTCGAAAAAATTTTGACCCAAAAAAAAGTTTGAAAAATTTTGGGACCAAAAAAATTTTGACCCAAAAAAAACTTCGAAAAAATTTTGACCCAAAAAAAAGTTTGAAAAATTTTGGGACCAAAAAAATTTTGAGCCAAAAAAAATTTGAAAAATTTTGGGACCAAAAAAATTTTGACCCAAAAAAAACTTCTAAAAATTTTGGGACCAAAAAAAATTTGAGTCAAAAAAAAGTTCGAAAAATTTTGGGACCAAAAAATTTTGACCCAAAAAAAAGTTTGAAAAATTTTGGGACCAAAAACATTTTGAGCCAAAAAAAAAAGGTTGAAAAATTTTGGGACCAAAAAAATTTTGAGCCAAAAAAAAGTTTGAAAAATTTTGGGACCAAAAAAAATTTGACCCAAAAAAAAGTTTGAAAAATTTTGGGACCAAAAAAATTTTGACCCAAAAAAAAGTTTGAAAAATTTTGGGACCAAAAAAATTTTGAGCCAAAAAAAAAGTTTGAAAAATTTTGGGACCAAAAAAACTTCGAAAAAATTTTGACCCAAAAAAAAGTTTGAAAAATTTTGGGACCAAAAAAATTTTGACCCAAAAAAAACTTCGAAAAAATTTTGACCCAAAAAAAAGTTTGAAAAATTTTGGGACCAAAAAAATTTTGACCCAAAAAAAAGTTTGAAAAATTTTGGGACCAAAAAAATTTTGACCCAAAAAAAACTTCTAAAAATTTTGGGACCAAAAAAATTTTGACCCAAAAAAAACTTCGAAAAATTTTGGGACCAAAAAAAAATTGACCCAAAAAAAAGTTTGAAAAATTTTGGGACCAAAAAAATTTTGACCCAAAAAAAACTTCGAAAAATTTTGGGACCAAAAAAATTTTGACCCAAAAAAAACTTCGAAAAATTTTGGGACCAAAAAAATTTTGACCCAAAAAAAACTTCGAAAAATTTTGGGACCAAAAAAATTTTGACCCAAAAAAAAACTTCGAAAAATTTTGGGACCAAAAAAAATTTGACCCAAAAAAAAGTTTGAAAAATTTTGGGACCAAAAAAATTTTGAGCCAAAAAAAAGTTTGAAAAATTTTGGGACCAAAAAAAATTTGACCCAAAAAAAAGTTTGAAAAATTTTGGGACCAAAAAAATTTTGACCCAAAAAAAAGTTTGAAAAATTTTGGGACCAAAAAAATTTTGAGCCAAAAAAAAAGTTTGAAAAATTTTGGGACCAAAAAAACTTCGAAAAAATTTTGACCCAAAAAAAAGTTTGAAAAATTTTGGGACCAAAAAAATTTTGACCCAAAAAAAACTTCGAAAAAATTTTGACCCAAAAAAAAGTTTGAAAAATTTTGGGACCAAAAAAATTTTGAGCCAAAAAAAAGTTTGAAAAATTTTGGGACCAAAAAAAATTTGACCCAAAAAAAAGTTTGAAAAATTTTGGGACCAAAAAAAATTTGACCCAAAAAAAAGTTTGAAAAATTTTGGGACCAAAAAAATTTTGAGCCAAAAAAAAGTTTGAAAAATTTTGGGACCAAAAAAAATTTGACCCAAAAAAAAGTTTGAAAAATTTTGGGACCAAAAAAATTTTGACCCAAAAAAAAGTTTGAAAAATTTTGGGACCAAAAAAATTTTGAGCCAAAAAAAAAGTTTGAAAAAATTTGGGACCAAAAAAACTTCGAAAAAATTTTGACCCAAAAAAAAGTTTGAAAAATTTTGGGACCAAAAAAATTTTGACCCAAAAAAAAACTTCGAAAAAATTTTGAGCCAAAAAAAAGTTTGAAAAATTTTGGGACCAAAAAAATTTTGAGCCAAAAAAAAGTTTGAAAAATTTTGGGACCAAAAAAATTTGACCCAAAAAAAAGTTTGAAAAATTTTGGGACCAAAAAAATTTTGAGCCAAAAAAAAGTTTGAAAAATTTTGGGACCAAAAAAAATTTGACCCAAAAAAAAGTTTGAAAAATTTTGGGACCAAAAAAATTTTGACCCAAAAAAAAGTTTGAAAAATTTTGGGACCAAAAAAATTTTGAGCCAAAAAAAAAGTTTGAAAAAATTTGGGACCAAAAAAACTTCGAAAAAATTTTGACCCAAAAAAAAGTTTGAAAAATTTTGGGACCAAAAAAATTTTGACCCAAAAAAAACTTCGAAAAAATTTTGACCCAAAAAAAAGTTTGAAAAATTTTGGGACCAAAAAAATTTTGAGCCAAAAAAAAGTTTGAAAAATTTTGGGACCAAAAAAATTTTGACCCAAAAAAAACTTCGAAAAATTTTGGGACCAAAAAAAATTTGAGTCAAAAAAAAGTTCGAAAAATTTTGGGACCAAAAAAAATTTGACCCAAAAAAAAGTTTGAAAAATTTTGGGACCAAAAAAATTTTGAGCCAAAAAAAAAGTTTGAAAAAATTTGGGACCAAAAAAACTTCGAAAAAATTTTGACCCAAAAAAAAGTTTGAAAAATTTTGGGACCAAAAAAATTTTGACCCAAAAAAAACTTCGAAAAAATTTTGACCCAAAAAAAAGTTTGAAAAATTTTGGGACCAAAAAAATTTTGAGCCAAAAAAAAGTTTGAAAAATTTTGGGACCAAAAAAATTTTGACCCAAAAAAAACTTCGAAAAATTTTGGGACCAAAAAAAATTTGAGTCAAAAAAAAGTTCGAAAAATTTTGGGACCAAAAAAAATTTGACCCAAAAAAAAGTTTGAAAAATTTTGGGACCAAAAAAATTTTGACCCAAAAAAAACTTCGAAAAAATTTTGACCCAAAAAAAAGTTTGAAAAATTTTGGGACCAAAAAAATTTTGAGCCAAAAAAAAGTTTGAAAAATTTTGGGACCAAAAAAATTTTGACCCAAAAAAAACTTCTAAAAATTTTGGGACCAAAAAAAATTTGAGTCAAAAAAAAAGTTTGAAAAATTTTGGGACCAAAAAAACTTCGAAAAAATTTTGACCCAAAAAAAAGTTTGAAAAATTTTGGGACCAAAAAAATTTTGACCCAAAAAAAACTTCGAAAAAATTTTGACCCAAAAAAAAGTTTGAAAAATTTTGGGACCAAAAAAATTTTGAGCCAAAAAAAAGTTTGAAAAATTTTGGGACCAAAAAAAATTTGACCCAAAAAAAACTTCTAAAAATTTTGGGACCAAAAAAAATTTGAGTCAAAAAAAAGTTTGAAAAATTTTGGGACCAAAAAAATTTTGACCCAAAAAAAACTTCGAAAAATTTTGGGACCAAAAAAATTTGACCCAAAAAAAAGTTTGAAAAATTTTGGGACCAAAAACATTTTGAGCCAAAAAAAAGGTTGAAAAATTTTGGGACCAAAAAAATTTTGAGCCAAAAAAAAGTTTGAAAAATTTTGGGACCAATAAAAATTTGACACAAAAAAAAGTTTGAAAAATTTTGGGACCAAAAAAATTTTGACCCAAAAAAAAGTTTGAAAAATTTTGGGACCAAAAAAATTTTGAGCCAAAAAAAAAGTTTGAAAAATTTTGGGACCAAAAAAACTTCGAAAAAATTTTGACCCAAAAAAAAGTTTGAAAAATTTTGGGACCAAAAAAATTTTGACCCAAAAAAAACTTCGAAAAAATTTTGACCCAAAAAAAAGTTTGAAAAATTTTGGGACCAAAAAAATTTTGAGCCAAAAAAAAGTTTGAAAAATTTTGGGACCAAAAAAATTTTGACCCAAAAAAAACTTCTAAAAATTTTGGGACCAAAAAAAAATTTGAGTCAAAAAAAAAGTTTGAAAAATTTTGGGACCAAAAAAACTTCGAAAAAATTTTGACCCAAAAAAAAGTTTGAAAAATTTTGGGACCAAAAAAATTTTGACCCAAAAAAAACTTCGAAAAAATTTTGACCCAAAAAAAAGTTTGAAAAATTTTGGGACCAAAAAAATTTTGAGCCAAAAAAAATGTGAAAAATTTTGGGACCAAAAAAATTTTGACCCAAAAAAAACTTCTAAAAATTTTGGGACCAAAAAAAATTTGAGTCAAAAAAAAGTTCGAAAAATTTTGGGAACAAAAAATTTTGACCCAAAAAAAAGTTTGAAAAATTTTGGGACCAAAAACATTTTGAGCCAAAAAAAAAGTTTGAAAAATTTTGGGACCAAAAAAATTTTGAGCCAAAAAAAAGTTTGAAAAATTTTGGGACCAAAAAAAATTTGACCCAAAAAAAAGTTTGAAAAATTTTGGGACCAAAAAAATTTTGACCCAAAAAAAAGTTTGAAAAATTTTGGGACCAAAAAAATTTTGAGCCAAAAAAAAAGTTTGAAAAATTTTGGGACCAAAAAAACTTCGAAAAAATTTTGACCCAAAAAAAAGTTTGAAAAATTTTGGGACCAAAAAAATTTTGACCCAAAAAAAACTTCGAAAAAATTTTGACCCAAAAAAAAGTTTGAAAAATTTTGGGACCAAAAAAATTTTGAGCCAAAAAAAAGTTTGAAAAATTTTGGGACCAAAAAAATTTTGACCCAAAAAAAACTTCTAAAAATTTTGGGACCAAAAAAATTTTGACCCAAAAAAAACTTCGAAAAATTTTGGGACCAAAAAAAAATTGACCCAAAAAAAAGTTTGAAAAATTTTGGGACCAAAAAAATTTTGACCCAAAAAAAACTTCGAAAAATTTTGGGACCAAAAAAATTTTGACCCAAAAAAAACTTCGAAAAATTTTTGGACCAAAAAAATTTTGACCCAAAAAAAACTTCGAAAAATTTTGGGACCAAAAAAATTTTGACCCAAAAAAAAACTTCGAAAAATTTTGGGACTAAAAAAAATTTGACCCAAAAAAAAGTTTGAAAAATTTTGGGACCAAAAAAATTTTGAGCCAAAAAAAAGTTTGAAAAATTTTGGGACCAAAAAAAATTTGACCCAAAAAAAAGTTTGAAAAATTTTGGGACCAAAAAAATTTTGACCCAAAAAAAAGTTTGAAAAATTTTGGGACCAAAAAAATTTTGAGCCAAAAAAAAAGTTTGAAAAATTTTGGGACCAAAAAAACTTCGAAAAAATTTTGACCCAAAAAAAAGTTTGAAAAATTTTGGGACCAAAAAAATTTTGACCCAAAAAAAACTTCGAAAAAATTTTGACCCAAAAAAAAGTTTGAAAAATTTTGGGACCAAAAAAATTTTGAGCCAAAAAAAAGTTTGAAAAATTTTGGGACCAAAAAAAATTTGACCCAAAAAAAAGTTTGAAAAATTTTGGGACCAAAAAAAATTTGACCCAAAAAAAAGTTTGAAAAATTTTGGGACCAAAAAAATTTTGAGCCAAAAAAAAGTTTGAAAAATTTTGGGACCAAAAAAAATTTGACCCAAAAAAAAGTTTGAAAAATTTTGGGACCAAAAAAATTTTGACCCAAAAAAAAGTTTGAAAAATTTTGGGACCAAAAAAATTTTGAGCCAAAAAAAAAGTTTGAAAAATTTTGGGACCAAAAAAACTTCGAAAAAATTTTGACCCAAAAAAAAGTTTGAAAAATTTTGGGACCAAAAAAATTTTGACCCAAAAAAAACTTCGAAAAAATTTTGACCCAAAAAAAAGTTTGAAAAATTTTGGGACCAAAAAAATTTTGAGCCAAAAAAAAGTTTGAAAAATTTTGGGACCAAAAAAATTTTGACCCAAAAAAAACTTCGAAAAATTTTGGGACCAAAAAAAATTTGAGTCAAAAAAAAAGTTCGAAAAATTTTGGGACCAAAAAAATTTTGACCCAAAAAAAACTTCGAAATATTTTGGGACCAAAAAAATTTTGACCCAAAAAAAACTTCGAAAAATTTTGGGACCAAAAAAAATTTGACCCAAAAAAAAGTTTGAAAAATTTTGGGACCAAAAAAATTTTGACCCAAAAAAAACTTCGAAAAATTTTGGGACCAAAAAAATTTGACCCAAAAAAAAGTTTGAAAAATTTTGGGACCAAAAAAATTTTGAGCCAAAAAAAAGTTTGAAAAATTTTGGGACCAAAAAAATTTTGAGCCAAAAAAAAGTTTGAAAAATTTTGGGACCAAAAAAAATTTGACCCAAAAAAAAGTTTGAAAAATTTTGGGACCAAAAAAATTTTGAGCCAAAAAAAAAGTTTGAAAAATTTTGGGACCAAAAAAACTTCGAAAATATTTTGACCCAAAAAAAAGTTTGAAAAATTTTGGGACCAAAAAAATTTTGACCCAAAAAAAACTTCGAAAAAATTTTGAGCCAAAAAAAAGTTTGAAAAATTTTGTGACCAAAAAAATTTTGAGCCAAAAAAAAGTTTGAAAAATTTTGGGACCAAAAAAATTTTGACCCAAAAAAACTTCTAAAAATTTTGGGACCAAAAAAAATTTGAGTCAAAAAAAAGTTCGAAAAATTTTGGGACCAAAAAAATTTTGAGCCAAAAAAAAGTTTGAAAAATTTTGGGACCAAAAAAAATTTGACCCAAAAAAAAGTTTGAAAAATTTTGGGACCAAAAAAATTTTGACCCAAAAAAAAGTTTGAAAAATTTTGGGACCAAAAAAATTTTGAGCCAAAAAAAAAGTTTGAAAAATTTTGGGACCAAAAAAACTTCGAAAAAATTTTGACCCAAAAAAAAGTTTGAAAAATTTTGGGACCAAAAAAATTTTGACCCAAAAAAAACTTCGAAAAAATTTTGACCCAAAAAAAAGTTTGAAAAATTTTGGGACCAAAAAAATTTTGAGCCAAAAAAAAGTTTGAAAAATTTTGGGACCAAAAAAAATTTGACCCAAAAAAAAGTTTGAAAAATTTTGGGACCAAAAAAAATTTGACCCAAAAAAAAGTTTGAAAAATTTTGGGACCAAAAAAATTTTGAGCCAAAAAAAAGTTTGAAAAATTTTGGGACAAAAAAAATTTGACCCAAAAAAAAGTTTGAAAAATTTTGGGACCAAAAAAATTTTGACCCAAAAAAAAGTTTGAAAAATTTTGGGACCAAAAAAATTTTGAGCCAAAAAAAAAGTTTGAAAAATTTTGGGACCAAAAAAACTTCGAAAAAATTTTGACCCAAAAAAAAGTTTGAAAAATTTTGGGACCAAAAAAATTTTGACCCAAAAAAAACTTCGAAAAAATTTTGACCCAAAAAAAAGTTTGAAAAATTTTGGGACCAAAAAAATTTTGAGCCAAAAAAAAGTTTGAAAAATTTTGGGACCAAAAAAATTTTGACCCAAAAAAAACTTCGAAAAATTTTGGGACCAAAAAAAATTTGAGTCAAAAAAAAAGTTCGAAAAATTTTGGGACCAAAAAAATTTTGACCCAAAAAAAACTTCGAAAAATTTTGGGACCAAAAAAATTTTGACCCAAAAAAAACTTCGAAAAATTTTGGGACCAAAAAAAATTTGACCCAAAAAAAAGTTTGAAAAATTTTGGGACCAAAAAAATTTTGACCCAAAAAAAACTTCGAAAAATTTTGGGACCAAAAAAATTTGACCCAAAAAAAAGTTTGAAAAATTTTGGGACCAAAAAAATTTTGAGCCAAAAAAAAAGTTTGAAAAATTTTGGGACCAAAAAAACTTCGAAAATATTTTGACCCAAAAAAAAGTTTGAAAAATTTTGGGACCAAAAAAATTTTGACCCAAAAAAAACTTTGAAAAAATTTTGACCCAAAAAAAAGTTTGAAAAATTTTGTGACCAAAAAAATTTTGAGCCAAAAAAAAGTTTGAAAAATTTTGGGACCAAAAAAATTTTGACCCAAAAAAACTTCTAAAAATTTTGGGACCAAAAAAAATTTGAGTCAAAAAAAAGTTCGAAAAATTTTGGGACCAAAAAAATTTTGACCCAAAAAAAACTTCGAAAAATTTTGGGACCAAAAAAATTTTGACCCAAAAAAAACTTCGAAAAATTTTGGGACCAAAAAAAATTTGACCCAAAAAAAAGTTTGAAAAATTTTGGGACCAAAAAAATTTTGACCCAAAAAAAACTTCGAAAAATTTTGGGACCAAAAAAATTTTGACCCAAAAAAAACTTCGAAAAATTTTGGGACCAAAAAAATTTTGACCCAAAAAAAACTTCGAAAAATTTTGGGACCAAAAAAATTTTGACCCAAAAAAAACTTCGAAAAATTTTGGGACCAAAAAAACTTTGACCCAAAAAAAAGTTTGAAAAATTTTGGGACCAAAAAAATTTTGACCCAAAAAAAACTTCGAAAAATTTTGGGACCAAAAAAAATTTGAGTCAAAAAAAAAGTTCGAAAAATTTTGGGACCAAAAAAATTTTGACCCAAAAAAAACTTCGAAAAATTTTGGGACCAAAAAAATTTTGACCCAAAAAAAACTTCGAAAAATTTTGGGACCAAAAAAAATTTGACCCAAAAAAAAGTTTGAAAAATTTTGGGACCAAAAAAATTTTGACCCAAAAAAAACTTCGAAAAATTTTGGGACCAAAAAAATTTGACCCAAAAAAAAGTTTGAAAAATTTTGGGACCAAAAAAATTTTGAGCCAAAAAAAAAGTTTGAAAAATTTTGGGACCAAAAAAACTTCGAAAATATTTTGACCCAAAAAAAAGTTTGAAAAATTTTGGGACCAAAAAAATTTTGACCCAAAAAAAACTTTGAAAAAATTTTGACCCAAAAAAAAGTTTGAAAAATTTTGTGACCAAAAAAATTTTGAGCCAAAAAAAAGTTTGAAAAATTTTGGGACCAAAAAAATTTTGACCCAAAAAAACTTCTAAAAATTTTGGGACCAAAAAAAATTTGAGTCAAAAAAAAGTTCGAAAAATTTTGGGACCAAAAAAATTTTGACCCAAAAAAAACTTCGAAAAATTTTGGGACCAAAAAAATTTTGACCCAAAAAAAACTTCGAAAAATTTTGGGACCAAAAAAAATTTGACCCAAAAAAAAGTTTGAAAAATTTTGGGACCAAAAAAATTTTGACCCAAAAAAAACTTCGAAAAATTTTGGGACCAAAAAAATTTTGACCCAAAAAAAACTTCGAAAAATTTTGGGACCAAAAAAATTTTGACCCAAAAAAAACTTCGAAAAATTTTGGGACCAAAAAAATTTTGACCCAAAAAAAACTTCGAAAAATTTTGGGACCAAAAAAACTTTGACCCAAAAAAAAGTTTGAAAAATTTTGGGACCAAAAAAATTTTGACCCAAAAAAAACTTCGAAAAATTTTGGGACCAAAAAAATTTTGACCCAAAAAAAACTTCTAAAAATTTTGGGACCAAAAAAAATTTGAGTCAAAAAAAACTTCGAAAAATTTTGGGACCAAAAAAATTTTGACCCAAAAAAAACTTCGAAAAATTTTGGGACCAAAAAAATTTTGACCCAAAAAAAACTTCGAAAAATTTTGGGACCAAAAAAAATTTGACCCAAAAAAAAGTTTGAAAAATTTTGGGACCAAAAAAATTTTGACCCAAAAAAAACTTCGAAAAATTTTGGGACCAAAAAAATTTTGACCCAAAAAAAACTTCGAAAAATTTTGGGACCAAAAAAATTTTGACCCAAAAAAAACTTCGAAAAATTTTGGGACCAAAAAAATTTTGACCCAAAAAAAACTTCGAAAAATTTTGGGACCAAAAAAAATTTGACCCAAAAAAAAGTTTGAAAAATTTTGGGACCAAAAAAATTTTGACCCAAAAAAAACTTCGAAAAAATTTTGACCCAAAAAAAAGTTTGAAAAATTTTGGGACCAAAAAAATTTTGAGCCAAAAAAAAGTTTGAAAAATTTTTGGACCAAAAAAATTTTGACCCAAAAAAAACTTCTAAAAATTTTGGGACCAAAAAAAATTTGAGTCAAAAAAAAGTTCGAAAAATTTTGGGACCAAAAAAAATTTGACCCAAAAAAAAGTTTGAAAAATTTTGGGACCAAAAAAATTTTGACCCAAAAAAAACTTCGAAAAATTTTGGGACCAAAAAAAAATTGACCCAAAAAAAAGTTTGAAAAATTTTGGGACCAAAAAATTTTGACCCAAAAAAAAGTTTGAAAAATTTTGGGACCAAAAAAATTTTGAGCCAAAAAAAAGTTTGAAAAATTTTTGGACCAAAAAAATTTTGACCCAAAAAAAACTTCTAAAAATTTTGGGACCAAAAAAAATTTGAGTCAAAAAAAAGTTCGAAAAATTTTGGGACCAAAAAAATTTTGACCCAAAAAAAACTTCGAAAAATTTTGGGACCAAAAAAATTTTGAGCCAAAAAAAAAGTTTGAGAAATTTTGGGACCAAAAAAACTTCGAAAATATTTTGACCCAAAAAAAAGTTTGAAAAATTTTGGGACCAAAAAAATTTTGACCCAAAAAAAACTTCGAAAAAATTTTGACCCAAAAAAAAGTTTGAAAAATTTTGGGACCAAAAAAATTTTGAGCCAAAAAAAAAGTTTGAAAAATTTTGGGACCAAAAAAACTTCGAAAAAATTTTGACCCAAAAAAAACTTCGAAAAATTTTGGGACCAAAAAAATTTTGAGCCAAAAAAAACTTCGAAAAATTTTGGGACCAAAAAAATTTTGACCCAAAAAAAACTTCGAAAAATTTTGGGACCAAAAAAATTTTGACCCAAAAAAAACTTCTAAAAATTTTGGGACCAAAAAAAATTTGAGTCAAAAAAAAAGTTTGAAAAATTTTGGGACCAAAAAAACTTCGAAAAAATTTTGACCCAAAAAAAAGTTTGAAAAATTTTGGGACCAAAAAAATTTTGACCCAAAAAAAACTTCGAAAAATTTTGGGACCAAAAAAATTTTGACCCAAAAAAAACTTCGAAAAATTTTGGGACCAAAAAAATTTTGACCCAAAAAAAACTTCGAAAAATTTTGGGACCAAAAAAATTTTGAGCCAAAAAAAAAGTTTGAAAAATTTTGGGACCAAAAAAACTTCGAAAATATTTTGACCCAAAAAAAAGTTTGAAAAATTTTGGGACCAAAAAAATTTTGACCCAAAAAAAACTTCGAAAAAATTTTGACCCAAAAAAAAGTTTGAAAAATTTTGGGACCAAAAAAATTTTGAGCCAAAAAAAAAGTTTGAAAAATTTTGGGACCAAAAAAACTTCGAAAAAATTTTGACCCAAAAAAAACTTCGAAAAATTTTGGGACCAAAAAAATTTTGACCCAAAAAAAACTTCGAAAAATTTTGGGACCAAAAAAATTTTGACCCAAAAAAAAGTTTGAAAAATTTTGGGACCAAAAAAATTTTGACCCAAAAAAAACTTCTAAAAATTTTGGGACCAAAAAAAATTTGAGTCAAAAAAAAAGTTTGAAAAATTTTGGGACCAAAAAAACTTCGAAAAAATTTTGACCCAAAAAAAAGTTTGAAAAATTTTGGGACCAAAAAAATTTTGACCCAAAAAAAACTTCGAAAAATTTTGGGACCAAAAAAAATTTGACCCAAAAAAAAGTTTGAAAAATTTTGGGACCAAAAAAATTTTGACCCAAAAAAAACTTCGAAAAATTTTGGGACCAAAAAAATTTTGACCCAAAAAAAACTTCGAAAAATTTTGGGACCAAAAAAATTTTGACCCAAAAAAAACTTCGAAAAATTTTGGGACCAAAAAAATTTTGACCCAAAAAAAACTTCGAAAAATTTTGGGACCAAAAAAATTTTGACCCAAAAAAAAGTTTGAAAAATTTTGGGACCAAAAAAAATTTGACCCAAAAAAAACTTCGAAAAATTTTGGGACCAAAAAAATTTTGACCCAAAAAAAACTTCTAAAAATTTTGGGACCAAAAAAAATTTGAGTCAAAAAAAACTTCGAAAAATTTTGGGACCAAAAAAATTTTGACCCAAAAAAAACTTCGAAAAATTTTGGGACCAAAAAAATTTTGACCCAAAAAAAACTTCGAAAAATTTTGGGACCAAAAAAAATTTGACCCAAAAAAAAGTTTGAAAAATTTTGGGACCAAAAAAATTTTGACCCAAAAAAAACTTCGAAAAATTTTGGGACCAAAAAAATTTTGACCCAAAAAAAACTTCGAAAAATTTTGGGACCAAAAAAATTTTGACCCAAAAAAAACTTCGAAAAATTTTGGGACCAAAAAAATTTTGACCCAAAAAAAACTTCGAAAAATTTTGGGACCAAAAAAAATTTGACCCAAAAAAAAGTTTGAAAAATTTTGGGACCAAAAAAATTTTGACCCAAAAAAAACTTCGAAAAAATTTTGACCCAAAAAAAACTTCGAAAAATTTTGGGACCAAAAAAATTTTGAGCCAAAAAAAAGTTTGAAAAATTTTTGGACCAAAAAAATTTTGACCCAAAAAAAACTTCTAAAAATTTTGGGACCAAAAAAAATTTGAGTCAAAAAAAAGTTCGAAAAATTTTGGGACCAAAAAAAATTTGACCCAAAAAAAAGTTTGAAAAATTTTGGGACCAAAAAAATTTTGACCCAAAAAAAACTTCGAAAAATTTTGGGACCAAAAAAAAATTGACCCAAAAAAAAGTTTGAAAAATTTTGGGACCCAAAAAATTTTGACCCAAAAAAAGTTTGAAAAATTTTGGGACCAAAAAAATTTTGAGCCAAAAAAAAGTTTGAAAAATTTTTGGACCAAAAAAATTTTGACCCAAAAAAAACTTCTAAAAATTTTGGGACCAAAAAAAATTTGAGTCAAAAAAAAGTTCGAAAAATTTTGGGACCAAAAAAATTTTGACCCAAAAAAAACTTCGAAAAATTTTGGGACCAAAAAAATTTTGACCCAAAAAAAACTTCGAAAAATTTTGGGACCAAAAAAAAATTGACCCAAAAAAAAGTTTGAAAAATTTTGGGACCCAAAAAATTTTGACCCAAAAAAAAGTTTGAAAAATTTTGGGACCAAAAAAATTTTGAGCCAAAAAAAAAGTTTGAAAAATTTTGGGACCAAAAAAACTTCGAAAAAATTTTGACCCAAAAAAAACTTCGAAAAATTTTGGGACCAAAAAAATTTTGAGCCAAAAAAAACTTCGAAAAATTTTGGGACCAAAAAAATTTTGACCCAAAAAAAAGTTTGAAAAATTTTGGGACCAAAAAAATTTTGACCCAAAAAAAACTTCTAAAAATTTTGGGACCAAAAAAAATTTGAGTCAAAAAAAAAGTTTGAAAAATTTTGGGACCAAAAAAACTTCGAAAAAATTTTGACCCAAAAAAAAGTTTGAAAAATTTTGGGAACAAAAAAAATTTGACCCAAAAAAAACTTCGAAAAAATTTTGACCCAAAAAAAAGTTTGAAAAATTTTGGGACCAAAAAAATTTTGAGCCAAAAAAAAGTTTGAAAAATTTTGGGACCAAAAAAATTTTGACCCAAAAAAAACTTCTAAAAATTTTGGGACCAAAAAAAATTTGAGTCAAAAAAAAGTTTGAAAAATTTTGGGACCAAAAAAATTTTGACCCAAAAAAAACTTCGAAAAATTTTGGGACCAAAAAAATTTGACCCAAAAAAAAGTTTGAAAAATTTTGGGACCAAAAACATTTTGAGCCAAAAAAAAGTTTGAAAAATTTTGGGACCAAAAAAATTTTGACCCAAAAAAAAGTTTGAAAAATTTTGGGACCAAAAAAAATTTGACCCAAAAAAAAGTTTGAAAAATTTTGGGACCAAAAAAATTTTGAGCCAAAAAAAAAGTTTGAAAAATTTTGGGACCAAAAAAACTTCGAAAAAATTTTGACCCAAAAAAAAGTTTGAAAAATTTTGGGACCAAAAAAATTTTGACCCAAAAAAAACTTCGAAAAAATTTTGACCCAAAAAAAAGTTTGAAAAATTTTGGGACCAAAAAAATTTTGAGCCAAAAAAAAGTTTGAAAAATTTTGGGACCAAAAAAATTTTGACCCAAAAAAAACTTCTAAAAATTTTGGGACCAAAAAAAATTTGAGTCAAAAAAAAAGTTTGAAAAATTTTGGGACCAAAAAAACTTCGAAAAAATTTTGACCCAAAAAAAAGTTTGAAAAATTTTGGGACCAAAAAAATTTTGACCCAAAAAAAACTTCGAAAAAATTTTGACCCAAAAAAAAGTTTGAAAAATTTTGGGACCAAAAAAATTTTGAGCCAAAAAAAAGTTTGAAAAATTTTGGGACCAAAAAAATTTTGACCCAAAAAAAACTTCTAAAAATTTTGGGACCAAAAAAAATTTGAGTCAAAAAAAAGTTCGAAAAATTTTGGGACCAAAAAATTTTGACCCAAAAAAAAGTTTGAAAAATTTTGGGACCAAAAACATTTTGAGCCAAAAAAAAAGGTTGAAAAATTTTGGGACCAAAAAAATTTTGAGCCAAAAAAAAGTTTGAAAAATTTTGGGACCAAAAAAAATTTGACCCAAAAAAAAGTTTGAAAAATTTTGGGACCAAAAAAATTTTGACCCAAAAAAAAGTTTGAAAAATTTTGGGACCAAAAAAATTTTGAGCCAAAAAAAAAGTTTGAAAAATTTTGGGACCAAAAAAACTTCGAAAAAATTTTGACCCAAAAAAAAGTTTGAAAAATTTTGGGACCAAAAAAATTTTGACCCAAAAAAAACTTCGAAAAAATTTTGACCCAAAAAAAAGTTTGAAAAATTTTGGGACCAAAAAAATTTTGAGCCAAAAAAAAGTTTGAAAAATTTTGGGACCAAAAAAATTTTGACCCAAAAAAAACTTCTAAAAATTTTGGGACCAAAAAAATTTTGACCCAAAAAAAACTTCGAAAAATTTTGGGACCAAAAAAAAATTGACCCAAAAAAAAGTTTGAAAAATTTTGGGACCAAAAAAATTTTGACCCAAAAAAAACTTCGAAAAATTTTGGGACCAAAAAAATTTTGACCCAAAAAAAACTTCGAAAAATTTTGGGACCAAAAAAATTTTGACCCAAAAAAAACTTCGAAAAATTTTGGGACCAAAAAAATTTTGACCCAAAAAAAACTTCGAAAAAATTTTGACCCAAAAAAAAGTTTGAAAAATTTTGGGACCAAAAAAATTTTGAGCCAAAAAAAAGTTTGAAAAATTTTGGGACCAAAAAAATTTTGACCCAAAAAAAACTTCGAAAAATTTTGGGACCAAAAAAAATTTGAGTCAAAAAAAAGTTCGAAAAATTTTGGGACCAAAAAAATTTTGACCCAAAAAAAACTTCGAAAAATTTTGGGACCAAAAAAATTTTGACCCAAAAAAAACTTCGAAAAATTTTGGGACCAAAAAAAATTTGACCCAAAAAAAAGTTTGAAAAATTTTGGGACCAAAAAAATTTTGACCCAAAAAAAACTTCGAAAAATTTTGGGACCAAAAAAATTTGACCCAAAAAAAAGTTTGAAAAATTTTGGGACCAAAAAAATTTTGACCCAAAAAAAACTTCTAAAAATTTTGGGACCAAAAAAAATTTGAGTCAAAAAAAAGTTCGAAAAATTTTGGGTCCAAAAAATTTTGACCCAAAAAAAAGTTTGAAAAATTTTGGGACCAAAAACATTTTGAGCCAAAAAAAAAGGTTGAAAAATTTTGGGACCAAAAAAATTTTGAGCCAAAAAAAAGTTTGAAAAATTTTGGGACCAAAAAAAATTTGACCCAAAAAAAAGTTTGAAAAATTTTGGGACCAAAAAAATTTTGTCCCAAAAAAAAGTTTGAAAAATTTTGGGACCAAAAAAATTTTGAGCCAAAAAAAAAGTTTGAAAAATTTTGGGACCAAAAAAACTTCGAAAAAATTTTGACCCAAAAAAAAGTTTGAAAAATTTTGGGACCAAAAAAATTTTGACCCAAAAAAAACTTCGAAAAAATTTTGACCCAAAAAAAAGTTTGAAAAATTTTGGGACCAAAAAAATTTTGAGCCAAAAAAAAGTTTGAAAAATTTTGGGACCAAAAAAATTTTGACCCAAAAAAAACTTCGAAAAATTTTGGGACCAAAAAAAAATTGACCCAAAAAAAAGTTTGAAAAATTTTGGGACCAAAAAAAAATTGACCCAAAAAAAAGTTTGAAAAATTTTGGGACCAAAAAAATTTTGACCCAAAAAAAACTTCGAAAAATTTTGGGACCAAAAAAATTTTGACCCAAAAAAAACTTCGAAAAATTTTGGGACCAAAAAAATTTTGACCCAAAAAAAACTTCGAAAAATTTTGGGACTAAAAAAAATTTTGACCCAAAAAAAACTTCGAAAAAATTTTGACCCAAAAAAAAGTTTGAAAAATTTTGGGACCAAAAAAATTTTGACCCAAAAAAAACTTCGAAAAATTTTGGGACCAAAAAAATTTTGACCCAAAAAAAAGTTTGAAAAATTTTGGGACCAAAAAAATTTTGACCCAAAAAAAACTTTGAAAAAATTTTGACCCAAAAAAAAGTTTGAAAAATTTTGGGACCAAAAAAATTTTGAGCCAAAAAAAAGTTTGAAAAATTTTGGGACCAAAAAAATTTTGACCCAAAAAAAACTTCTAAAAATTTTGGGACCAAAAAAAATTTGAGTCAAAAAAAAGTTCGAAAAATTTTGGGACCAAAAAATTTTGACCCAAAAAAAAGTTTGAAAAATTTTGGGACCAAAAACATTTTGAGCCAAAAAAAAAGGTTGAAAAATTTTGGGACCAAAAAAATTTTGAGCCAAAAAAAAGTTTGAAAAATTTTGGGACCAAAAAAAATTTGACCCAAAAAAAAGTTTGAAAAATTTTGGGACCAAAAAAATTTTGACCCAAAAAAAAGTTTGAAAAATTTTGGGACCAAAAAAATTTTGAGCCAAAAAAAAAGTTTGAAAAATTTTGGGACCAAAAAAACTTCGAAAAAATTTTGACCCAAAAAAAAGTTTGAAAAATTTTGGGACCAAAAAAATTTTGACCCAAAAAAAACTTCGAAAAAATTTTGACCCAAAAAAAAGTTTGAAAAATTTTGGGACCAAAAAAATTTTGAGCCAAAAAAAAGTTTGAAAAATTTTGGGACCAAAAAAATTTTGACCCAAAAAAAACTTCTAAAAATTTTGGGACCAAAAAAATTTTGACCCAAAAAAAACTTCGAAAAATTTTGGGACCAAAAAAAAATTGACCCAAAAAAAAGTTTGAAAAATTTTGGGACCAAAAAAATTTTGACCCAAAAAAAACTTCGAAAAATTTTGGGACCAAAAAAATTTTGAGCCAAAAAAAAGTTTGAAAAATTTTGGGACCAAAAAAATTTTGACCCAAAAAAAACTTCTAAAAATTTTGGGACCAAAAAAATTTTGGCCCAAAAAAAACTTCGAAAAATTTTGGGACCAAAAAAAAATTGACCCAAAAAAAAGTTTGAAAAATTTTGGGACCAAAAAAATTTTGACCCAAAAAAAACTTCGAAAAATTTTGGGACCAAAAAAATTTTGACCCAAAAAAAACTTCGAAAAATTTTGGGACCAAAAAAATTTTGACCCAAAAAAAACTTCGAAAAATTTTGGGACCAAAAAAATTTTGACCCAAAAAAAACTTCGAAAAAATTTTGACCCAAAAAAAAGTTTGAAAAATTTTGGGACCAAAAAAATTTTGAGCCAAAAAAAAGTTTGAAAAATTTTGGGACCAAAAAAATTTTGACCCAAAAAAAACTTCGAAAAATTTTGGGACCAAAAAAAATTTGAGTCAAAAAAAAGTTCGAAAAATTTTGGGACCAAAAAAATTTTGACCCAAAAAAAACTTCGAAAAATTTTGGGACCAAAAAAATTTTGACCCAAAAAAAACTTCGAAAAATTTTGGGACCAAAAAAAATTTGACCCAAAAAAAAGTTTGAAAAATTTTGGGACCAAAAAAATTTGACCCAAAAAAAAGTTTGAAAAATTTTGGGACCAAAAAAATTTTGACCCAAAAAAAACTTCTAAAAATTTTGGGACCAAAAAAAATTTGAGTCAAAAAAAAGTTCGAAAAATTTTGGGACCAAAAAATTTTGACCCAAAAAAAAGTTTGAAAAATTTTGGGACCAAAAACATTTTGAGCCAAAAAAAAAGGTTGAAAAATTTTGGGACCAAAAAAATTTTGAGCCAAAAAAAAGTTTGAAAAATTTTGGGACCAAAAAAAATTTGACCCAAAAAAAAGTTTGAAAAATTTTGGGACCAAAAAAATTTTGACCCAAAAAAAAGTTTGAAAAATTTTGGGACCAAAAAAATTTTGAGCCAAAAAAAAAGTTTGAAAAATTTTGGGACCAAAAAAACTTCGAAAAAATTTTGACCCAAAAAAAAGTTTGAAAAATTTTGGGACCAAAAAAATTTTGACCCAAAAAAAACTTCGAAAAAATTTTGACCCAAAAAAAAGTTTGAAAAATTTTGGGACCAAAAAAATTTTGAGCCAAAAAAAAGTTTGAAAAATTTTGGGACCAAAAAAATTTTGACCCAAAAAAAACTTCTAAAAATTTTGGGACCAAAAAAATTTTGACCCAAAAAAAACTTCGAAAAATTTTGGGACCAAAAAAAAATTGACCCAAAAAAAAGTTTGAAAAATTTTGGGACCAAAAAAATTTTGACCCAAAAAAAACTTCGAAAAATTTTGGGACCAAAAAAATTTTGACCCAAAAAAAACTTCGAAAAATTTTGGGACCAAAAAAATTTTGACCCAAAAAAAACTTCGAAAAATTTTGGGACCAAAAAAATTTTGACCCAAAAAAAAACTTCGAAAAAATTTTGACCCAAAAAAAAGTTTGAAAAATTTTGGGACCAAAAAAATTTTGACCCAAAAAAAACTTCGAAAAATTTTGGGACCAAAAAAATTTTGACCCAAAAAAAAGTTTGAAAAATTTTGGGACCAAAAAAATTTTGACCCAAAAAAAACTTCGAAAAAATTTTGACCCAAAAAAAAGTTTGAAAAATTTTGGGACCAAAAAAATTTTGAGCCAAAAAAAAGTTTGAAAAATTTTGGGACCAAAAAAATTTTGACCCAAAAAAAACTTCTAAAATTTTTGGGACCAAAAAAAATTTGAGTCAAAAAAAAGTTCGAAAAATTTTGGGACCAAAAAATTTTGACCCAAAAAAAAGTTTGAAAAATTTTGGGACCAAAAACATTTTGAGCCAAAAAAAAAGGTTGAAAAATTTTGGGACCAAAAAAATTTTGAGCCAAAAAAAAGTTTGAAAAATTTTGGGACCAAAAAAAATTTGACCCAAAAAAAAGTTTGAAAAATTTTGGGACCAAAAAAATTTTGACCCAAAAAAAAGTTTGAAAAATTTTGGGACCAAAAAAATTTTGAGCCAAAAAAAAAGTTTGAAAAATTTTGGGACCAAAAAAACTTCGAAAAAATTTTGACCCAAAAAAAAGTTTGAAAAATTTTGGGACCAAAAAAATTTTGACCCAAAAAAAACTTCGAAAAACTTTTGACCCAAAAAAAAGTTTGAAAAATTTTGGGACCAAAAAAATTTTGAGCCAAAAAAAAGTTTGAAAAATTTTGGGACCAAAAAAATTTTGACCCAAAAAAAACTTCTAAAAATTTTGGGACCAAAAAAATTTTGACCCAAAAAAAACTTCGAAAAATTTTGGGACCAAAAAAAAATTGACCCAAAAAAAAGTTTGAAAAATTTTGGGACCAAAAAAATTTTGACCCAAAAAAAACTTCGAAAAATTTTGGGACCAAAAAAATTTTGACCCAAAAAAAACTTCGAAAAATTTTGGGACCAAAAAAATTTTGACCCAAAAAAAACTTCGAAAAATTTTGGGACCAAAAAAATTTTGACCCAAAAAAAAACTTCGAAAAATTTTGGGACCAAAAAAAATTTGACCCAAAAAAAAGTTTGAAAAATTTTGGGACCAAAAAAATTTTGAGCCAAAAAAAAGTTTGAAAAATTTTGGGACCAAAAAAAATTTGACCCAAAAAAAAGTTTGAAAAATTTTGGGACCAAAAAAATTTTGACCCAAAAAAAAGTTTGAAAAATTTTGGGACCAAAAAAATTTTGAGCCAAAAAAAAAGTTTGAAAAATTTTGGGACCAAAAAAACTTCGAAAAAATTTTGACCCAAAAAAAAGTTTGAAAAATTTTGGGACCAAAAAAATTTTGACCCAAAAAAAACTTCGAAAAAATTTTGACCCAAAAAAAAGTTTGAAAAATTTTGGGACCAAAAAAATTTTGAGCCAAAAAAAAGTTTAAAAAATTTTGGGACCAAAAAAAATTTGACCCAAAAAAAAGTTTGAAAAATTTTGGGACCAAAAAAAATTTGACCCAAAAAAAAGTTTGAAAAATTTTGGGACCAAAAAAATTTTGAGCCAAAAAAAGTTTGAAAAGTTTTGGGACCAAAAAAAATTTGACCCAAAAAAAAGTTTGAAAAATTTTGGGACCAAAAAAATTTTGACCCAAAAAAAAGTTTTAAAAATTTTGGGACCAAAAAAATTTTGAGCCAAAAAAAAAAGTTTGAAAAATTTTGGGACCAAAAAAACTTCGAAAAAATTTTGACCCAAAAAAAAGTTTGAAAAATTTTGGGACCAAAAAAATTTTGACCCAAAAAAAACTTCGAAAAAATTTTGACCCAAAAAAAAGTTTGAAAAATTTTGGGACCAAAAAAATTTTGAGCCAAAAAAAAGTTTGAAAAATTTTGGGACCAAAAAAATTTTGACCCAAAAAAAACTTCGAAAAATTTTGGGACCAAAAAAAATTTGAGTCAAAAAAAAGTTCGAAAAATTTTGGGACCAAAAAAATTTTGACCCAAAAAAAACTTCGAAAAATTTTGGGACCAAAAAAATTTTGACCCAAAAAAAACTTCGAAAAATTTTGGGACCAAAAAAAATTTGACCCAAAAAAAAGTTTGAAAAATTTTGGGACCAAAAAAATTTTGACCCAAAAAAAACTTCGAAAAATTTTGGGACCAAAAAAATTTGACCCAAAAAAAAGTTTGAAAAATTTTGGGACCAAAAAAATTTTGACCCAAAAAAAACTTCTAAAAATTTTGGGACCAAAAAAAATTTGAGTCAAAAAAAAGTTCGAAAAATTTTGGGACCAAAAAATTTTGACCCAAAAAAAGTTTGAAAAATTTTGGGACCAAAAACATTTTGAGCCAAAAAAAAAGGTTGAAAAATTTTGGGACCAAAAAAATTTTGAGCCAAAAAAAAGTTTGAAAAATTTTGGGACCAAAAAAAATTTGACCCAAAAAAAACTTCGAAAAATTTTGGGACCAAAAAAATTTTGACCCAAAAAAAAACTTCGAAAAATTTTGGGACCAAAAAAAATTTGACCCAAAAAAAAGTTTGAAAAATTTTGGGACCAAAAAAATTTTGAGCCAAAAAAAAGTTTGAAAAATTTTGGGACCAAAAAAAATTTGACCCAAAAAAAAGTTTGAAAAATTTTGGGACCAAAAAAATTTTGACCCAAAAAAAAGTTTGAAAAATTTTGGGACCAAAAAAATTTTGAGCCAAAAAAAAAGTTTGAAAAATTTTGGGACCAAAAAAACTTCGAAAAAATTTTGACCCAAAAAAAATTTGAAAAATTTTGGGACCAAAAAAATTTTGACCCAAAAAAAACTTCGAAAAAATTTTGACCCAAAAAAAAGTTTGAAAAATTTTGGGACCAAAAAAATTTTGAGCCAAAAAAAAGTTTAAAAAATTTTGGGACCAAAAAAAATTTGACCCAAAAAAAAGTTTGAAAAATTTTGGGACCAAAAAAAATTGACCCAAAAAAAAGTTTGAAAAATTTTGGGACCAAAAAAATTTTGACCCAAAAAAAACTTCGAAAAATTTTGGGACCAAAAAAAAATTGACCCAAAAAAAAGTTTGAAAAATTTTGGGACCAAAAAAATTTTGACCCAAAAAAAACTTCGAAAAATTTTGGGACCAAAAAAATTTTGACCCAAAAAAAACTTCGAAAAATTTTGGGACCAAAAAAATTTTGACCCAAAAAAAACTTCGAAAAATTTTGGGACCAAAAAAATTTTGACCCAAAAAAAAACTTCGAAAAATTTTGGGACTAAAAAAAATTTTGACCCAAAAAAAACTTCGAAAAAATTTTGACCCAAAAAAAAGTTTGAAAAATTTTGGGACCAAAAAAATTTTGACCCAAAAAAAACTTCGAAAAATTTTGGGACCAAAAAAATTTTGACCCAAAAAAAAGTTTGAAAAATTTTGGGACCAAAAAAATTTTGACCCAAAAAAAACTTCGAAAAAATTTTGACCCAAAAAAAAGTTTGAAAAATTTTGGGACCAAAAAAATTTTGAGCCAAAAAAAAGTTTGAAAAATTTTGGGACCAAAAAAATTTTGACCCAAAAAAAACTTCTAAAAATTTTGGGACCAAAAAAAATTTGAGTCAAAAAAAAGTTCGAAAAATTTTGGGACCAAAAAATTTTGACCCAAAAAAAAGTTTGAAAAATTTTGGGACCAAAAACATTTTGAGCCAAAAAAAAAGGTTGAAAAATTTTGGGACCAAAAAAATTTTGAGCCAAAAAAAAGTTTGAAAAATTTTGGGACCAAAAAAAATTTGACCCAAAAAAAAGTTTGAAAAATTTTGGGACCAAAAAAATTTTGACCCAAAAAAAAGTTTGAAAAAATTTTGACCCAAAAAAAAGTTTGAAAAATTTTGGGACCAAAAAAATTTTGAGCCAAAAAAAAGTTTAAAAAATTTTGGGACCAAAAAAAATTTGACCCAAAAAAAAGTTTGAAAAATTTTGGGACCAAAAAAAATTTGACCCAAAAAAAAGTTTGAAAAATTTTGGGACCAAAAAAATTTTGAGCCAAAAAAAGTTTGAAAAGTTTTGGGACCAAAAAAAATTTGACCCAAAAAAAAGTTTGAAAAATTTTGGGACCAAAAAAATTTTGACCCAAAAAAAAGTTTGAAAAATTTTGGGACCAAAAAAATTTTGAGCCAAAAAAAAAAGTTTGAAAAATTTTGGGACCAAAAAAACTTCGAAAAAATTTTGACCCAAAAAAAAGTTTGAAAAATTTTGGGACCAAAAAAATTTTGACCCAAAAAAAACTTCGAAAAAATTTTGACCCAAAAAAAAGTTTGAAAAATTTTGGGACCAAAAAAATTTTGAGCCAAAAAAAAGTTTGAAAAATTTTGGGACCAAAAAAATTTTGACCCAAAAAAAACTTCGAAAAATTTTGGGACCAAAAAAAATTTGAGTCAAAAAAAAGTTCGAAAAATTTTGGGACCAAAAAAATTTTGACCCAAAAAAAACTTCGAAAAATTTTGGGACCAAAAAAATTTTGACCCAAAAAAAACTTCGAAAAATTTTGGGACCAAAAAAAATTTGACCCAAAAAAAAGTTTGAAAAATTTTGGGACCAAAAAAATTTTGACCCAAAAAAAACTTCGAAAAATTTTGGGACCAAAAAAATTTGACCCAAAAAAAAGTTTGAAAAATTTTGGGACCAAAAAAATTTTGACCCAAAAAAAACTTCTAAAAATTTTGGGACCAAAAAAAATTTGAGTCAAAAAAAAGTTCGAAAAATTTTGGGACCAAAAAATTTTGACCCAAAAAAAGTTTGAAAAATTTTGGGACCAAAAACATTTTGAGCCAAAAAAAAAGGTTGAAAAATTTTGGGACCAAAAAAATTTTGAGCCAAAAAAAAGTTTGAAAAATTTTGGGACCAAAAAAAATTTGACCCAAAAAAAACTTCGAAAAATTTTGGGACCAAAAAAATTTTGACCCAAAAAAAAACTTCGAAAAATTTTGGGACCAAAAAAAATTTGACCCAAAAAAAAGTTTGAAAAATTTTGGGACCAAAAAAATTTTGAGCCAAAAAAAAGTTTGAAAAATTTTGGGACCAAAAAAAATTTGACCCAAAAAAAAGTTTGAAAAATTTTGGGACCAAAAAAATTTTGACCCAAAAAAAAGTTTGAAAAATTTTGGGACCAAAAAAATTTTGAGCCAAAAAAAAAGTTTGAAAAATTTTGGGACCAAAAAAACTTCGAAAAAATTTTGACCCAAAAAAAAGTTTGAAAAATTTTGGGACCAAAAAAATTTTGACCCAAAAAAAACTTCGAAAAAATTTTGACCCAAAAAAAAGTTTGAAAAATTTTGGGACCAAAAAAATTTTGAGCCAAAAAAAAGTTTAAAAAATTTTGGGACCAAAAAAAATTTGACCCAAAAAAAAGTTTGAAAAATTTTGGGACCAAAAAAAATTGACCCAAAAAAAAGTTTGAAAAATTTTGGGACCAAAAAAATTTTGACCCAAAAAAAACTTCGAAAAATTTTGGGACCAAAAAAAAATTGACCCAAAAAAAAGTTTGAAAAATTTTGGGACCAAAAAAATTTTGACCCAAAAAAAACTTCGAAAAATTTTGGGACCAAAAAAATTTTGACCCAAAAAAAACTTCGAAAAATTTTGGGACCAAAAAAATTTTGACCCAAAAAAAACTTCGAAAAATTTTGGGACCAAAAAAATTTTGACCCAAAAAAAAACTTCGAAAAATTTTGGGACTAAAAAAAATTTTGACCCAAAAAAAACTTCGAAAAAATTTTGACCCAAAAAAAAGTTTGAAAAATTTTGGGACCAAAAAAATTTTGACCCAAAAAAAACTTCGAAAAATTTTGGGACCAAAAAAATTTTGACCCAAAAAAAAGTTTGAAAAATTTTGGGACCAAAAAAATTTTGACCCAAAAAAAACTTCGAAAAAATTTTGACCCAAAAAAAAGTTTGAAAAATTTTGGGACCAAAAAAATTTTGAGCCAAAAAAAAGTTTGAAAAATTTTGGGACCAAAAAAATTTTGACCCAAAAAAAACTTCTAAAAATTTTGGGACCAAAAAAAATTTGAGTCAAAAAAAAGTTCGAAAAATTTTGGGACCAAAAAATTTTGACCCAAAAAAAAGTTTGAAAAATTTTGGGACCAAAAACATTTTGAGCCAAAAAAAAAGGTTGAAAAATTTTGGGACCAAAAAAATTTTGAGCCAAAAAAAAGTTTGAAAAATTTTGGGACCAAAAAAAATTTGACCCAAAAAAAAGTTTGAAAAATTTTGGGACCAAAAAAATTTTGACCCAAAAAAAAGTTTGAAAAATTTTGGGACCAAAAAAATTTTGAGCCAAAAAAAAAGTTTGAAAAATTTTGGGACCAAAAAAACTTCGAAAAAATTTTGACCCAAAAAAAAGTTTGAAAAATTTTGGGACCAAAAAAATTTTGACCCAAAAAAAACTTCGAAAAAATTTTGACCCAAAAAAAAGTTTGAAAAATTTTGGGACCAAAAAAATTTTGAGCCAAAAAAAAGTTTGAAAAATTTTGGGACCAAAAAAATTTTGACCCAAAAAAAACTTCTAAAAATTTTGGGACCAAAAAAATTTTGACCCAAAAAAAACTTCGAAAAATTTTGGGACCAAAAAAAAATTGACCCAAAAAAAAGTTTGAAAAATTTTGGGACCAAAAAAATTTTGACCCAAAAAAAACTTCGAAAAATTTTGGGACCAAAAAAATTTTGACCCAAAAAAAACTTCGAAAAATTTTGGGACCAAAAAAATTTTGACCCAAAAAAAACTTCGAAAAATTTTGGGACCAAAAAAATTTTGACCCAAAAAAAAACTTCGAAAAATTTTGGGACCAAAAAAAATTTGACCCAAAAAAAAGTTTGAAAAATTTTGGGACCAAAAAAATTTTGAGCCAAAAAAAAGTTTGAAAAATTTTGGGACCAAAAAAAATTTGACCCAAAAAAAACTTCGAAAAATTTTGGGACCAAAAAAATTTTGACCCAAAAAAAAGTTTGAAAAATTTTGGGACCAAAAAAATTTTGAGCCAAAAAAAAAGTTTGAAAAATTTTGGGACCAAAAAAACTTCGAAAAAATTTTGACCCAAAAAAAAGTTTGAAAAATTTTGGGACCAAAAAAATTTTGACCCAAAAAAAACTTCGAAAAAATTTTGACCCAAAAAAAAGTTTGAAAAATTTTGGGACCAAAAAAATTTTGAGCCAAAAAAAAGTTTAAAAAATTTTGGGACCAAAAAAAAATTGACCCAAAAAAAAGTTTGAAAAATTTTGGGACCAAAAAAAATTTGACCCAAAAAAAAGTTTGAAAAATTTTGGGACCAAAAAAATTTTGAGCCAAAAAAAGTTTGAAAAATTTTGGGACCAAAAAAAATTTGACCCAAAAAAAAGTTTGAAAAATTTTGGGACCAAAAAAATTTTGACCCAAAAAAAAGTTTGAAAAATTTTGGGAACAAAAAAATTTTGAGCCAAAAAAAAAAGTTTGAAAAATTTTGGGACCAAAAAAACTTCGAAAAAATTTTGACCCAAAAAAAAGTTTGAAAAATTTTGGGACCAAAAAAATTTTGACCCAAAAAAAACTTCGAAAAAATTTTGACCCAAAAAAAAGTTTGAAAAATTTTGGGACCAAAAAAATTTTGAGCCAAAAAAAAGTTTGAAAAATTTTGGGACCAAAAAAATTTTGACCCAAAAAAAACTTCTAAAAATTTTGGGACCAAAAAAAATTTGAGTAAAAAAAAAGTTCGAAAAATTTTGGGACCAAAAAAATTTTGACCCAAAAAAAACTTCGAAAAATTTTGGGACCAAAAAAATTTTGACCCAAAAAAAACTTCGAAAAATTTTGGGACCAAAAAAAATTTGACCCAAAAAAAAGTTTGAAAAATTTTGGGACCAAAAAAATTTTGACCCAAAAAAAACTTCGAAAAATTTTGGGACCAAAAAAATTTGACCCAAAAAAAAGTTTGAAAAATTTTGGGACCAAAAAAATTTTGACCCAAAAAAAACTTCTAAAAATTTTGGGACCAAAAAAAATTTGAGTCAAAAAAAAGTTTGAAAAATTTTGGGACCAAAAAATTTTGACCCAAAAAAAAGTTTGAAAAATTTTGGGACCAAAAACATTTTGAGCCAAAAAAAAAGGTTGAAAAATTTTGGGACCAAAAAAATTTTGAGCCAAAAAAAAGTTTGAAAAATTTTGGGACCAAAAAAAATTTGACCCAAAAAAAACTTCGAAAAATTTTGGGACCAAAAAAATTTTGACCCAAAAAAAAACTTCGAAAAATTTTGGGACCAAAAAAAATTTGACCCAAAAAAAAGTTTGAAAAATTTTGGGACCAAAAAAATTTTGAGCCAAAAAAAAGTTTGAAAAATTTTGGGACCAAAAAAAATTTGACCCAAAAAAAAGTTTGAAAAATTTTGGGACCAAAAAAATTTTGACCCAAAAAAAAGTTTGAAAAATTTTGGGACCAAAAAAATTTTGAGCCAAAAAAAAAGTTTGAAAAATTTTGGGACCAAAAAAACTTCGAAAAAATTTTGACCCAAAAAAAAGTTTGAAAAATTTTGGGACCAAAAAAATTTTGACCCAAAAAAAACTTCGAAAAAATTTTGACCCAAAAAAAAGTTTGAAAAATTTTGGGACCAAAAAAATTTTGAGCCAAAAAAAAGTTTAAAAAATTTTGGGACCAAAAAAAATTTGACCCAAAAAAAAGTTTGAAAAATTTTGGGACCAAAAAAAATTTGACCCAAAAAAAAGTTTGAAAAATTTTGGGACCAAAAAAATTTTGAGCCAAAAAAAGTTTGAAAAATTTTGGGACCAAAAAAAATTTGACCCAAAAAAAAGTTTGAAAAATTTTGGGACCAAAAAAATTTTGACCCAAAAAAAAGTTTGAAAAATTTTGGGACCAAAAAAATTTTGAGCCAAAAAAAAAAGTTTGAAAAATTTTGGGACCAAAAAAACTTCGAAAAAATTTTGACCCAAAAAAAAGTTTGAAAAATTTTGGGACCAAAAAAATTTTGACCCAAAAAAAACTTCGAAAAAATTTTGACCCAAAAAAAAGTTTGAAAAATTTTGGGACCAAAAAAATTTTGAGCCAAAAAAAAGTTTGAAAAATTTTGGGACCAAAAAAATTTTGACCCAAAAAAAACTTCGAAAAATTTTGGGACCAAAAAAAATTTGAGTCAAAAAAAAGTTCGAAAAATTTTGGGACCAAAAAAATTTTGACCCAAAAAAAACTTCGAAAAATTTTGGGACCAAAAAAATTTTGACCCAAAAAAAACTTCGAAAAATTTTGGGACCAAAAAAAATTTGACCCAAAAAAAAGTTTGAAAAATTTTGGGACCAAAAAAATTTTGACCCAAAAAAAACTTCGAAAAATTTTGGGACCAAAAAAATTTGACCCAAAAAAAAGTTTGAAAAATTTTGGGACCAAAAAAATTTTGACCCAAAAAAAACTTCTAAAAATTTTGGGACCAAAAAAAATTTGAGTCAAAAAAAAGTTCGAAAAATTTTGGGACCAAAAAATTTTGACCCAAAAAAAAGTTTGAAAAATTTTGGGACCAAAAACATTTTGAGCCAAAAAAAAAGGTTGAAAAATTTTGGGACCAAAAAAATTTTGAGCCAAAAAAAAGTTTGAAAAATTTTGGGACCAAAAAAAATTTGACCCAAAAAAAAGTTTGAAAAATTTTGGGACCAAAAAAATTTTGACCCAAAAAAAAGTTTGAAAAATTTTGGGACCAAAAAAATTTTGAGCCAAAAAAAAAGTTTGAAAAATTTTGGGACCAAAAAAACTTCGAAAAAATTTTGACCCAAAAAAAAGTTTGAAAAATTTTGGGACCAAAAAAATTTTGACCCAAAAAAAACTTCGAAAAAATTTTGACCCAAAAAAAAGTTTGAAAAATTTTGGGACCAAAAAAATTTTGAGCCAAAAAAAAGTTTGAAAAATTTTGGGACCAAAAAAATTTTGACCCAAAAAAAACTTCTAAAAATTTTGGGACCAAAAAAATTTTGACCCAAAAAAAACTTCGAAAAATTTTGGGACCAAAAAAAAATTGACCCAAAAAAAAGTTTGAAAAATTTTGGGACCAAAAAAATTTTGACCCAAAAAAAACTTCGAAAAATTTTGGGACCAAAAAAATTTTGACCCAAAAAAAACTTCGAAAAATTTTGGGACCAAAAAAATTTTGACCCAAAAAAAACTTCGAAAAATTTTGGGACCAAAAAAATTTTGACCCAAAAAAAAACTTCGAAAAATTTTGGGACTAAAAAAAATTTGACCCAAAAAAAAGTTTGAAAAATTTTGGGACCAAAAAATTTTGAGCAAAAAAAAGTTTGAAAAATTTTGGGACCAAAAAAAATTTGACCCAAAAAAAAGTTTGAAAAATTTTGGGACCAAAAAAATTTTGACCCAAAAAAAAGTTTGAAAAATTTTGGGACCAAAAAAATTTTGAGCCAAAAAAAAAGTTTGAAAAATTTTGGGACCAAAAAAACTTCGAAAAAATTTTGACCCAAAAAAAAGTTTGAAAAATTTTGGGACCAAAAAAATTTTGACCCAAAAAAAACTTCGAAAAAATTTTGACCCAAAAAAAAGTTTGAAAAATTTTGGGACCAAAAAAATTTTGAGCCAAAAAAAAGTTTGAAAAATTTTGGGACCAAAAAAAATTTGACCCAAAAAAAAGTTTGAAAAATTTTGGGACCAAAAAAAATTTGACCCAAAAAAAAGTTTGAAAAATTTTGGGACCAAAAAAATTTTGAGCCAAAAAAAAGTTTGAAAAATTTTGGGACCAAAAAAATTTTGAGCCAAAAAAAAGTTTGAAAAATTTTGGGACCAAAAAAAATTTGACCCAAAAAAAAGTTTGAAAAATTTTGGGACCAAAAAAATTTTGAACCAAAAAAAAGTTTGAAAAATTTTGGGACCAAAAAAATTTTGAGCCAAAAAAAAAGTTTGAAAAATTTTGGGACCAAAAAAACTTCGAAAAAATTTTGACCCAAAAAAAAAGTTTGAAAAATTTTGGGACCAAAAAAATTTTGACCCAAAAAAAACTTCGAAAAAATTTTGACCCAAAAAAAAGTTTGAAAAATTTTGGGACCAAAAAAATTTTGAGCCAAAAAAAAGTTTGAAAAATTTTGGGACCAAAAAAATTTTGACCCAAAAAAAACTTCGAAAAATTTTGGGACCAAAAAAAATTTGAGTCAAAAAAAAAGTTCGAAAAATTTTGGGACCAAAAAAATTTTGACCCAAAAAAAACTTCGAAAAATTTTGGGACTAAAAAAATTTTGACCCAAAAAAAACTTCGAAAAATTTTGGGACCAAAAAAAATTTGACCCCAAAAAAAGTTTGAAAAATTTTGGGACCAAAAAAATTTGACCCAAAAAAAAGTTTGAAAAATTTTGGGACCAAAAAAATTTTGAGCCAAAAAAAAGTTTGAAAAATTTTGGGACC
Source organism: Astyanax mexicanus (assembly GCF_023375975.1). Lineage (NCBI taxonomy): Eukaryota > Metazoa > Chordata > Actinopteri > Characiformes > Acestrorhamphidae > Astyanax > Astyanax mexicanus. Next base: position 68,085,029 of record NC_064408.1, on the reverse strand, counting down.
AAAAAAATTTTGAGCCAAAAAAAAGTTTGAAAAATTTTGGGACCAAAAAAAATTTGACCCAAAAAAAAGTTTGAAAAATTTTGGGACCAAAAAAATTTTGAGCCAAAAAAAAAGTTTGAAAAATTTTGGGACCAAAAAAAACTTCGAAAATATTTTGACCCAAAAAAAAGTTTGAAAAATTTTGGGACCAAAAAAATTTTGACCCAAAAAAAACTTCGAAAAAATTTTGACCCAAAAAAAAGTTTGAAAAATTTTGTGACCAAAAAAATTTTGAGCCAAAAAAAAGTTTGAAAAATTTTGGGACCAAAAAAATTTTGACCCAAAAAAAACTTCTAAAAATTTTGGGACCAAAAAAAATTTGAGTCAAAAAAAAGTTCGAAAAATTTTGGGACCAAAAAAATTTTGACCCAAAAAAAACTTCGAAAAATTTTGGGACCAAAAAAAATTTTGACCCAAAAAAAACTTCGAAAAATTTTGGGACCAAAAAAAATTTGACCCAAAAAAAACTTCGAAAAATTTTGGGACCAAAAAAATTTTGACCCAAAAAAAACTTCGAAAAATTTTGGGACCAAAAAAATTTTGACCCAAAAAAAACTTCGAAAAATTTTGGGACCAAAAAAATTTTGACCCAAAAAAAACTTCGAAAAATTTTGGGACCAAAAAAATTTTGACCCAAAAAAAAGTTTGAAAAATTTTGGGACCAAAAAAATTTTGACCCAAAAAAAACTTCGAAAAAATTTTGACCCAAAAAAAAGTTTGAAAAATTTTGGGACCAAAAAAATTTTGAGCCAAAAAAAAGTTTGAAAAATTTTGGGACCAAAAAAATTTTGACCCAAAAAAAACTTCGAAAAAATTTTGACCCAAAAAAAAGTTTGAAAAATTTTGGGACCAAAAAAATTTTGAGCCAAAAAAAAGTTTGAAAAATTTTGGGACCAAAAAAAATTTGACCCAAAAAAAAGTTTGAAAAATTTTGGGACCAAAAAAAATTTGACCCAAAAAAAAGTTTGAAAAATTTTGGGACCAAAAAAATTTTGAGCCAAAAAAAAGTTTGAAAAATTTTGGGACCAAAAAAAATTTGACCCAAAAAAAAGTTTGAAAAATTTTGGGACCAAAAAAATTTTGACCCAAAAAAAAGTTTGAAAAATTTTGGGACCAAAAAAATTTTGAGCCAAAAAAAAAGTTTGAAAAATTTTGGGACCAAAAAAACTTCGAAAAAATTTTGACCCAAAAAAAAGTTTGAAAAATTTTGGGACCAAAAAAATTTTGACCCAAAAAAAACTTCGAAAAAATTTTGACCCAAAAAAAAGTTTGAAAAATTTTGGGACCAAAAAAATTTTGAGCCAAAAAAAAGTTTGAAAAATTTTGGGACCAAAAAAATTTTGACCCAAAAAAAAGTTTGAAAAATTTTGGGACCAAAAAAATTTTGAGCCAAAAAAAAAGTTTGAAAAATTTTGGGACCAAAAAAACTTCGAAAATATTTTGACCCAAAAAAAAGTTTGAAAAATTTTGGGACCAAAAAAATTTTGACCCAAAAAAAACTTCGAAAAAATTTTGACCCAAAAAAAAGTTTGAAAAATTTTGTGACCAAAAAAATTTTGAGCCAAAAAAAAGTTTGAAAAATTTTGTGACCAAAAAAATTTTGAGCCAAAAAAAAGTTTGAAAAATTTTGGGACCAAAAAAAATTTGAGTCAAAAAAAAGTTCGAAAAATTTTGGGACCAAAAAAATTTTGACCCAAAAAAAACTTCGAAAAATTTTGGGACCAAAAAAATTTTGACCCAAAAAAAACTTCGAAAAATTTTGGGACCAAAAAAATTTTGACCCAAAAAAAAGTTTGAAAAATTTTGGGACCAAAAAAATTTTGACCCAAAAAAAACTTCGAAAAAATTTTGACCCAAAAAAAAGTTTGAAAAATTTTGGGACCAAAAAAATTTTGAGCCAAAAAAAAGTTTGAAAAATTTTGGGACCAAAAAAATTTTGACCCAAAAAAAACTTCGAAAAATTTTGGGACCAAAAAAAATTTGAGTCAAAAAAAAAGTTTGAAAAATTTTGGGACCAAAAAAATTTTGACCCAAAAAAAACTTCGAAAAATTTTGGGACCAAAAAAAATTTGACCCAAAAAAAAATTGGAAAAATTTTGGGACCAAAAAAATTTTGACCCAAAAAAAACTTCGAAAAATTTTGGGACCAAAAAAATTTTGACCCAAAAAAAACTTCGAAAAATTTTGGGACCAAAAAAATTTTGACCCAAAAAAAACTTCGAAAAATTTTGGGACCAAAAAAATTTTGACCCAAAAAAAAGTTTGAAAAATTTTGGGACCAAAAAAATTTTGACCCAAAAAAAACTTGGAAAAAATTTTGACCCAAAAAAAAGTTTGAAAAATTTTGGGACCAAAAAAATTTTGACCCAAAAAAAACTTCGAAAAATTTTGGGACCAAAAAAATTTTGACCCAAAAAAAACTTCGAAAAATTTTGGGACCAAAAAAATTTGACCCAAAAAAAAGTTTGAAAAATTTTGGGACCAAAAAAATTTTGAGCCAAAAAAAAGTTTGAAAAATTTTGGGACCAAAAAAATTTTGAGCCAAAAAAAAGTTTGAAAAATTTTGGGACCAAAAAAAATTTGACCCAAAAAAAAGTTTGAAAAATTTTGGGACCAAAAAAATTTTGAGCCAAAAAAAAAGTTTGAAAAATTTTGGGACCAAAAAAACTTCGAAAATATTTTGACCCAAAAAAAAGTTTGAAAAATTTTGGGACCAAAAAAATTTTGACCCAAAAAAAACTTCGAAAAAATTTTGACCCAAAAAAAAGTTTGAAAAATTTTGTGACCAAAAAAATTTTGAGCCAAAAAAAAGTTTGAAAAATTTTGGGACCAAAAAAATTTTGACCCAAAAAAAAAATCTAAAAATTTTGGGACCAAAAAAAATTTGAGTCAAAAAAAAGTTCGAAAAATTTTGGGACCAAAAAAATTTTGACCCAAAAAAAACTTCGAAAAATTTTGGGACCAAAAAAATTTTGACCCAAAAAAAACTTCGAAAAATTTTGGGACCAAAAAAAATTTGACCCAAAAAAAAGTTTGAAAAATTTTGGGACCAAAAAAATTTTGACCCAAAAAAAACTTCGAAAAATTTTGGGACCAAAAAAATTTTGACCCAAAAAAAACTTCGAAAAATTTTGGGACCAAAAAAATTTTGAGCCAAAAAAAAGTTTGAAAAATTTTGGGACCAAAAAAATTTTGACCCAAAAAAAACTTCTAAAAATTTTGGGACCAAAAAAATTTTGACCCAAAAAAAACTTCGAAAAATTTTGGGACCAAAAAAAAATTGACCCAAAAAAAAGTTTGAAAAATTTTGGGACCAAAAAAATTTTGACCCAAAAAAAACTTCGAAAAATTTTGGGACCAAAAAAATTTTGACCCAAAAAAAACTTCGAAAAATTTTGGGACCAAAAAAATTTTGACCCAAAAAAAACTTCGAAAAATTTTGGGACCAAAAAAATTTTGACCCAAAAAAAAACTTCGAAAAATTTTGGGACTAAAAAAAATTTGACCCAAAAAAAAGTTTGAAAAATTTTGGGACCAAAAAATTTTGAGCAAAAAAAAGTTTGAAAAATTTTGGGACCAAAAAAAATTTGACCCAAAAAAAAGTTTGAAAAATTTTGGGACCAAAAAAATTTTGACCCAAAAAAAAGTTTGAAAAATTTTGGGACCAAAAAAATTTTGAGCCAAAAAAAAAGTTTGAAAAATTTTGGGACCAAAAAAACTTCGAAAAAATTTTGACCCAAAAAAAAGTTTGAAAAATTTTGGGACCAAAAAAATTTTGACCCAAAAAAAACTTCGAAAAAATTTTGACCCAAAAAAAAGTTTGAAAAATTTTGGGACCAAAAAAATTTTGAGCCAAAAAAAAGTTTGAAAAATTTTGGGACCAAAAAAAATTTGACCCAAAAAAAAGTTTGAAAAATTTTGGGACCAAAAAAAATTTGACCCAAAAAAAAGTTTGAAAAATTTTGGGACCAAAAAAATTTTGAGCCAAAAAAAAGTTTGAAAAATTTTGGGACCAAAAAAATTTTGAGCCAAAAAAAAGTTTGAAAAATTTTGGGACCAAAAAAAATTTGACCCAAAAAAAAGTTTGAAAAATTTTGGGACCAAAAAAATTTTGAACCAAAAAAAAGTTTGAAAAATTTTGGGACCAAAAAAATTTTGAGCCAAAAAAAAAGTTTGAAAAATTTTGGGACCAAAAAAACTTCGAAAAAATTTTGACCCAAAAAAAAAGTTTGAAAAATTTTGGGACCAAAAAAATTTTGACCCAAAAAAAACTTCGAAAAAATTTTGACCCAAAAAAAAGTTTGAAAAATTTTGGGACCAAAAAAATTTTGAGCCAAAAAAAAGTTTGAAAAATTTTGGGACCAAAAAAATTTTGACCCAAAAAAAACTTCGAAAAATTTTGGGACCAAAAAAAATTTGAGTCAAAAAAAAAGTTCGAAAAATTTTGGGACCAAAAAAATTTTGACCCAAAAAAAACTTCGAAAAATTTTGGGACTAAAAAAATTTTGACCCAAAAAAAACTTCGAAAAATTTTGGGACCAAAAAAAATTTGACCCCAAAAAAAGTTTGAAAAATTTTGGGACCAAAAAAATTTGACCCAAAAAAAAGTTTGAAAAATTTTGGGACCAAAAAAATTTTGAGCCAAAAAAAAGTTTGAAAAATTTTGGGACCAAAAAAATTTTGAGCCAAAAAAAAGTTTGAAAAATTTTGGGACCAAAAAAAATTTGACCCAAAAAAAAGTTTGAAAAATTTTGGGACCAAAAAAATTTTGAGCCAAAAAAAAAGTTTGAAAAATTTTGGGACCAAAAAAAACTTCGAAAATATTTTGACCCAAAAAAAAGTTTGAAAAATTTTGGGACCAAAAAAATTTTGACCCAAAAAAAACTTCGAAAAAATTTTGACCCAAAAAAAAGTTTGAAAAATTTTGTGACCAAAAAAATTTTGAGCCAAAAAAAAGTTTGAAAAATTTTGGGACCAAAAAAATTTTGACCCAAAAAAAACTTCTAAAAATTTTGGGACCAAAAAAAATTTGAGTCAAAAAAAAGTTCGAAAAATTTTGGGACCAAAAAAATTTTGACCCAAAAAAAACTTCGAAAAATTTTGGGACCAAAAAAAATTTTGACCCAAAAAAAACTTCGAAAAATTTTGGGACCAAAAAAAATTTGACCCAAAAAAAACTTCGAAAAATTTTGGGACCAAAAAAATTTTGACCCAAAAAAAACTTCGAAAAATTTTGGGACCAAAAAAATTTTGACCCAAAAAAAACTTCGAAAAATTTTGGGACCAAAAAAATTTTGACCCAAAAAAAACTTCGAAAAATTTTGGGACCAAAAAAATTTTGACCCAAAAAAAAGTTTGAAAAATTTTGGGACCAAAAAAATTTTGACCCAAAAAAAACTTCGAAAAAATTTTGACCCAAAAAAAAGTTTGAAAAATTTTGGGACCAAAAAAATTTTGAGCCAAAAAAAAGTTTGAAAAATTTTGGGACCAAAAAAATTTTGACCCAAAAAAAACTTCGAAAAATTTTGGGACCAAAAAAAATTTGAGTCAAAAAAAAAGTTTGAAAAATTTTGGGACCAAAAAAATTTTGAGCCAAAAAAAAAGTTTGAAAAATTTTGGGACCAAAAAAACTTCGAAAAAATTTTGACCCAAAAAAAAGTTTGAAAAATTTTGGGACCAAAAAAATTTTGACCCAAAAAAAACTTCGAAAAAATTTTGACCCAAAAAAAAGTTTGAAAAATTTTGGGACCAAAAAAATTTTGAGCCAAAAAAAAGTTTGAAAAATTTTGGGACCAAAAAAAATTTGACCCAAAAAAAAGTTTGAAAAATTTTGGGACCAAAAAAAATTTGACCCAAAAAAAAGTTTGAAAAATTTTGGGACCAAAAAAATTTTGAGCCAAAAAAAAGTTTGAAAAATTTTGGGACCAAAAAAAATTTGACCCAAAAAAAAGTTTGAAAAATTTTGGGACCAAAAAAATTTTGACCCAAAAAAAAGTTTGAAAAATTTTGGGACCAAAAAAATTTTGAGCCAAAAAAAAAGTTTGAAAAATTTTGGGACCAAAAAAACTTCGAAAAAATTTTGACCCAAAAAAAAGTTTGAAAAATTTTGGGACCAAAAAAATTTTGACCCAAAAAAAACTTCGAAAAAATTTTGACCCAAAAAAAAGTTTGAAAAATTTTGGGACCAAAAAAATTTTGAGCCAAAAAAAAGTTTGAAAAATTTTGGGACCAAAAAAATTTTGACCCAAAAAAAAGTTTGAAAAATTTTGGGACCAAAAAAATTTTGAGCCAAAAAAAAAGTTTGAAAAATTTTGGGACCAAAAAAACTTCGAAAATATTTTGACCCAAAAAAAAGTTTGAAAAATTTTGGGACCAAAAAAATTTTGACCCAAAAAAAACTTCGAAAAAATTTTGACCCAAAAAAAAGTTTGAAAAATTTTGTGACCAAAAAAATTTTGAGCCAAAAAAAAGTTTGAAAAATTTTGTGACCAAAAAAATTTTGAGCCAAAAAAAAGTTTGAAAAATTTTGGGACCAAAAAAAATTTGAGTCAAAAAAAAGTTCGAAAAATTTTGGGACCAAAAAAATTTTGACCCAAAAAAAACTTCGAAAAATTTTGGGACCAAAAAAATTTTGACCCAAAAAAAACTTCGAAAAATTTTGGGACCAAAAAAATTTTGACCCAAAAAAAAGTTTGAAAAATTTTGGGACCAAAAAAATTTTGACCCAAAAAAAACTTCGAAAAAATTTTGACCCAAAAAAAAGTTTGAAAAATTTTGGGACCAAAAAAATTTTGAGCCAAAAAAAAGTTTGAAAAATTTTGGGACCAAAAAAATTTTGACCCAAAAAAAACTTCGAAAAATTTTGGGACCAAAAAAAATTTGAGTCAAAAAAAAAGTTTGAAAAATTTTGGGACCAAAAAAATTTTGACCCAAAAAAAACTTCGAAAAATTTTGGGACCAAAAAAAATTTGACCCAAAAAAAAATTGGAAAAATTTTGGGACCAAAAAAATTTTGACCCAAAAAAAACTTCGAAAAATTTTGGGACCAAAAAAATTTTGACCCAAAAAAAACTTCGAAAAATTTTGGGACCAAAAAAATTTTGACCCAAAAAAAACTTCGAAAAATTTTGGGACCAAAAAAATTTTGACCCAAAAAAAAGTTTGAAAAATTTTGGGACCAAAAAAATTTTGACCCAAAAAAAACTTGGAAAAAATTTTGACCCAAAAAAAAGTTTGAAAAATTTTGGGACCAAAAAAATTTTGACCCAAAAAAAACTTCGAAAAATTTTGGGACCAAAAAAATTTTGACCCAAAAAAAACTTCGAAAAATTTTGGGACCAAAAAAATTTGACCCAAAAAAAAGTTTGAAAAATTTTGGGACCAAAAAAATTTTGAGCCAAAAAAAAGTTTGAAAAATTTTGGGACCAAAAAAATTTTGAGCCAAAAAAAAGTTTGAAAAATTTTGGGACCAAAAAAAATTTGACCCAAAAAAAAGTTTGAAAAATTTTGGGACCAAAAAAATTTTGAGCCAAAAAAAAAGTTTGAAAAATTTTGGGACCAAAAAAACTTCGAAAATATTTTGACCCAAAAAAAAGTTTGAAAAATTTTGGGACCAAAAAAATTTTGACCCAAAAAAAACTTCGAAAAAATTTTGACCCAAAAAAAAGTTTGAAAAATTTTGTGACCAAAAAAATTTTGAGCCAAAAAAAAGTTTGAAAAATTTTGGGACCAAAAAAATTTTGACCCAAAAAAAAAATCTAAAAATTTTGGGACCAAAAAAAATTTGAGTCAAAAAAAAGTTCGAAAAATTTTGGGACCAAAAAAATTTTGACCCAAAAAAAACTTCGAAAAATTTTGGGACCAAAAAAATTTTGACCCAAAAAAAACTTCGAAAAATTTTGGGACCAAAAAAAATTTGACCCAAAAAAAAGTTTGAAAAATTTTGGGACCAAAAAAATTTTGACCCAAAAAAAACTTCGAAAAATTTTGGGACCAAAAAAATTTTGACCCAAAAAAAACTTCGAAAAATTTTGGGACCAAAAAAATTTTGACCCAAAAAAAACTTCGAAAAATTTTGGGACCAAAAAAATTTTGACCCAAAAAAAACTTCGAAAAATTTTGGGACCAAAAAAAATTTGACCCAAAAAAAAGTTTGAAAAATTTTGGGACCAAAAAAATTTTGACCCAAAAAAAACTTCGAAAAATTTTGGGACCAAAAAAATTTTGACCCAAAAAAAACTTCTAAAAATTTTGGGACCAAAAAAAATTTGAGTCAAAAAAAAGTTCGAAAAATTTTGGGACCAAAAAAATTTTGACCCAAAAAAAACTTCGAAAAATTTTGGGACCAAAAAAATTTTGACCCAAAAAAAACTTCGAAAATTTTTGGGACCAAAAAAAATTTGACCCAAAAAAAAGTTTGAAAAATTTTGGGACCAAAAAAATTTTGACCCAAAAAAAACTTCGAAAAATTTTGGGACCAAAAAAATTTTGACCCAAAAAAAACTTCGAAAAATTTTGGGACCAAAAAAATTTTGACCCAAAAAAAACTTCGAAAAATTTTGGGACCAAAAAAATTTTGACCCAAAAAAAACTTCGAAAAATTTTGGGACCAAAAAAAATTTGACCCAAAAAAAAGTTTGAAAAATTTTGGGACCAAAAAAATTTTGACCCAAAAAAAAGTTTGAAAAATTTTTGGACCAAAAAAATTTTGACCCAAAAAAAACTTCTAAAAATTTTGGGACCAAAAAAAATTTGAGTCAAAAAAAAGTTCGAAAAATTTTGGGACCAAAAAAAATTTGACCCAAAAAAAACTTCGAAAAATTTTGGGACCAAAAAAATTTTGACCCAAAAAAAACTTCGAAAAATTTTGGGACCAAAAAAAAATTGACCCAAAAAAAAGTTTGAAAAATTTTGGGACCCAAAAAATTTTGACCCAAAAATAAGTTTGAAAAATTTTGGGACCAAAAAAATTTTGAGCCAAAAAAAAAGTTTGAAAAATTTTGGGACCAAAAAAACTTCGAAAATATTTTGACCCAAAAAAAAGTTTGAAAAATTTTGGGACCAAAAAAATTTTGACCCAAAAAAAACTTCGAAAAAATTTTGACCCAAAAAAAAGTTTGAAAAATTTTGGGACCAAAAAAATTTTGAGCCAAAAAAAAAGTTTGAAAAATTTTGGGACCAAAAAAACTTCGAAAAAATTTTGACCCAAAAAAAACTTCGAAAAATTTTGGGACCAAAAAAATTTTGAGCCAAAAAAAACTTCGAAAAATTTTGGGACCAAAAAAATTTTGACCCAAAAAAAAGTTTGAAAAATTTTGGGACCAAAAAAATTTTGACCCAAAAAAAACTTCTAAAAATTTTGGGACCAAAAAAAATTTGAGTCAAAAAAAAAGTTTGAAAAATTTTGGGACCAAAAAAACTTCGAAAAAATTTTGACCCAAAAAAAAGTTTGAAAAATTTTGGGACCAAAAAAATTTTGACCCAAAAAAAACTTCGAAAAAATTTTGACCCAAAAAAAAGTTTGAAAAATTTTGGGACCAAAAAAATTTTGACCCAAAAAAAACTTCTAAAAATTTTGGGACCAAAAAAAATTTGAGTCACAAAAAAGTTTGAAAAATTTTGGGACCAAAAAAATTTTGACCCAAAAAAAACTTCGAAAAATTTTGGGACCAAAAAAATTTGACCCAAAAAAAAGTTTGAAAAATTTTGGGACCAAAAACATTTTGAGCCAAAAAAAAGGTTGAAAAATTTTGGGACCAAAAAAATTTTGAGCCAAAAAAAAGTTTGAAAAATTTTGGGACCAAAAAAAATTTGACCCAAAAAAAAGTTTGAAAAATTTTGGGACCAAAAAAATTTTGACCCAAAAAAAAGTTTGAAAAATTTTGGGACCAAAAAAATTTTGAGCCAAAAAAAAAGTTTGAAAAATTTTGGGACCAAAAAAACTTCGAAAAAATTTTGACCCAAAAAAAAGTTTGAAAAATTTTGGGACCAAAAAAATTTTGACCCAAAAAAAACTTCGAAAAAATTTTGACCCAAAAAAAAGTTTGAAAAATTTTGGGACCAAAAAAATTTTGAGCCAAAAAAAAGTTTGAAAAATTTTGGGACCAAAAAAATTTTGACCCAAAAAAAATTCTAAAAATTTTGGGACCAAAAAAAATTTGAGTCAAAAAAAAAGTTTGAAAAATTTTGGGACCAAAAAAACTTCGAAAAAATTTTGACCCAAAAAAAAGTTTGAAAAATTTTGGGACCAAAAAAATTTTGACCCAAAAAAAACTTCGAAAAAAATTTGACCCAAAAAAAAGTTTGAAAAATTTTGGGACCAAAAAAATTTTGAGCCAAAAAAAAGTTTGAAAAATTTTGGGACCAAAAAAATTTTGACCCAAAAAAAACTTCTAAAAATTTTGGGACCAAAAAAAATTTGAGTCAAAAAAAAGTTCGAAAAATTTTGGGACCAAAAAATTTTGACCCAAAAAAAAGTTTGAAAAATTTTGGGACCAAAAACATTTTGAGCCAAAAAAAAAGGTTGAAAAATTTTGGGACCAAAAAAATTTTGAGCCAAAAAAAAGTTTGAAAAATTTTGGGACCAAAAAAAATTTGACCCAAAAAAAAGTTTGAAAAATTTTGGGACCAAAAAAATTTTGACCCAAAAAAAAGTTTGAAAAATTTTGGGACCAAAAAAATTTTGAGCCAAAAAAAAAGTTTGAAAAATTTTGGGACCAAAAAAACTTCGAAAAAATTTTGACCCAAAAAAAAGTTTGAAAAATTTTGGGACCAAAAAAATTTTGACCCAAAAAAAACTTCGAAAAAATTTTGACCCAAAAAAAAGTTTGAAAAATTTTGGGACCAAAAAAATTTTGAGCCAAAAAAAAGTTTGAAAAATTTTGGGACCAAAAAAATTTTGACCCAAAAAAAACTTCTAAAAATTTTGGGACCAAAAAAATTTTGACCCAAAAAAAACTTCGAAAAATTTTGGGACCAAAAAAAAATTGACCCAAAAAAAAGTTTGAAAAATTTTGGGACCAAAAAAATTTTGACCCAAAAAAAACTTCGAAAAATTTTGGGACCAAAAAAATTTTGACCCAAAAAAAACTTCGAAAAATTTTGGGACCAAAAAAATTTTGACCCAAAAAAAAGTTTGAAAAATTTTGGGACCAAAAAAATTTTGAGCCAAAAAAAAGTTTGAAAAATTTTGGGACCAAAAAAATTTTGACCCAAAAAAAACTTCGAAAAATTTTGGGACCAAAAAAAAATTGACCCAAAAAAAAGTTTGAAAAATTTTGGGACCAAAAAAATTTTGACCCAAAAAAAACTTCGAAAAATTTTGGGACCAAAAAAATTTTGACCCAAAAAAAACTTCGAAAAATTTTGGGACCAAAAAAATTTTGACCCAAAAAAAACTTCGAAAAATTTTGGGACCAAAAAAATTTTGACCCAAAAAAAAACTTCGAAAAATTTTGGGAACAAAAAAAATTTGACCCAAAAAAAAGTTTGAAAAATTTTGGGACCAAAAAAATTTTGAGCCAAAAAAAAGTTTGAAAAATTTTGGGACCAAAAAAAATTTGACCCAAAAAAAAGTTTGAAAAATTTTGGGACCAAAAAAATTTTGACCCAAAAAAAAGTTTGAAAAATTTTGGGACCAAAAAAATTTTGAGCCAAAAAAAAAGTTTGAAAAATTTTGGGACCAAAAAAACTTCGAAAAAATTTTGACCCAAAAAAAAGTTTGAAAAATTTTGGGACCAAAAAAATTTTGACCCAAAAAAAACTTCGAAAAAATTTTGACCCAAAAAAAAGTTTGAAAAATTTTGGGACCAAAAAAATTTTGAGCCAAAAAAAAGTTTAAAAAATTTTGGGACCAAAAAAAATTTGACCCAAAAAAACGTTTGAAAAATTTTGGGACCAAAAAAAATTTGACCCAAAAAAAAGTTTGAAAAATTTTGGGACCAAAAAAATTTTGACCCAAAAAAAACTTCGAAAAAATTTTGACCCAAAAAAAAGTTTGAAAAATTTTGGGACCAAAAAAATTTTGACCCAAAAAAAAGTTTGAAAAATTTTGGGACCAAAAAAATTTTGACCCAAAAAAAACTTCGAAAAAATTTTGACCCAAAAAAAAGTTTGAAAAATTTTGGGACCAAAAAAATTTTGAGCCAAAAAAAAGTTTGAAAAATTTTGGGACCAAAAAAATTTTGACCCAAAAAAAACTTCGAAAAATTTTGGGACCAAAAAAAATTTGAGTCAAAAAAAAGTTCGAAAAATTTTGGGACCAAAAAAATTTTGACCCAAAAAAAACTTCGAAAAATTTTGGGACCAAAAAAATTTTGACCCAAAAAAAACTTCGAAAAATTTTGGGACCAAAAAAAATTTGACCCAAAAAAAAGTTTGAAAAATTTTGGGACCAAAAAAATTTTGACCCAAAAAAATCTTCGAAAAATTTTGGGACCAAAAAAATTTGACCCAAAAAAAAGTTTGAAAAATTTTGGGACCAAAAAAATTTTGAGCCAAAAAAAAGTTTGAAAAATTTTGGGACCAAAAAAATTTTGAGCCAAAAAAAAGTTTGAAAAATTTTGGGACCAAAAAAAATTTGACCCAAAAAAAAGTTTGAAAAATTTTGGGACCAAAAAAATTTTGAGCCAAAAAAAAAGTTTGAAAAATTTTGGGACCAAAAAAACTTCGAAAATATTTTGACCCAAAAAAAAGTTTGAAAAATTTTGGGACCAAAAAAATTTTGACCCAAAAAAAACTTCGAAAAAATTTTGAGCCAAAAAAAAGTTTGAAAAATTTTGGGACCAAAAAAATTTTGACCCAAAAAAAACTTCGAAAAAATTTTGACCCAAAAAAAAGTTTGAAAAATTTTGGGACCAAAAAAATTTTGAGCCAAAAAAAAAGTTTGAAAAATTTTGGGACCAAAAAAACTTCGAAAAAATTTTGACCCAAAAAAAACTTCGAAAAATTTTGGGACCAAAAAAATTTTGAGCCAAAAAAAACTTCGAAAAATTTTGGGACCAAAAAAATTTTGACCCAAAAAAAAGTTTGAAAAATTTTGGGACCAAAAAAATTTTGACCCAAAAAAAACTTATAAAAATTTTGGGACCAAAAAAAATTTGAGTCAAAAAAAAAGTTTGAAAAATTTTGGGACCAAAAAAACTTCGAAAAAATTTTGACCCAAAAAAAAGTTTGAAAAATTTTGGGACCAAAAAAATTTTGACCCAAAAAAAACTTCGAAAAAATTTTGACCCAAAAAAAGTTTGAAAAATTTTGGGACCAAAAAAATTTTGACCCAAAAAAAACTTCTAAAAATTTTGGGACCAAAAAAAATTTGAGTCAAAAAAAAGTTTGAAAAATTTTGGGACCAAAAAAATTTTGACCCAAAAAAAACTTCGAAAAATTTTGGGACCAAAAAAATTTGACCCAAAAAAAAGTTTGAAAAATTTTGGGACCAAAAAAATTTTGAGCCAAAAAAAAGGTTGAAAAATTTTGGGACCAAAAAAATTTTGAGCCAAAAAAAAGTTTGAAAAATTTTGGGACCAAAAAAAATTTGACCCAAAAAAAAGTTTGAAAAATTTTGGGACCAAAAAAATTTTGACCCAAAAAAAAGTTTGAAAAATTTTGGGACCAAAAAAATTTTGAGCCAAAAAAAAAGTTTGAAAAATTTTGGGACCAAAAAAACTTCGAAAAAATTTTGACCCAAAAAAAAGTTTGAAAAATTTTGGGACCAAAAAAATTTTGACCCAAAAAAAACTTCGAAAAAATTTTGACCCAAAAAAAAGTTTGAAAAATTTTGGGACCAAAAAAATTTTGAGCCAAAAAAAAGTTTGAAAAATTTTGGGACCAAAAAAATTTTGACCCAAAAAAAATTCTAAAAATTTTGGGACCAAAAAAAATTTGAGTCAAAAAAAAAGTTTGAAAAATTTTGGGACCAAAAAAACTTCGAAAAAATTTTGACCCAAAAAAAAGTTTGAAAAATTTTGGGACCAAAAAAATTTTGACCCAAAAAAAACTTCGAAAAAAATTTGACCCAAAAAAAAGTTTGAAAAATTTTGGGACCAAAAAAATTTTGAGCCAAAAAAAAGTTTGAAAAATTTTGGGACCAAAAAAATTTTGACCCAAAAAAAACTTCTAAAAATTTTGGGACCAAAAAAAATTTGAGTCAAAAAAAAGTTCGAAAAATTTTGGGACCAAAAAATTTTGACCCAAAAAAAAGTTTGAAAAATTTTGGGACCAAAAACATTTTGAGCCAAAAAAAAAGGTTGAAAAATTTTGGGACCAAAAAAATTTTGAGCCAAAAAAAAGTTTGAAAAATTTTGGGACCAAAAAAAATTTGACCCAAAAAAAAGTTTGAAAAATTTTGGGACCAAAAAAATTTTGACCCAAAAAAAAGTTTGAAAAATTTTGGGACCAAAAAAATTTTGAGCCAAAAAAAAAGTTTGAAAAATTTTGGGACCAAAAAAACTTCGAAAAAATTTTGACCCAAAAAAAAGTTTGAAAAATTTTGGGACCAAAAAAATTTTGACCCAAAAAAAACTTCGAAAAAATTTTGACCCAAAAAAAAGTTTGAAAAATTTTGGGACCAAAAAAATTTTGAGTCAAAAAAAAGTTCGAAAAATTTTGGGACCAAAAAAATTTTGACCCAAAAAAAACTTCGAAAAATTTTGGGACCAAAAAAATTTTGACCCAAAAAAAACTTCGAAAAATTTTGGGACCAAAAAAAATTTGACCCAAAAAAAAGTTTGAAAAATTTTGGGACCAAAAAAAATTTGACCCAAAAAAAACTTCGAAAAATTTTGGGACCAAAAAAATTTTAACCCAAAAAAAACTTCGAAAAATTTTGGGACCAAAAAAATTTTGACCCAAAAAAAAACTTCGAAAAATTTTGGGACCAAAAAAATTTTGACCCAAAAAAAACTTCGAAAAAATTTTGACCCAAAAAAAAGTTTGAAAAATTTTGGGACCAAAAAAATTTTGAGCCAAAAAAAAGTTTGAAAAATTTTGGGACCAAAAAAATTTTGACCCAAAAAAAACTTCTAAAAATTTTGGGACCAAAAAAAATTTGAGTCAAAAAAAAGTTCGAAAAATTTTGGGACCAAAAAAATTTTGACCCAAAAAAAAACTTCGAAAAATTTTGGGACCAAAAAAATTTTGACCCAAAAAAAACTTCGAAAAATTTTGGGACCAAAAAAAAATTGACCCAAAAAAAAGTTTGAAAAATTTTGGGACCAAAAAAATTTTGACCCAAAAAAAACTTTGAAAAATTTTGGGACCAAAAAAATTTTGACCCAAAAAAAAGTTTGAAAAATTTTGGGACCAAAAAAATTTTGACCCAAAAAAAACTTTGAAAAATTTTGGGACCAAAAAAATTTTGACCCAAAAAAAAACTTCGAAAAATTTTGGGACCAAAAAAAATTTGACCCAAAAAAAAGTTTGAAAAATTTTGGGACCAAAAATATTTTGAGCCAAAAAAAAGTTTGAAAAATTTTGGGACCAAAAAAAATTTGACCCAAAAAAAAGTTTGAAAAATTTTGGGACCAAAAAAATTTTGACCCAAAAAAAACTTCGAAAAATTTTGGGACCAAAAAAATTTTGAGCCAAAAAAAAAGTTTGAAAAATTTTGGGACCAAAAAAACTTCGAAAAAATTTTGACCCAAAAAAAAGTTTGAAAAATTTTGGGACCAAAAAAATTTTGACCCAAAAAAAACTTCGAAAAAATTTTGACCCAAAAAAAAGTTTGAAAAATTTTGGGACCAAAAAAATTTTGAGCCAAAAAAAAGTTTGAAAAATTTTGGGACCAAAAAAAATTTGACCCAAAAAAAAGTTTGAAAAATTTTGGGACCAAAAAAATTTTGAGCCAAAAAAAAGTTTGAAAAATTTTGGGACCAAAAAAAATTTGACCCAAAAAAAAGTTTGAAAAATTTTGGGACCAAAAAAATTTTGACCCAAAAAAAGTTTGAAAAATTTTGGGACCAAAAAAATTTTGAGCCAAAAAAAAAGTTTGAAAAATTTTGGGACCAAAAAAACTTCGAAAAAATTTTGACCCAAAAAAAAGTTTGAAAAATTTTGGGACCAAAAAAATTTTGACCCAAAAAAAAACTTCGAAAAAATTTTGACCCAAAAAAAAGTGTGAAAAATTTTGGGACCAAAAAAATTTTGAGCCAAAAAAAAGTTTGAAAAATTTTGGGACCAAAAAAATTTTGACCCAAAAAAAAGTTTGAAAAATTTTGGGACCAAAAAAAATTTGACCCAAAAAAAAGTTTGAAAAATTTTGGGACCAAAAAAAATTTGACCCAAAAAAAAGTTTGAAAAATTTTGGGACCAAAAAAATTTTGAGCCAAAAAAAAGTTTGAAAAATTTTGGGACCAAAAAAAATTTGACCCAAAAAAAAGTTTGAAAAATTTTGGGACCAAAAAAATTTTGAGCCAAAAAAAAGTTTGAAAAATTTTGGGACCAAAAAAATTTTGACCCAAAAAAAACTTCTAAAAATTTTGGGACCAAAAAAAATTTGAGTCAAAAAAAAGTTCGAAAAATTTTGGGACCAAAAAAATTTTGACCCAAAAAAAAACTTCGAAAAATTTTGGGACCAAAAAAATTTTGACCCAAAAAAAACTTCGAAAAATTTTGGGACCAAAAAAAAATTGACCCAAAAAAAAGTTTGAAAAATTTTGGGACCAAAAAAATTTTGACCCAAAAAAAACTTTGAAAAATTTTGGGACCAAAAAAATTTTGACCCAAAAAAAAGTTTGAAAAATTTTGGGACCAAAAAAATTTTGACCCAAAAAAAACTTTGAAAAATTTTGGGACCAAAAAAATTTTGACCCAAAAAAAAACTTCGAAAAATTTTGGGACCAAAAAAAATTTGACCCAAAAAAAAGTTTGAAAAATTTTGGGACCAAAAATATTTTGAGCCAAAAAAAAGTTTGAAAAATTTTGGGACCAAAAAAAATTTGACCCAAAAAAAAGTTTGAAAAATTTTGGGACCAAAAAAATTTTGACCCAAAAAAAACTTCGAAAAATTTTGGGACCAAAAAAATTTTGAGCCAAAAAAAAAGTTTGAAAAATTTTGGGACCAAAAAAACTTCGAAAAAATTTTGACCCAAAAAAAAGTTTGAAAAATTTTGGGACCAAAAAAATTTTGACCCAAAAAAAACTTCGAAAAAATTTTGACCCAAAAAAAAGTTTGAAAAATTTTGGGACCAAAAAAATTTTGAGCCAAAAAAAAGTTTGAAAAATTTTGGGACCAAAAAAAATTTGACCCAAAAAAAAGTTTGAAAAATTTTGGGACCAAAAAAATTTTGAGCCAAAAAAAAGTTTGAAAAATTTTGGGACCAAAAAAAATTTGACCCAAAAAAAAGTTTGAAAAATTTTGGGACCAAAAAAATTTTGACCCAAAAAAAGTTTGAAAAATTTTGGGACCAAAAAAATTTTGAGCCAAAAAAAAAGTTTGAAAAATTTTGGGACCAAAAAAACTTCGAAAAAATTTTGACCCAAAAAAAAGTTTGAAAAATTTTGGGACCAAAAAAATTTTGACCCAAA
This sequence comes from Astyanax mexicanus, assembly GCF_023375975.1. Taxonomy (NCBI): domain Eukaryota; kingdom Metazoa; phylum Chordata; class Actinopteri; order Characiformes; family Acestrorhamphidae; genus Astyanax; species Astyanax mexicanus. The sequence continues at coordinate 68,067,470 of NC_064408.1, read as the reverse complement.
AAAAAACTTCGAAAAAATTTTGACCCAAAAAAAAGTGTGAAAAATTTTGGGACCAAAAAAATTTTGAGCCAAAAAAAAGTTTGAAAAATTTTGGGACCAAAAAAATTTTGACCCAAAAAAAAGTTTGAAAAATTTTGGGACCAAAAAAAATTTGACCCAAAAAAAAGTTTGAAAAATTTTGGGACCAAAAAAAATTTGACCAAAAAAAAAGTTTGAAAAATTTTGGGACCAAAAAAATTTTGAGCCAAAAAAAAGTTTGAAAAATTTTGGGACCAAAAAAAATTTGACCCAAAAAAAAGTTTGAAAAATTTTGGGACCAAAAAAATTTTGACCCAAAAAAAAGTTTGAAAAATTTTGGGACCAAAAAAATTTTGAGCCAAAAAAAAAGTTTGAAAAATTTTGGGACCAAAAAAACTTCGAAAAAATTTTGACCCAAAAAAAGTTTGAAAAATTTTGGGACCAAAAAAATTTTGACCCAAAAAAAACTTCGAAAAAATTTTGACCCAAAAAAAAGTGTGAAAAATTTTGGGACCAAAAAAATTTTGAGCCAAAAAAAAGTTTGAAAAATTTTGGGACCAAAAAAATTTTGACCCAAAAAAAACTTCGAAAAATTTTGGGACCAAAAAAATTTTGACCCAAAAAAAACTTCGAAAAATTTTGGGACCAAAAAAATTTTGACCCAAAAAAAACTTCGAAAAATTTTGGGACCAAAAAAAATTTGACCCAAAAAAAAGTTTGAAAAATTTTGGGACCAAAAAAATTTTGACCCAAAAAAAACTTCGAAAAATTTTGGGACCAAAAAAATTTGACCCAAAAAAAAGTTTGAAAAATTTTGGGACCAAAAAAATTTTGAGCCAAAAAAAAGTTTGAAAAATTTTGGGACCAAAAAAATTTTGAGCCAAAAAAAAGTTTGAAAAATTTTGGGACCAAAAAAAATTTGACCCAAAAAAAAGTTTGAAAAATTTTGCGACCAAAAAAATTTTGAGCCAAAAAAAAAGTTTGAAAAATTTTGGGACCAAAAAAACTTCGAAAAAATTTTGACCCAAAAAAAAGTTTGAAAAATTTTGGGACCAAAAAAATTTTGACCCAAAAAAAACTTCTAAAAAATTTTGACCCAAAAAAAAAGTTTGAAAAATTTTGGGACCAAAAAAATTTTGAGCCAAAAAAAAGTTTGAAAAATTTTGGGACCAAAAAAATTTTGACCCAAAAAAAACTTCTAAAAATTTTGGGACCAAAAAAAATTTGAGTCAAAAAAAAGTTCGAAAAATTTTGGGACCAAAAAAATTTTGACCCAAAAAAAACTTCGAAAAATTTTGGGACCAAAAAAATTTTGACCCAAAAAAAACTTCGAAAAATTTTGGGACCAAAAAAAATTTGACCCAAAAAAAAGTTTGAAAAATTTTGGGACCAAAAAAATTTTGACCCAAAAAAAACTTCGAAAAATTTTGGGACCAAAAAAATTTTGACCCAAAAAAAACTTCGAAAAATTTTGGGACCAAAAAAATTTTGACCCAAAAAAAACTTCGAAAAATTTTGGGACCAAAAAAATTTTGACCCAAAAAAAACTTCGAAAAATTTTGGGACCAAAAAAATTTTGACCCAAAAAAAACTTCGAAAAATTTTGGGACCAAAAAAAATTTGACCCAAAAAAAAGTTTGAAAAATTTTGGGACCAAAAAAATTTTGAGCCAAAAAAAATTTAGAAAAATTTTGGGACCAAAAAAATTTTGAGCCAAAAAAAACTTCGAAAAATTTTGGGACCAAAAAAATTTTGACCCAAAAAAAAGTTTGAAAAATTTTGGGACCAAAAAAATTTTGACCCAAAAAAACTTCGAAAAATTTTGGGACCAAAAAAATTTTGACCCAAAAAAAATTTAGAAAAATTTTGGGACCAAAAAAATTTTGACCCAAAAAAAACTTCGAAAAATTTTGGGACCAAAAAAATTTTGACATAAAAAAAATTTAGAAAAATTTTGGGACCAAAAAAATTTTGACCCAAAAAAAACTTCGAAAAATTTTGGGACCAAAAAAATTTTGACCCAAAAAAAACTTCGAAAAATTTTGGGACCAAAAAAAATTTGACCCAAAAAAAAGTTTGAAAAATTTTGGGACCAAAAAAATTTTGACCCAAAAAAAACTTCGAAAAATTTTGGGACCAAAAAAATTTTGACCCAAAAAAAACTTCGAAAAATTTTGGGACCAAAAAAATTTTGACCCAAAAAAAACTTCGAAAAATTTTGGGACCAAAAAAATTTTGACCCAAAAAAAACTTCGAAAAATTTTGGGACCAAAAAAATTTTGACCCAAAAAAAACTTCGAAAAATTTTGGGACCAAAAAAAATTTGACCCAAAAAAAAGTTTGAAAAATTTTGGGACCAAAAAAATTTTGACCCAAAAAAAATTTAGAAAAATTTTGGGACCAAAAAAATTTTGAGCCAAAAAAAACTTCGAAAAATTTTGGGACCAAAAAAATTTTGACCCAAAAAAAACTTCGAAAAATTTTGGGCCCAAAAAAAATTTGACCCAAAAAAAAGTTTGAAAAATTTTGGGACCAAAAAAATTTTGACCCAAAAAAAACTTCGAAAAATTTTGGGACCAAAAAAATTTTGACCCAAAAAAAACTTCGAAAAATTTTGGGACCAAAAAAATTTTGACCCAAAAAAAACTTCGAAAAATTTTGGGACCAAAAAAATTTTGACCCAAAAAAAACTTCGAAAAATTTTGGGACCAAAAAAATTTTGACCCAAAAAAAACTTCGAAAAATTTTGGGACCAAAAAAAATTTGACCCAAAAAAAAGTTTGAAAAATTTTGGGACCAAAAAAATTTTGAGCCAAAAAAAATTTAGAAAAATTTTGGGACCAAAAAAATTTTGAGCCAAAAAAAACTTCGAAAAATTTTGGGACCAAAAAAATTTTGACCCAAAAAAAAGTTTGAAAAATTTTGGGACCAAAAAAATTTTGACCCAAAAAAACTTCGAAAAATTTTGGGACCAAAAAAATTTTGACCCAAAAAAAATTTAGAAAAATTTTGGGACCAAAAAAATTTTGACCCAAAAAAAACTTCGAAAAATTTTGGGACCAAAAAAATTTTGACATAAAAAAAATTTAGAAAAATTTTGGGACCAAAAAAATTTTGACCCAAAAAAAACTTCGAAAAATTTTGGGACCAAAAAAAATTTGACCCAAAAAAAAGTTTGAAAAATTTTGGGACCAAAAAAATTTTGACCCAAAAAAAAGTTCGAAAAATTTTGGGACCAAAAAAATTTTGACCCAAAAAAAAGTTTGAAAAATTTTGGGACCAAAAAAATTTTGACCCAAAAAAAACTTCGAAAAAATTTTGACCCAAAAAAAAGTTTGAAAAATTTTGGGACCAAAAAAATTTTGACCCAAAAAAAACTTCGAAAAATTTTGGGACCAAAAAAATTTGACCCAAAAAAAAGTTTGAAAAATTTTGGGACCAAAAAAATTTTGAGCCAAAAAAAAAGTTTGAAAAATTTTGGGACCAAAAAAATTTGAGCCAAAAAAAAGTTTGAAAAATTTTGGGACCAAAAAAATTTTGACCCAAAAAAAACTTCGAAAAATTTTGGGACCAAAAAAATTTTGACCCAAAAAAACTTCGAAAAATTTTGGGACCAAAAAAATTTTGACCCAAAAAAAACTTCGAAAAATTTTGGGACCAAAAAAAATTTGACCCAAAAAAAAGTTTGAAAAATTTTGGGACCAAAAAAATTTTGACCCAAAAAAAATTTAGAAAAATTTTGGGACCAAAAAAATTTTGAGCCAAAAAAAACTTCGAAAAATTTTGGGACCAAAAAAATTTTGACCCAAAAAAAACTTCGAAAAATTTTGGGACCAAAAAAAATTTGACCCAAAAAAAAGTTTGAAAAATTTTGGGACCAAAAAAATTTTGACCCAAAAAAAACTTCGAAAAATTTTGGGACCAAAAAAATTTTGACCCAAAAAAAACTTCGAAAAATTTTGGGACCAAAAAAATTTTGACCCAAAAAAAACTTCGAAAAATTTTGGGACCAAAAAAATTTTGACCCAAAAAAAACTTCGAAAAATTTTGGGACCAAAAAAATTTTGACCCAAAAAAAACTTCGAAAAATTTTGGGACCAAAAAAAATTTGACCCAAAAAAAAGTTTGAAAAATTTTGGGACCAAAAAAATTTTGAGCCAAAAAAAATTTAGAAAAATTTTGGGACCAAAAAAATTTTGAGCCAAAAAAAACTTCGAAAAATTTTGGGACCAAAAAAATTTTGACCCAAAAAAAAGTTTGAAAAATTTTGGGACCAAAAAAATTTTGACCCAAAAAAACTTCGAAAAATTTTGGGACCAAAAAAATTTTGACCCAAAAAAAATTTAGAAAAATTTTGGGACCAAAAAAATTTTGACCCAAAAAAAACTTCGAAAAATTTTGGGACCAAAAAAATTTTGACATAAAAAAAATTTAGAAAAATTTTGGGACCAAAAAAATTTTGACCCAAAAAAAACTTCGAAAAATTTTGGGACCAAAAAAAATTTGACCCAAAAAAAAGTTTGAAAAATTTTGGGACCAAAAAAATTTTGACCCAAAAAAAAGTTCGAAAAATTTTGGGACCAAAAAAATTTTGACCCAAAAAAAAGTTTGAAAAATTTTGGGACCAAAAAAATTTTGACCCAAAAAAAACTTCGAAAAAATTTTGACCCAAAAAAAAGTTTGAAAAATTTTGGGACCAAAAAAATTTTGACCCAAAAAAAACTTCGAAAAATTTTGGGACCAAAAAAATTTGACCCAAAAAAAAGTTTGAAAAATTTTGGGACCAAAAAAATTTTGAGCCAAAAAAAAAGTTTGAAAAATTTTGGGACCAAAAAAATTTGAGCCAAAAAAAAGTTTGAAAAATTTTGGGACCAAAAAAAATTTGACCCAAAAAAAAGTTTGAAAAATTTTGGGACCAAAAAAATTTTGACCCAAAAAAAAGTTTGAAAAATTTTGGGACCAAAAAAATTTTGACCCAAAAAAAACTTCGAAAAATTTTGGGACCAAAAAAAAATTTGAGTCAAAAAAAAGTTCGAAAAATTTTGGGACCAAAAAAATTTTGACCCAAAAAAAACTTCGAAAAATTTTGGGACCAAAAAAAATTTGACCCAAAAAAAAGTTTGAAAAATTTTGGGACCAAAAAAATTTTGAGCCAAAAAAAATTTAGAAAAATTTTGGGACCAAAAAAATTTTTACCCAAAAAAAACTTCGAAAAATTTTGGGACCAAAAAAATTTTGACCCAAAAAAAAGTTTGAAAAATTTTGGGACCAAAAAAATTTTGACCCAAAAAAAACTTCGAAAAATTTTGGGACCAAAAAAATTTTGACATAAAAAAAATTTAGAAAAATTTTGGGACCAAAAAAATTTTGACCCAAAAAAAACTTCGAAAAATTTTGGGACCAAAAAAAATTTGACCCAAAAAAAAGTTTGAAAAATTTTGGGACCAAAAAAATTTTGACCCAAAAAAAAGTTCGAAAAATTTTGGGACCAAAAAAATTTTGACCCAAAAAAAAGTTTGAAAAATTTTGGGACCAAAAAAATTTTGACCCAAAAAAAACTTCGAAAAAATTTTGACCCAAAAAAAAGTTTGAAAAATTTTGGGACCAAAAAAATTTTGACCCAAAAAAAACTTCGAAAAATTTTGGGACCAAAAAAATTTGACCCAAAAAAAAGTTTGAAAAATTTTGAGACCAAAAACATTTTGAGCCAAAAAAAAGTTTGAAAAATTTTGGGACCAAAAAAATTTTGAGCCAAAAAAAAGTTTGAAAAATTTTGGGACCAAAAAAAATTTGACCCAAAAAAAAGTTTGAAAAATTTTGGGACCAAAAAAATTTTGACCCAAAAAAAAGTTTGAAAAATTTTGGGACCAAAAAAATTTTGAGCCAAAAAAAAAGTTTGAAAAATTTTGGGACCAAAAAAACTTCGAAAAAATTTTGACCCAAAAAAAACTTCGAAAAAATTTTGACCCAAAAAAAAATTTGAAAAATTTTGGGACCAAAAAAATTTTGACCCAAAAAAAACTTCGAAAAAATTTTGACCCAAAAAAAAGTTCGAAAAATTTTGGGACCAAAAAAATTTTGACCCAAAAAAAAGTTTGAAAAATTTTGGGACCAAAAAAATTTTGAGTCAAAAAAAAGTTCGAAAAATTTTGGGACCAAAAAAAATTTGACCCAAAAAAAAGTTTGAAAAATTTTGGGACCAAAAAAATTTTGAGCCAAAAAAAAGTTTGAAAAATTTTGGGACCAAAAAAATTTTGAGCCAAAAAAAAGTTTGAAAAATTTTGGGACCAAAAAAAATTTGACCCAAAAAAAAGTTTGAAAAATTTTGGGACCAAAAAAATTTTGACCCAAAAAAAAGTTTGAAAAATTTTGGGACCAAAAAAATTTTGAGCCAAAAAAAAAGTTTGAAAAATTTTGGGACCAAAAAAACTTCGAAAAAATTTTGACCCAAAAAAAACTTCGAAAAAATTTTGACCCAAAAAAAAGTTTGAAAAATTTTGGGACCAAAAAAATTTTGACCCAAAAAAAACTTCGAAAAATTTTGGGACCAAAAAAATTTTGAGCCAAAAAAAAGTTTGAAAAATTTTGGGACCAAAAAAATTTTGACCCAAAAAAAACTTCGAAAAAATTTTGACCCAAAAAAAAGTTTGAAAAATTTTGGGACCAAAAAAATTTTGACCCAAAAAAAAGTTCGAAAAATTTTGGGACCAAAAAAATTTTGACCCAAAAAAAAGTTTGAAAAATTTTGGGACCAAAAAAATTTTGAGTCAAAAAAAAGTTCGAAAAATTTTGGGACCAAAAAAAATTTGACCCAAAAAAAAGTTTGAAAAATTTTGGGACCAAAAAAATTTTGAGCCAAAAAAAAGTTTGAAAAATTTTGGGACCAAAAAAATTTTGAGCCAAAAAAAAGTTTGAAAAATTTTGGGACCAAAAAAAATTTGACCCAAAAAAAAGTTTGAAAAATTTTGGGACCAAAAAAATTTTGACCCAAAAAAAAGTTTGAAAAATTTTGGGACCAAAAAAATTTTGAGCCAAAAAAAAAGTTTGAAAAATTTTGGGACCAAAAAAACTTCGAAAAAATTTTGACCCAAAAAAAACTTCGAAAAAATTTTGACCCAAAAAAAAGTTTGAAAAATTTTGGGACCAAAAAAATTTTGACCCAAAAAAAACTTCGAAAAATTTTGGGACCAAAAAAATTTTGAGCCAAAAAAAAGTTTGAAAAATTTTGGGACCAAAAAAATTTTGACCCAAAAAAAACTTCGAAAAAATTTTGACCCAAAAAAAAGTTTGAAAAATTTTGGGACCAAAAAAATTTTGACCCAAAAAAAAGTTCGAAAAATTTTGGGACCAAAAAAATTTTGACCCAAAAAAAAGTTTGAAAAATTTTGGGACCAAAAAAATTTTGAGTCAAAAAAAAGTTCGAAAAATTTTGGGACCAAAAAAAATTTGACCCAAAAAAAAGTTTGAAAAATTTTGGGACCAAAAAAATTTTGAGCCAAAAAAAAGTTTGAAAAATTTTGGGACCAAAAAAATTTTGAGCCAAAAAAAAGTTTGAAAAATTTTGGGACCAAAAAAAATTTGACCCAAAAAAAAGTTTGAAAAATTTTGGGACCAAAAAAATTTTGACCCAAAAAAAAGTTTGAAAAATTTTGGGACCAAAAAAATTTTGAGCCAAAAAAATAGTTTGAAAAATTTTGGGACCAAAAAAACTTCGAAAAAATTTTGACCCAAAAAAAACTTCGAAAAAATTTTGACCCAAAAAAAAGTTTGAAAAATTTTGGGACCAAAAAAATTTTGACCCAAAAAAAACTTCGAAAAATTTTGGGACCAAAAAAACTTTGACCCAAAAAAAAGTTCGAAAAATTTTGGGACCAAAAAAATTTTGACCCAAAAAAAAGTTTGAAAAATTTTGGGACCAAAAAAATTTTGAGCCAAAAAAAAGTTTGAAAAATTTTGGGACCAAAAAAAATTTGACCCAAAAAAAAGTTTGAAAAATTTTGGGACCAAAAAAATTTTGACCCAAAAAAAAATTTGAAAAATTTTGGGACCAAAAAAATTTTGAGCCAAAAAAAAAGTTTGAAAAATTTTGGGACCAAAAAAACTTCGAAAAAATTTTGACCCAAAACAAAGTTTGAAAAATTTTGGGACCAAAAAAATTTGGACCCAAAAAAAACTTCGAAAAAATTTTGACCCAAAAAAAAGTTTGAAAAATTTTGGGACCAAAAAAATTTTGACCCAAAAAAAACTTCGAAAAATTTTGGGACCAAAAAAATTTTGATTCAAAAAAAAGTTCGAAAAATTTTGGGACCAAAAAAATTTTGACCCAAAAAAAACTTCGAAAAATTTTGGGACCAAAAAAATTTTGAGCCAAAAAAAATTTAGAAAAATTTTGGGACCAAAAAAATTTTGACCCAAAAAAAACTTCGAAAAATTTTGGGACCAAAATTTTGACCCAAAAAAAAGTTTGAAAAATTTTGGGACCAAAAAAATTTTGACCCAAAAAAAACTTTGAAAAAATTTTGGGACCAAAAAAAATTTGACCCAAAAAAACTTCGAAAAATTTTGGGACCAAAAAAATTTTGACCCAAAAAAAACTTCGAAAAATTTTGGGACCAAAAAAATTTTGACCCAAAAAAAACTTCGAAAAATTTTGGGACCAAAAAAATTTTGAGCCAAAAAAAAAGTTTTAAAAATTTTGGGACCAAAAAAACTTCGAAAAAATTTTGACACAAAAAAAAGTTTGAAAAATTTTGGGACCAAAAAAATTTTGACCAAAAAACAACTTCGAAAAAAATTTGACCCAAAAAAAAGTTTGAAAAATTTTGGGACCAAAAAAATTTTGACCCAAAAAAAAGTTCGAAAAATTTTGGGACCAAAAAAATTTTGAGTCAAAAAAAAGTTCGAAAAATTTTGGGACCAAAAAAATTTTGAGTCAAAAAAAAGTTCGAAAAATTTTGGGACCAAAAAAATTTTGACCCAAAAAAAAGTTTGAAAAATTTTGGAACCAAAAAAATTTTGACCCAAAAAAAATTTAGAAAAATTTTGGGACCAAAAAAATTTTGACCCAAAAAAAACTTCGAAAAATTTTGGGACCAAAAAAATTTTGACCCAAAAAAAAGTTTGAAAAATTTTTGGGAAAAAAAAAATTTTGACCCAAAAAAAACTTCGAAAAATTTTGGGACCAAAAAAATTTTGACCCAAAAAAAACTTCGAAAAATTTTGGGACCAAAAAAATTTTGACCCAAAAAAAACTTCGAAAAATTTTGGGACCAAAAAAATTTTGAGCCAAAAAAAAAGTTTGAAAAATTTTGGGACCAAAAAAACTTCGAAAAAATTTTGACACAAAAAAAAGTTTGAAAAATTTTGGGACCAAAAAAATTTTGACCCAAAAACAACTTCGAAAAAAATTTGACCCAAAAAAAAGTTTGAAAAATTTTGGGACCAAAAAAATTTTGACCCAAAAAAAACTTCGAAAAATTTTGGGACCAAAAAAATTTTGAGTCAAAAAAAAGTTCGAAAAATTTTGGGACCAAAAAAATTTTGAGTCAAAAAAAAGTTCGAAAAATTTTGGGACCAAAAAAATTTTGACCCAAAAAAAATTTAGAAAAATTTTGGGACCAAAAAAATTTTGACCCAAAAAAAAGTTTGAAAAATTTTTGGGAAAAAAAAAATTTTGACCCAAAAAAAACTTCGAAAAATTTTGGGACCAAAAAAATTTTGACCCAAAAAAAACTTCGAAAAATTTTGGGACCAAAAAAATTTTGACCCAAAAAAAACTTCGAAAAATTTTGGGACCAAAAAAATTTTGAGCCAAAAAAAAAGTTTGAAAAATTTTGGGACCAAAAAAACTTCGAAAAAATTTTGACACAAAAAAAAGTTTGAAAAATTTTGGGACCAAAAAAATTTTGACCCAAAAACAACTTCGAAAAAAATTTGACCCAAAAAAAAGTTTGAAAAATTTTGGGACCAAAAAAATTTTGACCCAAAAAAAACTTCGAAAAATTTTGGGACCAAAAAAATTTTGAGTCAAAAAAAAGTTCGAAAAATTTTGGGACCAAAAAAATTTTGAGTCAAAAAAAAGTTCGAAAAATTTTGGGACCAAAAAAATTTTGACCCAAAAAAAACTTCGAAAAATTTTGGGACCAAAAAAATTTTGACCCAAAAAAAAGTTTGAAAAATTTTGGGACCAAAAAAATTTTGACCCAAAAAAAACTTCGAAAAATTTTGGGACCAAAAAAAATTTGACCCAAAAAAAACTTCGAAAAATTTTGGGACCAAAAAAATTTTGAGCCAAAAAAAAGTTTGAAAATTTTGGGACCAAAAAAATTTTGAGCCAAAAAAAAAGTTCGAAAAATTTTGGGACCAAAAAAACTTCGAAAAAATTTTGACCCAAAACAAAGTTTGAAAAATTTTGGGACCAAAAAAATTTTGACCCAAAAAAAACTTCGAAAAAATTTTGACCCAAAAAAAAGTTTGAAAAATTTTGGGACCAAAAAAATTTTGACCCAAAAAAAACTTCGAAAAATTTTGGGACCAAAAAAATTTTGATTCAAAAAAAAGTTCGAAAAATTTTGGGACCAAAAAAATTTTGACCCAAAAAAAACTTCGAAAAATTTTGGGACCAAAAAAATTTTGAGCCAAAAAAAATTTAGAAAAATTTTGGGACCAAAAAAATTTTGAGCCAAAAAAAAAGTTTGAAAAATTTTGGGACCAAAAAAATTTTGAGTCAAAAAAAAGTTCGAAAAATTTTGGGACCAAAAAAATTTTGAGTCAAAAAAAAGTTCGAAAAATTTTGGGACCAAAAAAATTTTGAGTCAAAAAAAAGTTCGAAAAATTTTGGGACCAAAAAAATTTTGACCCAAAAAAAAGTTCGAAAAATTTTGGGACCAAAAAAATTTTGACCCAAAAAAAAGTTTGAAAAATTTTGGGACCAAAAAAATTTTGACCCAAAAAAAACTTCGAAAAATTTTGGGACCAAAAAAAATTTGACCCAAAAAAAACTTCGAAAAATTTTGGGACCAAAAAAATTTTGAGCCAAAAAAAAGTTTGAAAATTTTGGGACCAAAAAAATTTTGAGCCAAAAAAAAAGTTCGAAAAATTTTGGGACCAAAAAAACTTCGAAAAAATTTTGACCCAAAACAAAGTTTGAAAAATTTTGGGACCAAAAAAATTTTGACCCAAAAAAAACTTCGAAAAAATTTTGACCCAAAAAAAAGTTTGAAAAATTTTGGGACCAAAAAAATTTTGACCCAAAAAAAACTTCGAAAAATTTTGGGACCAAAAAAATTTTGATTCAAAAAAAACTTCGAAAAATTTTGGGACCAAAAAAAATTTGACCCAAAAAAAAGTTTGAAAAATTTTGGGACCAAAAAAATTTTGAGCCAAAAAAAATTTAGAAAAATTTTGGGACCAAAAAAATTTTTACCCAAAAAAAACTTCGAAAAATTTTGGGACCAAAAAAATTTTGACCCAAAAAAAAGTTTGAAAAATTTTGGGACCAAAAAAATTTTGACCCAAAAAAAACTTCGAAAAATTTTGGGACCAAAAAAATTTTGACATAAAAAAAATTTAGAAAAATTTTGGGACCAAAAAAATTTTGACCCAAAAAAAACTTCGAAAAATTTTGGGACCAAAAAAAATTTGACCCAAAAAAAAGTTTGAAAAATTTTGGGACCAAAAAAATTTTGACCCAAAAAAAAGTTCGAAAAATTTTGGGACCAAAAAAATTTTGACCCAAAAAAAAGTTTGAAAAATTTTGGGACCAAAAAAATTTTGACCCAAAAAAAACTTCGAAAAAATTTTGACCCAAAAAAAAGTTTGAAAAATTTTGGGACCAAAAAAATTTTGACCCAAAAAAAACTTCGAAAAATTTTGGGACCAAAAAAATTTGACCCAAAAAAAAGTTTGAAAAATTTTGGGACCAAAAACATTTTGAGCCAAAAAAAAGTTTGAAAAATTTTGGGACCAAAAAAATTTGAGCCAAAAAAAAGTTTGAAAAATTTTGGGACCAAAAAAAATTTGACCCAAAAAAAAGTTTGAAAAATTTTGGGACCAAAAAAATTTTGACCCAAAAAAAAGTTTGAAAAATTTTGGCACCAAAAAAATTTTGAGCCAAAAAAAAAGTTTGAAAAATTTTGGGACCAAAAAAACTTCGAAAAAATTTTGACCCAAAAAAAAGTTTGAAAAATTTTGGGACCAAAAAAATTTTGACCCAAAAAAAACTTCGAAAAAATTTTGACCCAAAAAAAAGTTTGAAAAATTTTGGGACCAAAAAAATTTTGAGCCAAAAAAAACTTCGAAAAATTTTGGGACCAAAAAAAATTGGACCCAAAAAAAAGTTTGAAAAATTTTGGGACCAAAAAAATTTTGACCCAAAAAAAACTTCGAAAAATTTTGGAACCAAAAAAATTTTGACCCAAAAAAAATTTAGAAAAATTTTGGGACCAAAAAAATTTTGACCCAAAAAAAACTTCGAAAAATTTTGGGACCAAAAAAATTTTGACCCAAAAAAAAGTTTGAAAAATTTTTGGGAAAAAAAAAATTTTGACCCAAAAAAAACTTCGAAAAATTTTGGGACCAAAAAAATTTTGACCCAAAAAAAACTTCGAAAAATTTTGGGACCAAAAAAATTTTGACCCAAAAAAAACTTCGAAAAATTTTGGGACCAAAAAAATTTTGAGCCAAAAAAAAAGTTTGAAAAATTTTGGGACCAAAAAAACTTCGAAAAAATTTTGACACAAAAAAAAGTTTGAAAAATTTTGGGACCAAAAAAATTTTGACCCAAAAACAACTTCGAAAAAAATTTGACCCAAAAAAAAGTTTGAAAAATTTTGGGACCAAAAAAATTTTGACCCAAAAAAAACTTCGAAAAATTTTGGGACCAAAAAAATTTTGAGTCAAAAAAAAGTTCGAAAAATTTTGGGACCAAAAAAATTTTGAGTCAAAAAAAAGTTCGAAAAATTTTGGGACCAAAAAAATTTTGACCCAAAAAAAATTTAGAAAAATTTTGGGACCAAAAAAATTTTGACCCAAAAAAAAGTTTGAAAAATTTTTGGGAAAAAAAAAATTTTGACCCAAAAAAAACTTCGAAAAATTTTGGGACCAAAAAAATTTTGACCCAAAAAAAACTTCGAAAAATTTTGGGACCAAAAAAATTTTGACCCAAAAAAAACTTCGAAAAATTTTGGGACCAAAAAAATTTTGAGCCAAAAAAAAAGTTTGAAAAATTTTGGGACCAAAAAAACTTCGAAAAAATTTTGACACAAAAAAAAGTTTGAAAAATTTTGGGACCAAAAAAATTTTGACCCAAAAACAACTTCGAAAAAAATTTGACCCAAAAAAAAGTTTGAAAAATTTTGGGACCAAAAAAATTTTGACCCAAAAAAAACTTCGAAAAATTTTGGGACCAAAAAAATTTTGAGTCAAAAAAAAGTTCGAAAAATTTTGGGACCAAAAAAATTTTGAGTCAAAAAAAAGTTCGAAAAATTTTGGGACCAAAAAAATTTTGACCCAAAAAAAACTTCGAAAAATTTTGGGACCAAAAAAATTTTGACCCAAAAAAAAGTTTGAAAAATTTTGGGACCAAAAAAATTTTGACCCAAAAAAAACTTCGAAAAATTTTGGGACCAAAAAAAATTTGACCCAAAAAAAACTTCGAAAAATTTTGGGACCAAAAAAATTTTGAGCCAAAAAAAAGTTTGAAAATTTTGGGACCAAAAAAATTTTGAGCCAAAAAAAAAGTTCGAAAAATTTTGGGACCAAAAAAACTTCGAAAAAATTTTGACCCAAAACAAAGTTTGAAAAATTTTGGGACCAAAAAAATTTTGACCCAAAAAAAACTTCGAAAAAATTTTGACCCAAAAAAAAGTTTGAAAAATTTTGGGACCAAAAAAATTTTGACCCAAAAAAAACTTCGAAAAATTTTGGGACCAAAAAAATTTTGATTCAAAAAAAAGTTCGAAAAATTTTGGGACCAAAAAAATTTTGACCCAAAAAAAACTTCGAAAAATTTTGGGACCAAAAAAATTTTGAGCCAAAAAAAATTTAGAAAAATTTTGGGACCAAAAAAATTTTGAGCCAAAAAAAAAGTTTGAAAAATTTTGGGACCAAAAAAATTTTGAGTCAAAAAAAAGTTCGAAAAATTTTGGGACCAAAAAAATTTTGAGTCAAAAAAAAGTTCGAAAAATTTTGGGACCAAAAAAATTTTGAGTCAAAAAAAAGTTCGAAAAATTTTGGGACCAAAAAAATTTTGACCCAAAAAAAAGTTCGAAAAATTTTGGGACCAAAAAAATTTTGACCCAAAAAAAAGTTTGAAAAATTTTGGGACCAAAAAAATTTTGACCCAAAAAAAACTTCGAAAAATTTTGGGACCAAAAAAAATTTGACCCAAAAAAAACTTCGAAAAATTTTGGGACCAAAAAAATTTTGAGCCAAAAAAAAGTTTGAAAATTTTGGGACCAAAAAAATTTTGAGCCAAAAAAAAAGTTCGAAAAATTTTGGGACCAAAAAAACTTCGAAAAAATTTTGACCCAAAACAAAGTTTGAAAAATTTTGGGACCAAAAAAATTTTGACCCAAAAAAAACTTCGAAAAAATTTTGACCCAAAAAAAAGTTTGAAAAATTTTGGGACCAAAAAAATTTTGACCCAAAAAAAACTTCGAAAAATTTTGGGACCAAAAAAATTTTGATTCAAAAAAAACTTCGAAAAATTTTGGGACCAAAAAAAATTTGACCCAAAAAAAAGTTTGAAAAATTTTGGGACCAAAAAAATTTTGAGCCAAAAAAAATTTAGAAAAATTTTGGGACCAAAAAAATTTTTACCCAAAAAAAACTTCGAAAAATTTTGGGACCAAAAAAATTTTGACCCAAAAAAAAGTTTGAAAAATTTTGGGACCAAAAAAATTTTGACCCAAAAAAAACTTCGAAAAATTTTGGGACCAAAAAAATTTTGACATAAAAAAAATTTAGAAAAATTTTGGGACCAAAAAAATTTTGACCCAAAAAAAACTTCGAAAAATTTTGGGACCAAAAAAAATTTGACCCAAAAAAAAGTTTGAAAAATTTTGGGACCAAAAAAATTTTGACCCAAAAAAAAGTTCGAAAAATTTTGGGACCAAAAAAATTTTGACCCAAAAAAAAGTTTGAAAAATTTTGGGACCAAAAAAATTTTGACCCAAAAAAAACTTCGAAAAAATTTTGACCCAAAAAAAAGTTTGAAAAATTTTGGGACCAAAAAAATTTTGACCCAAAAAAAACTTCGAAAAATTTTGGGACCAAAAAAATTTGACCCAAAAAAAAGTTTGAAAAATTTTGGGACCAAAAACATTTTGAGTCAAAAAAAAGTTTGAAAAATTTTGGGACCAAAAAAATTTGAGCCAAAAAAAAGTTTGAAAAATTTTGGGACCAAAAAAAATTTGACCCAAAAAAAAGTTTGAAAAATTTTGGGACCAAAAAAATTTTGACCCAAAAAAAAGTTTGAAAAATTTTGGCACCAAAAAAATTTTGAGCCAAAAAAAAAGTTTGAAAAATTTTGGGACCAAAAAAACTTCGAAAAAATTTTGACCCAAAAAAAAGTTTGAAAAATTTTGGGACCAAAAAAATTTTGACCCAAAAAAAACTTCGAAAAAATTTTGACCCAAAAAAAAGTTTGAAAAATTTTGGGACCAAAAAAATTTTGAGCCAAAAAAAACTTCGAAAAATTTTGGGACCAAAAAAAATTGGACCCAAAAAAAAGTTTGAAAAATTTTGGGACCAAAAAAATTTTGACCCAAAAAAAACTTCGAAAAATTTTGGGACCAAAAAAATTTGACCCAAAAAAAAGTTTGAAAAATTTTGGGACCAAAAAAATTTTGAGCCAAAAAAAAGTTTGAAAACTTTTGGGACCAAAAAAATTTTGAGCCAAAAAAAAGTTTGAAAAATTTTGGGACCAAAAAAAATTTGACCCAAAAAAAAGTTTGAAAAATTTTGGGACCAAAAAAATTTTGACCCAAAAAAAAGTTTGAAAAATTTTGGGACCAAAAAAATTTTGAGCCAAAAAAAAAGTTTGAAAAATTTTGGGACCAAAAAAACTTCGAAAAAATTTTGACCCAAAAAAAAGTTTGAAAAATTTTGGGACCAAAAAAATTTTGACCCAAAAAAAACTTCGAAAAAATTTTGACCCAAAAAAAAGTTTGAAAAATTTTGGGACCAAAAAAAATTTGACCCAAAAAAAAGTTTGAAAAATTTTGGGACCAAAAAAATTTTGACCCAAAAAAAAACTTCGAAAAATTTTGGGACCAAAAAAAATTTGACCCAAAAAAAAGTTTGAAAAATTTTGGGACCAAAAAAATTTTGAGCCAAAAAAAACTTCGAAAAATTTTGGGACCAAAAAAAATTGGACCCAAAAAAAAGTTAGAAAAATTTTGGGACCAAAAAAATTTTGACCCAAAAAAAACTTCGAAAAATTTTGGGACCAAAAAAATTTGACCCAAAAAAAAGTTTGAAAAATTTTGGGACCAAAAAAATTTTGAGCCAAAAAAAAGTTTGAAAACTTTTGGGACCAAAAAAATTTTGAGCCAAAAAAAAGTTTGAAAAATTTTGGGACCAAAAAAAATTTGACCCAAAAAAAAGTTTGAAAAATTTTGGGACCAAAAAAATTTTGACCCAAAAAAAAGTTTGAAAAATTTTGGGACCAAAAAAATTTTGAGCCAAAAAAAAAGTTTGAAAAATTTTGGGACCAAAAAAACTTCGAAAAAATTTTGACCCAAAAAAAAGTTTGAAAAATTTTGGGACCAAAAAAATTTTGACCCAAAAAAAACTTCGAAAAAATTTTGACCCAAAAAAAAGTTTGAAAAATTTTGGGACCAAAAAAATTTTGAGCCAAAAAAAAGTTTGAAAAATTTTGGGACCAAAAAAATTTTGACCCAAAAAAAAACTTCGAAAAATTTTGGGACCAAAAAAAATTTGACCCAAAAAAAAGTTTGAAAAATTTTGGGACCAAAAAAATTTTGAGCCAAAAAAAATTTAGAAAAATTTTGGGACCAAAAAAATTTTGACCCAAAAAAAACTTCGAAAAATTTTGGGACCAAAAAAAATTTTGACCCAAAAAAAAGTTTGAAAAATTTTGGGACCAAAAAAATTTTGACCCAAAAAAAACTTCGAAAAAGTTTGGGACCAAAAAAATTTTGACATAAAAAAAATTTAGAAAAGTTTTGGGACCAAAAAAATTTTGACCCAAAAAAAAGTTTGAAAAATTTTGGGACCAAAAAAATTTTGACCCAAAAAAAAGTTTGAAAAATTTTGGGACCAAAAAAATTTTGACCCAAAAAAAACTTCGAAAAAATTTTGACCCAAAAAAAAGTTTGAAAAATTTTGGGACCAAAAAAATTTTGACCCAAAAAAAACTTCGAAAAATTTTGGGACCAAAAAAATTTGACCCAAAAAAAAGTTTGAAAAATTTTGGGACCAAAAAAATTTTGAGCCAAAAAAAAGTTTGAAAAATTTTGGGACCAAAAAAATTTGAGCCAAAAAAAAGTTTGAAAAATTTTGGGACCAAAAAAAATTTGACTCAAAAAAAAGTTTGAAAAATTTTGGGACCAAAAAAATTTTGACCCAAAAAAAAGTTTGAAAAATTTTGGGACCAAAAAAATTTTGAGCCAAAAAAAAAGTTTGAAAAATTTTGGGACCAAAAAAACTTCGAAAAAATTTTGACCCAAAAAAAAGTTTGAAAAATTTTGGGACCAAAAAAATTTTGACCCAAAAAAAACTTCGAAAAATTTTGGGACCAAAAAAATTTGACCCAAAAAAAAGTTTGAAAAATTTTGGGACCAAAAAAATTTTGAGCCAAAAAAAAGTTTGAAAACTTTTGGGACCAAAAAAATTTTGAGCCAAAAAAAAGTTTGAAAAATTTTGGGACCAAAAAAAATTTGACCCAAAAAAAAGTTTGAAAAATTTTGGGACCAAAAAAATTTTGACCCAAAAAAAAGTTTGAAAAATTTTGGGACCAAAAAAATTTTGAGCCAAAAAAAAAGTTTGAAAATTTTGGGACCAAAAAAACTTCGAAAAAATTTTGACCCAAAAAAAAGTTTGAAAAATTTTGGGACCAAAAAAATTTTGACCCAAAAAAAACTTTGAAAAAATTTTGACCCAAAAAAAAGTTTGAAAAATTTTGGGACCAAAAAAATTTTGACCCAAAAAAAAGTTTGAAAAATTTTGGGACCAAAAACATTTTGAGCCAAAAAAAAGTTTGAAAAATTTTGGGACCAAAAAAATTTGAGCCAAAAAAAAGTTTGAAAAATTTTGGGACCAAAAAAAATTTGACCCAAAAAAAAGTTTGAAAAATTTTGGGACCAAAAAAATTTTGAGCCAAAAAAAAGTTTGAAAAATTTTGGGACCAAAAAAAATTTGACCCAAAAAAAAGTTTGAAAAATTTTGGGACCAAAAAAATTTTGACCCAAAAAAAAGTTTGAAAAATTTTGGGACCAAAAAAATTTTGAGCCAAAAAAAAGTTTGAAAACTTTTGGGACCAAAAAAATTTTGAGCCAAAAAAAAGTTTGAAAAATTTTGGGACCAAAAAAAATTTGACCCAAAAAAAAGTTTAAAAAATTTTGGGACCAAAAAAATTTTGACCCAAAAAAAAGTTTGAAAAATTTTGGGACCAAAAAAATTTTGAGCCAAAAAAAAAGTTTGAAAAATTTTGGGACCAAAAAAAATTTGACCCAAAAAAAAGTTTGAAAAATTTTGGGACCAAAAAAATTTTGACCCAAAAAAAAGTTTGAAAAATTTTGGGACCAAAAAAATTTTGAGCCAAAAAAAAAGTTTGAAAAATTTTGGGACCAAAAAAACTTCGAAAAAATTTTGACCCAAAAAAAAGTTTGAAAAATTTTGGGACCAAAAAAATTTTGACCCAAAAAAAACTTCGAAAAAATTTTGACCCAAAAAAAAGTTTGAAAAATTTTGGGACCAAAAAAATTTTGACCCAAAAAAAACTTCGAAAAATTTTGGGACCAAAAAAATTTGACCCAAAAAAAAGTTTGAAAAATTTTGGGACCAAAAACATTTTGAGCCAAAAAAAAGTTTGAAAAATTTTGGGACCAAAAAAATTTGAGCCAAAAAAAAGTTTGAAAAATTTTGGGACCAAAAAAAATTTGACCCAAAAAAAAGTTTGAAAAATTTTGGGACCAGAAAAATTTTGAGCCAAAAAAAAGTTTGAAAAATTTTGGGACCAAAAAAAATTTGACCCAAAAAAAAGTTTGAAAAATTTTGGGACCAAAAAAATTTTGACCCAAAAAAAAGTTTGAAAAATTTTGGGACCAAAAAAATTTTGAGCCAAAAAAAAGTTTGAAAACTTTTGGGACCAAAAAAATTTTGAGCCAAAAAAAAGTTTGAAAAATTTTGGGACCAAAAAAAATTTGACCCAAAAAAAAGTTTGAAAAATTTTGGGACCAAAAAAATTTTGACCCAAAAAAAAGTTTGAAAAATTTTGGGACCAAAAAAATTTTGAGCCAAAAAAAAAGTTTGAAAAATTTTGGGACCAAAAAAACTTCGAAAAAATTTTGACCCAAAAAAAAGTTTGAAAAATTTTGGGACCAAAAAAATTTGACCCAAAAAAAAGTTTGAAAAATTTTGGGACCAAAAAAATTTTGAGCCAAAAAAAAGTTTGAAAACTTTTGGGACCAAAAAAATTTTGAGCCAAAAAAAAGTTTGAAAAATTTTGGGACCAAAAAAAATTTGACCCAAAAAAAAGTTTGAAAAATTTTGGGACCAAAAAAATTTTGACCCAAAAAAAAGTTTGAAAAATTTTGGGACCAAAAACATTTTGAGCCAAAAAAAAAGTTTGAAAAATTTTGGGACCAAAAAAACTTCGAAAAAATTTTGACCCAAAAAAAAGTTTGAAAAATTTTGGGACCAAAAAAATTTTGACCCAAAAAAAACTTCGAAAAATTTTGGGACCAAAAAAATTTTGAGCCAAAAAAAATTTAGAAAAATTTTGGGACCAAAAAAATTTTGACCCAAAAAAAACTTCGAAAAATTTTGGGACCAAAAAAAATTTGACCCAAAAAAAAGTTTGAAAAATTTTGCGACCAAAAAAATTTTGACCCAAAAAATACTTCGAAAAAATTTTGACCCAAAAAAAAGTTTGAAAAATTTTGAGACCAAAAAAAATTTGACCCAAAAAAACTTCGAAAAATTTTGGGACCAAAAAAATTTTGAGTCAAAAAAAAGTTCGAAAAATTTTGGGACCAAAAAAATTTTGACCCAAAAAAAAGTTTGAAAAATTTTGGGACCAAAAAAAATTTGACCCAAAAAAACTTCGAAAAATTTTGGGACCAAAAAAATTTTGACCCAAAAAAAAGTTCGAAAAATTTTGGGACCAAAAAAATTTTGACCCAAAAAAAAGTTCGAAAAATTTTGGGACCAAAAAAAATTTGACCCAAAAAAAAGTTTGAAAAATTTTGGGACCAAAAAAAATTTGACCACAAAAAAAGTTTGAAAAATTTTGGGACCAAAAAAAT
Organism: Astyanax mexicanus; assembly: GCF_023375975.1. Classification (NCBI taxonomy): domain Eukaryota; kingdom Metazoa; phylum Chordata; class Actinopteri; order Characiformes; family Acestrorhamphidae; genus Astyanax; species Astyanax mexicanus. Next base: position 68,046,960 of record NC_064408.1, on the reverse strand, counting down.
TTTGAGCCAAAAAAAAGTTCGAAAAATTTTGGGACCAAAAAAAATTTGACCCAAAAAAACTTCGAAAAATTTTGGGACCACAAAAAATTTGACCCAAAAAAAAGTTTGAAAAATTTTGGGACCAAAAAAATTTTGAGCCAAAAAAAAGTTTGAAAAATTTTGGGACCAAAAAAATTTTGAGCCAAAAAAAAGTCTGAAAAATTTTGGGACCAAAAAAATTTTGAGCCAAAAAAAAAGTTTGAAAAATTTTGGGACCAAAAAAACTTCGAAAAAATTTTGACCCAAAAAAAAGTTCGAAAAATTTTGGGACCAAAAAAATTTTGACCCAAAAAAAAGTTTGAAAAATTTTGGGACCAAAAAAATTTTGAGTCAAAAAAAAGTTCGAAAAATTTTGGGACCAAAAAAAATTTGACCCAAAAAAAAGTTTGAAAAATTTTGGGACCAAAAAAATTTTGAGCCAAAAAAAAGTTTGAAAAATTTTGGGACCAAAAAAATTTTGAGCCAAAAAAAAGTTTGAAAAATTTTGGGACCAAAAAAAATTTGACCCAAAAAAAAGTTTGAAAAATTTTGGGACCAAAAAAATTTTGACCCAAAAAAAAGTTTGAAAAATTTTGGGACCAAAAAAATTTTGAGCCAAAAAAAAAGTTTGAAAAATTTTGGGACCAAAAAAACTTCGAAAAAATTTTGACCCAAAAAAAACTTCGAAAAATTTTGGGACCAAAAACATTTTGACCCAAAAAAAACTTCGAAAAATTTTGGGACCAAAAAAATTTTGACGCAAAAAAACTTCGAAAAATTTTGGGACCAAAAAAATTTTGAGTCAAAAAAAAGTTCGAAAAATTTTGGGACCAAAAAAAATTTGACCCAAAAAAAAGTTTGAAAAATTTTGGGACCAAAAAAATTTTGAGCCAAAAAAAAGTTTGAAAAATTTTGGGACCAAAAAAATTTTGAGCCAAAAAAAAGTTTGAAAAATTTTGGGACCAAAAAAATTTTGACCAAAAGAAAAGTTTGAAAAATTTTGGGACCAAAAAAAATTTGACCCAAAAAAAAGTTCGAAAAATTTTGGGACCAAAAAAATTTTGACCCAAAAAAACTTCGAAAAATTTTGGGACCAAAAAAATTTTGAGTCAAAAAAAAGTTTGAAAAATTTTTGGACCAAAAAAAATTTGACCCAAAAAAAACTTCGAAAAATTTTGGGACCAAAAAAAATTTGACCCAAAAAAAAGTTCGAAAAATTTTGGGACCAAAAAAATTTTGACCCAAAAAAACTTCGAAAAATTTTGGGACCAAAAAAATTTTGAGTCAAAAAAAAGTTTGAAAAATTTTTGGACCAAAAAAAATTTGACCCAAAAAAAACTTCGAAAAATTTTGGGACCAAAAAAAATTTGAGCCAAAAAAAAGTTTGAAAAATTTTGGGACCAAAAAAATTTTGAGCCAAAAAAAAGTTCGAAAAATTTTGGGACCAAAAAAATTTTGACCAAAAAAAAAGTTTGAAAAATTTTGGGACCAAAAACATTTTGAGCCAAAAAAAAGTTTGAAAAATTTTGGGACCAAAAAAATTTGAGCCAAAAAAAAGTTTGAAAAATTTTGGGACCAAAAAAAATTTGACCCAAAAAAAAGTTTGAAAAATTTTGGGACCAGAAAAATTTTGAGCCAAAAAAAAGTTTGAAAAATTTTGGGACCAAAAAAAATTTGACCCAAAAAAAAGTTTGAAAAATTTTGGGACCAAAAAAATTTTGACCCAAAAAAAAGTTTGAAAAATTTTGGGACCAAAAAAATTTTGAGCCAAAAAAAAGTTTGAAAACTTTTGGGACCAAAAAAATTTTGAGCCAAAAAAAAGTTTGAAAAATTTTGGGACCAAAAAAAATTTGACCCAAAAAAAAGTTTGAAAAATTTTGGGACCAAAAAAATTTTGACCCAAAAAAAAGTTTGAAAAATTTTGGGACCAAAAAAATTTTGAGCCAAAAAAAAAGTTTGAAAAATTTTGGGACCAAAAAAACTTCGAAAAAATTTTGACCCAAAAAAAAGTTTGAAAAATTTTGGGACCAAAAAAATTTGACCCAAAAAAAAGTTTGAAAAATTTTGGGACCAAAAAAATTTTGAGCCAAAAAAAAGTTTGAAAAATTTTGGGACCAAAAAAACTTCGAAAAAATTTTGACCCAAAAAAAAGTTTGAAAAATTTTGGGACCAAAAAAATTTGACCCAAAAAAAAGTTTGAAAAATTTTGGGACCAAAAAAACTTCGAAAAAATTTTGACCCAAAAAAAAGTTTGAAAAATTTTGGGACCAAAAAAATTTTGACCCAAAAAAAACTTCGAAAAAATTTTGACCCAAAAAAAAGTTTGAAAAATTTTGGGACCAAAAAAATTTTGACCCAAAAAAAACTTCGAAAAATTTTGGGACCAAAAAAATTTGACCCAAAAAAAAGTTTGAAAAATTTTGGGACCAAAAAAATTTTGAGCCAAAAAAAAGTTTGAAAAATTTTGGGACCAAAAAAATTTGAGCCAAAAAAAAGTTTGAAAAATTTTGGGACCAAAAAAAATTTGACTCAAAAAAAAGTTTGAAAAATTTTGGGACCAAAAAAATTTTGACCCAAAAAAAAGTTTGAAAAATTTTGGGACCAAAAAAATTTTGAGCCAAAAAAAAAGTTTGAAAAATTTTGGGACCAAAAAAACTTCGAAAAAATTTTGACCCAAAAAAAAGTTTGAAAAATTTTGGGACCAAAAAAATTTTGACCCAAAAAAAACTTCGAAAAATTTTGGGACCAAAAAAATTTGACCCAAAAAAAAGTTTGAAAAATTTTGGGACCAAAAAAATTTTGAGCCAAAAAAAAGTTTGAAAACTTTTGGGACCAAAAAAATTTTGAGCCAAAAAAAAGTTTGAAAAATTTTGGGACCAAAAAAAATTTGACCCAAAAAAAAGTTTGAAAAATTTTGGGACCAAAAAAATTTTGACCCAAAAAAAAGTTTGAAAAATTTTGGGACCAAAAAAATTTTGAGCCAAAAAAAAAGTTTGAAAATTTTGGGACCAAAAAAACTTCGAAAAAATTTTGACCCAAAAAAAAGTTTGAAAAATTTTGGGACCAAAAAAATTTTGACCCAAAAAAAACTTCGAAAAAATTTTGACCCAAAAAAAAGTTTGAAAAATTTTGGGACCAAAAAAATTTTGACCCAAAAAAAACTTCGAAAAATTTTGGGACCAAAAAAATTTGACCCAAAAAAAAGTTTGAAAAATTTTGGGACCAAAAACATTTTGACCCAAAAAAAAGTTTGAAAAATTTTGGGACCAAAAAAATTTTGAGCCAAAAAAAAGTTTGAAAAATTTTGGGACCAAAAAAATTTTGAGCCAAAAAAAAGTCTGAAAAATTTTGGGACCAAAAAAATTTTGAGCCAAAAAAAAAGTTTGAAAAATTTTGGGACCAAAAAAACTTCGAAAAAATTTTGACCCAAAAAAAAGTTCGAAAAATTTTGGGACCAAAAAAATTTTGACCCAAAAAAAAGTTTGAAAAATTTTGGGACCAAAAAAATTTTGAGTCAAAAAAAAGTTCGAAAAATTTTGGGACCAAAAAAAATTTGACCCAAAAAAAAGTTTGAAAAATTTTGGGACCAAAAAAATTTTGAGCCAAAAAAAAGTTTGAAAAATTTTGGGACCAAAAAAATTTTGAGCCAAAAAAAAGTTTGAAAAATTTTGGGACCAAAAAAAATTTGACCCAAAAAAAAGTTTGAAAAATTTTGGGACCAAAAAAATTTTGACCCAAAAAAAAGTTTGAAAAATTTTGGGACCAAAAAAATTTTGAGCCAAAAAAAAAGTTTGAAAAATTTTGGGACCAAAAAAACTTCGAAAAAATTTTGACCCAAAAAAAACTTCGAAAAATTTTGGGACCAAAAACATTTTGACCCAAAAAAAACTTCGAAAAATTTTGGGACCAAAAAAATTTTGACGCAAAAAAACTTCGAAAAATTTTGGGACCAAAAAAATTTTGAGTCAAAAAAAAGTTCGAAAAATTTTGGGACCAAAAAAAATTTGACCCAAAAAAAAGTTTGAAAAATTTTGGGACCAAAAAAATTTTGAGCCAAAAAAAAGTTTGAAAAATTTTGGGACCAAAAAAATTTTGAGCCAAAAAAAAGTTTGAAAAATTTTGGGACCAAAAAAATTTTGACCAAAAGAAAAGTTTGAAAAATTTTGGGACCAAAAAAAATTTGACCCAAAAAAAAGTTCGAAAAATTTTGGGACCAAAAAAATTTTGACCCAAAAAAACTTCGAAAAATTTTGGGACCAAAAAAATTTTGAGTCAAAAAAAAGTTTGAAAAATTTTTGGACCAAAAAAAATTTGACCCAAAAAAAACTTCGAAAAATTTTGGGACCAAAAAAAATTTGACCCAAAAAAAAGTTCGAAAAATTTTGGGACCAAAAAAATTTTGACCCAAAAAAACTTCGAAAAATTTTGGGACCAAAAAAATTTTGAGTCAAAAAAAAGTTTGAAAAATTTTTGGACCAAAAAAAATTTGACCCAAAAAAAACTTCGAAAAATTTTGGGACCAAAAAAAATTTGAGCCAAAAAAAAGTTTGAAAAATTTTGGGACCAAAAAAATTTTGAGCCAAAAAAAAGTTCGAAAAATTTTGGGACCAAAAAAATTTTGACCAAAAAAAAAGTTTGAAAAATTTTGGGACCAAAAACATTTTGAGCCAAAAAAAAGTTTGAAAAATTTTGGGACCAAAAAAATTTGAGCCAAAAAAAAGTTTGAAAAATTTTGGGACCAAAAAAAATTTGACCCAAAAAAAAGTTTGAAAAATTTTGGGACCAGAAAAATTTTGAGCCAAAAAAAAGTTTGAAAAATTTTGGGACCAAAAAAAATTTGACCCAAAAAAAAGTTTGAAAAATTTTGGGACCAAAAAAATTTTGACCCAAAAAAAAGTTTGAAAAATTTTGGGACCAAAAAAATTTTGAGCCAAAAAAAAGTTTGAAAACTTTTGGGACCAAAAAAATTTTGAGCCAAAAAAAAGTTTGAAAAATTTTGGGACCAAAAAAAATTTGACCCAAAAAAAAGTTTGAAAAATTTTGGGACCAAAAAAATTTTGACCCAAAAAAAAGTTTGAAAAATTTTGGGACCAAAAAAATTTTGAGCCAAAAAAAAAGTTTGAAAAATTTTGGGACCAAAAAAACTTCGAAAAAATTTTGACCCAAAAAAAAGTTTGAAAAATTTTGGGACCAAAAAAATTTGACCCAAAAAAAAGTTTGAAAAATTTTGGGACCAAAAAAATTTTGAGCCAAAAAAAAGTTTGAAAAATTTTGGGACCAAAAAAACTTCGAAAAAATTTTGACCCAAAAAAAAGTTTGAAAAATTTTGGGACCAAAAAAATTTGACCCAAAAAAAAGTTTGAAAAATTTTGGGACCAAAAAAACTTCGAAAAAATTTTGACCCAAAAAAAAGTTTGAAAAATTTTGGGACCAAAAAAATTTTGACCCAAAAAAAACTTCGAAAAAATTTTGACCCAAAAAAAAGTTTGAAAAATTTTGGGACCAAAAAAATTTTGACCCAAAAAAAACTTCGAAAAATTTTGGGACCAAAAAAATTTGACCCAAAAAAAAGTTTGAAAAATTTTGGGACCAAAAAAATTTTGAGCCAAAAAAAAGTTTGAAAAATTTTGGGACCAAAAAAATTTGAGCCAAAAAAAAGTTTGAAAAATTTTGGGACCAAAAAAAATTTGACTCAAAAAAAAGTTTGAAAAATTTTGGGACCAAAAAAATTTTGACCCAAAAAAAAGTTTGAAAAATTTTGGGACCAAAAAAATTTTGAGCCAAAAAAAAAGTTTGAAAAATTTTGGGACCAAAAAAACTTCGAAAAAATTTTGACCCAAAAAAAAGTTTGAAAAATTTTGGGACCAAAAAAATTTTGACCCAAAAAAAACTTCGAAAAATTTTGGGACCAAAAAAATTTGACCCAAAAAAAAGTTTGAAAAATTTTGGGACCAAAAAAATTTTGAGCCAAAAAAAAGTTTGAAAACTTTTGGGACCAAAAAAATTTTGAGCCAAAAAAAAGTTTGAAAAATTTTGGGACCAAAAAAAATTTGACCCAAAAAAAAGTTTGAAAAATTTTGGGACCAAAAAAATTTTGACCCAAAAAAAAGTTTGAAAAATTTTGGGACCAAAAAAATTTTGAGCCAAAAAAAAAGTTTGAAAATTTTGGGACCAAAAAAACTTCGAAAAAATTTTGACCCAAAAAAAAGTTTGAAAAATTTTGGGACCAAAAAAATTTTGACCCAAAAAAAACTTCGAAAAAATTTTGACCCAAAAAAAAGTTTGAAAAATTTTGGGACCAAAAAAATTTTGACCCAAAAAAAACTTCGAAAAATTTTGGGACCAAAAAAATTTGACCCAAAAAAAAGTTTGAAAAATTTTGGGACCAAAAACATTTTGAGCCAAAAAAAAGTTTGAAAAATTTTGGGACCAAAAAAATTTGAGCCAAAAAAAAGTTTGAAAAATTTTGGGACCAAAAAAAATTTGACCCAAAAAAAAGTTTGAAAAATTTTGGGACCAAAAAAATTTTGAGCCAAAAAAAAGTTTGAAAAATTTTGGGACCAAAAAAAATTTGACCCAAAAAAAAGTTTGAAAAATTTTGGGACCAAAAAAATTTTGACCCAAAAAAAAGTTTGAAAAATTTTGGGACCAAAAAAATTTTGAGCCAAAAAAAAGTTTGAAAACTTTTGGGACCAAAAAAATTTTGAGCCAAAAAAAAGTTTGAAAAATGTTGGGACCAAAAAAAATTTGACCCAAAAAAAAGTTTAAAAAATTTTGGGACCAAAAAAATTTTGACCCAAAAAAAAGTTTGAAAAATTTTGGGACCAAAAAAATTTTGAGCCAAAAAAAAAGTTTGAAAAATTTTGGGACCAAAAAAAATTTGACCCAAAAAAAAGTTTGAAAAATTTTGGGACCAAAAAAATTTTGACCCAAAAAAAAGTTTGAAAAATTTTGGGACCAAAAAAATTTTGAGCCAAAAAAAAAGTTTGAAAAATTTTGGGACCAAAAAAACTTCGAAAAAATTTTGACCCAAAAAAAAGTTTGAAAAATTTTGGGACCAAAAAAATTTTGACCCAAAAAAAACTTCGAAAAAATTTTGACCCAAAAAAAAGTTTGAAAAATTTTGGGACCAAAAAAATTTTGACCCAAAAAAAACTTCGAAAAATTTTGGGACCAAAAAAATTTGACCCAAAAAAAAGTTTGAAAAATTTTGGGACCAAAAACATTTTGAGCCAAAAAAAAGTTTGAAAAATTTTGGGACCAAAAAAATTTGAGCCAAAAAAAAGTTTGAAAAATTTTGGGACCAAAAAAAATTTGACCCAAAAAAAAGTTTGAAAAATTTTGGGACCAGAAAAATTTTGAGCCAAAAAAAAGTTTGAAAAATTTTGGGACCAAAAAAAATTTGACCCAAAAAAAAGTTTGAAAAATTTTGGGACCAAAAAAATTTTGACCCAAAAAAAAGTTTGAAAAATTTTGGGACCAAAAAAATTTTGAGCCAAAAAAAAGTTTGAAAACTTTTGGGACCAAAAAAATTTTGAGCCAAAAAAAAGTTTGAAAAATTTTGGGACCAAAAAAAATTTGACCCAAAAAAAAGTTTGAAAAATTTTGGGACCAAAAAAATTTTGACCCAAAAAAAAGTTTGAAAAATTTTGGGACCAAAAAAATTTTGAGCCAAAAAAAAAGTTTGAAAAATTTTGGGACCAAAAAAACTTCGAAAAAATTTTGACCCAAAAAAAAGTTTGAAAAATTTTGGGACCAAAAAAATTTGACCCAAAAAAAAGTTTGAAAAATTTTGGGACCAAAAAAATTTTGAGCCAAAAAAAAGTTTGAAAAATTTTGGGACCAAAAAAACTTCGAAAAAATTTTGACCCAAAAAAAAGTTTGAAAAATTTTGGGACCAAAAAAATTTGACCCAAAAAAAAGTTTGAAAAATTTTGGGACCAAAAAAACTTCGAAAAAATTTTGACCCAAAAAAAAGTTTGAAAAATTTTGGGACCAAAAAAATTTGACCCAAAAAAAAGTTTGAAAAATTTTGGGACCAAAAAAATTTTGAGCCAAAAAAAAAGTTTGAAAAATTTTGGGACCAAAAAAACTTCGAAAAAATTTTGACCCAAAAAAAAGTTTGAAAAATTTTGGGACCAAAAAAATTTGACCCAAAAAAAAGTTTGAAAAATTTTGGGACCAAAAAAATTTTGAGCCAAAAAAAAGTTTGAAAACTTTTGGGACCAAAAAAATTTTGAGCCAAAAAAAAGTTTGAAAAATTTTGGGACCAAAAAAATTTGACCCAAAAAAAAGTTTGAAAAATTTTGGGACCAAAAAAATTTTGAGCCAAAAAAAAGTTTGAAAACTTTTGGGACCAAAAAAATTTTGAGCCAAAAAAAAGTTTGAAAAATTTTGGGACCAAAAAAAATTTGACCCAAAAAAAAGTTTAAAAAATTTTGGGACCAAAAAAATTTTGACCCAAAAAAAAGTTTGAAAAATTTTGGGACCAAAAAAATTTGGAGCCAAAAAAAAAGTTTGAAAAATTTTGGGACCAAAAAAAATTTGACCCAAAAAAAAGTTTGAAAAATTTTGGGACCAAAAAAATTTTGACCCAAAAAAAAGTTTGAAAAATTTTGGGACCAAAAAAATTTTGAGCCAAAAAAAAAGTTTGAAAAATTTTGGGACCAAAAAAACTTCGAAAAATTTTTGACCCAAAAAAAAGTTTGAAAAATTTTGGGACCAAAAAAATTTTGACCCAAAAAAAACTTCGAAAAAATTTTGACCCAAAAAAAAGTTTGAAAAATTTTGGGACCAAAAAAATTTTGACCCAAAAAAAACTTCGAAAAATTTTGGGACCAAAAAAATTTGACCCAAAAAAAAGTTTGAAAAATTTTGGGACCAAAAACATTTTGAGCCAAAAAAAAGTTTGAAAAATTTTGGGACCAAAAAAATTTGAGCCAAAAAAAAGTTTGAAAAATTTTGGGACCAAAAAAAATTTGACCCAAAAAAAAGTTTGAAAAATTTTGGGACCAGAAAAATTTTGAGCCAAAAAAAAGTTTGAAAAATTTTGGGACCAAAAAAAATTTGACCCAAAAAAAAGTTTGAAAAATTTTGGGACCAAAAAATTTTTGACCCAAAAAAAAGTTTGAAAAATTTTGGGACCAAAAAAATTTTGAGCCAAAAAAAAGTTTGAAAACTTTTGGGACCAAAAACATTTTGAGCCAAAAAAAAGTTTGAAAAATTTTGGGACCAAAAAAAATTTGACCCAAAAAAAAGTTTGAAAAATTTTGGGACCAAAAAAATTTTGACCCAAAAAAAAGTTTGAAAAATTTTGGGACCAAAAAAATTTTGAGCCAAAAAAAAAGTTTGAAAAATTTTGGGACCAAAAAAACTTCGAAAAAATTTTGACCCAAAAAAAAGTTTGAAAAATTTTGGGACCAAAAAAATTTGACCCAAAAAAAAGTTTGAAAAATTTTGGGACCAAAAAAATTTTGAGCCAAAAAAAAGTTTGAAAACTTTTGGGACCAAAAAAATTTTGAGCCAAAAAAAAGTTTGAAAAATTTTGGGACCAAAAAAAATTTGACCCAAAAAAAAGTTTGAAAAATTTTGGGACCAAAAAAATTTTGACCCAAAAAAAAGTTTGAAAAATTTTGGGACCAAAAAAATTTTGAGCCAAAAAAAAAGTTTGAAAAATTTTGGGACCAAAAAAACTTCGAAAAAATTTTGACCCAAAAAAAAGTTTGAAAAATTTTGGGACCAAAAAAATTTTGACCCAAAAAAAACTTCGAAAAATTTTGGGACCAAAAAAATTTTGAGCCAAAAAAAATTTAGAAAAATTTTGGGACCAAAAAAATTTTGACCCAAAAAAAACTTCGAAAAATTTTGGGACCAAAAAAAATTTGACCCAAAAAAAAGTTTGAAAAATTTTGGGACCAAAAAAATTTTGACCCAAAAAATACTTCGAAAAAATTTTGACCCAAAAAAAAGTTTGAAAAATTTTGAGACCAAAAAAAATTTGACCCAAAAAAACTTCGAAAAATTTTGGGACCAAAAAAATTTTGAGTCAAAAAAAAGTTCGAAAAATTTTGGGACCAAAAAAATTTTGACCCAAAAAAAAGTTTGAAAAATTTTGGGACCAAAAAAAATTTGACCCAAAAAAACTTCGAAAAATTTTGGGACCAAAAAAATTTTGACCCAAAAAAAAGTTCGAAAAATTTTGGGACCAAAAAAATTTTGACCCAAAAAAAAGTTCGAAAAATTTTGGGACCAAAAAAAATTTGACCCAAAAAAAAGTTTGAAAAATTTTGGGACCAAAAAAAATTTGACCACAAAAAAAGTTTGAAAAATTTTGGGACCAAAAAAATTTTGAGCCAAAAAAAAGTTCGAAAAATTTTGGGACCAAAAAAAATTTGACCCAAAAAAACTTCGAAAAATTTTGGGACCACAAAAAATTTGACCAAAAAAAAAGTTTGAAAAATTTTGGGACCAAAAAAATTTTGAGCCAAAAAAAAGTTTGAAAAATTTTGGGACCAAAAAAATTTTGAGCCAAAAAAAAGTCTGAAAAATTTTGGGACCAAAAAAATTTTGAGCCAAAAAAAAAGTTTGAAAAATTTTGGGACCAAAAAAACTTCGAAAAAATTTTGACCCAAAAAAAAGTTCGAAAAATTTTGGGACCAAAAAAATTTTGACCCAAAAAAAAGTTTGAAAAATTTTGGGACCAAAAAAATTTTGAGTCAAAAAAAAGTTCGAAAAATTTTGGGACCAAAAAAAATTTGACCCAAAAAAAAGTTTGAAAAATTTTGGGACCAAAAAAATTTTGAGCCAAAAAAAAGTTTGAAAAATTTTGGGACCAAAAAAATTTTGAGCCAAAAAAAAGTTTGAAAAATTTTGGGACCAAAAAAAATTTGACCCAAAAAAAAGTTTGAAAAATTTTGGGACCAAAAAAATTTTGACCCAAAAAAAAGTTTGAAAAATTTTGGGACCAAAAAAATTTTGAGCCAAAAAAAAAGTTTGAAAAATTTTGGGACCAAAAAAACTTCGAAAAAATTTTGACCCAAAAAAAACTTCGAAAAATTTTGGGACCAAAAACATTTTGACCCAAAAAAAACTTCGAAAAATTTTGGGACCAAAAAAATTTTGACGCAAAAAAACTTCGAAAAATTTTGGGACCAAAAAAATTTTGAGTCAAAAAAAAGTTCGAAAAATTTTGGGACCAAAAAAAATTTGACCCAAAAAAAAGTTTGAAAAATTTTGGGACCAAAAAAATTTTGAGCCAAAAAAAAGTTTGAAAAATTTTGGGACCAAAAAAATTTTGAGCCAAAAAAAAGTTTGAAAAATTTTGGGACCAAAAAAATTTTGACCAAAAGAAAAGTTTGAAAAATTTTGGGACCAAAAAAAATTTGACCCAAAAAAAAGTTCGAAAAATTTTGGGACCAAAAAAATTTTGACCCAAAAAAACTTCGAAAAATTTTGGGACCAAAAAAAATTTGAGTCAAAAAAAAGTTTGAAAAATTTTTGGACCAAAAAAAATTTGACCCAAAAAAAACTTCGAAAAATTTTGGGACCAAAAAAAATTTGACCCAAAAAAAAGTTCGAAAAATTTTGGGACCAAAAAAATTTTGACCCAAAAAAACTTCGAAAAATTTTGGGACCAAAAAAATTTTGAGTCAAAAAAAAGTTTGAAAAATTTTTGGACCAAAAAAAATTTGACCCAAAAAAAACTTCGAAAAATTTTGGGACCAAAAAAAATTTGAGCCAAAAAAAAGTTTGAAAAATTTTGGGACCAAAAAAATTTTGAGCCAAAAAAAAGTTCGAAAAATTTTGGGACCAAAAAAATTTTGACCAAAAAAAAAGTTTGAAAAATTTTGGGACCAAAAACATTTTGAGCCAAAAAAAAGTTTGAAAAATTTTGGGACCAAAAAAATTTGAGCCAAAAAAAAGTTTGAAAAATTTTGGGACCAAAAAAAATTTGACCCAAAAAAAAGTTTGAAAAATTTTGGGACCAGAAAAATTTTGAGCCAAAAAAAAGTTTGAAAAATTTTGGGACCAAAAAAAATTTGACCCAAAAAAAAGTTTGAAAAATTTTGGGACCAAAAAAATTTTGACCCAAAAAAAAGTTTGAAAAATTTTGGGACCAAAAAAATTTTGAGCCAAAAAAAAGTTTGAAAACTTTTGGGACCAAAAAAATTTTGAGCCAAAAAAAAGTTTGAAAAATTTTGGGACCAAAAAAAATTTGACCCAAAAAAAAGTTTGAAAAATTTTGGGACCAAAAAAATTTTGACCCAAAAAAAAGTTTGAAAAATTTTGGGACCAAAAAAATTTTGAGCCAAAAAAAAAGTTTGAAAAATTTTGGGACCAAAAAAACTTCGAAAAAATTTTGACCCAAAAAAAAGTTTGAAAAATTTTGGGACCAAAAAAATTTGACCCAAAAAAAAGTTTGAAAAATTTTGGGACCAAAAAAATTTTGAGCCAAAAAAAAGTTTGAAAAATTTTGGGACCAAAAAAACTTCGAAAAAATTTTGACCCAAAAAAAAGTTTGAAAAATTTTGGGACCAAAAAAATTTGACCCAAAAAAAAGTTTGAAAAATTTTGGGACCAAAAAAACTTCGAAAAAATTTTGACCCAAAAAAAAGTTTGAAAAATTTTGGGACCAAAAAAATTTGACCCAAAAAAAAGTTTGAAAAATTTTGGGACCAAAAAAATTTTGAGCCAAAAAAAAAGTTTGAAAAATTTTGGGACCAAAAAAACTTCGAAAAAATTTTGACCCAAAAAAAAGTTTGAAAAATTTTGGGACCAAAAAAATTTGACCCAAAAAAAAGTTTGAAAAATTTTGGGACCAAAAAAATTTTGAGCCAAAAAAAAGTTTGAAAACTTTTGGGACCAAAAACATTTTGAGCCAAAAAAAAGTTTGAAAAATTTTGGGACCAAAAAAATTTGACCCAAAAAAAAGTTTGAAAAATTTTGGGACCAAAAAAATTTTGAGCCAAAAAAAAGTTTGAAAACTTTTGGGACCAAAAAAATTTTGAGCCAAAAAAAAGTTTGAAAAATTTTGGGACCAAAAAAAATTTGACCCAAAAAAAAGTTTAAAAAATTTTGGGACCAAAAAAATTTTGACCCAAAAAAAAGTTTGAAAAATTTTGGGACCAAAAAAATTTTGAGCCAAAAAAAAAGTTTGAAAAATTTTGGGACCAAAAAAAATTTGACCCAAAAAAAAGTTTGAAAAATTTTGGGACCAAAAAAATTTTGACCCAAAAAAAAGTTTGAAAAATTTTGGGACCAAAAAAATTTTGAGCCAAAAAAAAAGTTTGAAAAATTTTGGGACCAAAAAAACTTCGAAAAATTTTTGACCCAAAAAAAAGTTTGAAAAATTTTGGGACCAAAAAAATTTTGACCCAAAAAAAACTTCGAAAAAATTTTGACCCAAAAAAAAGTTTGAAAAATTTTGGGACCAAAAAAATTTTGACCCAAAAAAAACTTCGAAAAATTTTGGGACCAAAAAAATTTGACCCAAAAAAAAGTTTGAAAAATTTTGGGACCAAAAACATTTTGAGCCAAAAAAAAGTTTGAAAAATTTTGGGACCAAAAAAATTTGAGCCAAAAAAAAGTTTGAAAAATTTTGGGACCAAAAAAAATTTGACCCAAAAAAAAGTTTGAAAAATTTTGGGACCAGAAAAATTTTGAGCCAAAAAAAAGTTTGAAAAATTTTGGGACCAAAAAAAATTTGACCCAAAAAAAAGTTTGAAAAATTTTGGGACCAAAAAATTTTTGACCCAAAAAAAAGTTTGAAAAATTTTGGGACCAAAAAAATTTTGAGCCAAAAAAAAGTTTGAAAACTTTTGGGACCAAAAAAATTTTGAGCCAAAAAAAAGTTTGAAAAATTTTGGGACCAAAAAAAATTTGACCCAAAAAAAAGTTTGAAAAATTTTGGGACCAAAAAAATTTTGACCCAAAAAAAAGTTTGAAAAATTTTGGGACCAAAAAAATTTTGACCCAAAAAATACTTCGAAAAAATTTTGACCCAAAAAAAAGTTTGAAAAATTTTGAGACCAAAAAAAATTTGACCCAAAAAAACTTCGAAAAATTTTGGGACCAAAAAAATTTTGAGTCAAAAAAAAGTTCGAAAAATTTTGGGACCAAAAAAATTTTGACCCAAAAAAAAGTTTGAAAAATTTTGGGACCAAAAAAAATTTGACCCAAAAAAACTTCGAAAAATTTTGGGACCAAAAAAATTTTGACCCAAAAAAAAGTTCGAAAAATTTTGGGACCAAAATAATTTTGACCCAAAAAAAAGTTCGAAAAATTTTGGGACCAAAAAAAATTTGACCCAAAAAAAAGTTTGAAAAATTTTGGGACCAAAAAAAATTTGACCACAAAAAAAGTTTGAAAAATTTTGGGACCAAAAAAATTTTGAGCCAAAAAAAAGTTCGAAAAATTTTGGGACCAAAAAAAATTTGACCCAAAAAAAAGTCTGAAAAATTTTGGGACCAAAAAAATTTTGAGCCAAAAAAAAAGTTTGAAAAATTTTGGGACCAAAAAAACTTCGAAAAAATTTTGACCCAAAAAAAAGTTCGAAAAATTTTGGGACCAAAAAAATTTTGACCCAAAAAAAAGTTTGAAAAATTTTGGGACCAAAAAAATTTTGAGTCAAAAAAAAGTTCGAAAAATTTTGGGACCAAAAAAAATTTGACCCAAAAAAAAGTTTGAAAAATTTTGGGACCAAAAAAATTTTGAGCCAAAAAAAAGTTTGAAAAATTTTGGGACCAAAAAAATTTTGAGCCAAAAAAAAGTTTGAAAAATTTTGGGACCAAAAAAAATTTGACCCAAAAAAAAGTTTGAAAAATTTTGGGACCAAAAAAATTTTGACCCAAAAAAAAGTTTGAAAAATTTTGGGACCAAAAAAATTTTGAGCCAAAAAAAAAGTTTGAAAAATTTTGGGACCAAAAAAACTTCGAAAAAATTTTGACCCAAAAAAAACTTCGAAAAATTTTGGGACCAAAAACATTTTGACCCAAAAAAAACTTCGAAAAATTTTGGGACCAAAAAAATTTTGACGCAAAAAAACTTCGAAAAATTTTGGGACCAAAAAAATTTTGAGTCAAAAAAAAGTTCGAAAAATTTTGGGACCAAAAAAAATTTGACCCAAAAAAAAGTTTGAAAAATTTTGGGACCAAAAAAATTTTGAGCCAAAAAAAAGTTTGAAAAATTTTGGGACCAAAAAAATTTTGAGCCAAAAAAAAGTTTGAAAAATTTTGGGACCAAAAAAAATTTGACCAAAAGAAAAGTTTGAAAAATTTTGGGACCAAAAAAAATTTGACCCAAAAAAAAGTTCGAAAAATTTTGGGACCAAAAAAATTTTGACCCAAAAAAACTTCGAAAAATTTTGGGACCAAAAAAATTTTGAGTCAAAAAAAAGTTTGAAAAATTTTTGGACCAAAAAAAATTTGACCCAAAAAAAACTTCGAAAAATTTTGGGACCAAAAAAAATTTGAGCCAAAAAAAAGTTTGAAAAATTTTGGGACCAAAAAAATTTTGAGCCAAAAAAAAGTTCGAAAAATTTTGGGACCAAAAAAATTTTGACCAAAAAAAAAGTTTGAAAAATTTTGGGACCAAAAAAAAATTTGACCCAAAAAAAAGTTCGAAAAATTTTGGGACCAAAAAAAATTTGACCCAAAAAAACTTCGAAAAATTTTGGGACCAAAAAAATTTTAAGTCCAAAAAAAGTTCGAAAAATTTTGGGACCAAAAAAATTTTGACCCAAAAAAAAGTTTGAAAAATTTTGGGACCAAAAAAAATTTGACCCAAAAAAAAGTTTGAAAAATTTTGGGACCAAAAAAATTTTGACCCAAAAAAAAGTTCGAAAAATTTTGGGACCAAAAAAATTTTGAGTCAAAAAAAAGTTCGAAAAATTTTGGGACCAAAAAAATTTTGACCCAAAAAAAAGTTTGAAAAATTTTGGGACCAAAAAAATTTTGACCCAAAAAAAACTTCGAAAAATTTTGGGACCAAAAAAATTTTGAGCCAAAAAAAATTTAGAAAAATTTTGGGACCAAAAAAATTTTGACCCAAAAAAAACTTCGAAAAATTTTGGGACCAAAAAAAATTTGACCCAAAAAAAAGTTTGAAAAATTTTGGGACCAAAAAAATTTTGACCCAAAAAAAACTTCGAAAAAATTTTGACCCAAAAAAAAGTTTGAAAAATTTTGAGACCAAAAAAAATTTGACCCAAAAAAACTTCGAAAAATTTTGGGACCAAAAAAATTTTGAGTCAAAAAAAAGTTCGAAAAATTTTGGGACCAAAAAAATTTTGACCCAAAAAAAAGTTTGAAAAATTTTGGGACCAAAAAAAATTTGACCCAAAAAAACTTCGAAAAATTTTGGGACCAAAAAAATTTTGAGCCAAAAAAAAGTTCGAAAAATTTTGGGACCAAAAAAAATTTGACCCAAAAAAACTTCGAAAAATTTTGGGACCAAAAAAATTTTGACCCAAAAAAAAGTTTGAAAAATTTTGGGACCAAAAAAATTTTGAGCCAAAAAAAAGTTTGAAAAATTTTGGGACCAAAAAAATTTTGAGCCAAAAAAAAGTCTGAAAAATTTTGGGACCAAAAAAATTTTGAGCCAAAAAAAAAGTTTGAAAAATTTTGGGACCAAAAAAACTTCGAAAAAATTTTGACCCAAAAAAAAGTTCGAAAAATTTTGGGACCAAAAAAATTTTGACCCAAAAAAAAGTTTGAAAAATTTTGGGACCAAAAAAATTTTGAGTCAAAAAAAAGTTCGAAAAATTTTGGGACCAAAAAAAATTTGACCCAAAAAAAAGTTTGAAAAATTTTGGGACCAAAAAAATTTTGAGCCAAAAAAAAGTTTGAAAAATTTTGGGACCAAAAAAATTTTGAGCCAAAAAAAAGTTTGAAAAATTTTGGGACCAAAAAAAATTTGACCCAAAAAAAAGTTTGAAAAATTTTGGGACCAAAAAAATTTTGACCCAAAAAAAAGTTTGAAAAATTTTGGGACCAAAAAAATTTTGAGCCAAAAAAAAAGTTTGAAAAATTTTGGGACCAAAAAAACTTCGAAAAAATTTTGACCCAAAAAAAACTTCGAAAAAATTTTGACCCAAAAAAAAATTTGAAAAATTTTGGGACCAAAAAAATTTTGACCCAAAAAAAACTTCGAAAAAATTTTGACCCAAAAAAAAGTTCGAAAAATTTTGGGACCAAAAAAATTTTGACCCAAAAAAAAGTTTGAAAAATTTTGGGACCAAAAAAAATTTGAGCCAAAAAAAAGTTTGAAAAATTTTGGGACCAAAAAAATTTTGAGCCAAAAAAAAGTTTGAAAAATTTTGGGACCAAAAAAAATTTGACCCAAAAAAAAGTTTGAAAAATTTTGGGACCAAAAAAATTTTGACCCAAAAAAAAGTTTGAAAAATTTTGGGACCAAAAAAATTTTGAGCCAAAAAAAAAGTTTGAAAAATTTTGGGACCAAAAAAACTTCGAAAAAATTTTGACCCAAAAAAAACTTCGAAAAAATTTTGACCCAAAAAAAAATTTGAAAAATTTTGGGACCAAAAAAATTTTGACCCAAAAAAAACTTCGAAAAAATTTTGACCCAAAAAAAAGTTCGAAAAATTTTGGGACCAAAAAAATTTTGACCCAAAAAAAAGTTTGAAAAATTTTGGGACCAAAAAAAATTTGAGCCAAAAAAAAGTTTGAAAAATTTTGGGACCAAAAAAATTTTGAGCCAAAAAAAAGTTTGAAAAATTTTGGGACCAAAAAAAATTTGACCCAAAAAAAAGTTTGAAAAATTTTGGGACCAAAAAAATTTTGACCCAAAAAAAAGTTTGAAAAATTTTGGGACCAAAAAAATTTTGAGCCAAAAAAAAAGTTTGAAAAATTTTGGGACCAAAAAAACTTCGAAAAAATTTTGACCCAAAAAAAACTTCGAAAAAATTTTGACCCAAAAAAAAATTTGAAAAATTTTGGGACCAAAAAAATTTTGACCCAAAAAAAACTTCGAAAAAATTTTGACCCAAAAAAAAGTTCGAAAAATTTTGGGACCAAAAAAATTTTGACCCAAAAAAAAGTTTGAAAAATTTTGGGACCAAAAAAATTTTGAGTCAAAAAAAAGTTCGAAAAATTTTGGGACCAAAAAAAATTTGACCCAAAAAAAAGTTTGAAAAATTTTGGGACCAAAAAAATTTTGAGCCAAAAAAAAGTTTGAAAAATTTTGGGACCAAAAAAATTTTGAGCCAAAAAAAAGTTTGAAAAATTTTGGGACCAAAAAAAATTTGACCCAAAAAAAAGTTTGAAAAATTTTGGGACCAAAAAAATTTTGACCCAAAAAAAAGTTTGAAAAATTTTGGGACCAAAAAAATTTTGAGCCAAAAAAAAAGTTTGAAAAATTTTGGGACCAAAAAAACTTCGAAAAAATTTTGACCCAAAAAAAACTTCGAAAAAATTTTGACCCAAAAAAAAGTTTGAAAAATTTTGGGACCAAAAAAATTTTGACCCAAAAAAAACTTCGAAAAATTTTGGGACCAAAAAAATTTTGAGCCAAAAAAAAGTCTGAAAAATTTTGGGACCAAAAAAATTTTGAGCCAAAAAAAAAATTTGAAAAATTTTGGGACCAAAAAAACTTCGAAAAAATTTTGACCCAAAAAAAAGTTCGAAAAATTTTGGGACCAAAAAAATTTTGACCCAAAAAAAAGTTCGAAAAATTTTGGGACCAAAAAAATTTTGACCCAAAAAAAAGTTTGAAAAATTTTGGGACCAAAAAAATTTTGAGCCAAAAAAAAGTTTGAAAAATTTTGGGACCAAAAAAAATTTGACCCAAAAAAAAGTTTGAAAAATTTTGGGACCAAAAAAATTTTGACCCAAAAAAAAGTTTGAAAAATTTTGGGACCAAAAAAATTTTGAGCCAAAAAAAAAGTTTGAAAAATTTTGGGACCAAAAAAACTTCGAAAAAATTTTGACCCAAAAAAAACTTCGAAAAAATTTTGACCCAAAAAAAAGTTTGAAAAATTTTGGGACCAAAAAAATTTTGACCCAAAAAAAACTTCGAAAAATTTTGGGACCAAAAAAATTTTGAGCCAAAAAAAAGTCTGAAAAATTTTGGGACCAAAAAAATTTTGAGCCAAAAAAAAAATTTGAAAAATTTTGGGACCAAAAAAACTTCGAAAAAATTTTGACCCAAAAAAAAGTTCGAAAAATTTTGGGACCAAAAAAATTTTGACCCAAAAAAAAGTTCGAAAAATTTTGGGACCAAAAAAATTTTGACCCAAAAAAAAGTTTGAAAAATTTTGGGACCAAAAAAATTTTGAGTCAAAAAAAAGTTCGAAAAATTTTGGGACCAAAAAAAATTTGACCCAAAAAAAAGTTTGAAAAATTTTGGGACCAAAAAAATTTTGAGCCAAAAAAAAGTTTGAAAAATTTTGGGACCAAAAAAATTTTGAGCCAAAAAAAAGTTTGAAAAATTTTGGGACCAAAAAAAATTTGACCCAAAAAAAAGTTTGAAAAATTTTGGGACCAAAAAAATTTTGACCCAAAAAAAAGTTTGAAAAATTTTGGGACCAAAAAAATTTTGAGCCAAAAAAAAAGTTTGAAAAATTTTGGGACCAAAAAAACTTCGAAAAAATTTTGACCCAAAAAAATCTTCGAAAAAATTTTGACCCAAAACAAAGTTTGAAAAATTTTGGGACCAAAAAAATTTTGACCCAAAAAAAACTTCGAAAAAATTTTGACCCAAAAAAAAGTTTGAAAAATTTTGGGACCAAAAAAATTTTGACCCAAAAAAAACTTCGAAAAATTTTGGGACCAAAAAAATTTTGATTCAAAAAAAAGTTCGAAAAATTTTGGGACCAAAAAAATTTTGACCCAAAAAAAACTTCGAAAAATTTTGGGACCAAAAAAATTTTGAGCCAAAAAAAATTTAGAAAAATTTTGGGATCAAAAAAATTTTGAGCCAAAAAAAAAGTTTGAAAAATTTTGGGACCAAAAAAACTTCGAAAAAATTTTGACCCAAAAAAAACTTCGAAAAAATTTTGACCCAAAAAAAAGTTTGAAAAATTTTGGGACCAAAAAAATTTTGACCCAAAAAAAACTTCGAAAAATTTTGGGACCAAAAAAACTTTGACCCAAAAAAAAGTTCGAAAAATTTTGGGACCAAAAAAATTTTGACCCAAAAAAAAGTTTGAAAAATTTTGGGACCAAAAAAATTTTGAGCCAAAAAAAAGTTTGAAAAATTTTGGGACCAAAAAAAATTTGACCCAAAAAAAAGTTTGAAAAATTTTGGGACCAAAAAAATTTTGACCCAAAAAAAAATTTGAAAAATTTTGGGACCAAAAAAATTTTGAGCCAAAAAAAAAGTTTGAAAAATTTTGGGACCAAAAAAACTTCGAAAAATTTTTGACCCAAAACAAAGTTTGAAAAATTTTGGGACCAAAAAAATTTTGACCCAAAAAAAACTTCGAAAAAATTTTGACCCAAAAAAAAGTTTGAAAAATTTTGGGACCAAAAAAATTTTGACCCAAAAAAAACTTCGAAAAATTTTGGGACCAAAAAAATTTTGATTCAAAAAAAAGTTCGAAAAATTTTGGGACCAAAAAAATTTTGACCCAAAAAAAACTTCGAAAAATTTTGGGACCAAAAAAATTTTGACCCAAAAAAAAGTTTGAAAAATTTTGGGACCAAAAAAATTTTGAGCCAAAAAAAAAGTTTGAAAAATTTTGGGACCAAAAAAACTTCGAAAAAATTTTGACCCAAAAAAAACTTCGAAAAAATTTTGACCCAAAAAAAAATTTGAAAAATTTTGGGACCAAAAAAATTTTGACCCAAAAAAAACTTCGAAAAAATTTTGACCCAAAAAAAAGTTCGAAAAATTTTGGGACCAAAAAAATTTTGACCCAAAAAAAAGTTTGAAAAATTTTGGGACCAAAAAAATTTTGAGTCAAAAAAAAGTTCGAAAAATTTTGGGACCAAAAAAAATTTGACCCAAAAAAAAGTTTGAAAAATTTTGGGACCAAAAAAATTTTGAGCCAAAAAAAAGTTTGAAAAATTTTGGGACCAAAAAAATTTTGAGCCAAAAAAAAGTTTGAAAAATTTTGGGACCAAAAAAAATTTGACCCAAAAAAAAGTTTGAAAAATTTTGGGACCAAAAAAATTTTGACCCAAAAAAAAGTTTGAAAAATTTTGGGACCAAAAAAATTTTGAGCCAAAAAAAAAGTTTGAAAAATTTTGGGACCAAAAAAACTTCGAAAAAATTTTGACCCAAAAAAAACTTCGAAAAAATTTTGACCCAAAAAAAAGTTTGAAAAATTTTGGGACCAAAAAAATTTTGACCCAAAAAAAACTTCGAAAAATTTTGGGACCAAAAAAATTTTGAGCCAAAAAAAAGTCTGAAAAATTTTGGGACCAAAAAAATTTTGAGCCAAAAAAAAAATTTGAAAAATTTTGGGACCAAAAAAACTTCGAAAAAATTTTGACCCAAAAAAAAGTTCGAAAAATTTTGGGACCAAAAAAATTTTGACCCAAAAAAAAGTTCGAAAAATTTTGGGACCAAAAAAATTTTGACCCAAAAAAAAGTTTGAAAAATTTTGGGACCAAAAAAATTTTGAGTCAAAAAAAAGTTCGAAAAATTTTGGGACCAAAAAAAATTTGACCCAAAAAAAAGTTTGAAAAATTTTGGGACCAAAAAAATTTTGAGCCAAAAAAAAGTTTGAAAAATTTTGGGACCAAAAAAATTTTGAGCCAAAAAAAAGTTTGAAAAATTTTGGGACCAAAAAAAATTTGACCCAAAAAAAAGTTTGAAAAATTTTGGGACCAAAAAAATTTTGACCCAAAAAAAAGTTTGAAAAATTTTGGGACCAAAAAAATTTTGAGCCAAAAAAAAAGTTTGAAAAATTTTGGGACCAAAAAAACTTCGAAAAAATTTTGACCCAAAAAAAACTTCGAAAAAATTTTGACCCAAAACAAAGTTTGAAAAATTTTGGGACCAAAAAAATTTTGACCCAAAAAAAACTTCGAAAAAATTTTGACCCAAAAAAAAGTTTGAAAAATTTTGGGACCAAAAAAATTTTGACCCAAAAAAAACTTCGAAAAATTTTGGGACCAAAAAAATTTTGATTCAAAAAAAAGTTCGAAAAATTTTGGGACCAAAAAAATTTTGACCCAAAAAAAACTTCGAAAAATTTTGGGACCAAAAAAATTTTGAGCCAAAAAAAATTTAGAAAAATTTTGGGACCAAAAAAATTTTGAGCCAAAAAAAAAGTTTGAAAAATTTTGGGACCAAAAAAACTTCGAAAAAATTTTGACCCAAAAAAAACTTCGAAAAAATTTTGACCCAAAAAAAAGTTTGAAAAATTTTGGGACCAAAAAAATTTTGACCCAAAAAAAACTTCGAAAAATTTTGGGACCAAAAAAACTTTGACCCAAAAAAAAGTTCGAAAAATTTTGGGACCAAAAAAATTTTGACCCAAAAAAAAGTTTGAAAAATTTTGGGACCAAAAAAATTTTGAGCCAAAAAAAAGTTTGAAAAATTTTGGGACCAAAAAAAATTTGACCCAAAAAAAAGTTTGAAAAATTTTGGGACCAAAAAAATTTTGATTAAAAAAAAAGTTCGAAAAATTTTGGGACCAAAAAAATTTTGACCCAAAAAAAACTTCGAAAAATTTTGGGACCAAAAAAATTTTGAGCCAAAAAAAATTTAGAAAAATTTTGGGACCAAAAAAATTTTGACCCAAAAAAACTTCGAAAAATTTTGGGACCAAAAAAATTTTGACCCAAAAAAAAGTTTGAAAAATTTTGGGACCAAAAAAATTTTGACCCAAAAAAAACTTCGAAAAAATTTTGGGACCAAAAAAAATTTGACCCAAAAAAACTTCGAAAAATTTTGGGACCAAAAAAATTTTGACCCAAAAAAAACTTCGAAAAATTTTGGGACCAAAAAAATTTTGACCCAAAAAAAACTTCGAAAAATTTTGGGACCAAAAAAATTTTGACCCAAAAAAAACTTCGAAAAATTTTGGGACCAAAAAAATTTTGAGCCAAAAAAAAAGTTTTAAAAATTTTGGGACCAAAGAAACTTCGAAAAAATTTTGACACAAAAAAAAGTTTGAAAAATTTTGGGACCAAAAAAATTTTGACCAAAAAACAACTTCGAAAAAAATTTGACCCAAAAAAAAGTTTGAAAAATTTTGGGACCAAAAAAATTTTGACCCAAAAAAAAATTCGAAAAATTTTGGAAACCAAAAAAATTTTGAGTCAAAAAAAAGTTCGAAAAATTTTGGGACCAAAAAAATTTTGAGTCAAAAAAAAGTTCGAAAAATTTTGGGACCAAAAAAATTTTGACCCAAAAAAAAGTTTGAAAAATTTTGGAACCAAAAAAATTTTGACCCAAAAAAAATTTAGAAAAATTTTGGGACCAAAAAAATTTTGACCCAAAAAAAACTTCGAAAAATTTTGGGACCAAAAAAATTTTGACCCAAAAAAAAGTTTGAAAAATTTTGGGACCAAAAAAATTTTGAACCAAAAAAAACTTCGAAAAATTTTGGGACCAAAAAAATTTTGACCCAAAAAAAACTTCGAAAAATTTTGGGACCAAAAAAATTTTGACCCAAAAAAAAAGTTTGAAAAATTTTGGGACCAAAAAAACTTCGAAAAAATTTTGACCCAAAAAAAAGTTTGAAAAATTTTGGGACCAAAAAAATTTTGACCCAAAAACAACTTCGAAAAAAATTTGACCCAAAAAAAAGTTTGAAAAATTTTGGGACCAAAAAAATTTTGACCCAAAAAAAACTTCGAAAAAATTTTGACCCAAAAAAAAGTTTGAAAAATTTTGGGACCAAAAAAATTTTGACCCAAAAAAAACTTCGAAAAATTTTGGGACCAAAAAAATTTTGATTAAAAAAAAAGTTCGAAAAATTTTGGGACCAAAAAAATTTTGACCCAAAAAAAACTTCGAAAATTTTTGGGACCAAAAAAATTTTGAGCCAAAAAAAATTTAGAAAAATTTTGGGACCAAAAAAATTTTGACCCAAAAAAAACTTCGAAAAATTTTGGGACCAAAAAAATTTTGACCCAAAAAAAAGTTTGAAAAATTTTGGGACCAAAAAAATTTTGACCCAAAAAAAACTTCGAAAAAATTTTGGGACCAAAAAAAATTTGACCCAAAAAAACTTCGAAAAATTTTGGGACCAAAAAAATTTTGACCCAAAAAAAACTTCGAAAAATTTTGGGACCAAAAAAATTTTGACCCAAAAAAAACTTCGAAAAATTTTGGGACCAAAAAAATTTTGAGCCAAAAAAAAAGTTTGAAAAATTTTGGGACCAAAAAAACTTCGAAAAAATTTTGACACAAAAAAAAGTTTGAAAAATTTTGGGACCAAAAAAATTTTGACCAAAAAACAACTTCGAAAAAAATTTGACCCAAAAAAAAGTTTGAAAAATTTTGGGACCAAAAAAATTTTGACCCAAAAAAAACTTCGAAAAATTTTGGGACAAAAAAAATTTTGAGTCAAAAAAAAGTTCGAAAAATTTTGGGACCAAAAAAATTTTGAGTCAAAAAAAAGTTCGAAAAATTTTGGGACCAAAAAAATTTTGACCCAAAAAAAAGTTTGAAAAATTTTGGAACCAAAAAAATTTTGACCCAAAAAAAATTTAGAAAATTTTTGGGACCAAAAAAATTTTGACCCAAAAAAAACTTCGAAAAATTTTGGGACCAAAAAAATTTTGACCCAAAAAAAAGTTTGAAAAATTTTGGGACCAAAAAAATTTTGACCCAAAAAAAACTTCGAAAAATTTTGGGACCAAAAAAATTTTGACCCAAAAAAAAGTTTGAAAAATTTTGGGACCAAAAAAATTTTGACCCAAAAAAAACTTCGAAAAAATTTTGGGACCAAAAAAAAGTTTGAAAAATTTTGGGACCAAAAAAATTTTGACCCAAAAAAAACTTAGAAAAATTTTGGGACCAAAAAAATTTTGAGTCAAAAAAAAGTTCGAAAAATTTTGGGACCAAAAAAATTTTGAGTCAAAAAAAAGTTCGAAAAATTTTGGGACCAAAAAAATTTTGACCCAAAAAAAACTTCGAAAAATTTTGGGACCAAAAAAATTTTGACCCAAAAAAAAGTTTGAAAAATTTTGGGACCAAAAAAATTTTGACCCAAAAAAAACTTCGAAAAATTTTGGGACCAAAAAAATTTTGACCCAAAAAAAACTTCGAAAAATTTTGGGACCAAAAAAATTTTGAGCCAAAAAAAAGTTTGAAAAATTTTGGGACCAAAAAAATTTTGAGCCAAAAAAAAAGTTTGAAAAATTTTGGGACCAAAAAAACTTCGAAAAAATTTTGACCCAAAACAAAGTTTGAAAAATTTTGGGACCAAAAAAATTTTGACCCAAAAAAAACTTCGAAAAAATTTTGACCCAAAAAAAAGTTTGAAAAATTTTGGGACCAAAAAAATTTTGACCCAAAAAAAACTTCGAAAAATTTTGGGACCAAAAAAATTTTGATTCAAAAAAAAGTTCGAAAAATTTTGGGACCAAAAAAATTTTGACCCAAAAAAAACTTCGAAAATTTTTGGGACCAAAAAAATTTTGAGCCAAAAAAAATTTAGAAAAATTTTGGGACCAAAAAAATTTTGACCCAAAAAAAACTTCGAAAAATTTTGGGACCAAAAAAATTTTGACCCAAAAAAAAGTTTGAAAAATTTTGGGACCAAAAAAATTTTGACCCAAAAAAAACTTCGAAAAATTTTGGGACCAAAAAAATTTTGACCCAAAAAAAACTTCGAAAAATTTTGGGACCAAAAAAATTTTGACCCAAAAAAAAGTTTGAAAAATTTTGGGACCAAAAAAATTTTGACCCAAAAAAAACTTCGAAAAAATTTTGGGACCAAAAAAAAGTTTGAAAAATTTTGAGACCAAAAAAAATTTGACCCAAAAAAACTTCGAAAAATTTTGGGACCAAAAAAATTTTGACCCAAAAAAAACTTCGAAAAATTTTGGGACCAAAAAAATTTTGACCCAAAAAAAACTTCGAAAAATTTTGGGACCAAAAAAATTTTGAGCCAAAAAAAAAGTTTGAAAAATTTTGGGACCAAAAAAACTTCGAAAAAATTTTGACACAAAAAAAAGTTTGAAAAATTTTGGGACCAAAAAAATTTTGACCCAAAAACAACTTCGAAAAAAATTTGACCCAAAAAAAAGTTTGAAAAATTTTGGGACCAAAAAAATTTTGACCCAAAAAAAACTTCGAAAAATTTTGGGACCAAAAAAATTTTGAGTCAAAAAAAAGTTCGAAAAATTTTGGGACCAAAAAAATTTTGAGTCAAAAAAAAGTTCGAAAAATTTTGGGACCAAAAAAATTTTGACCCAAAAAAAAGTTTGAAAAATTTTGGAACCAAAAAAATTTTGACCCAAAAAAAATTTAGAAAAATTTTGGGACCAAAAAAATTTTGACCCAAAAAAAACTTCGAAAAATTTTGGGACCAAAAAAATTTTGACCCAAAAAAAAGTTTGAAAAATTTTGGGACCAAAAAAATTTTGACCCAAAAAAAACTTCGAAAAATTTTGGGACCAAAAAAATTTTGACCCAAAAAAAACTTCGAAAAATTTTGGGACCAAAAAAATTTTGAGCCAAAAAAAAAGTTTGAAGAATTTTGGGACCAAAAAAACTTTGACCCAAAAAAAAGTTCGAAAAATTTTGGGACCAAAAAAATTTTGACCCAAAAAAGTTTGAAAAATTTTGGGACCAAAAAAATTTTGACCCAAAAAAAAGTTCGAAAAATTTTGGGACCAAAAAAACTTTGACCCAAAAAAAAGTTCGAAAAATTTTGGGACCAAAAAAAATTTGACCCAAAAAAAAGTTTGAAAAATTTTGGGACAAAAAAATTTTGACGCAACAAAAAGTTCGAAAAATTTTGGGACCAAAAAAATTTTGAGCCAAAAAAAAATTTAGAAAAAATTTGGGACCAAAAAAACTTCGAAAAAATTTTGACCCAAAAAAAAGTTTGAAAAATTTTGGGACCAAAAAAATTTTGGGACCAAAAAAAATTTAGAAAAATTTTGGGACCAAAAAAATTTTGACCCAAAAAAAACTTCGAAAAATTTTGGGACCAAAAAAATTTTGACCCAAAAAAAAGTTTGAAAAATTTTGGGACCAAAAAAATTTTGAGCCAAAAAAAAGTTTGAAAAATTTTGGGACCAAAAAAAATTTGACCCAAAAAAAAGTTTGAAAAATTTTGGGACCAAAAAAATTTTGACCCAAAAAAAAGTTTGAAAAATTTTGGGACCAAAAAAATTTTGAGCCAAAAAAAAAGTTTGAAAAATTTTGGGACCAAAAAAACTTCGAAAAAATTTTGACCCAAAAAAAAGTTTGAAAAATTTTGGGACCAAAAAAATTTTGACCCAAAAAAAAGTTTGAAAAATTTTGGGACCAAAAAAATTTTGACCCAAAAAAAACTTCGAAAAAATTTTGACCCAAAAAAAAGTTTGAAAAATTTTGGGACCAAAAAAATTTGGGACCAAAAAAATTTTGACCCAAAAAAAACTTCGAAAAATTTTGGGACCAAAAAAATTTTGACCCAAAAAAAAGTTCGAAAAATTTTGGGACCAAAAAAAATTTGACCCAAAAAAACTTCGAAAAATTTTGGGACCAAAAAAATTTTGAGTCAAAAAAAAGTTAGAAAAATTTTGGGACCAAAAAAAATTTGACCCAAAAAAACTTCGAAAAATTTTGGGACCAAAAAAAATTTGACCCAAAAAAACTTCGAAAAATTTTGGGACCAAAAAAATTTTGAGTCAAAAAAAAGTTAGAAAAATTTTGGGACCAAAAAAAATTTGACCCAAAAAAAAGTTTGAAAAATTTTGGGACCAAAAAAATTTTGAGCCAAAAAAAAGTTTGAAAAATTTTGGGACCAAAAAAATTTTGAGCCAAAAAAAAGGCTGAAAAATTTTGGGACCAAAAAAATTTTGAGCCAAAAAAAAAGTTTGAAAAATTTTGGGACCAAAAAAACTTCGAAAAAATTTTGACCCAAAAAAAAGTTCGAAAAATTTTGGGACCAAAAAAATTTTGACCCAAAAAAAAGTTTGAAAAATTTTGGGACCAAAAAAATTTTGAGTCAAAAAAAAGTTCGAAAAATTTTGGGACCAAAACATATTTGACCCAAAAAAAAGTTTGAAAAATTTTGGGACCAAAAAAATTTTGAGCCAAAAAAAAGTTTGAAAAATTTTGGGACCAAAAAAATTTTGAGCCAAAAAAAAGTTTGAAAAAGTTTGGGACCAAAAAAAATTTGACCCAAAAAAAAGTTTGAAAAATTTTGGGACCAAAAAAAATTTGACCCAAAAAAAAGTTTGAAAAATTTTGGGACCAAAAAAATTTTGAGCCAAAAAAAAAGTTTGAAAAATTTTGGGACCAAAAAAACTTCGAAAAAAATTTGACCCAAAAAAAAGTTTGAAAAATTTTGGGACCAAAAAAATTTTGACCCAAAAAAAACTTCGAAAAAATTTTGACCCAAAAAAAAGTTTGAAAAATTTTGGGACCAAAAAAATTTTGACCCAAAAAAAACTTCGAAAAATATTGGGACCAAAAAAATTTTGACCCAAAAAAAAGTTCGAAAAATTTTGGGACCAAAAAAAATTTGACCCAAAAAAACTTCGAAAAATTTTGGGACCAAAAAAATTTTGAGTCAAAAAAAAGTTAGAAAAATTTTGGGACCAAAAAAAATTTGACCCAAAAAAAACTTCGAAAAATTTTGGGACCAAAAAAAATTTGACCCAAAAAAAAGTTTGAAGAATTTTGGGACCAAAAAAAATTTGACCACAAAAAAAGTTTGAAAAATTTTGGGACCAAAAAAATTTTGAGCCAAAAAAAAGTTCGAAAAATTTTGGGACCAAAAAAAATTTGACCCAAAAAAACTTCGAAAAATTTTGGGACCAAAAAAAATTTGACCCAAAAAAAAGTTTGAAAAATTTTGGGACCAAAAAAATTTTGAGCCAAAAAAAAGTTTGAAAAATTTTGGGACCAAAAAAAAGTCTGAAAAATTTTGGGACCAAAAAAATTTTGAGCCAAAAAAAAAGTTTGAAAAATTTTGGGACCAAAAAAACTTCGAAAAAATTTTGACCCAAAAAAAAGTTCGAAAAATTTTGGGACCAAAAAAATTTTGACCCAAAAAAAAGTTTGAAAAATTTTGGGACCAAAAAAATTTTGAGTCAAAAAAAAGTTCGAAAAATTTTGGGACCAAAAAAAATTTGACCCAAAACAAAGTTTGAAAAATTTTGGGACCAAAAAAATTTTGAGCCAAAAAAAAGTTTGAAAAATTTTGGGACCAAAAAAATTTTGAGCCAAAAAAAAGTTTGAAAAATTTTGGGACCAAAAAAAATTTGACCCAAAAAAAAGTTTGAAAAATTTTGGGACCAAAAAAATTTTGACCCAAAAAAAAGTTTGAAAAATTTTGGGACCAAAAAAATTTTGAGCCAAAAAAAAAGTTTGAAAAATTTTGGGACCAAAAAAACTTCGAAAAAATTTTGACCCAAAAAACGTTCGAAAAATTTTGGGACCAAAAAAATTTTGACCCAAAAAAAAGTTTGAAAAATTTTGGGACCAAAAAAATTTTGAGTCAAAAAAAAGTTCGAAAAATTTTGGGACCAAAAAAAATTTGACCCAAAACAAAGTTTGAAAAATTTTGGGACCAAAAAAATTTTGAGCCAAAAAAAAGTTTGAAAAATTTTGGGACCAAAAAAATTTTGAGCCAAAAAAAAGTTTGAAAAATTTTTTGGACCAAAAAAAATTTGACCCAAAAAAAGTTTGAAAAATTTTGGGACCAAAAAAATTTTGACCCAAAAAAAAGTTTGAAAAATTTTGGGACCAAAAAAATTTTGAGCCAAAAAAAAAGTTTGAAAAATTTTGGGACCAAAAAAACTTCGAAAAAATTTTGACCCAAAAAAAAGTTTGAAAAATTTTGGGACCAAAAATATTTTGACCCAAAAAAAACTTCGAAAAAATTTTGACCCAAAAAAAAGTTTGAAAAATTTTGGGACCAAAAAAATTTTGACCCAAAAAAAAACTTCGAAAAATTTTGGGACCAAAAAAATTTTGACCCAAAAAAAAGTTCGAAAAATTTTGGGACCAAAAAAATTTTGACCCAAAAAAAAGTTTGAAAAATTTTGGGACCAAAAAAAATTTGACCCAAAAAAACTTCGAAAAATTTTGGGACCAAAAAAATTTTGAGTCAAAAAAAAGTTCGAAAAATTTTGGGACCAAAAAAAATTTGACCCAAAAAAAACTTCGAAAAATTTTGGGACCAAAAAAAATTTGACCCAAAAAAAAGTTTGAAAAATTTTGGGACCAAAAAAATTTTGAGCCAAAAAAAAGTTTGAAAAATTTTGGGACCAAAAAAATTTTGAGCCAAAAAAAAGTTTGAAAAATTTTGGGACCAAAAAAAATTTGACCCAAAAAAAAAGTTTGAAAAATTTTGGGACCAAAAAAATTTTGACCCAAAAAAAAGTTTGAAAAATTTTGGGACCAAAAAAATTTTGAGCCAAAAAAAAAGTTTGAAAAATTTTGGGACCAAAAAAACTTCGAAAAAATTTTGACCCAAAAAAAAGTTTGAAAAATTTTGGGACCAAAAAAATTTTGACCCAAAAAAAACTTCGAAAAAATTTTGACCCAAAAAAAAGTTTGAAAAATTTTGGGACCAAAAAAATTTTGACCCAAAAAAAACTTCGAAAAATTTTGGGACCAAAAAAATTTTGACCCAAAAAAAACTTCGAAAAATTTTGGGACCAAAAAAATTTTGACCCAAAAAAAAGTTTGAAAAATTTTGGGACCAAAAAAAATTTGACCCAAAAAAACTTCGAAAAATTTTGGGACTAAAAAAATTTTGAGTCAAAAAAAAGTTCGAAAAATTTTGGGACCAAAAAAAATTTGACCCAAAAAAAACTTCGAAAAATTTTGGGACCAAAAAAAATTTGACCCAAAAAAAAGTTTGAAAAATTTTGGGACCAAAAAAATTTTGAGCCAAAAAAAAGTTTGAAAAATTTTGGGACCAAAAAAAATTTGACCCAAAAAAAAGTTTGAAAAATTTTGGGACCAAAAAAATTTTGACCCAAAAAAAAATTTGAAAAATTTTGGGACCAAAAAAATTTTGAGCCAAAAAAAAAGTTTGAAAAATTTTGGGACCAAAAAAACTTCGAAAAAATTTTGACCCAAAACAAAGTTTGAAAAATTTTGGGACCAAAAAAATTTTGACCCAAAAAAAACTTCGAAAAAATTTTGACCCAAAAAAAAGTTTGAAAAATTTTGGGACCAAAAAAATTTTGACCCAAAAAAAACTTCGAAAATTTTTGGGACCAAAAAAATTTTGATTCAAAAAAAAGTTCGAAAAATTTTGGGACCAAAAAAATTTTGACCCAAAAAAAATTTAGAAAAATTTTGGGACCAAAAAAATTTTGAGCCAAAAAAAATTTAGAAAAATTTTGGGACCAAAAAAATTTTGACCCAAAAAAAACTTCGAAAAATTTTGGGACCAAAAAAATTTTGACCCAAAAAAAAGTTTGAAAAATTTTGGGACCAAAAAAATTTTGACCCAAAAAAAACTTCGAAAAAATTTTGGGACCAAAAAAAATTTGACCCAAAAAAACTTCGAAAAATTTTGGGACCAAAAAAATTTTGACCCAAAAAAAACTTCGAAAAATTTTGGGACCAAAAAAATTTTGACCCAAAAAAAACTTCGAAAAATTTTGGGACCAAAAAAATTTTGAGCCAAAAAAAAAGTTTGAAAAATTTTGGGACCAAAAAAACTTCAAAAAAATTTTGACACAAAAAAAAGTTTGAAAAATTTTGGGACCAAAAAAATTTTGACCAAAAAACAACTTCGCAAAAAATTTGACCCAAAAAAAAGTTTGAAAAATTTTGGGACCAAAAAAATTTTGACCCAAAAAAAACTTCGAAAAATTTTGGGACCAAAAAAATTTTGAGTCAAAAAAAAGTTCGAAAAATTTTGGGACCAAAAAAATTTTGAGTCAAAAAAAAGTTCGAAAAATTTTGGGACCAAAAAAATTTTGACCCAAAAAAAAGTTTGAAAAATTTTGGAACCAAAAAAATTTTGACCCAAAAAAAATTTAGAAAAATTTTGGGACCAAAAAAATTTTGACCCAAAAAAAACTTCGAAAAATTTTGGGACCAAAAAAATTTTGACCCAAAAAAAAGTTTGAAAAATTTTGGGACCAAAAAAATTTTGACCCAAAAAAAACTTCGAAAAATTTTGGGACCAAAAAAATTTTGACCCAAAAAAAAGTTTGAAAAATTTTGGGACCAAAAAAATTTTGACCCAAAAAAAAGTTTGAAAAATTTTGGGACCAAAAAAATTTTGACCCAAAAAAAACTTCGAAAAAATTTTGGGACCAAAAAAAAGTTTGAAAAATTTTGAGACCAAAAAAAATTTGACCCAAAAAAACTTCGAAAAATTTTGGGACCAAAAAAATTTTGACCCAAAAAAAACTTCGAAAAATTTTGGGACCAAAAAAATTTTGACCAAAAAACAACTTCGAAAAAAATTTGACCCAAAAAAAAGTTTGAAAAATTTTGGGACCAAAAAAATTTTGACCCAAAAAAAACTTCGAAAAAATTTTGGGACCAAAAAAATTTTGACCCAAAAAAAAGTTTGAAAAATTTTGGGACCAAAAAAATTTTGACCCAAAAAAAAACTTCGAAAAAATTTTGGGACCAAAAAAAAGTTTGAAAAATTTTGAGACCAAAAAAAATTTGACCCAAAAAAACTTCGAAAAATTTTGGGACCAAAAAAATTTTGACCCAAAAAAAACTTCGAAAAATTTTGGGACCAAAAAAATTTTGACCCAAAAAAAACTTCGAAAAATTTTGGGACCAAAAAAATTTTGAGCCAAAAAAAAAGTTTGAAAAATTTTGGGACCAAAAAAACTTCAAAAAAATTTTGACACAAAAAAAAGTTTGAAAAATTTTGGGACCAAAAAAATTTTGACCCAAAAACAACTTCGAAAAAAATTTGACCCAAAAAAAAGTTTGAAAAATTTTGGGACCAAAAAAATTTTGACCCAAAAAAAAACTTCGAAAAATTTTGGGACCAAAAAAATTTTGAGTCAAAAAAAAGTTCGAAAAATTTTGGGACCAAAAAAATTTTGAGTCAAAAAAAAGTTCGAAAAATTTTGGGACCAAAAAAATTTTGACCCAAAAAAAAGTTTGAAAAATTTTGGAACCAAAAAAATTTTGACCCAAAAAAAATTTAGAAAAATTTTGGGACCAAAAAAATTTTGACCCAAAAAAAACTTCGAAAAATTTTGGGACCAAAAAAATTTTGACCCAAAAAAAAGTTTGAAAAATTTTGGGACCAAAAAAATTTTGACCCAAAAAAAACTTCAAAAAATTTTGGGACCAAAAAAATTTTGACCCAAAAAAAACTTCGAAAAATTTTGGGACCAAAAAAATTTTGAGCCAAAAAAAAAGTTTGAAGAATTTTGGGACCAAAAAAACTTTGACCCAAAAAAAAGTTCGAAAAATTTTGGGACCAAAAAAATTTTGACCCAAAAAAGTTTGAAAAATTTTGGGACCAAAAAAATTTTGACCCAAAAAAAAGTTCGAAAAATTTTGGGACCAAAAAAACTTTGACCCAAAAAAAAGTTCGAAAAATTTTGGGACCAAAAAAATTTTGACCCAAAAAAACTTCGAAAAATTTTGGGACCAAAAAAATTTTAAGTCAAAAAAAAGTTCGAAAAATTTTGGGACCAAAAAAATTTTGACCCAAAAAAAAGTTCGAAAAATTTTGGGACCAAAAAAAATTTGACCCAAAAAAAAGTTTGAAAAATTTTGGGACAAAAAAATTTTGACCCAAAAAAAAGTTCGAAAAATTTTGGGACCAAAAAAATTTTGAGCCAAAAAAAAATTTAGAAAAATTTTGGGACCAAAAAAACTTCGAAAAAATTTTGACCCAAAAAAAAGTTTGAAAAATTTTGGGACCAAAAAAATTTTGACCCAAAAAAAACTTCGAAAAATTTTGGGACCAAAAAAATTTTGAGCCAAAAAAAATTTAGAAAAATTTTGGGACCAAAAAAATTTTGACCCAAAAAAAACTTCGAAAAATTTTGGGACCAAAAAAATTTTGACCCAAAAAAAAGTTTGAAAAATTTTGGGACCAAAAAAATTTTGACCCAAAAAAAACTTCGAAAAAATTTTGACCCAAAAAAAAGTTTGAAAAATTTTGAGACCAAAAAAAATTTGACCCAAAAAAACTTCGAAAAATTTTGGGACCAAAAAAATTTTGACCCAAAAAAAAGTTCGAAAAATTTTGGGACCAAAAAAATTTTGACCCAAAAAAAAGTTTGAAAAATTTTGGGACCAAAAAAAATTTGACCCAAAAAAACTTCGAAAAATTTTGGGACCAAAAAAATTTTGACCCAAAAAAAAGTTCGAAAAATTTTGGGACCAAAAAAAATTTGACCCAAAAAAAAGTTCGAAAAATTTTGGGACCAAAAAAAATTTGACCCAAAAAAAAGTTTGAAAAATTTTGGGACCAAAAAAAATTTGACCACAAAAAAAGTTTGAAAAATTTTGGGACCAAAAAAAATTTGACCCAAAAAAAAGTTCGAAAAATTTTGGGACCAAAAAAATTTGACCCAAAAAAACTTCGAAAAATTTTGGGACCAAAAAAAATTTGACCCAAAAAAAAGTTTGAAAAATTTTGGGACCAAAAAAATTTTGAGCCAAAAAAAAGTTTGAAAAATTTTGGGACCAAAAAATTTTTGAGCCAAAAAAAAGTTTGAAAAATTTTGGGACCAAAAAAAATTTGACCCAAAAAAAAGTTTGAAAAATTTTGGGACCAAAAAAATTTTGACCCAAAAAAAAGTTTGAAAAATTTTGGGACCAAAAAAATTTTGAGCCAAAAAAAAAGTTTGAAAAATTTTGGGACCAAAAAAACTTCGAAAAAATTTTGACCCAAAAAAAAGTTTGAAAAATTTTGGGACCAAAAAAATTTTGACCCAAAAAAAACTTCGAAAAAATTTTGACCCAAAAAAAAGTTTGAAAAATTTTGGGACCAAAAAAATTTTGACCCAAAAAAAACTTCGAAAAATTTTGGGACCAAAAAAATTTTGACCCAAAAAAAACTTCGAAAAATTTTGGGACCAAA
The DNA here is from genome assembly GCF_023375975.1 of Astyanax mexicanus. Taxonomy (NCBI): domain Eukaryota; kingdom Metazoa; phylum Chordata; class Actinopteri; order Characiformes; family Acestrorhamphidae; genus Astyanax; species Astyanax mexicanus. Next base: position 68,011,823 of record NC_064408.1, on the reverse strand, counting down.
AAAAATTGACCCAAAAAAACTTCGAAAAATTTTGGGACCAAAAAAATTTTGAGTCAAAAAAAAGTTAGAAAAATTTTGGGACCAAAAAAAATTTGACCCAAAAAAAAGTTTGAAAAATTTTGGGACCAAAAAAATTTTGAGCCAAAAAAAAGTGTGAAAAATTTTGGGACCAAAAAAATTTTGAGCCAAAAAAAAGTCTGAAAAATTTTGGGACCAAAAAAATTTTGAGCCAAAAAAAAAGTTTGAAAAATTTTGGGACCAAAAAAACTTCGAAAAAATTTTGACCCAAAAAAAAGTTCGAAAAATTTTGGGACCAAAAAAATTTTGACCCAAAAAAAAGTTTGAAAAATTTTGGGACCAAAAAAATTTTGAGTCAAAAAAAAGTTCGAAAAATTTTGGGACCAAAAAAAATTTGACCCAAAAAAAAGTTTGAAAAATTTTGGGACCAAAAAAATTTTGAGCCAAAAAAAAGTTTGAAAAATTTTGGGACCAAAAAAATTTTGAGCCAAAAAAAAGTTTGAAAAATTTTGGGACCAAAAAAAATTTGACCCAAAAAAAAGTTTGAAAAATTTTGGGACCAAAAAAATTTTGACCCAAAAAAAAGTTTGAAAAATTTTGGGACCAAAAAAATTTTGAGCCAAAAAAAAAGTTTGAAAAATTTTGGGACCAAAAAAATTTTGACCCAAAAAAAACTTCGAAAAATTTTGGGACCAAAAAAAATTGACCCAAAAAAACTTCGAAAAATTTTGGGACCAAAAAAATTTTGAGTCAAAAAAAAGTTAGAAAAATTTTGGGACCAAAAAAAATTTGACCCAAAAAAAAGTTTGAAAAATTTTGGGACCAAAAAAATTTTGAGCCAAAAAAAAGTGTGAAAAATTTTGGGACCAAAAAAATTTTGAGCCAAAAAAAAGTCTGAAAAATTTTGGGACCAAAAAAATTTTGAGCCAAAAAAAAAGTTTGAAAAATTTTGGGACCAAAAAAACTTCGAAAAAATTTTGACCCAAAAAAAAGTTCGAAAAATTTTGGGACCAAAAAAATTTTGACCCAAAAAAAAGTTTGAAAAATTTTGGGACCAAAAAAATTTTGAGTCAAAAAAAAGTTCGAAAAATTTTGGGACCAAAAAAAATTTGACCCAAAAAAAAGTTTGAAAAATTTTGGGACCAAAAAAATTTTGAGCCAAAAAAAAGTTTGAAAAATTTTGGGACCAAAAAAATTTTGAGCCAAAAAAAAGTTTGAAAAATTTTGGGACCAAAAAAAATTTGACCCAAAAAAAAGTTTGAAAAATTTTGGGACCAAAAAAAATTTGACCCAAAAAAAAGTTTGAAAAATTTTGGGACCAAAAAAAATTTGACCACAAAAAAAGTTTGAAAAATTTTGGGACCAAAAAAATTTTGAGCCAAAAAAAAGTTCGAAAAATTTTGGGACCAAAAAAAATTTGACCCAAAAAAACTTCGAAAAATTTTGGGACCAAAAAAAATTTGACCCAAAAAAAAGTTTGAAAAATTTTGGGACCAAAAAAATTTTGAGCCAAAAAAAAGTTTGAAAAATTTTGGGACCAAAAAAATTTTGAGCCAAAAAAAAGTCTGAAAAATTTTGGGACCAAAAAAATTTTGAGCCAAAAAAAAAGTTTGAAAAATTTTGGGACCAAAAAAACTTCGAAAAAATTTTGACCCAAAAAAAAGTTCGAAAAATTTTGGGACCAAAAAAATTTTGACCCAAAAAAAAGTTTGAAAAATTTTGGGACCAAAAAAATTTTGAGTCAAAAAAAAGTTCGAAAAATTTTGGGACCAAAAAAAATTTGACCCAAAACAAAGTTTGAAAAATTTTGGGACCAAAAAAATTTTGAGCCAAAAAAAAGTTTGAAAAATTTTGCGACCAAAAAAATTTTGAGCCAAAAAAAAGTTTGAAAAATTTTGGGACCAAAAAAATTTTGACCCAAAAAAAAGTTTGAAAAATTTTGGGACCAAAAAAATTTTGAGCCAAAAAAAAAGTTTGAAAAATTTTGGGACCAAAAAAACTTCGAAAAAATTTTGACCCAAAAAAAAGTTTGAAAAATTTTGGGACCAAAAAAATTTTGACCCAAAAAAAACTTCGAAAAAATTTTGACCCAAAAAAAAGTTTGAAAAATTTTGGGACCAAAAAAATTTTGACCCAAAAAAAACTTCGAAAAATTTTGGGACCAAAAAAATTTTGACCCAAAAAAAAGTTCGAAAAATTTTGGGACCAAAAAAAATTTGACCCAAAAAAACTTCGAAAAATTTTGGGACCAAAAAAATTTTGAGTCAAAAAAAAGTTAGAAAAATTTTGGGACCAAAAAAAATTTGACCCAAAAAAAACTTCGAAAAATTTTGGGACCAAAAAAAATTTGACCCAAAAAAAAGTTTGAAAAATTTTGGGACCAAAAAAAATTTGACCACAAAAAAAGTTTGAAAAATTTTGGGACCAAAAAAATTTTGAGCCAAAAAAAAGTTCGAAAAATTTTGGGACCAAAAAAAATTTGACCCAAAAAAACTTCGAAAAATTTTGGGACCAAAAAAAATTTGACCCAAAAAAAAGTTTGAAAAATTTTGGGACCAAAAAAATTTTGAGCCAAAAAAAAGTTTGAAAAATTTTGGGACCAAAAAAATTTTGAGCCAAAAAAAAGTCTGAAAAATTTTGGGACCAAAAAAATTTTGAGCCAAAAAAAAAGTTTGAAAAATTTTGGGACCAAAAAAACTTCGAAAAAATTTTGACCCAAAAAAAAGTTCGAAAAATTTTGGGACCAAAAAAATTTTGACCCAAAAAAAAGTTTGAAAAATTTTGGGACCAAAAAAATTTTGAGTCAAAAAAAAGTTCGAAAAATTTTGGGACCAAAAAAAATTTGACCCAAAACAAAGTTTGAAAAATTTTGGGACCAAAAAAATTTTGAGCCAAAAAAAAGTTTGAAAAATTTTGCGACCAAAAAAATTTTGAGCCAAAAAAAAGTTTGAAAAATTTTGGGACCAAAAAAATTTTGACCCAAAAAAAAGTTTGAAAAATTTTGGGACCAAAAAAATTTTGAGCCAAAAAAAAAGTTTGAAAAATTTTGGGACCAAAAAACTTCGAAAAAATTTTGACCCAAAAAAAAGTTTGAAAAATTTTGGGACCAAAAAAATTTTGACCCAAAAAAAACTTCGAAAAAATTTTGACCCAAAAAAAAGTTTGAAAAATTTTGGGACCAAAAAAATTTTGACCCAAAAAAAACTTCGAAAAATTTTGGGACCAAAAAAATTTTGACCCAAAAAAAACTTCGAAAAATTTTGGGACCAAAAAAAATTTGACCCAAAAAAAAGTTTGAAAAATTTTGGGACCAAAAAAATTTTGAGCCAAAAAAAAGTTTGAAAAATTTTGGGACCAAAAAAAATTTGACCCAAAAAAAAATTTGAAAAATTTTGGGACCAAAAAAATTTTGAGCCAAAAAAAAAGTTTGAAAAATTTTGGGACCAAAAAAACTTCGAAAAAATTTTGACCCAAAACAAAGTTTGAAAAATTTTGGGACCAAAAAAATTTTGACCCAAAAAAAACTTCGAAAAAATTTTGACCCAAAAAAAAGTTTGAAAAATTTTGGGACCAAAAAAATTTTGACCCAAAAAAAACTTCGAAAAATTTTGGGACCAAAAAAATTTTGATTCAAAAAAAAGTTCGAAAAATTTTGGGACCAAAAAAATTTTGACCCAAAAAAAACTTCGAAAAATTTTGGGACCAAAAAAATTTTGAGCCAAATAAAATTTAGAAAAATTTTGGGACCAAAAAAATTTTGACCCAAAAAACACTTCGAAAAATTTTGGGACCAAAAAAATTTTGACCCAAAAAAAAGTTTGAAAAATTTTGGGACCAAAAAAATTTTGACCCAAAAAAAACTTCGAAAAAATTTTGGGACCAAAAAAATTTTGACCCAAAAAAAACTTCGAAAAATTTTGGGACCAAAAAAATTTTGACCCAAAAAAAACTTCGAAAAATTTTGGGACCAAAAAAATTTTGAGCCAAAAAAAAAGTTTGAAAAATTTTGGGACCAAAAAAACTTCGAAAAAATTTTGACACAAAAAAAAGTTTGAAAAATTTTGGGACCAAAAAAATTTTGACCAAAAAACAACTTCGAAAAAAATTTGACCCAAAAAAAAGTTTGAAAAATTTTGGGACCAAAAAAATTTTGACCCAAAAAAAACTTCGAAAAATTTTGGGACCAAAAAAATTTTGAGTCAAAAAAAAGTTCGAAAAATTTTGGGACCAAAAAAATTTTGAGTCAAAAAAAAGTTCGAAAAATTTTGGGACCAAAAAAATTTTGACCCAAAAAAAAGTTTGAAAAATTTTGGAACCAAAAAAATTTTGACCCAAAAAAAATTTAGAAAAATTTTGGGACCAAAAAAATTTTGACCCAAAAAAAACTTCGAAAAATTTTGGGACCAAAAAATTTTTGACCCAAAAAAAACTTCGAAAAAGTTTGGGACCAAAAAAATTTTGACCCAAAAAAAACTTCGAAATATTTTGGGACCAAAAAAATTTTGACCCAAAAAAAACTTCGAAAAATTTTGGGACCAAAAAAATTTTGACCCAAAAAAAAGTTTGAAAAATTTTGGGACCAAAAAAATTTTGACCCAAAAAAAACTTCGAAAAAATTTTGGGACCAAAAAAAAGTTTGAAAAATTTTGAGACCAAAAAAAATTTGACCCAAAAAAACTTCGAAAAATTTTGGGACCAAAAAAATTTTGACCCAAAAAAAACTTCGAAAAATTTTGGGACCAAAAAAATTTTGACCCAAAAAAAACTTCGAAAAATTTTGGGACCAAAAAAATTTTGAGCCAAAAAAAAAGTTTGAAAAATTTTGGGACCAAAAAAACTTCGAAAAAATTTTGACACAAAAAAAAGTTTGAAAAATTTTGGGACCAAAAAAATTTTGACCCAAAAACAACTTCGAAAAAAATTTGACCCAAAAAAAAGTTTGAAAAATTTTGGGACCAAAAAAATTTTGACCCAAAAAAAAGTTCGAAAAATTTTGGGACCAAAAAAATTTTGAGTCAAAAAAAAGTTCGAAAAATTTTGGGACCAAAAAAATTTTGAGTCAAAAAAAAGTTCGAAAAATTTTGGGACAAAAAAAATTTTGACCCAAAAAAAACTTCGAAAAATTTTGGGACCAAAAAAATTTTGACCCAAAAAAAAGTTTGAAAAATTTTGGGACCAAAAAAATTTTGACCCAAAAAAAACTTCGAAAAATTTTGGGACCAAAAAAATTTTGACCCAAAAAAAACTTCGAAAAAATTTTGGGACCAAAAAAAATTTGACCCAAAAAACCTTCGAAAAATTTTGGGACCAAAAAAATTTTGACCCAAAAAAAACTTCGAAAAATTTTGGGACCAAAAAAATTTTGAGCCAAAAAAAAAGTTTGAAAAATTTTGGGACCAAAAAAACTTCGAAAAAATTTTGACACAAAAAAAAGTTTGAAAAATTTTGGGACCAAAAAAATTTTGACCAAAAAACAACTTCGAAAAAAATTTGACCCAAAAAAAAGTTTGAAAAATTTTGGGACCAAAAAAATTTTGACCCAAAAAAAACTTCGAAAAATTTTGGGACCAAAAAAATTTTGAGTCAAAAAAAAGTTCGAAAAATTTTGGGACCAAAAAAATTTTGAGTCAAAAAAAAGTTCGAAAAATTTTGGGACCAAAAAAATTTTGACCCAAAAAAAAGTTTGAAAAATTTTGGAACCAAAAAAATTTTGACCCAAAAAAAATTTAGAAAAATTTTGGGACCAAAAAAATTTTGACCCAAAAAAAACTTCGAAAAATTTTGGGACCAAAAAAATTTTGACCCAAAAAAAACTTCGAAAAATTTTGGGACCAAAAAAATTTTGACCCAAAAAAAACTTCGAAAAATTTTGGGACCAAAAAAATTTTGACCCAAAAAAAACTTCGAAAAATTTTGGGACCAAAAAAATTTTGACCCAAAAAAAAGTTTGAAAAATTTTGGGACCAAAAAAATTTTGACCCAAAAAAAACTTCGAAAAAATTTTGGGACCAAAAAAAAGTTTGAAAAATTTTGAGACCAAAAAAAATTTGACCCAAAAAAACTTCGAAAAATTTTGGGACCAAAAAAATTTTGACCCAAAAAAAACTTCGAAAAATTTTGGGACCAAAAAAATTTTGACCCAAAAAAAACTTCGAAAAATTTTGGGACCAAAAAAATTTTGAGCCAAAAAAAAAGTTTGAAAAATTTTGGGACCAAAAAAACTTCGAAAAAATTTTGACACAAAAAAAAGTTTGAAAAATTTTGGGACCAAAAAAATTTTGACCCAAAAACAACTTCGAAAAAAATTTGACCCAAAAAAAAGTTTGAAAAATTTTGGGACCAAAAAAATTTTGACCCAAAAAAAAGTTCTAAAAATTTTGGGACCAAAAAAATTTTGAGTCAAAAAAAAGTTCGAAAAATTTTGGGACCAAAAAAATTTTGAGTCAAAAAAAAGTTCGAAAAATTTTGGGACCAAAAAAATTTTGACCCAAAAAAAACTTCGAAAAATTTTGGGACCAAAAAAATTTTGACCCAAAAAAAACTTCGAAAAATTTTGGGACCAAAAAAATTTTGACCCAAAAAAAACTTCGAAAAATTTTGGGACCAAAAAAATTTTGACCCAAAAAAAACTTCGAAAAATTTTGGGACCAAAAAAATTTTGAGCCAAAAAAAAGTTTGAAAAATTTTGGGACCAAAAAAATTTTGAGCCAAAAAAAAAGTTCGAAAAATTTTGGGACCAAAAAAACTTCGAAAAAATTTTGACCCAAAACAAAGTTTGAAAAATTTTGGGACCAAAAAAATTTTGACCCAAAAAAAACTTCGAAAAAATTTTGACCCAAAAAAAAGTTTGAAAAATTTTGGGACCAAAAAAATTTTGACCCAAAAAAAACTTCGAAAAATTTTGGGACCAAAAAAATTTTGATTCAAAAAAAAGTTCGAAAAATTTTGGGACCAAAAAAATTTTGACCCAAAAAAAACTTCGAAAAATTTTGGGACCAAAAAAATTTTGAGCCAAAAAAAATTTAGAAAAATTTTGGGACCAAAAAAATTTTGACCCAAAAAAAACTTCGAAAAATTTTGGGACCAAAAAAATTTTGACCCAAAAAAAAGTTTGAAAAATTTTGGGACCAAAAAAATTTTGACCCAAAAAAAACTTCGAAAAAATTTTGGGACCAAAAAAAATTTGACCCAAAACAAAGTTTGAAAAATTTTGGGACCAAAAAAATTTTGAGCCAAAAAAAAGTTTGAAAAATTTTGGGACCAAAAAAATTTTGAGCCAAAAAAAAGTTTGAAAAATTTTGGGACCAAAAAAATTTTGACCCAAAAAAAAGTTTGAAAAATTTTGGGACCAAAAAAATTTTGAGCCAAAAAAAAAGTTTGAAAAATTTTGGGACCAAAAAAACTTCGAAAAAATTTTGACCCAAAAAAAAGTTTGAAAAATTTTGGGACCAAAAAAATTTTGACCCAAAAAAAACTTCGAAAAAATTTTGACCCAAAAAAAAGTTTGAAAAATTTTGGGACCAAAAAAATTTTGACCCAAAAAAAACTTCGAAAAATTTTGGGACCAAAAAAATTTTGACCCAAAAAAAAGTTCGAAAAATTTTGGGACCAAAAAAATTTTGACCCAAAAAAAAGTTTGAAAAATTTTGGGACCAAAAAAAATTTGACCCAAAAAAACTTCGAAAAATTTTGGGACCAAAAAAATTTTGAGTCAAAAAAAAGTTCGAAAAATTTTGGGACCAAAAAAAATTTGACCCAAAAAAAACTTCGAAAAATTTTGGGACCAAAAAAAATTTGACCCAAAAAAAAGTTTGAAAAATTTTGGGACCAAAAAAATTTTGAGCCAAAAAAAAGTTTGAAAAATTTTGGGACCAAAAAAAATTTGACCCAAAAAAAAATTTGAAAAATTTTGGGACCAAAAAAATTTTGAGCCAAAAAAAAAGTTTGAAAAATTTTGGGACCAAAAAAACTTCGAAAAAATTTTGACCCAAAACAAAGTTTGAAAAATTTTGGGACCAAAAAAATTTTGACCCAAAAAAAACTTCGAAAAAATTTTGACCCAAAAAAAAGTTTGAAAAATTTTGGGACCAAAAAAATTTTGATCCAAAAAAAACTTCGAAAAATTTTGGGACCAAAAAAATTTTGATTCAAAAAAAAGTTCGAAAAATTTTGGGACCAAAAAAATTTTGACCCAAAAAAAACTTCGAAAAATTTTGGGACCAAAAAAATTTTGAGCCAAAAAAAATTTAGAAAAATTTTGGGACCAAAAAAATTTTGACCCAAAAAAAACTTCGAAAAATTTTGGGACCAAAAAAATTTTGACCCAAAAAAAACTTCGAAAAATTTTGGGACCAAAAAAATTTTGAGCCAAAAAAAAAGTTTGAAAAATTTTGGGACCAAAAAAACTTCGAAAAAATTTTGACACAAAAAAAAGTTTGAAAAATTTTGGGACCAAAAAAATTTTGACCAAAAAACAACTTCGAAAAAAATTTGACCCAAAAAAAAGTTTGAAAAATTTTGGGACCAAAAAAATTTTGACCCAAAAAAAACTTCGAAAAATTTTGGGACCAAAAAAATTTTGAGTCAAAAAAAAGTTCGAAAAATTTTGGGACCAAAAAAATTTTGAGTCAAAAAAAAGTTCGAAAAATTTTGGGACCAAAAAAATTTTGACCCAAAAAAAAGTTTGAAAAATTTTGGAACCAAAAAAATTTTGACCCAAAAAAAATTTAGAAAAATTTTGGGACCAAAAAAATTTTGACCCAAAAAAAAGTTCGAAAAATTTTGGGACCAAAAAAATTTTGACCCAAAAAAAACTTCGAAAAATTTTGGGACCAAAAAAATTTTGACCCAAAAAAAACTTCGAAAAATTTTGGGACCAAAAAAATTTTGACCCAAAAAAAAGTTTGAAAAATTTTGGGACCAAAAAAATTTTGACCCAAAAAAAACTTCGAAAAAATTTTGGGACCAAAAAAAAGTTTGAAAAATTTTGAGACCAAAAAAAATTTGACCCAAAAAAACTTCGAAAAATTTTGGGACCAAAAAAATTTTGACCCAAAAAAAACTTCGAAAAATTTTGGGACCAAAAAAATTTTGACCCAAAAAAAACTTCGAAAAATTTTGGGACCAAAAAAATTTTGAGCCAAAAAAAAAGTTTGAAAAATTTTGGGACCAAAAAAACTTCGAAAAAATTTTGACACAAAAAAAAGTTTGAAAAATTTTGGGACCAAAAAAATTTTGACCCAAAAACAACTTCGAAAAAAATTTGACCCAAAAAAAAGTTTGAAAAATTTTGGGACCAAAAAAATTTTGACCCAAAAAAAAGTTCGAAAAATTTTGGGACCAAAAAAATTTTGAGTCAAAAAAAAGTTCGAAAAATTTTGGGACCAAAAAAATTTTGAGTCAAAAAAAAGTTCGAAAAATTTTGGGACCAAAAAAATTTTGACCCAAAAAAAACTTCGAAAAATTTTGGGACCAAAAAAATTTTGACCCAAAAAAAAGTTTGAAAAATTTTGGGACCAAAAAAATTTTGACCCAAAAAAAACTTCGAAAAATTTTGGGACCAAAAAAATTTTGACCCAAAAAAAACTTCGAAAAAATTTTGGGACCAAAAAAAATTTGACCCAAAAAACCTTCGAAAAATTTTGGGACCAAAAAAATTTTGACCCAAAAAAAACTTCGAAAAATTTTGGGACCAAAAAAATTTTGACCCAAAAAAAACTTCGAAAAATTTTGGGACCAAAAAAATTTTGAGCCAAAAAAAAAGTTTGAAAAATTTTGGGACCAAAAAAACTTCGAAAAAATTTTGACACAAAAAAAAGTTTGAAAAATTTTGGGACCAAAAAAATTTTGACCAAAAAACAACTTCGAAAAAAATTTGACCCAAAAAAAAGTTTGAAAAATTTTGGGACCAAAAAAATTTTGACCCAAAAAAAACTTCGAAAAATTTTGGGACCAAAAAAATTTTGAGTCAAAAAAAAGTTCGAAAAATTTTGGGACCAAAAAAATTTTGAGTCAAAAAAAAGTTCGAAAAATTTTGGGACCAAAAAAATTTTGACCCAAAAAAAAGTTTGAAAAATTTTGGAACCAAAAAAATTTTGACCCAAAAAAAATTTAGAAAAATTTTGGGACCAAAAAAATTTTGACCCAAAAAAAACTTCGAAAAATTTTGGGACCAAAAAAATTTTGACCCAAAAAAAACTTCGAAAAATTTTGGGACCAAAAAAATTTTGACCCAAAAAAAACTTCGAAAAATTTTGGGACCAAAAAAATTTTGACCCAAAAAAAACTTCGAAAAATTTTGGGACCAAAAAAATTTTGACCCAAAAAAAAGTTTGAAAAATTTTGTGACCAAAAAAATTTTGACCCAAAAAAAACTTCGAAAAAATTTTGGGACCAAAAAAAAGTTTGAAAAATTTTGAGACCAAAAAAAATTTGACCCAAAAAAACTTCGAAAAATTTTGGGACCAAAAAAATTTTGACCCAAAAAAAACTTCGAAAAATTTTGGGACCAAAAAAATTTTGACCCAAAAAAAACTTCGAAAAATTTTGGGACCAAAAAAATTTTGAGAAAAAAAAAAAGTTTGAAAAATTTTGGGACCAAAAAAACTTCGAAAAAATTTTGACACAAAAAAAAGTTTGAAAAATTTTGGGACCAAAAAAATTTTGACCCAAAAACAACTTCGAAAAAAATTTGACCCAAAAAAAAGTTTGAAAAATTTTGGGACCAAAAAAATTTTGACCCAAAAAAAAGTTCGAAAAATTTTGGGACCAAAAAAATTTTGAGTCAAAAAAAAGTTCGAAAAATTTTGGGACCAAAAAAATTTTGAGTCAAAAAAAAGTTCGAAAAATTTTGGGACCAAAAAAATTTTGACCCAAAAAAAACTTCGAAAAATTTTGGGACCAAAAAAATTTTGACCCAAAAAAAAGTTTGAAAAATTTTGGGACCAAAAAAATTTTGACCCAAAAAAAACTTCGAAAAATTTTGGGACCAAAAAAATTTTGACCCAAAAAAAACTTCGAAAAATTTTGGGACCAAAAAAATTTTGAGCCAAAAAAAAGTTTGAAAAATTTTGGGACCAAAAAAATTTTGAGCCAAAAAAAAAGTTCGAAAAATTTTGGGACCAAAAAAACTTCGAAAAAATTTTGACCCAAAACAAAGTTTGAAAAATTTTGGGACCAAAAAAATTTTGACCCAAAAAAAACTTCGAAAAAATTTTGACCCAAAAAAAAGTTTGAAAAATTTTGGGACCAAAAAAATTTTGACCCAAAAAAAACTTCGAAAAATTTTGGGACCAAAAAAATTTTGATTCAAAAAAAAGTTCGAAAAATTTTGGGACCAAAAAAATTTTGACCCAAAAAAAACTTCGAAAAATTTTGGGACCAAAAAAATTTTGAGCCAAAAAAAATTTAGAAAAATTTTGGGACCAAAAAAATTTTGACCCAAAAAAAACTTCGAAAAATTTTGGGACCAAAAAAATTTTGACCCAAAAAAAAGTTTGAAAAATTTTGGGACCAAAAAAATTTTGACCCAAAAAAAACTTCGAAAAAATTTTGGGACCAAAAAAAATTTGACCCAAAACAAAGTTTGAAAAATTTTGGGACCAAAAAAATTTTGAGCCAAAAAAAAGTTTGAAAAATTTTGGGACCAAAAAAATTTTGAGCCAAAAAAAAGTTTGAAAAATTTTGGGACCAAAAAAATTTTGACCCAAAAAAAAGTTTGAAAAATTTTGGGACCAAAAAAATTTTGAGCCAAAAAAAAAGTTTGAAAAATTTTGGGACCAAAAAAACTTCGAAAAAATTTTGACCCAAAAAAAAGTTTGAAAAATTTTGGGACCAAAAAAATTTTGACCCAAAAAAAACTTCGAAAAAATTTTGACCCAAAAAAAAGTTTGAAAAATTTTGGGACCAAAAAAATTTTGACCCAAAAAAAACTTCTAAAAATTTTGGGACCAAAAAAATTTTGACCCAAAAAAAAGTTTGAAAAATTTTGGGACCAAAAAAATTTTGACCCAAAAAAAAGTTTGAAAAATTTTGGGACCAAAAAAAATTTGACCCAAAAAACTTCGAAAAATTTTGGGACCAAAAAAATTTTGAGTCAAAAAAAAGTTCGAAAAATTTTGGGACCAAAAAAAATTTGACCCAAAAAAAACTTCGAAAAATTTTGGGACCAAAAAAAATTTGACCCAAAAAAAAGTTTGAAAAATTTTGGGACCAAAAAAATTTTGAGCCAAAAAAAAGTTTGAAAAATTTTGGGACCAAAAAAAATTTGACCCAAAAAAAATTTGAAAAATTTTGGGACCAAAAAAATTTTGAGCCAAAAAAAAAGTTTGAAAAATTTTGGGACCAAAAAAACTTCGAAAAAATTTTGACCCAAAACAAAGTTTGAAAAATTTTGGGACCAAAAAAATTTTGACCCAAAAAAAACTTCGAAAAAATTTTGACCCAAAAAAAAGTTTGAAAAATTTTGGGACCAAAAAAATTTTGATCCAAAAAAAACTTCGAAAAATTTTGGGAACAAAAAAATTTTGATTCAAAAAAAAGTTCGAAAAATTTTGGGACCAAAAAAATTTTGACCCAAAAAAAACTTCGAAAAATTTTGGGACCAAAAAAATTTTGAGCCAAAAAAAATTTAGAAAAATTTTGGGACCAAAAAAATTTTGACCCAAAAAAAACTTCGAAAAATTTTGGGACCAAAAAAATTTTGACCCAAAAAAAAGTTTGAAAAATTTTGGGACCAAAAAAATTTTGACCCAAAAAAAACTTCGAAAAAATTTTGGGACCAAAAAAAATTTGACCCAAAAAAACTTCGAAAAATTTTGGGACCAAAAAAATTTTGACCCAAAAAAAACTTCGAAAAATTTTGGGACCAAAAAAATTTTGACCCAAAAAAAACTTCGAAAAATTTTGGGACCAAAAAAATTTTGAGCCAAAAAAAAAGTTTGAAAAATTTTGGGACCAAAAAAACTTCGAAAAAATTTTGACACAAAAAAAAGTTTGAAAAATTTTGGGACCAAAAAAATTTTGACCAAAAAACAACTTCGAAAAAAATTTGACCCAAAAAAAAGTTTGAAAAATTTTGGGACCAAAAAAATTTTGACCCAAAAAAAACTTCGAAAAATTTTGGGACCAAAAAAATTTTGAGTCAAAAAAAAGTTCGAAAAATTTTGGGACCAAAAAAATTTTGAGTCAAAAAAAACTTCGAAAAATTTTGGGACCAAAAAAATTTTGAGCCAAAAAAAAAGTTTGAAAAATTTTGGGACCAAAAAAACTTCGAAAAAATTTTGACACAAAAAAAAGTTTGAAAAATTTTGGGACCAAAAAAATTTTGACCCAAAAACAACTTCGAAAAAAATTTGACCCAAAAAAAAGTTTGAAAAATTTTGGGACCAAAAAAATTTTGACCCAAAAAAAAGTTCGAAAAATTTTGGGACCAAAAAAATTTTGAGTCAAAAAAAAGTTCGAAAAATTTTGGGACCAAAAAAATTTTGAGTCAAAAAAAAGTTCGAAAAATTTTGGGACCAAAAAAATTTTGACCCAAAAAAAACTTCGAAAAATTTTGGGACCAAAAAAATTTTGACCCAAAAAAAAGTTTGAAAAATTTTGGGACCAAAAAAATTTTGACCCAAAAAAAACTTCGAAAAATTTTGGGACCAAAAAAATTTTGACCCAAAAAAAACTTCGAAAAATTTTGGGACCAAAAAAATTTTGAGCCAAAAAAAAGTTTGAAAAATTTTGGGACCAAAAAAATTTTGAGCCAAAAAAAAAGTTCGAAAAATTTTGGGACCAAAAAAACTTCGAAAAAATTTTGACCCAAAACAAAGTTTGAAAAATTTTGGGACCAAAAAAATTTTGACCCAAAAAAAACTTCGAAAAAATTTTGACCCAAAAAAAAGTTTGAAAAATTTTGGGACCAAAAAAATTTTGACCCAAAAAAAACTTCGAAAAATTTTGGGACCAAAAAAATTTTGATTCAAAAAAAAGTTTGAAAAATTTTGGGACCAAAAAAATTTTGAGCCAAAAAAAAGTGTGAAAAATTTTGGGACCAAAAAAATTTTGAGCCAAAAAAAAGTCTGAAAAATTTTGGGACCAAAAAAATTTTGAGCCAAAAAAAAAGTTTGAAAAATTTTGGGACCAAAAAAACTTCGAAAAAATTTTGACCCAAAAAAAAGTTCGAAAAATTTTGGGACCAAAAAAATTTTGACCCAAAAAAAAGTTTGAAAAATTTTGGGACCAAAAAAATTTTGAGTCAAAAAAAAGTTCGAAAAATTTTGGGACCAAAAAAAATTTGACCCAAAAAAAAGTTTGAAAAATTTTGGGACCAAAAAAATTTTGAGCCAAAAAAAAGTTTGAAAAATTTTGGGACCAAAAAAATTTTGAGCCAAAAAAAAGTTTGAAAAATTTTGGGACCAAAAAAAATTTGACCCAAAAAAAAGTTTGAAAAATTTTGGGACCAAAAAAATTTTGACCCAAAAAAAAGTTTGAAAAATTTTGGGACCAAAAAAATTTTGAGCCAAAAAAAAAGTTTGAAAAATTTTGGGACCAAAAAAATTTTGACCCAAAAAAAACTTCGAAAAATTTTGGGACCAAAAAAAATTGACCCAAAAAAACTTCGAAAAATTTTGGGACCAAAAAAATTTTGAGTCAAAAAAAAGTTAGAAAAATTTTGGGACCAAAAAAAATTTGACCCAAAAAAAAGTTTGAAAAATTTTGGGACCAAAAAAATTTTGAGCCAAAAAAAAGTGTGAAAAATTTTGGGACCAAAAAAATTTTGAGCCAAAAAAAAGTCTGAAAAATTTTGGGACCAAAAAAATTTTGAGCCAAAAAAAAAGTTTGAAAAATTTTGGGACCAAAAAAACTTCGAAAAAATTTTGACCCAAAAAAAAGTTCGAAAAATTTTGGGACCAAAAAAATTTTGACCCAAAAAAAAGTTTGAAAAATTTTGGGACCAAAAAAATTTTGAGTCAAAAAAAAGTTCGAAAAATTTTGGGACCAAAAAAAATTTGACCCAAAAAAAAGTTTGAAAAATTTTGGGACCAAAAAAATTTTGAGCCAAAAAAAAAGTTTGAAAAATTTTGGGACCAAAAAAACTTCGAAAAAATTTTGACCCAAAAAAAAGTTTGAAAAATTTTGGGACCAAAAAAATTTTGACCCAAAAAAAACTTCGAAAAAATTTTGACCCAAAAAAAAGTTTGAAAAATTTTGGGACCAAAAAAATTTTGACCCAAAAAAAACTTCGAAAAATTTTGGGACCAAAAAAATTTTGACCCAAAAAAAAGTTCGAAAAATTTTGGGACCAAAAAAAATTTGACCCAAAAAAACTTCGAAAAATTTTGGGACCAAAAAAATTTTGAGTCAAAAAAAAGTTAGAAAAATTTTGGGACCAAAAAAAATTTGACCCAAAAAAAACTTCGAAAAATTTTGGGACCAAAAAAAATTTGACCCAAAAAAAAGTTTGAAAAATTTTGGGACCAAAAAAAATTTGACCACAAAAAAAGTTTGAAAAATTTTGGGACCAAAAAAATTTTGAGCCAAAAAAAAGTTCGAAAAATTTTGGGACCAAAAAAAATTTGACCCAAAAAAACTTCGAAAAATTTTGGGACCAAAAAAAATTTGACCCAAAAAAAAGTTTGAAAAATTTTGGGACCAAAAAAATTTTGAGCCAAAAAAAAGTTTGAAAAATTTTGGGACCAAAAAAATTTTGAGCCAAAAAAAAGTCTGAAAAATTTTGGGACCAAAAAAATTTTGAGCCAAAAAAAAAGTTTGAAAAATTTTGGGACCAAAAAAACTTCGAAAAAATTTTGACCCAAAAAAAAGTTCGAAAAATTTTGGGACCAAAAAAATTTTGACCCAAAAAAAAGTTTGAAAAATTTTGGGACCAAAAAAATTTTGAGTCAAAAAAAAGTTCGAAAAATTTTGGGACCAAAAAAAATTTGACCCAAAACAAAGTTTGAAAAATTTTGGGACCAAAAAAATTTTGAGCCAAAAAAAAGTTTGAAAAATTTTGCGACCAAAAAAATTTTGAGCCAAAAAAAAGTTTGAAAAATTTTGGGACCAAAAAAATTTTGACCCAAAAAAAAGTTTGAAAAATTTTGGGACCAAAAAAATTTTGAGCCAAAAAAAAAGTTTGAAAAATTTTGGGACCAAAAAAACTTCGAAAAAATTTTGACCCAAAAAAAAGTTTGAAAAATTTTGGGACCAAAAAAATTTTGACCCAAAAAAAACTTCGAAAAAATTTTGACCCAAAAAAAAGTTTGAAAAATTTTGGGACCAAAAAAATTTTGACCCAAAAAAAACTTCGAAAAATTTTGGGACCAAAAAAATTTTGACCCAAAAAAAACTTCGAAAAATTTTGGGACCAAAAAAAATTTGACCCAAAAAAAAGTTTGAAAAATTTTGGGACCAAAAAAATTTTGAGCCAAAAAAAAGTTTGAAAAATTTTGGGACCAAAAAAAATTTGACCCAAAAAAAAATTTGAAAAATTTTGGGACCAAAAAAATTTTGAGCCAAAAAAAAAGTTTGAAAAATTTTGGGACCAAAAAAACTTCGAAAAAATTTTGACCCAAAACAAAGTTTGAAAAATTTTGGGACCAAAAAAATTTTGACCCAAAAAAAACTTCGAAAAAATTTTGACCCAAAAAAAAGTTTGAAAAATTTTGGGACCAAAAAAATTTTGACCCAAAAAAAACTTCGAAAAATTTTGGGACCAAAAAAATTTTGATTCAAAAAAAAGTTCGAAAAATTTTGGGACCAAAAAAATTTTGACCCAAAAAAAACTTCGAAAAATTTTGGGACCAAAAAAATTTTGAGCCAAATAAAATTTAGAAAAATTTTGGGACCAAAAAAATTTTGACCCAAAAAAAACTTCGAAAAATTTTGGGACCAAAAAAATTTTGACCCAAAAAAAAGTTTGAAAAATTTTGGGACCAAAAAAATTTTGACCCAAAAAAAACTTCGAAAAAATTTTGGGACCAAAAAAATTTTGACCCAAAAAAAACTTCGAAAAATTTTGGGACCAAAAAAATTTTGACCCAAAAAAAACTTCGAAAAATTTTGGGACCAAAAAAATTTTGAGCCAAAAAAAAAGTTTGAAAAATTTTGGGACCAAAAAAACTTCGAAAAAATTTTGACACAAAAAAAAGTTTGAAAAATTTTGGGACCAAAAAAATTTTGACCAAAAAACAACTTCGAAAAAAATTTGACCCAAAAAAAAGTTTGAAAAATTTTGGGACCAAAAAAATTTTGACCCAAAAAAAACTTCGAAAAATTTTGGGACCAAAAAAATTTTGAGTCAAAAAAAAGTTCGAAAAATTTTGGGACCAAAAAAATTTTGAGTCAAAAAAAAGTTCGAAAAATTTTGGGACCAAAAAAATTTTGACCCAAAAAAAAGTTTGAAAAATTTTGGAACCAAAAAAATTTTGACCCAAAAAAAATTTAGAAAAATTTTGGGACCAAAAAAATTTTGACCCAAAAAAAACTTCGAAAAATTTTGGGACCAAAAAATTTTTGACCCAAAAAAAAGTTTGAAAAATTTTGGGACCAAAAAAATTTTGACCCAAAAAAAACTTCGAAAAAATTTTGGGACCAAAAAAAAGTTTGAAAAATTTTGAGACCAAAAAAAATTTGACCCAAAAAAACTTCGAAAAATTTTGGGACCAAAAAAATTTTGACCCAAAAAAAACTTCGAAAAATTTTGGGACCAAAAAAATTTTGACCCAAAAAAAACTTCGAAAAATTTTGGGACCAAAAAAATTTTGAGCCAAAAAAAAAGTTTGAAAAATTTTGGGACCAAAAAAACTTCGAAAAAATTTTGACACAAAAAAAAGTTTGAAAAATTTTGGGACCAAAAAAATTTTGACCCAAAAACAACTTCGAAAAAAATTTGACCCAAAAAAAAGTTTGAAAAATTTTGGGACCAAAAAAATTTTGACCCAAAAAAAAGTTCGAAAAATTTTGGGACCAAAAAAATTTTGAGTCAAAAAAAAGTTCGAAAAATTTTGGGACCAAAAAAATTTTGAGTCAAAAAAAAGTTCGAAAAATTTTGGGACAAAAAAAATTTTGACCCAAAAAAAACTTCGAAAAATTTTGGGACCAAAAAAATTTTGACCCAAAAAAAAGTTTGAAAAATTTTGGGACCAAAAAAATTTTGACCCAAAAAAAACTTCGAAAAATTTTGGGACCAAAAAAATTTTGACCCAAAAAAAACTTCGAAAAAATTTTGGGACCAAAAAAAATTTGACCCAAAAAACCTTCGAAAAATTTTGGGACCAAAAAAATTTTGACCCAAAAAAAACTTCGAAAAATTTTGGGACCAAAAAAATTTTGAGCCAAAAAAAAAGTTTGAAAAATTTTGGGACCAAAAAAACTTCGAAAAAATTTTGACACAAAAAAAAGTTTGAAAAATTTTGGGACCAAAAAAATTTTGACCAAAAAACAACTTCGAAAAAAATTTGACCCAAAAAAAAGTTTGAAAAATTTTGGGACCAAAAAAATTTTGACCCAAAAAAAACTTCGAAAAATTTTGGGACCAAAAAAATTTTGAGTCAAAAAAAAGTTCGAAAAATTTTGGGACCAAAAAAATTTTGAGTCAAAAAAAAGTTCGAAAAATTTTGGGACCAAAAAAATTTTGACCCAAAAAAAAGTTTGAAAAATTTTGGAACCAAAAAAATTTTGACCCAAAAAAAATTTAGAAAAATTTTGGGACCAAAAAAATTTTGACCCAAAAAAAACTTCGAAAAATTTTGGGACCAAAAAAATTTTGACCCAAAAAAAACTTCGAAAAATTTTGGGACCAAAAAAATTTTGACCCAAAAAAAACTTCGAAAAATTTTGGGACCAAAAAAATTTTGACCCAAAAAAAACTTCGAAAAATTTTGGGACCAAAAAAATTTTGACCCAAAAAAAAGTTTGAAAAATTTTGGGACCAAAAAAATTTTGACCCAAAAAAAACTTCGAAAAAATTTTGGGACCAAAAAAAAGTTTGAAAAATTTTGAGACCAAAAAAAATTTGACCCAAAAAAACTTCGAAAAATTTTGGGACCAAAAAAATTTTGACCCAAAAAAAACTTCGAAAAATTTTGGGACCAAAAAAATTTTGACCCAAAAAAAACTTCGAAAAATTTTGGGACCAAAAAAATTTTGAGCCAAAAAAAAAGTTTGAAAAATTTTGGGACCAAAAAAACTTCGAAAAAATTTTGACACAAAAAAAAGTTTGAAAAATTTTGGGACCAAAAAAATTTTGACCCAAAAACAACTTCGAAAAAAATTTGACCCAAAAAAAAGTTTGAAAAATTTTGGGACCAAAAAAATTTTGACCCAAAAAAAAGTTCTAAAAATTTTGGGACCAAAAAAATTTTGAGTCAAAAAAAAGTTCGAAAAATTTTGGGACCAAAAAAATTTTGAGTCAAAAAAAAGTTCGAAAAATTTTGGGACCAAAAAAATTTTGACCCAAAAAAAACTTCGAAAAATTTTGGGACCAAAAAAATTTTGACCCAAAAAAAAGTTTGAAAAATTTTGGGACCAAAAAAATTTTGACCCAAAAAAAACTTCGAAAAATTTTGGGACCAAAAAAATTTTGACCCAAAAAAAACTTCGAAAAATTTTGGGACCAAAAAAATTTTGAGCCAAAAAAAAGTTTGAAAAATTTTGGGACCAAAAAAATTTTGAGCCAAAAAAAAAGTTCGAAAAATTTTGGGACCAAAAAAACTTCGAAAAAATTTTGACCCAAAACAAAGTTTGAAAAATTTTGGGACCAAAAAAATTTTGACCCAAAAAAAACTTCGAAAAAATTTTGACCCAAAAAAAAGTTTGAAAAATTTTGGGACCAAAAAAATTTTGACCCAAAAAAAACTTCGAAAAATTTTGGGACCAAAAAAATTTTGATTCAAAAAAAAGTTCGAAAAATTTTGGTACCAAAAAAATTTTGACCCAAAAAAAACTTCGAAAAATTTTGGGACCAAAAAAATTTTGAGCCAAAAAAAATTTAGAAAAATTTTGGGACCAAAAAAATTTTGACCCAAAAAAAACTTCGAAAAATTTTGGGACCAAAAAAATTTTGACCCAAAAAAAAGTTTGAAAAATTTTGGGACCAAAAAAATTTTGACCCAAAAAAAACTTCGAAAAAATTTTGGGACCAAAAAAAATTTGACCCAAAACAAAGTTTGAAAAATTTTGGGACCAAAAAAATTTTGAGCCAAAAAAAAGTTTGAAAAATTTTGGGACCAAAAAAATTTTGAGCCAAAAAAAAGTTTGAAAAATTTTGGGACCAAAAAAATTTTGACCCAAAAAAAAGTTTGAAAAATTTTGGGACCAAAAAAATTTTGAGCCAAAAAAAAAGTTTGAAAAATTTTGGGACCAAAAAAACTTCGAAAAAATTTTGACCCAAAAAAAAGTTTGAAAAATTTTGGGACCAAAAAAATTTTGACCCAAAAAAAACTTCGAAAAAATTTTGACCCAAAAAAAAGTTTGAAAAATTTTGGGACCAAAAAAATTTTGACCCAAAAAAAACTTCGAAAAATTTTGGGACCAAAAAAATTTTGACCCAAAAAAAAGTTCGAAAAATTTTGGGACCAAAAAAATTTTGACCCAAAAAAAAGTTTGAAAAATTTTGGGACCAAAAAAAATTTGACCCAAAAAAACTTCGAAAAATTTTGGGACCAAAAAAATTTTGAGTCAAAAAAAAGTTCGAAAAATTTTGGGACCAAAAAAAATTTGACTCAAAAAAAACTTCGAAAAATTTTGGGACCAAAAAAAATTTGACCCAAAAAAAAGTTTGAAAAATTTTGGGACCAAAAAAATTTTGAGCCAAAAAAAAGTTTGAAAAATTTTGGGACCAAAAAAAATTTGACCCAAAAAAAAATTTGAAAAATTTTGGGACCAAAAAAATTTTGAGCCAAAAAAAAAGTTTGAAAAATTTTGGGACCAAAAAAACTTCGAAAAAATTTTGACCCAAAACAAAGTTTGAAAAATTTTGGGACCAAAAAAATTTTGACCCAAAAAAAACTTCGAAAAAATTTTGACCCAAAAAAAAGTTTGAAAAATTTTGGGACCAAAAAAATTTTGATCCAAAAAAAACTTCGAAAAATTTTGGGACCAAAAAAATTTTGATTCAAAAAAAAGTTCGAAAAATTTTGGGACCAAAAAAATTTTGACCCAAAAAAAACTTCGAAAAATTTTGGGACCAAAAAAATTTTGAGCCAAAAAAAATTTAGAAAAATTTTGGGACCAAAAAAATTTTGACCCAAAAAAAACTTCGAAAAATTTTGGGACCAAAAAAATTTTGACCCAAAAAAAACTTCGAAAAATTTTGGGACCAAAAAAATTTTGAGCCAAAAAAAAAGTTTGAAAAATTTTGGGACCAAAAAAACTTCGAAAAAATTTTGACACAAAAAAAAGTTTGAAAAATTTTGGGACCAAAAAAATTTTGACCAAAAAACAACTTCGAAAAAAATTTGACCCAAAAAAAAGTTTGAAAAATTTTGGGACCAAAAAAATTTTGACCCAAAAAAAACTTCGAAAAATTTTGGGACCAAAAAAATTTTGAGTCAAAAAAAAGTTCGAAAAATTTTGGGACCAAAAAAATTTTGAGTCAAAAAAAAGTTCGAAAAATTTTGGGACCAAAAAAATTTTGACCCAAAAAAAAGTTTGAAAAATTTTGGAACCAAAAAAATTTTGACCCAAAAAAAATTTAGAAAAATTTTGGGACCAAAAAAATTTTGACCCAAAAAAAACTTCGAAAAATTTTGGGACCAAAAAAATTTTGACCCAAAAAAAACTTCGAAAAATTTTGGGACCAAAAAAATTTTGACCCAAAAAAAACTTCGAAAAATTTTGGGACCAAAAAAATTTTGACCCAAAAAAAACTTCGAAAAATTTTGGGACCAAAAAAATTTTGACCCAAAAAAAAGTTTGAAAAATTTTGGGACCAAAAAAATTTTGACCCAAAAAAAACTTCGAAAAAATTTTGGGACCAAAAAAAAGTTTGAAAAATTTTGAGACCAAAAAAAATTTGACCCAAAAAAACTTCGAAAAATTTTGGGACCAAAAAAATTTTGACCCAAAAAAAACTTCGAAAAATTTTGGGACCAAAAAAATTTTGACCCAAAAAAAACTTCGAAAAATTTTGGGACCAAAAAAATTTTGAGCCAAAAAAAAAGTTTGAAAAATTTTGGGACCAAAAAAACTTCGAAAAAATTTTGACACAAAAAAAAGTTTGAAAAATTTTGGGACCAAAAAAATTTTGACCCAAAAACAACTTCGAAAAAAATTTGACCCAAAAAAAAGTTTGAAAAATTTTGGGACCAAAAAAATTTTGACCCAAAAAAAAGTTCGAAAAATTTTGGGACCAAAAAAATTTTGAGTCAAAAAAAAGTTCGAAAAATTTTGGGACCAAAAAAATTTTGAGTCAAAAAAAAGTTCGAAAAATTTTGGGACCAAAAAAATTTTGACCCAAAAAAAACTTCGAAAAATTTTGGGACCAAAAAAATTTTGACCCAAAAAAAAGTTTGAAAAATTTTGGGACCAAAAAAATTTTGACCCAAAAAAAACTTCGAAAAATTTTGGGACCAAAAAAATTTTGACCCAAAAAAAACTTCGAAAAAATTTTGGGACCAAAAAAAATTTGACCCAAAAAACCTTCGAAAAATTTTGGGACCAAAAAAATTTTGACCCAAAAAAAACTTCGAAAAATTTTGGGACCAAAAAAATTTTGACCCAAAAAAAACTTCGAAAAATTTTGGGACCAAAAAAATTTTGAGCCAAAAAAAAAGTTTGAAAAATTTTGGGACCAAAAAAACTTCGAAAAAATTTTGACACAAAAAAAAGTTTGAAAAATTTTGGGACCAAAAAAATTTTGACCAAAAAACAACTTCGAAAAAAATTTGACCCAAAAAAAAGTTTGAAAAATTTTGGGACCAAAAAAATTTTGACCCAAAAAAAACTTCGAAAAATTTTGGGACCAAAAAAATTTTGAGTCAAAAAAAAGTTCGAAAAATTTTGGGACCAAAAAAATTTTGAGTCAAAAAAAAGTTCGAAAAATTTTGGGACCAAAAAAATTTTGACCCAAAAAAAAGTTTGAAAAATTTTGGAACCAAAAAAATTTTGACCCAAAAAAAATTTAGAAAAATTTTGGGACCAAAAAAATTTTGACCCAAAAAAAACTTCGAAAAATTTTGGGACCAAAAAAATTTTGACCCAAAAAAAACTTCGAAAAATTTTGGGACCAAAAAAATTTTGACCCAAAAAAAACTTCGAAAAATTTTGGGACCAAAAAAATTTTGACCCAAAAAAAACTTCGAAAAATTTTGGGACCAAAAAAATTTTGACCCAAAAAAAAGTTTGAAAAATTTTGGGACCAAAAAAATTTTGACCCAAAAAAAACTTCGAAAAAATTTTGGGACCAAAAAAAAGTTTGAAAAATTTTGAGACCAAAAAAAATTTGACCCAAAAAAACTTCGAAAAATTTTGGGACCAAAAAAATTTTGACCCAAAAAAAACTTCGAAAAATTTTGGGACCAAAAAAATTTTGACCCAAAAAAAACTTCGAAAAATTTTGGGACCAAAAAAATTTTGAGCCAAAAAAAAAGTTTGAAAAATTTTGGGACCAAAAAAACTTCGAAAAAATTTTGACACAAAAAAAAGTTTGAAAAATTTTGGGACCAAAAAAATTTTGACCCAAAAACAACTTCGAAAAAAATTTGACCCAAAAAAAAGTTTGAAAAATTTTGGGACCAAAAAAATTTTGACCCAAAAAAAAGTTCGAAAAATTTTGGGACCAAAAAAATTTTGAGTCAAAAAAAAGTTCGAAAAATTTTGGGACCAAAAAAATTTTGAGTCAAAAAAAAGTTCGAAAAATTTTGGGACCAAAAAAATTTTGACCCAAAAAAAAGTTTGAAAAATTTTGGGACCAAAAAAATTTTGACCCAAAAAAAAGTTTGAAAAATTTTGGGACCAAAAAAATTTTGACCCAAAAAAAACTTCGAAAAATTTTGGGACCAAAAAAATTTTGACCCAAAAAAAACTTCGAAAAATTTTGGGACCAAAAAAATTTTGAGCCAAAAAAAAGTTTGAAAAATTTTGGGACCAAAAAAATTTTGAGCCAAAAAAAAAGTTCGAAAAATTTTGGGACCAAAAAAACTTCGAAAAAATTTTGACCCAAAACAAAGTTTGAAAAATTTTGGGACCAAAAAAATTTTGACCCAAAAAAAACTTCGAAAAAATTTTGACCCAAAAAAAAGTTTGAAAAATTTTGGGACCAAAAAAATTTTGACCCAAAAAAAACTTCGAAAAATTTTGGGACCAAAAAAATTTTGATTCAAAAAAAAGTTCGAAAAATTTTGGGACCAAAAAAATTTTGACCCAAAAAAAACTTCGAAAAATTTTGGGACCAAAAAAATTTTGAGCCAAAAAAAATTTAGAAAAATTTTGGGACCAAAAAAATTTTGACCCAAAAAAAACTTCGAAAAATTTTGGGACCAAAAAAATTTTGACCCAAAAAAAAGTTTGAAAAATTTTGGGACCAAAAAAATTTTGACCCAAAAAAAACTTCGAAAAAATTTTGGGACCAAAAAAAATTTGACCCAAAACAAAGTTTGAAAAATTTTGGGACCAAAAAAATTTTGAGCCAAAAAAAAGTTTGAAAAATTTTGGGACCAAAAAAATTTTGAGCCAAAAAAAAGTTTGAAAAATTTTGGGACCAAAAAAATTTTGACCCAAAAAAAAGTTTGAAAAATTTTGGGACCAAAAAAATTTTGAGCCAAAAAAAAAGTTTGAAAAATTTTGGGACCAAAAAAACTTCGAAAAAATTTTGACCCAAAAAAAAGTTTGAAAAATTTTGGGACCAAAAAAATTTTGAGCCAAAAAAAACTTCGAAAAATTTTGGGACCAAAAAAATTTTGACCCAAAAAAAAGTTTGAAAAATTTTGGGACCAAAAAAATTTTGACCCAAAAAAAACTTCGAAAAATTTTGGGACCAAAAAAATTTTGACCCAAAAAAAACTTCGAAAAATTTTGGGACCAAAAAAATTTTGAGCCAAAAAAAAGTTTGAAAAATTTTGGGACCAAAAAAATTTTGAGCCAAAAAAAAAGTTCGAAAAATTTTGGGACCAAAAAAACTTCGAAAAAATTTTGACCCAAAACAAAGTTTGAAAAATTTTGGGACCAAAAAAATTTTGACCCAAAAAAAACTTCGAAAAAATTTTGACCCAAAAAAAAGTTTGAAAAATTTTGGGACCAAAAAAATTTTGACCCAAAAAAAACTTCGAAAAATTTTGGGACCAAAAAAATTTTGATTCAAAAAAAAGTTCGAAAAATTTTGGGACCAAAAAAATTTTGACCCAAAAAAAATTTCGAAAAATTTTGGGACCAAAAAAATTTTGAGCCAAAAAAAATTTAGAAAAATTTTGGGACCAAAAAAATTTTGACCCAAAAAAAACTTCGAAAAATTTTGGGACCAAAAAAATTTTGACCCAAAAAAAAGTTTGAAAAATTTTGGGACCAAAAAAATTTTGACCCAAAAAAAACTTCGAAAAAATTTTGGGACCAAAAAAAATTTGACCCAAAACAAAGTTTGAAAAATTTTGGGACCAAAAAAATTTTGAGCCAAAAAAAAGTTTGAAAAATTTTGGGACCAAAAAAATTTTGAGCCATAAAAAAGTTTGAAAAATTTTGGGACCAAAAAAATTTTGACCCAAAAAAAAGTTTGAAAAATTTTGGGACCAAAAAAATTTTGAGCCAAAAAAAAAGTTTGAAAAATTTTGGGACCAAAAAAACTTCGAAAAAATTTTGACCCAAAAAAAAGTTTGAAAAATTTTGGGACCAAAAAAATTTTGACCCAAAAAAAACTTCGAAAAAATTTTGACCCAAAAAAAAGTTTGAAAAATTTTGGGACCAAAAAAATTTTGACCCAAAAAAAACTTCGAAAAATTTTGGGACCAAAAAAATTTTGACCCAAAAAAAAGTTTGAAAAATTTTGGGACCAAAAAAATTTTGACCCAAAAAAAAGTTTGAAAAATTTTGGGACCAAAAAAAATTTGACCCAAAAAAACTTCGAAAAATTTTGGGACCAAAAAAATTTTGAGTCAAAAAAAAGTTCGAAAAATTTTGGGACCAAAAAAAATTTGACCCAAAAAAAACTTCGAAAAATTTTGGGACCAAAAAAAATTTGACCCAAAAAAAAGTTTGAAAAATTTTGGGACCAAAAAAATTTTGAGCCAAAAAAAAGTTTGAAAAATTTTGGGACCAAAAAAAATTTGACCCAAAAAAAATTTGAAAAATTTTGGGACCAAAAAAATTTTGAGCCAAAAAAAAAGTTTGAAAAATTTTGGGACCAAAAAAACTTCGAAAAAATTTTGACCCAAAACAAAGTTTGAAAAATTTTGGGACCAAAAAAATTTTGACCTAAAAAAAACTTCGAAAAAATTTTGACCCAAAAAAAAGTTTGAAAAATTTTGGGACCAAAAAAATTTTGATCCAAAAAAAACTTCGAAAAATTTTGGGAACAAAAAAATTTTGATTCAAAAAAAAGTTCGAAAAATTTTGGGACCAAAAAAATTTTGACCCAAAAAAAACTTCGAAAAATTTTGGGACCAAAAAAATTTTGAGCCAAAAAAAATTTAGAAAAATTTTGGGACCAAAAAAATTTTGACCCAAAAAAAACTTCGAAAAATTTTGGGACCAAAAAAATTTTGACCCAAAAAAAAGTTTGAAAAATTTTGGGACCAAAAAAATTTTGACCCAAAAAAAACTTCGAAAAAATTTTGGGACCAAAAAAAATTTGACCCAAAAAAACTTCGAAAAATTTTGGGACCAAAAAAATTTTGACCCAAAAAAAACTTCGAAAAATTTTGGGACCAAAAAAATTTTGACCCAAAAAAAACTTCGAAAAATTTTGGGACCAAAAAAATTTTGAGCCAAAAAAAAAGTTTGAAAAATTTTGGGACCAAAAAAACTTCGAAAAAATTTTGACACAAAAAAAAGTTTGAAAAATTTTGGGACCAAAAAAATTTTGACCAAAAAACAACTTCGAAAAAAATTTGACCCAAAAAAAAGTTTGAAAAATTTTGGGACCAAAAAAATTTTGACCCAAAAAAAACTTCGAAAAATTTTGACACAAAAAAAAGTTTGAAAAATTTTGGGACCAAAAAAATTTTGACCCAAAAACAACTTCGAAAAAAATTTGACCCAAAAAAAAGTTTGAAAAATTTTGGGACCAAAAAAATTTTGACCCAAAAAAAAGTTCGAAAAATTTTGGGACCAAAAAAATTTTGAGTCAAAAAAAAGTTCGAAAAATTTTGGGACCAAAAAAATTTTGAGTCAAAAAAAAGTTCGAAAAATTTTGGGACCAAAAAAATTTTGACCCAAAAAAAACTTCGAAAAATTTTGGGACCAAAAAAATTTTGACCCAAAAAAAAGTTTGAAAAATTTTGGGACCAAAAAAATTTTGACCCAAAAAAAACTTCGAAAAATTTTGGGACCAAAAAAATTTTGACCCAAAAAAAACTTCGAAAAATTTTGGGACCAAAAAAATTTTGAGCCAAAAAAAGTTTGAAAAATTTTGGGACCAAAAAAATTTTGAGCCAAAAAAAAAGTTCGAAAAATTTTGGGACCAAAAAAACTTCGAAAAAATTTTGACCCAAAACAAAGTTTGAAAAATTTTGGGACCAAAAAAATTTTGACCCAAAAAAAACTTCGAAAAAATTTTGACCCAAAAAAAAGTTTGAAAAATTTTGGGACCAAAAAAATTTTGACCCAAAAAAAACTTCGAAAAATTTTGGGACCAAAAAAATTTTGATTCAAAAAAAAGTTCGAAAAATTTTGGGACCAAAAAAATTTTGACCCAAAAAAAACTTCGAAAAATTTTGGGACCAAAAAAATTTTGAGCCAAAAAAAATTTAGAAAAATTTTGGGACCAAAAAAATTTTGACCCAAAAAAAACTTCGAAAAATTTTGGGACCAAAAAAATTTTGACCCAAAAAAAAGTTTGAAAAATTTTGGGACCAAAAAAATTTTGACCCAAAAAAAACTTCGAAAAAATTTTGGGACCAAAAAAAATTTGACCCAAAACAAAGTTTGAAAAATTTTGGGACCAAAAAAATTTTGAGCCAAAAAAAAGTTTGAAAAATTTTGGGACCAAAAAAATTTTGAGCCAAAAAAAAGTTTGAAAAATTTTGGGACCAAAAAAATTTTGACCCAAAAAAAAGTTTGAAAAATTTTGGGACCAAAAAAATTTTGAGCCAAAAAAAAAGTTTGAAAAATTTTGGGACCAAAAAAACTTCGAAAAAATTTTGACCCAAAAAAAAGTTTGAAAAATTTTGGGACCAAAAAAATTTTGACCCAAAAAAAACTTCGAAAAAATTTTGACCCAAAAAAAAGTTTGAAAAATTTTGGGACCAAAAAAATTTTGACCCAAAAAAAACTTCGAAAAATTTTGGGACCAAAAAAATTTTGACCCAAAAAAAAGTTTGAAAAATTTTGGGACCAAAAAAATTTTGACCCAAAAAAAAGTTTGAAAAATTTTGGGACCAAAAAAAATTTGACCCAAAAAAACTTCGAAAAATTTTGGGACCAAAAAAATTTTGAGTCAAAAAAAAGTTCGAAAAATTTTGGGACCAAAAAAAATTTGACCCAAAAAAAACTTCGAAAAATTTTGGGACCAAAAAAATTTGACCCAAAAAAAAGTTTGAAAAATTTTGGGACCAAAAAAATTTTGAGCCAAAAAAAAGTTTGAAAAATTTTGGGACCAAAAAAAATTTGACCCAAAAAAAAATTTGAAAAATTTTGGGACCAAAAAAATTTTGAGCCAAAAAAAAAGTTTGAAAAATTTTGGGACCAAAAAAACTTCGAAAAAATTTTGACCCAAAACAAAGTTTGAAAAATTTTGGGACCAAAAAAATTTTGACCCAAAAAAAACTTCGAAAAAATTTTGACCCAAAAAAAAGTTTGAAAAATTTTGGGACCAAAAAAATTTTGATCCAAAAAAAACTTCGAAAAATTTTGGGAACAAAAAAATTTTGATTCAAAAAAAAGTTCGAAAAATTTTGGGACCAAAAAAATTTTGACCCAAAAAAAACTTCGAAAAATTTTGGGACCAAAAAAATTTTGAGCCAAAAAAAATTTAGAAAAATTTTGTGACCAAAAAAATTTTGACCCAAAAAAAACTTCGAAAAATTTTGGGACCAAAAAAATTTTGACCCAAAAAAAAGTTTGAAAAATTTTGGGACCAAAAAAATTTTGACCCAAAAAAAACTTCGAAAAAATTTTGGGACCAAAAAAAATTTGACCCAAAAAAACTTCGAAAAATTTTGGGACCAAAAAAATTTTGACCCAAAAAAAACTTCGAAAAATTTTGGGACCAAAAAAATTTTGACCCAAAAAAAACTTCGAAAAATTTTGGGACCAAAAAAATTTTGAGCCAAAAAAAAAGTTTGAAAAATTTTGGGACCAAAAAAACTTCGAAAAAATTTTGACACAAAAAAAAGTTTGAAAAATTTTGGGACCAAAAAAATTTTGACCAAAAAACAACTTCGAAAACAATTTGACCCAAAAAAAAGTTTGAAAAATTTTGGGACCAAAAAAATTTTGACCCAAAAAAAACTTCGAAAAATTTTGGGACCAAAAAAATTTTGAGTCAAAAAAAAGTTCGAAAAATTTTGGGACCAAAAAAATTTTGAGTCAAAAAAAAGTTCGAAAAATTTTGGGACCAAAAAAATTTTGACCCAAAAAAAAGTTTGAAAAATTTTGGAACCAAAAAAATTTTGACCCAAAAAAAATTTAGAAAAATTTTGGGACCAAAAAAATTTTGACCCAAAAAAAACTTCGAAAAATTTTGGGACCCAAAAAATTTTGACCCAAAAAAAAGTTTGAAAAATTTTGGGACCAAAAAAATTTTGACCCAAAAAAAACTTCGAAAAATTTTGGGACCTAAAAAATTTTGACCCAAAAAAAACTTCGAAAAATTTTGGGACCAAAAAAATTTTGACCCAAAAAAAAGTTTGAAAAATTTTGGGACCAAAAAAATTTTGACCCAAAAAAAACTTCGAAAAAATTTTGGGACCAAAAAAAAGTTTGAAAAATTTTGAGACCAAAAAAAATTTGACCCAAAAAAACTTCGAAAAATTTTGGGACCAAAAAAATTTTGACCCAAAAAAAAAATTCGAAAAATTTTGGGACCAAAAAATTTTTGAGCCAAAAAAAAAGTTTGAAAAATTTTGGGACCAAAAAAACTTCGAAAAAATTTTGACACAAAAAAAAGTTTGAAAAATTTTGGGACCAAAAAAATTTTGACCCAAAAACAACTTCGTAAAAAATTTGACCCAAAAAAAAGTTTGAAAAATTTTGGGACCAAAAAAATTTTGACCCAAAAAAAACTTCGAAAAATTTTGGGACCAAAAAAATTTTGACCCAAAAAAAAGTTTGAAAAATTTTGGGACCAAAAAAATTTTGACCCAAAAAAAACTTCGAAAAATTTTGGGACCAAAAAAATTTTGACCCAAAAAAAACTTCGAAAAAATTTTGGGACCAAAAAAAATTTGACCCAAAAAACCTTCGAAAAATTTTGGGACCAAAAAAATTTTGACCCAAAAAAAACTTCGAAAAATTTTGGGACCAAAAAAATTTTGACCCAAAAAAAACTTCGAAAAATTTTGGGACCAAAAAAATTTTGAGCCAAAAAAAAAGTTAGAAAAATTTTGGGACCAAAAAAACTTCGAAAAAATTTTGACACAAAAAAAAGTTTGAAAAATTTTGGGACCAAAAAAATTTTGACCAAAAAACAACTTCGAAAAAAATTTGACCCAAAAAAAAGTTTGAAAAATTTTGGGACCAAAAAAATTTTGACCCAAAAAAAACTTCGAAAAATTTTGGGACCAAAAAAATTTTGAGTCAAAAAAAAGTTCGAAAAATTTTGGGACCAAAAAAATTTTGAGTCAAAAAAAAGTTCGAAAAATTTTGGGACCAAAAAAATTTTGACCCAAAAAAAAAGTTTGAAAAATTTTGGAACCAAAAAAATTTTGACCCAAAAAAAATTTAGAAAAATTTTGGGACCAAAAAAATTTTGACCCAAAAAAAACTTCGAAAAATTTTGGGACCAAAAAAATTTTGACCCAAAAAAAACTTCGAAAAATTTTGGGACCAAAAAAATTTTGACCCAAAAAAAAGTTTGAAAAATTTTGGGACCAAAAAAATTTTGACCCAAAAAAAACTTCGAAAAAATTTTGGGACCAAAAAAAAGTTTGAAAAATTTTGAGACCAAAAAAAATTTGACCCAAAAAAACTTCGAAAAATTTTGGGACCAAAAAAATTTTGACCCAAAAAAAACTTCGAAAAATTTTGGGACCAAAAAAATTTTGACCCAAAAAAAACTTCGAAAAATTTTGGGACCAAAAAAATTTTGAGCCAAAAAAAAAGTTTGAAAAATTTTGGGACCAAAAAAACTTCGAAAAAATTTTGACACAAAAAAAAGTTTGAAAAATTTTGGGACCAAAAAAATTTTGACCCAAAAACAACTTCGAAAAAAATTTGACCCAAAAAAAAGTTTGAAAAATTTTGGGACCAAAAAAATTTTGACCCAAAAAAAAGTTCGAAAAATTTTGGGACCAAAAAAATTTTGAGTCAAAAAAAAGTTCGAAAAATTTTGGGACCAAAAAAATTTTGAGTCAAAAAAAAGTTCGAAAAATTTTGGGACCAAAAAAATTTTGACCCAAAAAAAACTTCGAAAAATTTTGGGACCAAAAAAATTTTGACCCAAAAAAAAGTTTGAAAAATTTTGGGACCAAAAAAATTTTGACCCAAAAAAAACTTCGAAAAATTTTGGGACCAAAAAAATTTTGACCCAAAAAAAACTTCGAAAAATTTTGGGACCAAAAAAATTTTGAGCCAAAAAAAAGTTTGAAAAATTTTGGGACCAAAAAAATTTTGAGCCAAAAAAAAAGTTCGAAAAATTTTGGGACCAAAAAAACTTCGAAAAAATTTTGACCCAAAACAAAGTTTGAAAAATTTTGGGACCAAAAAAATTTTGACCCAAAAAAAACTTCGAAAAAATTTTGACCCAAAAAAAAGTTTGAAAAATTTTGGGACCAAAAAAATTTTGACCCAAAAAAAACTTCGAAAAATTTTGGGACCAAAAAAATTTTGAGCCAAAAAAAATTTAGAAAAATTTTGGGACCAAAAAAATTTTGACCCAAAAAAAACTTCGAAAAATTTTGGGACCAAAAAAATTTTGACCCAAAAAAAAGTTTGAAAAATTTTGGGACCAAAAAAATTTTGACCCAAAAAAAACTTCGAAAAAATTTTGGGACCAAAAAAAATTTGACCCAAAACAAAGTTTGAAAAATTTTGGGACCAAAAAAATTTTGAGCCAAAAAAAAGTTTGAAAAATTTTGGGACCAAAAAAATTTTGAGCCAAAAAAAAGTTTGAAAAATTTTGGGACCAAAAAAATTTTGACCCAAAAAAAAGTTTGAAAAATTTTGGGACCAAAAAAATTTTGAGCCAAAAAAAAAGTTTGAAAAATTTTGGGACCAAAAAAACTTCGAAAAAATTTTGACCCAAAAAAAAGTTTGAAAAATTTTGGGACCAAAAAAATTTTGACACAAAAAAAACTTCGAAAAAATTTTGACCCAAAAAAAAGTTTGAAAAATTTTGGGACCAAAAAAATTTTGACCCAAAAAAAACTTCGAAAAATTTTGGGACCAAAAAAATTTTGACCCAAAAAAAAGTTTGAAAAATTTTGGGACCAAAAAAATTTTGACCCAAAAAAAAGTTTGAAAAATTTTGGGACCAAAAAAAATTTGACCCAAAAAAACTTCGAAAAATTTTGGGACCAAAAAAATTTTGAGTCAAAAAAAAGTTCGAAAAATTTTGGGACCAAAAAAAATTTGACCCAAAAAAAACTTCGAAAAATTTTGGGACCAAAAATAATTTGACCCAAAAAAAAGTTTGAAAAATTTTGGGACCAAAAAAATTTTGAGCCAAAAAAAAGTTTGAAAAATTTTGGGACCAAAAAAAATTTGACCCAAAAAAAAATTTGAAAAATTTTGGGACCAAAAAAATTTTGAGCCAAAAAAAAAGTTTGAAAAATTTTGGGACCAAAAAAACTTCGAAAAAATTTTGACCCAAAACAAAGTTTGAAAAATTTTGGGACCAAAAAAATTTTGACCCAAAAAAAACTTCGAAAAAATTTTGACCCAAAAAAAAGTTTGAAAAATTTTGGGACCAAAAAAATTTTGATCCAAAAAAAACTTAGAAAAATTTTGGGAACAAAAAAATTTTGATTCAAAAAAAAGTTCGAAAAATTTTGGGACCAAAAAAATTTTGACCCAAAAAAAACTTCGAAAAATTTTGGGACCAAAAAAATTTTGAGCCAAAAAAAATTTAGAAAAATTTTGGGACCAAAAAAATTTTGACCCAAAAAAAACTTCGAAAAATTTTGGGACCAAAAAAATTTTGACCCAAAAAAAAGTTTGAAAAATTTTGGGACCAAAAAAATTTTGACCCAAAAAAAACTTCGAAAAAATTTTGGGACCAAAAAAAATTTGACCCAAAAAAACTTCGAAAAATTTTGGGACCAAAAAAATTTTGACCCAAAAAAAACTTCGAAAAATTTTGGGACCAAAAAAATTTTGACCCAAAAAAAACTTCGAAAAATTTTGGGACCAAAAAAATTTTGAGCCAAAAAAAAAGTTTGAAAAATTTTGGGACAAAAAAACTTCGAAAAAATTTTGACACAAAAAAAAGTTTGAAAAATTTTGGGACCAAAAAAATTTTGACCAAAAAACAACTTCGAAAAAAATTTGACCCAAAAAAAAGTTTGAAAAATTTTGGGACCAAAAAAATTTTGACCCAAAAAAAACTTCGAAAAATTTTGGGACCAAAAAAATTTTGAGTCAAAAAAAAGTTCGAAAAATTTTGGGACCAAAAAAATTTTGAGTCAAAAAAAACTTCGAAAAATTTTGGGACCAAAAAAATTTTGAGCCAAAAAAAAGTTTGAAAAATTTTGGGACCAAAAAAATTTCGAAAAAATTTTGACCCAAAAAAAAGTTTGAAAAATTTTGGAACCAAAAAAATTTTGACCCAAAAAAAATTTAGAAAAATTTTGGGACCAAAAAAATTTTGACCCAAAAAAAAGTTTGAAAAATTTTGGGACCAAAAAAATTTTGACCCAAAAAAAACTTCGAAAAATTTTGGGACCTAAAAAATTTTGACCCAAAAAAAACTTCGAAAAATTTTGGGACCAAAAAAATTTTGACCCAAAAAAAAGTTTGAAAAATTTTGGGACCAAAAAAATTTTGACCCAAAAAAAACTTCGAAAAAATTTTGGGACCAAAAAAAAGTTTGAAAAATTTTGAGACCAAAAAAAATTTGACCCAAAAAAACTTCGAAAAATTTTGGGACCAAAAAAATTTTGACCCAAAAAAAAACTTCGAAAAATTTTGGGACCAAAAAAATTTTGAGCCAAAAAAAAAGTTTGAAAAATTTTGGGACCAAAAAAACTTCGAAAAAATTTTGACACAAAAAAAAGTTTGAAAAATTTTGGGACCAAAAAAATTTTGACCCAAAAACAACTTCGTAAAAAATTTGACCCAAAAAAAAGTTTGAAAAATTTTGGGACCAAAAAAATTTTGACCCAAAAAAAACTTCGAAAAATTTTGGGACCAAAAAAATTTTGAGTCAAAAAAAAAGTTCGAAAAATTTTGGGACCAAAAAAATTTTGAGTCAAAAAAAAGATCAAAAAATTTTGGGACCAAAAAAATTTTGACCCAAAAAAAAGTTTGAAAAATTTTGGAACCAAAAAAATTTTGACCCAAAAAAAATTTAGAAAAATTTTGGGACCAAAAAAATTTTGACACAAAAAAAACTTCGAAAAATTTTGGGACCAAAAAAATTTTGACCCAAAAAAAAGTTTGAAAAATTTTGGGACCAAAAAAACTTCGAAAAAATTTTGACCCAAAACAAAGTTTGAAAAATTTTGGGACCAAAAAAATTTTGACCCAAAAAAAACTTCGAAAAAATTTTGACCCAAAAAAAAGTTTGAAAAATTTTGGGACCAAAAAAATTTTGATCCAAAAAAAACTTCGAAAAATTTTGGGAACAAAAAAATTTTGATTCAAAAAAAAGTTCGAAAAATTTTGGGACCAAAAAAATTTTGACCCAAAAAAAACTTCGAAAAATTTTGGGACCAAAAAAATTTTGAGCCAAAAAAAATTTAGAAAAATTTTGGGACCAAAAAAATTTTGACCCAAAAAAAACTTCGAAAAATTTTGGGACCAAAAAAATTTTGACCCAAAAAAAAGTTTGAAAAATTTTGGGACCAAAAAAATTTTGACCCAAAAAAAACTTCGAAAAAATTTTGGGACCAAAAAAAATTTGACCCAAAAAAACTTCGAAAAATTTTGGGACCAAAAAAATTTTGACCCAAAAAAAACTTCGAAAAATTTTGGGACCAAAAAAATTTTGACCCAAAAAAAACTTCGAAAAATTTTGGGACCAAAAAAATTTTGAGCCAAAAAAAAAGTTTGAAAAATTTTGGGACAAAAAAACTTCGAAAAAATTTTGACACAAAAAAAAGTTTGAAAAATTTTGGGACCAAAAAAATTTTGACCAAAAAACAACTTCGAAAAAAATTTGACCCAAAAAAAAGTTTGAAAAATTTTGGGACCAAAAAAATTTTGACCCAAAAAAAACTTCGAAAAATTTTGGGACCAAAAAAATTTTGAGTCAAAAAAAAGTTCGAAAAATTTTGGGACCAAAAAAATTTTGAGTCAAAAAAAACTTCGAAAAATTTTGGGACCAAAAAAATTTTGAGCCAAAAAAAAAGTTTGAAAAATTTTGGGACCAAAAAAATTTCGAAAAAATTTTGACCCAAAAAAAAGTTTGAAAAATTTTGGAACCAAAAAAATTTTGACCCAAAAAAAATTTAGAAAAATTTTGGGACCAAAAAAATTTTGACCCAAAAAAAAGTTTGAAAAATTTTGGGACCAAAAAAATTTTGACCCAAAAAAAAACTTCGAAAAATTTTGGGACCTAAAAAATTTTGACCCAAAAAAAACTTCGAAAAATTTTGGGACCAAAAAAATTTTGACCCAAAAAAAAGTTTGAAAAATTTTGGGACCAAAAAAATTTTGACCCAAAAAAAACTTCGAAAAAATTTTGGGACCAAAAAAAAGTTTGAAAAATTTTGAGACCAAAAAAAATTTGACCCAAAAAAACTTCGAAAAATTTTGGGACCAAAAAAATTTTGACCCAAAAAAAAACTTCGAAAAATTTTGGGACCAAAAAAATTTTGAGCCAAAAAAAAAGTTTGAAAAATTTTGGGACCAAAAAAACTTCGAAAAAATTTTGACACAAAAAAAAGTTTGAAAAATTTTGGGACCAAAAAAATTTTGACCCAAAAACAACTTCGTAAAAAATTTGACCCAAAAAAAAGTTTGAAAAATTTTGGGACCAAAAAAATTTTGACCCAAAAAAAACTTCGAAAAATTTTGGGACCAAAAAAATTTTGAGTCAAAAAAAAAGTTCGAAAAATTTTGGGACCAAAAAAATTTTGAGTCAAAAAAAAGATCGAAAAATTTTGGGACCAAAAAAATTTTGACCCAAAAAAAAGTTTGAAAAATTTTGGAACCAAAAAAATTTTGACCCAAAAAAAATTTAGAAAAATTTTGGGACCAAAAAAATTTTGACACAAAAAAAACTTCGAAAAATTTTGGGACCAAAAAAATTTTGACCCAAAAAAAAGTTTGAAAAATTTTGGGACCAAAAAAATTTTGACCCAAAAAAAACTTCGAAAAATTTTGGGACCAAAAAAATTTTGACCCAAAAAAAACTTCGAAAAATTTTGGGACCAAAAAAATTTTGAGCCAAAAAAAAAGTTTGAAGAATTTTGGGACCAAAAAAACTTTGACCCAAAAAAAAAGTTCGAAAAATTTTGGGACCAAAAAAATTTTGACCCAAAAAAGTTTGAAAAATTTTGGGACCAAAAAAATTTTGACCCAAAAAAAAGTTCGAAAAATTTTGGGACCAAAAAAACTTTGACCCAAAAAAAAGTTCGAAAAATTTTGGGACCAAAAAAATTTTGACCCAAAAAAACTTCGAAAAATTTTGGGACCAAAAAAATTTTAAGTCAAAAAAAAGTTCGAAAAATTTTGGGACCAAAAAAATTTTGACCCAAAAAAAAGTTCGAAAAATTTTGGGACCAAAAAAAATTTGACCCAAAAAAAAGTTTGAAAAATTTTGGGACAAAAAAATTTTGACCCAAAAAAAAGTTCGAAAAATTTTGGGACCAAAAAAATTTTGAGCCAAAAAAAAATTTAGAAAAATTTTGGGACCAAAAAAACTTCGAAAAAATTTTGACCCAAAAAAAAGTTTGAAAAATTTTGGGACCAAAAAAATTTTGACCCAAAAAAAACTTCGAAAAATTTTGGGACCAAAAAAATTTTGAGCCAAAAAAAATTTAGAAAAATTTTGGGACCAAAAAAATTTTGACCCAAAAAAAACTTCGAAAAATTTTGGGACCAAAAAAATTTTGACCCAAAAAAAAGTTTGAAAAATTTTGGGACCAAAAAAATTTTGACCCAAAAAAAAGTTTGAAAAATTTTGGGACCAAAAAAAATTTGACCCAAAAAAACTTCGAAAAATTTTGGGACCAAAAAAATTTTGACCCAAAAAAAAGTTCGAAAAATTTTGGGACCAAAAAAAATTTGACCCAAAAAAAAGTTTGAAAAATTTTGGGACCAAAAAAAATTTGACCACAAAAAAAGTTTGAAAAATTTTGGGACCAAAAAAATTTTGAGCCAAAAAAAAGTTCGAAAAATTTTGGGACCAAAAAAAATTTGACCCAAAAAAAAGTTTGAAAAATTTTGGGACCAAAAAAATTTTGAGCCAAAAAAAAGTTTGAAAAATTTTGGGACCAAAAAATTTTTGAGCCAAAAAAAAGTCTGAAAAATTTTGGGACCAAAAAAATTTTGAGCCAAAAAAAAAGTTTGAAAAATTTTGGGACCAAAAAAACTTCGAAAAAATTTTGACCCAAAAAAAAGTTCGAAAAATTTTGGGACCAAAAAAATTTTGACCCAAAAAAAAGTTTGAAAAATTTTGGGACCAAAAAAATTTTGAGTCAAAAAAAAGTTCGAAAAATTTTGGGACCAAAAAAAATTTGAGCCAAAAAAAAGTTTGAAAAATTTTGGGACCAAAAAAATTTTGAGCCAAAAAAAAGTTTGAAAAATTTTGGGACCAAAAAAAATTTGACCCAAAAAAAAGTTTGAAAAATTTTGGGACCAAAAAAATTTTGACCCAAAAAAAAGTTTGAAAAATTTTGGGACCAAAAAAATTTTGAGCCAAAAAAAAAGTTTGAAAAATTTTGGGACCAAAAAAACTTCGAAAAAATTTTGACCCAAAAAAAAAGTTTGAAAAATTTTGGGACCAAAAAAATTTTGACCCAAAAAAAAACTTCGAAAAAATTTTGACCCAAAAAAAAGTTTGAAAAATTTTGGGACCAAAAAAACTTTGACCCAAAAAAAACTTCGAAAAATTTTGGGACCAAAAAAATTTTGACCCAAAAAAAAGTTCGAAAAATTTTGGGACCAAAAAAAATTTGACCCAAAAAAACTTCGAAAAATTTTGGGACCAAAAAAATTTTGAGTCAAAAAAAAGTTAGAAAAATTTTGGGACCAAAAAAAATTTGACCCAAAAAAAAGTTTGAAAAATTTTGGGACCAAAAAAATTTTGAGCCAAAAAAAAGTTTGAAAAATTTTGGGACCAAAAAAATTTTGAGCCAAAAAAAAGTCTGAAAAATTTTGGGACCAAAAAAATTTTGAGCCAAAAAAAAAGTTTGAAAAATTTTGGGACCAAAAAAACTTCGAAAAAATTTTGACCCAAAAAAAAGTTCGAAAAATTTTGGGACCAAAAAAATTTTGACCCAAAAAAAAGTTTGAAAAATTTTGGGACCAAAAAAATTTTGAGTCAAAAAAAAGTTCGAAAAATTTTGGGACCAAAAAAAAATTGACCCAAAAAAAAGTTTGAAAAATTTTGGGACCAAAAAAATTTTGAGCCAAAAAAAAGTTTGAAAAATTTTGGGACCAAAAAAATTTTGAGCCAAAAAAAAGTTTGAAAAATTTTGGGACCAAAAAAAATTTGACCCAAAAAAAAGTTTGAAAAATTTTGGGACCAAAAAAATTTTTACCCAAAAAAAAGTTTGAAAAATTTTGGGACCAAAAAAACTTCGAAAAAATTTTGACCTAAAAAAAAGTTTGAAAAATTTTGGGACCAAAAAAATTTTGACCCAAAAAAAACTTCGAAAAAATTTTGACGCAAAAAAAAGTTTGAAAAATTTTGGGACCAAAAAAATTTTGACCCAAAAAAAACTTCGAAAAATTTTGGGACCAAAAAAATTTTGACTCCAAAAAAAGTTCGAAAAATTTTGGGACCAAAAAAATTTTGAGCCAAAAAAACAGTTTGAAGAATTTTGGGACTAAAAAAACTTTGACCCAAAAAAAAGTTTGAAAAATTTTGGGACCAAAAAAATTTTGACCCAAAAAAAAGTTTGAAAAATTTTGATACCAAAAAAAATTTGACCCAAAAAAACATCGAAAAATTTTGGGACCAAAAAAATTTTGACCCAAAAAAAACTTCAAAAAATTTTGGGACCAAAAAAATTTTGACCCAAAAAAAACGTCGAAAAATTTTGGGACCAAAAAAATTTTGAGCCAAAAAAAAAGTTTGAAAAATTTTGGGACCAAAAAAACTTCGAAAAAATTTTGACCCAAAAAAAGTTTGAAAAATTTTGGGACCAAAAAAATTTTGACCCAAAAAAAGTTCGAAAAATTTTGGGACCAAAAAAATTTTGACCCAAAAAAACTTCGAAAAATTTTGGGACCAAAAAAATTTTGAGCCAAAAAAAATTTAGAAAAATTTTGGGACCAAAAAAATTTTGACCCAAAAAAAAGTTTGAAAAATTTTGGGACCAAAAAAATTTTGACCCAAAAAAAACTTCGAAAAAATTTTGACCCAAAAAAAAGTTTGAAAAATTTTGAGACCAAAAAAAATTTGACCCAAAAAAAAGTTTGAAAAATTTTGGGACCAAAAAAATTTTGACCAAAAAAAAGTTTGAAAAATTTTGGGACCAAAAAAAATTTGACCCAAAAAAAAGTTCGAAAAATTTTGGGACCAAAAAAATTTTGACCCAAAAAAACTTCGAAAAATTTTGGGACCAAAAAAATTTTAAGTCAAAAAAAAGTTCGAAAAATTTTGGGACCAAAAAAATTTTGACCCAAAAAAAACTTCGAAAAATTTTGGGACCAAAAAAAATTTAAGTCAAAAAAAAGTTCGAAAAATTTTGGGACCAAAAAAATTTTGACCCAAAAAAAAGTTCGAAAAATTTTGGGACCCAAAAAATTTTGACCCAAAAAAAAGTTTAAAAAATTTTGGGACCCAAAAAAATTTGACCCAAAAAAGAGTTTGAAAAATTTTGGGACCAAAAAAATTTTGACCCAAAAAAAAGTTCAAAAAATTTTGGGACCAAAAAAAATTTGACCCAAAAAAAAGTTTGAAAAATTTTGGGACCAAAAAAATTTTGACCCAAAAAAAAGTTTGAAAAATTTTGGGACCAAAAAAAATTTGACCCAAAAAAAAGTTTGAAAAATTTTGGGACCAAAAAAATTTGGAGCCAAAAAAAAAAGTTTGAAAAATTTTGGGACCAAAAAAATTTTGAGTCAAAAAAAAGTTCGAAAAATTTTGGGACCAAAAAAATTTTGACCCAAAAAAAAGTTTGAAAAATTTTGGGACCAAAAAAAATTTAAGTCAAAAAAAAGTTCGAAAAATTTTGGGACCAAAACAATTTTGACCCAAAAAAACGTTCGAAAAATTTTGGGACCAAAAAAATTTTGACCCAAAAAAAAGTTTGAAAAATTTTGGGACCAAAAAAAATTTGACCCAAAAAAGAGTTTGAAAAATTTTGGGACCAAAAAAATTTTGACCCAAAAAAAAGTTCAAAAAATTTTGGGACCAAAAAAAATTTGACCCAAAAAAAAGTTTGAAAAATTTTGGGACCAAAAAAATTTTGAGCCAAAAAAAAGTTTGAAAAATTTTGGGACCAAAAAAATTTTGAGCCAAAAAAAAGTTCGAAAAATTTTGGGACCAAAAAAATTTTGACCCAAAAAAAACTTCGAAAAATTTTGGGACCAAAAAAATTTTGAGCCAAAAAAAATTTAGAAAAATTTTGGGACCAAAAAAATTTTGACCAAAAAAAAACTTCGAAAAATTTTGGGACCAAAAAAATTTTGACCCAAAAAAAAGTTTGAAAAATTTTGGGACCAAAAAAATTTTGACCCAAAAAAAAGTTCGAAAAATTTTGGGACCAAAAAAATTTTGACCCAAAAAAAAGTTTGAAAAATTTTGGGACCAAAAAAATTTTGAGTCAAAAAAAAGTTCGAAAAATTTTGGGACCAAAAAAAAATTGACCCAAAAAAAAGTTTGAAAAATTTTGGGACCAAAAAAATTTTGAGCCAAAAAAAAGTTTGAAAAATTTTGGGACCAAAAAAATTTTGAGCCAAAAAAAAGTTTGAAAAATTTTGGGACCAAAAAAAATTTGACCCAAAAAAAAGTTTGAAAAATTTTGGGACCAAAAAAATTTTTACCCAAAAAAAAGTTTGAAAAATTTTGGGACCAAAAAAACTTCGAAAAAATTTTGACCTAAAAAAAAGTTTGAAAAATTTTGGGACCAAAAAAATTTTGACCCAAAAAAAACTTCGAAAAAATTTTGACGCAAAAAAAAGTTTGAAAAATTTTGGGACCAAAAAAATTTTGACCCAAAAAAAACTTCGAAAAATTTTGGGACCAAAAAAATTTTGACTCCAAAAAAAGTTCGAAAAATTTTGGGACCAAAAAAATTTTGAGCCAAAAAAACAGTTTGAAGAATTTTGGGACTAAAAAAACTTTGACCCAAAAAAAAGTTTGAAAAATTTTGGGACCAAAAAAATTTTGACCCAAAAAAAAGTTTGAAAAATTTTGATACCAAAAAAAATTTGACCCAAAAAAACATCGAAAAATTTTGGGACCAAAAAAATTTTGACCCAAAAAAAACTTCGAAAAATTTTGGGACCAAAAAAATTTTGACCCAAAAAAAACGTCGAAAAATTTTGGGACCAAAAAAATTTTGAGCCAAAAAAAAAGTTTGAAAAATTTTGGGACCAAAAAAACTTCGAAAAAATTTTGACCCAAAAAAAGTTTGAAAAATTTTGGGACCAAAAAAATTTTGACCCAAAAAAAGTTCGAAAAATTTTGGGACCAAAAAAATTTTGACCCAAAAAAACTTCGAAAAATTTTGGGACCAAAAAAATTTTGAGCCAAAAAAAATTTAGAAAAATTTTGGGACCAAAAAAATTTTGACCCAAAAAAAAGTTTGAAAAATTTTGGGACCAAAAAAATTTTGACCCAAAAAAAACTTCGAAAAAATTTTGACCCAAAAAAAAGTTTGAAAAATTTTGAGACCAAAAAAAATTTGACCCAAAAAAAAGTTTGAAAAATTTTGGGACCAAAAAAATTTTGACCAAAAAAAAAGTTTGAAAAATTTTGGGACCAAAAAAAATTTGACCCAAAAAAAAGTTCGAAAAATTTTGGGACCAAAAAAATTTTGACCCAAAAAAACTTCGAAAAATTTTGGGACCAAAAAAATTTTAAGTCAAAAAAAAGTTCGAAAAATTTTGGGACCAAAAAAATTTTGACCCAAAAAAAACTTCGAAAAATTTTGGGACCAAAAAAAATTTAAGTCAAAAAAAAGTTCGAAAAATTTTGGGACCAAAAAAATTTTGACCCAAAAAAAAGTTCGAAAAATTTTGGGACCCAAAAAATTTTGACCCAAAAAAAAGTTTAAAAAATTTTGGGACCCAAAAAAATTTGACCCAAAAAAGAGTTTGAAAAATTTTGGGACCAAAAAAATTTTGACCCAAAAAAAAGTTCAAAAAATTTTGGGACCAAAAAAAATTTGACCCAAAAAAAAGTTTGAAAAATTTTGGGACCAAAAAAATTTTGACCCAAAAAAAAGTTTGAAAAATTTTGGGACCAAAAAAAATTTGACCCAAAAAAAAGTTTGAAAAATTTTGGGACCAAAAAAATTTGGAGCCAAAAAAAAAAGTTTGAAAAATTTTGGGACCAAAAAAATTTTGAGTCAAAAAAAAGTTCGAAAAATTTTGGGACCAAAAAAATTTTGACCCAAAAAAAAGTTTGAAAAATTTTGGGACCAAAAAAAATTTAAGTCAAAAAAAAGTTCGAAAAATTTTGGGACCAAAACAATTTTGACCCAAAAAAACGTTCGAAAAATTTTGGGACCAAAAAAATTTTGACCCAAAAAAAAGTTTGAAAAATTTTGGGACCAAAAAAAATTTGACCCAAAA
This sequence comes from Astyanax mexicanus, assembly GCF_023375975.1. Taxonomy (NCBI): domain Eukaryota; kingdom Metazoa; phylum Chordata; class Actinopteri; order Characiformes; family Acestrorhamphidae; genus Astyanax; species Astyanax mexicanus. Next base: position 67,968,437 of record NC_064408.1, on the reverse strand, counting down.
AAGAGTTTGAAAAATTTTGGGACCAAAAAAATTTTGACCCAAAAAAAAGTTCAAAAAATTTTGGGACCAAAAAAAATTTGACCCAAAAAAAAGTTTGAAAAATTTTGGGACCAAAAAAATTTTGAGCCAAAAAAAAGTTTGAAAAATTTTGGGACCAAAAAAATTTTGAGCCAAAAAAAAGTTCGAAAAATTTTGGGACCAAAAAAATTTTGACCCAAAAAAAACTTCGAAAAATTTTGGGACCAAAAAAATTTTGAGCCAAAAAAAATTTAGAAAAATTTTGGGACCAAAAAAATTTTGACCAAAAAAAAACTTCGAAAAATTTTGGGACCAAAAAAATTTTGACCCAAAAAAAAGTTTGAAAAATTTTGGGACCAAAAAAATTTTGACCCAAAAAAAACTTCGAAAAAATTTTGACCCAAAAAAAAGTTTGAAAAATTTTGAGACCAAAAAAAATTTGACCCAAAAAAACTTCGAAAAATTTTGGGACCAAAAAAATTTTGACCCAAAAAAAACTTCGAAAAATTTTGGGACCAAAAAAATTTTGACCCAAAAAAAACGTCGAAAAATTTTGGGACCAAAAAAATTTTGAGCCAAAAAAAAAAGTTTGAAGAATTTTGGGACCAAAATAACTTTGACCCAAAAAAAAGTTCTAAAAATTTTGGGACCAAAAAAATTTTGACCCAAAAAAGTTTGAAAAATTTTGGGACCAAAAAAATTTTGACCCCAAAAAAAGTTCGAAAAATTTTGGGACCAAAAAAACTTTGACCCAAAAAAAAGTTCGAAAAATTTTGGGACCAAAAAAATTTTGACCCAAAAAAGTTTGAAAAATTTTGGGACCAAAAAAATTTTGACCCAAAAAAACTTCGAAAAATTTTGGGACCAAAAAAATTTTGAGTCAAAAAAAAGTTCGAAAAATTTTGGGACCAAAAAAATTTTGACCCAAAAAAAAGTTAGAAAAATTTTGGGACCAAAAAAAATTTGACCCAAAAAAAAGTTTGAAAAATTTTGGGACCAAAAAAATTTGGAGCCAAAAAAAAAGTTTGAAAAATTTTGGGACCAAAAAAATTTTGAGTCAAAAAAAAGTTCGAAAAATTTTGGGACCAAAAAAATTTTGACCCAAAAAAAAGTTTGAAAAATTTTGGGACCAAAAAAAATTTAAGTCAAAAAAAAGTTCGAAAAATTTTGGGACCAAAAAAATTTTGACCCAAAAAAAAGTTCGAAAAATTTTGGGACCAAAAAAATTTTGACCCAAAAAAAAGTTTGAAAAATTTTGGGACCAAAAAAAATTTGACCCAAAAAAGAGTTTGAAAAATTTTGGGACCAAAAAAATTTTGACCCAAAAAAAAGTTCAAAAAATTTTGGGACCAAAAAAAATTTGACCCAAAAAAAAGTTTGAAAAATTTTGGGACCAAAAAAAATTTGACCCAAAAAAAAGTTCAAAAAATTTTGGGACCAAAAAAAATTTGACCCAAAAAAAAGTTTGAAAAATTTTGGGACCAAAAAAATTTTGACCCAAAAAAAAGTTTGAAAAATTTTGGGACCAAAAAAATTTTGACCCAAAAAAAACTTCGAAAAATTTTGGGACCAAAAAAATTTTGACCCAAAAAAAAGTTTGAAAAATTTTGGGACCAAAAAAATTTTGACCCAAAAAAAACTTCGAAAAAATTTTGACCCAAAAAAAAGTTTGAAAAATTTTGAGACCAAAAAAAATTTGACCCAAAAAAAAGTTTGAAAAATTTTGGGACCAAAAAAATTTTGACCAAAAAAAAAGTTTGAAAAATTTTGGGACCAAAAAAAATTTGACCCAAAAAAAAGTTTGAAAAATTTTGGGACCAAAAAAAATTTGACCCAAAAAAAGTTCAAAAAATTTTGGGACCAAAAAAAATTTGACCCAAAAAAAAGTTTGAAAAATTTTGGGACCAAAAAAATTTTGACCCAAAAAAAAGTTTGAAAAATTTTGGGACCAAAAAAATTTTGACCCAAAAAAAACTTCGAAAAATTTTGGGACCAAAAAAATTTTGACCCAAAAAAAAGTTTGAAAAATTTTGGGACCAAAAACATTTTGACCCAAAAAAAACTTCGAAAAAATTTTGACCCAAAAAAAAGTTTGAAAAATTTTGAGACCAAAAAAAATTTGACCCAAAAAAAAGTTTGAAAAATTTTGGGACCAAAAAAAATTTGACCCAAAAAAAAGTTCAAAAAATTTTGGGACCAAAAAAAATTTGACCCAAAAAAAAGTTTGAAAAATTTTGGGACCAAAAAAATTTTGACCCAAAAAAAAGTTTGAAAAATTTTGGGACCAAAAAAATTTTGACCCAAAAAAAACTTCGAAAAATTTTGGGACCAAAAAAATTTTGACCCAAAAAAAAGTTTGAAAAATTTTGGGACCAAAAAAATTTTGACCCAAAAAAAACTTCGAAAAAATTTTGACCCAAAAAAAAGTTTGAAAAATTTTGAGACCAAAAAAAATTTGACCCAAAAAAAAGTTTGAAAAATTTTGGGACCAAAAAACTTTTGACCAAAAAAAAAGTTTGAAAAATTTTGGGACCAAAAAAAATTTGACCCAAAAAAAAGTTTGAAAAATTTTGGGACCAAAAAAAATTTGACCCAAAAAAAAGTTCAAAAAATTTTGGGACCAAAAAAAATTTGACCCAAAAAAAAGTTTGAAAAATTTTGGGACCAAAAAAATTTTGACCCAAAAAAAAGTTTGAAAAATTTTGGGACCAAAAAAATTTTGACCCAAAAAAAACTTCGAAAAATTTTGGGACCAAAAAAATTTTGACCCAAAAAAAAGTTTGAAAAATTTTGGGACCAAAAAAATTTTGACCCAAACAAAACTTCGAAAAAATTTTGACCCAAAAAAAAGTTTGAAAAATTTTGAGACCAAAAAAAATTTGACCCAAAAAAAAGTTTGAAAAATTTTGGGACCAAAAAAATTTTGACCAAAAAAAAAGTTTGAAAAATTTTGGGACCAAAAAAAATTTGACCCAAAAAAAAGTTCGAAAAATTTTGGGACCAAAAAAATTTTGACCCAAAAAAACTTCGAAAAATTTTGGGACCAAAAAAATTTTAAGTCAAAAAAAAGTTCGAAAAATTTTGGGACCAAAAAAATTTTGACCCAAAAAAAACTTCGAAAAATTTTGGGACCAAAAAAATTTTAAGTCAAAAAAAAGTTCGAAAAATTTTGGGACCAAAAAAATTTTGACCCAAAAAAAAGTTTGAAAAATTTTGGGACCAAAAAAATTTTGACCCAAAAAAAACTTCGAAAAATTTTGGGACCAAAAAAATTTTGACCCAAAAAAAAGTTTGAAAAATTTTGGGACCAAAAAAATTTTGACCCAAAAAAAACTTCGAAAAAATTTTGACCCAAAAAAAAGTTTGAAAAATTTTGAGACCAAAAAAAATTTGACCCAAAAAAAAGTTTGAAAAATTTTGGGACCAAAAAAATTTTGACCAAAAAAAAAGTTTGAAAAATTTTGGGACCAAAAAAAATTTGACCCAAAAAAAAGTTCGAAAAATTTTGGGACCAAAAAAATTTTGACCCAAAAAAACTTCGAAAAATTTTGGGACCAAAAAAATTTTAAGTCAAAAAAAAGTTCGAAAAATTTTGGGACCAAAAAAATTTTGACCCAAAAAAAACTTCGAAAAATTTTGGGACCAAAAAAATTTTAAGTCAAAAAAAAGTTCGAAAAATTTTGGGACCAAAAAAATTTTGACCCAAAAAAAAGTTCGAAAAATTTTGGGACCAAAAAAATTTTGACCCAAAAAAAAGTTTGAAAAATTTTGGGACCAAAAAAAATTTGACCCAAAAAAAAGTTTGAAAAATTTTGGGACCAAAAAAATTTTGACCCAAAAAAAACTTCGAAAAATTTTGGGACCAAAAAAATTTTGAGCCAAAAAAAATTTAGAAAAATTTTGGGACCAAAAAAATTTTGACCCAAAAAAAACTTCGAAAAATTTTGGGAAAAAAAAATTTTGACCTAAAAAAAAGTTTGAAAAATTTTGGGACCAAAAAAATTTTGACCCAAAAAAAACTTCGAAAAAATTTTGACCCAAAAAAAAGTTTGAAAAATTTTGAGACCAAAAAAAATTTGACCCAAAAAAAAGTTTGAAAAATTTTGGGACCAAAAAAATTTTGACCAAAAAAAAAGTTTGAAAAATTTTGGGACCAAAAAAAATTTGACCCAAAAAAAAGTTCGAAAAATTTTGGGACCAAAAAAATTTTGACCCAAAAAAACTTCGAAAAATTTTGGGACCAAAAAAATTTTAAGTCAAAAAAAAGTTCGAAAAATTTTGGGACCAAAAAAATTTTGACCCAAAAAAAACTTCGAAAAATTTTGGGACCAAAAAAATTTTAAGTCAAAAAAAAGTTCGAAAAATTTTGGGACCAAAAAAATTTTGACCCAAAAAAAAGTTCGAAAAATTTTGGGACCAAAAAAATTTTGACCCAAAAAAAAGTTTGAAAAATTTTGTGACCAAAAAAAATTTGACCCAAAAAAAAGTTTGAAAAATTTTGGGACCAAAAAAATTTTGACCCAAAAAAAAGTTCAAAAAATTTTGGGACCAAAAAAAATTTGACCCAAAAAAAAGTTTGAAAAATTTTGGGACCAAAAAAATTTTGACCCAAAAAAAGTTTGAAAAATTTTGGGACCAAAAAAAATTTGACCCAAAAAAAAGTTTGAAAAATTTTGGGACCAAAAAAATTTTGACCCAAAAAAAACTTCGAAAAATTTTGGGACCAAAAAAATTTTGAGTCAAAAAAAAGTTCGAAAAATTTTGGGACCAAAAAAAAACTTCGAAAAATTTTGGGACCAAAAAAAATTTGACCCAAAAAAGAGTTTGAAAAATTTTGGGACCAAAAAAATTTTGAGCCAAAAAAAAGTTTGAAAAATTTTGGGACCAAAAAAAATTTGACCCAAAAAAAAGTTTGAAAAATTTTGGGACCAAAAAAATTTTGAGCCAAAAAAAAGTTTGAAAAATTTTGGGACCAAAAAAATTTTGAGCCAAAAAAAAGTTCGAAAAATTTTGGGACCAAAAAAATTTTGAGCCAAAAAAAAGTTCGAAAAATTTTGAGACCAAAAAAAATTTGACCCAAAAAAACTTCGAAAAATTTTGGGACCAAAAAAATTTTGACCCAAAAAAAACTTCGAAAAATTTTGGGACCAAAAAAATTTTGACCCAAAAAAAACGTCGAAAAATTTTGGGACCAAAAAAATTTTGAGCCAAAAAAAAAAGTTTGAAGAATTTTGGGACCAAAATAACTTTGACCCAAAAAAAAGTTCTAAAAATTTTGGGACCAAAAAAATTTTGACCCAAAAAAGTTTGAAAAATTTTGGGACCAAAAAAATTTTGACCCCAAAAAAAGTTCGAAAAATTTTGGGACCAAAAAAACTTTGACCCAAAAAAAAGTTCGAAAAATTTTGGGACCAAAAAAATTTTGACCCAAAAAAGTTTGAAAAATTTTGGGACCAAAAAAATTTTGACCCAAAAAAACTTCGAAAAATTTTGGGACCAAAAAAATTTTGAGTCAAAAAAAAGTTCGAAAAATTTTGGGACCAAAAAAATTTTGACCCCAAAAAAAAGTTAGAAAAATTTTGGGACCAAAAAAAATTTGACCCAAAAAAAAGTTTGAAAAATTTTGGGACCAAAAAAATTTGGAGCCAAAAAAAAAGTTTGAAAAATTTTGGGACCAAAAAAATTTTGAGTCAAAAAAAAGTTCGAAAAATTTTGGGACCAAAAAAATTTTGACCCAAAAAAAAGTTTGAAAAATTTTGGGACCAAAAAAAATTTAAGTCAAAAAAAAGTTCGAAAAATTTTGGGACCAAAAAAATTTTGACCCAAAAAAAAGTTCGAAAAATTTTGGGACCAAAAAAATTTTGACCCAAAAAAAAGTTTGAAAAATTTTGGGACCAAAAAAAATTTGACCCAAAAAAGAGTTTGAAAAATTTTGGGACCAAAAAAATTTTGACCCAAAAAAAAGTTCAAAAAATTTTGGGACCAAAAAAAATTTGACCCAAAAAAAAGTTTGAAAAATTTTGGGACCAAAAAAATTTTGAGCCAAAAAAAAGTTTGAAAAATTTTGGGACCAAAAAAATTTTGAGCCAAAAAAAAGTTCGAAAAATTTTGGGACCAAAAAAATTTTGACCCAAAAAAAACTTCGAAAAATTTTGGGACCAAAAAAATTTTGAGCCAAAAAAAATTTAGAAAAATTTTGGGACCAAAAAAATTTTGACCAAAAAAAAACTTCGAAAAATTTTGGGACCAAAAAAATTTTGACCCAAAAAAAAGTTTGAAAAATTTTGGGACCAAAAAAATTTTGACCCAAAAAAAACTTCGAAAAAATTTTGACCCAAAAAAAAGTTTGAAAAATTTTGAGACCAAAAAAAATTTGACCCAAAAAAACTTCGAAAAATTTTGGGACCAAAAAAATTTTGACCCAAAAAAAACTTCGAAAAATTTTGGGACCAAAAAAATTTTGACCCAAAAAAAACGTCGAAAAATTTTGGGACCAAAAAAATTTTGAGCCAAAAAAAAAAGTTTGAAGAATTTTGGGACCAAAATAACTTTGACCCAAAAAAAAGTTCTAAAAATTTTGGGACCAAAAAAATTTTGACCCAAAAAAGTTTGAAAAATTTTGGGACCAAAAAAATTTTGACCCCAAAAAAAGTTCGAAAAATTTTGGGACCAAAAAAACTTTGACCCAAAAAAAAGTTCGAAAAATTTTGGGACCAAAAAAATTTTGACCCAAAAAAGTTTGAAAAATTTTGGGACCAAAAAAATTTTGACCCAAAAAAACTTCGAAAAATTTTGGGACCAAAAAAATTTTGAGTCAAAAAAAAGTTCGAAAAATTTTGGGACCAAAAAAATTTTGACCCAAAAAAAAGTTAGAAAAATTTTGGGACCAAAAAAAATTTGACCCAAAAAAAAGTTTGAAAAATTTTGGGACCAAAAAAATTTGGAGCCAAAAAAAAAGTTTGAAAAATTTTGGGACCAAAAAAATTTTGAGTCAAAAAAAAGTTCGAAAAATTTTGGGACCAAAAAAATTTTGACCCAAAAAAAAGTTTGAAAAATTTTGGGACCAAAAAAAATTTAAGTCAAAAAAAAGTTCGAAAAATTTTGGGACCAAAAAAATTTTGACCCAAAAAAAAGTTCGAAAAATTTTGGGACCAAAAAAATTTTGACCCAAAAAAAAGTTTGAAAAATTTTGGGACCAAAAAAAATTTGACCCAAAAAAGAGTTTGAAAAATTTTGGGACCAAAAAAATTTTGACCCAAAAAAAAGTTCAAAAAATTTTGGGACCAAAAAAAATTTGACCCAAAAAAAAGTTTGAAAAATTTTGGGACCAAAAAAAATTTGACCCAAAAAAAAGTTCAAAAAATTTTGGGACCAAAAAAAATTTGACCCAAAAAAAAGTTTGAAAAATTTTGGGACCAAAAAAATTTTGACCCAAAAAAAAGTTTGAAAAATTTTGGGACCAAAAAAATTTTGACCCAAAAAAAACTTCGAAAAATTTTGGGACCAAAAAAATTTTGACCCAAAAAAAAGTTTGAAAAATTTTGGGACCAAAAAAATTTTGACCCAAAAAAAACTTCGAAAAAATTTTGACCCAAAAAAAAGTTTGAAAAATTTTGAGACCAAAAAAAATTTGACCCAAAAAAAAGTTTGAAAAATTTTGGGACCAAAAAAATTTTGACCAAAAAAAAAGTTTGAAAAATTTTGGGACCAAAAAAAATTTGACCCAAAAAAAAGTTTGAAAAATTTTGGGACCAAAAAAAATTTGACCCAAAAAAAGTTCAAAAAATTTTGGGACCAAAAAAAATTTGACCCAAAAAAAAGTTTGAAAAATTTTGGGACCAAAAAAATTTTGACCCAAAAAAAAGTTTGAAAAATTTTGGGACCAAAAAAATTTTGACCCAAAAAAAACTTCGAAAAATTTTGGGACCAAAAAAATTTTGACCCAAAAAAAAGTTTGAAAAATTTTGGGACCAAAAACATTTTGACCCAAAAAAAACTTCGAAAAAATTTTGACCCAAAAAAAAGTTTGAAAAATTTTGAGACCAAAAAAAATTTGACCCAAAAAAAAGTTTGAAAAATTTTGGGACCAAAAAAAATTTGACCCAAAAAAAAGTTCAAAAAATTTTGGGACCAAAAAAAATTTGACCCAAAAAAAAGTTTGAAAAATTTTGGGACCAAAAAAATTTTGACCCAAAAAAAAGTTTGAAAAATTTTGGGACCAAAAAAATTTTGACCCAAAAAAAACTTCGAAAAATTTTGGGACCAAAAAAATTTTGACCCAAAAAAAAGTTTGAAAAATTTTGGGACCAAAAAAATTTTGACCCAAAAAAAACTTCGAAAAAATTTTGACCCAAAAAAAAGTTTGAAAAATTTTGAGACCAAAAAAAATTTGACCCAAAAAAAAGTTTGAAAAATTTTGGGACCAAAAAAATTTTGACCAAAAAAAAAGTTTGAAAAATTTTGGGACCAAAAAAAATTTGACCCAAAAAAAAGTTTGAAAAATTTTGGGACCAAAAACAATTTGACCCAAAAAAAAGTTCAAAAAATTTTGGGACCAAAAAAAATTTGACCCAAAAAAAAGTTTGAAAAATTTTGGGACCAAAAAAATTTTGACCCAAAAAAAAGTTTGAAAAATTTTGGGACCAAAAAAATTTTGACCCAAAAAAAACTTCGAAAAATTTTGGGACCAAAAAAATTTTGACCCAAAAAAAAGTTTGAAAAATTTTGGGACCAAAAAAATTTTGACCCAAAAAAAACTTCGAAAAAATTTTGACCCAAAAAAAAGTTTGAAAAATTTTGAGACCAAAAAAAATTTGACCCAAAAAAAAGTTTGAAAAATTTTGGGACCAAAAAAATTTTGACCCAAAAAAAAGTTTGAAAAATTTTGGGACCAAAAAAATTTTGACCCAAAAAAAACTTCGAAAAATTTTGGGACCAAAAAAATTTTGACCCAAAAAAAAGTTTGAAAAATTTTGGGACCAAAAAAATTTTGACCCAAAAAAAACTTCGAAAAAATTTTGACCCAAAAAAAAGTTTGAAAAATTTTGAGACCAAAAAAAATTTGACCCAAAAAAAAGTTTGAAAAATTTTGGGACCAAAAAAATTTTGACCAAAAAAAAAGTTTGAAAAATTTTGGGACCAAAAAAAAATTTGACCCAAAAAAAAGTTTGAAAAATTTTGGGACCAAAAAAAATTTGACCCAAAAAAAGTTCAAAAAATTTTGGGACCAAAAAAAATTTGACCCAAAAAAAAGTTTGAAAAATTTTGGGACCAAAAAAATTTTGACCCAAAAAAAAGTTTGAAAAATTTTGGGACCAAAAAAATTTTGACCCAAAAAAAACTTCGAAAAATTTTGGGACCAAAAAAATTTTGACCCAAAAAAAAGTTTGAAAAATTTTGGGACCAAAAACATTTTGACCCAAAAAAAACTTCGAAAAAATTTTGACCCAAAAAAAAGTTTGAAAAATTTTGAGACCAAAAAAAATTTGACCCAAAAAAAAGTTTGAAAAATTTTGGGACCAAAAAAAATTTGACCCAAAAAAAAGTTCAAAAAATTTTGGGACAAAAAAAAATTGACCCAAAAAAAAGTTTGAAAAATTTTGGGACCAAAAAAATTTTGACCCAAAAAAAAGTTTGAAAAATTTTGGGACCAAAAAAATTTTGACCCAAAAAAAACTTCGAAAAATTTTGGGACCAAAAAAATTTTGACCCAAAAAAAAGTTTGAAAAATTTTGGGACCAAAAAAATTTTGACCCAAAAAAAACTTCGAAAAAATTTTGACCCAAAAAAAAGTTTGAAAAATTTTGAGACCAAAAAAAATTTGACCCAAAAAAAAGTTTGAAAAATTTTGGGACCAAAAAAATTTTGACCAAAAAAAAAGTTTGAAAAATTTTGGGACCAAAAAAAATTTGACCCAAAAAAAAGTTTGAAAAATTTTGGGACCAAAAACAATTTGACCCAAAAAAAAGTTCAAAAAATTTTGGGACCAAAAAAAATTTGACCCAAAAAAAAGTTTGAAAAATTTTGGGACCAAAAAAATTTTGACCCAAAAAAAAGTTTGAAAAATTTTGGGACCAAAAAAATTTTGACCCAAAAAAAACTTCGAAAAATTTTGGGACCAAAAAAATTTTGACCCAAAAAAAAGTTTGAAAAATTTTGGGACCAAAAAAATTTTGACCCAAAAAAAACTTCGAAAAAATTTTGACCCAAAAAAAAGTTTGAAAAATTTTGAGACCAAAAAAAATTTGACCCAAAAAAAAGTTTGAAAAATTTTGGGACCAAAAAAATTTTGACCCAAAAAAACTTCGAAAAATTTTGGGACCAAAAAAATTTTAAGTCAAAAAAAAGTTCGAAAAATTTTGGGACCAAAAAAATTTTGACCCAAAAAAAACTTCGAAAAATTTTGGGACCAAAAAAATTTTAAGTCAAAAAAAAGTTCGAAAAATTTTGGGACCAAAAAAATTTTGACCCAAAAAAAAGTTCGAAAAATTTTGGGACCAAAAAAATTTTGACCCAAAAAAAAGTTTGAAAAATTTTGGGACCAAAAAAAATTTGACCCAAAAAAAAGTTTGAAAAATTTTGGGACCAAAAAAATTTTGACCCAAAAAAAACTTCGAAAAATTTTGGGACCAAAAAAATTTTGAGCCAAAAAAAATTTAGAAAAATTTTGGGACCAAAAAAATTTTGACCCAAAAAAAACTTCGAAAAATTTTGGGACCAAAAAAATTTTGACCTAAAAAAAAGTTTGAAAAATTTTGGGACCAAAAAAATTTTGACCCAAAAAAAACTTCGAAAAAATTTTGACCCAAAAAAAAGTTTGAAAAATTTTGAGACCAAAAAAAATTTGACCCAAAAAAAAGTTTGAAAAATTTTGGGACCAAAAAAATTTTGACCAAAAAAAAAGTTTGAAAAATTTTGGGACCAAAAAAAATTTGACCCAAAAAAAAGTTCGAAAAATTTTGGGACCAAAAAAATTTTGACCCAAAAAAACTTCGAAAAATTTTGGGACCAAAAAAATTTTAAGTCAAAAAAAAGTTCGAAAAATTTTGGGACCAAAAAAATTTTGACCCAAAAAAAACTTCGAAAAATTTTGGGACCAAAAAAATTTTGACCCAAAAAAAAGTTTGAAAAATTTTGGGACCAAAAAAAATTTGACCCAAAAAAAAGTTTGAAAAATTTTGGGACCAAAAAAATTTTGACCCAAAAAAAAGTTCAAAAAATTTTGGGACCAAAAAAAATTTGACCCAAAAAAAAGTTTGAAAAATTTTGGGACCAAAAAAATTTTGACCCAAAAAAAGTTTGAAAAATTTTGGGACCAAAAAAAATTTGACCCAAAAAAAAGTTTGAAAAATTTTGGGACCAAAAAAATTTTGACCCAAAAAAAACTTCGAAAAATTTTGGGACCAAAAAAATTTTGAGTCAAAAAAAAGTTCGAAAAATTTTGGGACCAAAAAAAAACTTCGAAAAATTTTGGGACCAAAAAAAATTTGACCCAAAAAAGAGTTTGAAAAATTTTGGGACCAAAAAAATTTTGAGCCAAAAAAAAGTTTGAAAAATTTTGGGACCAAAAAAAATTTGACCCAAAAAAAAGTTTGAAAAATTTTGGGACCAAAAAAATTTTGAGCCAAAAAAAAGTTTGAAAAATTTGGGACCAAAAAAATTTTGAGCCAAAAAAAAGTTCGAAAAATTTTGGGACCAAAAAAATTTTGACCCAAAAAAAACTTCAAAAAATTTTGGGACCAAAAAAATTTTGACCCAAAAAAAAGTTTGAAAAATTTTGGGACCAAAAAAATTTTGAGCCAAAAAAAAGTTCGAAAAATTTTGGGACCAAAAAAATTTTGAGCCAAAAAAAAGTTTGAAAAATTTTGGGACCAAAAAAATTTTGAGCCAAAAAAAAGTTCGAAAAATTTTGGGACCAAAAAAATTTTGAGCCAAAAAAAATTTAGAAAAATTTTGGGACCAAAAAAATTTTGACCCAAAAAAAACTTCGAAAAATTTTGGGACCAAAAAAATTTTGACCCAAAAAAAAGTTTGAAAAATTTTGGGACCAAAAAAAATTTGACCCAAAAAAAAGTTTGAAAAATTTTGGGACCAAAAAAATTTGGAGCCAAAAAAAAAGTTTGAAAAATTTTGGGACCAAAAAAACTTCGAAAAAATTTTGACCTAAAAAAAAGTTTGAAAAATTTTGGGACCAAAAAAATTTTGACCCAAAAAAAACTTCGAAAAAATTTTGACCCAAAAAAAACTTCGAAAAATTTTGGGACCAAAAAAATTTTGACCCAAAAAAAAGTTTGAAAAATTTTGGGACCAAAAAAATTTTGACCCAAAAAAAACTTCGAAAAAATTTTGACCCAAAAAAAAGTTTGAAAAATTTTGAGACCAAAAAAAATTTGACCCAAAAAAAAGTTTGAAAAATTTTGGGACCAAAAAAATTTTGACCAAAAAAAAAGTTTGAAAAATTTTGGGACCAAAAAAAATTTGACCCAAAAAAAAGTTCGAAAAATTTTGGGACCAAAAAAATTTTGACCCAAAAAAACTTCGAAAAATTTTGGGACCAAAAAAATTTTAAGTCAAAAAAAAGTTCGAAAAATTTTGAGACCAAAAAAATTTTGACCCAAAAAAAACTTCGAAAAATTTTGGGACCAAAAAAATTTTAAGTCAAAAAAAAGTTCGAAAAATTTTGGGACCAAAAAAATTTTGAGTCAAAAAAAAGTTCGAAAAATTTTGGGACCAAAAAAAAACTTCGAAAAATTTTGGGACCAAAAAAAATTTGACCCAAAAAAGAGTTTGAAAAATTTTGGGACCAAAAAAATTTTGACCCAAAAAAAAGTTTGAAAAATTTTGGGACCAAAAAAAATTTGACCCAAAAAAACTTCGAAAAATTTTGGGACCAAAAAAAATTTGACCCAAAAAAAAGTTTGAAAAATTTTGGGACCAAAAAAATTTTGAGCCAAAAAAAAGTTTGAAAAATTTTGGGACCAAAAAAATTTTGAGCCAAAAAAAAGTTCGAAAAATTTTGGGACCAAAAAAATTTTGACCCAAAAAAAACTTCGAAAAATTTTGGGACCAAAAAAATTTTGAGCCAAAAAAAATTTAGAAAAATTTTGGGACCAAAAAAATTTTGACCCAAAAAAAACTTCGAAAAATTTTGGGACCAAAAAAATTTTGACCCAAAAAAAAGTTTGAAAAATTTTGGGACCAAAAAAATTTTGACCCAAAAAAAACTTCGAAAAAATTTTGACCCAAAAAAAAGTTTGAAAATTTTTGAGACCAAAAAAAATTTGACCCAAAAAAACTTCGAAAAATTTTGGGACCAAAAAAATTTTGACCCAAAAAAAACTTCGAAAAATTTTGGGACCAAAAAAATTTTGACCCAAAAAAAACGTCGAAAAATTTTGGGACCCAAAAAATTTCGAGCCAAAAAAAAAGTTTGAAGAATTTCGGGACCAAAAAAACTTTGACCCAAAAAAAAGTTCGAAAAATTTTGGGACCAAAAAAATTTTGACCCAAAAAAGTTTGAAAAATTTTGGGACCAAAAAAATTTTGACCCAAAAAAAACTTCGAAAAATTTTGGGACCAAAAAAATTTTGAGCCAAAAAAAATTTAGAAAAATTTTGGGACCAAAAAAATTTTGACCCAAAAAAAACTTCGAAAAATTTTGGGACCAAAAAAATTTTGACCTAAAAAAAAGTTTGAAAAATTTTGGGACCAAAAAAATTTTGACCCAAAAAAAACTTCGAAAAAATTTTGACCCAAAAAAAAGTTTGAAAAATTTTGAGACCAAAAAAAATTTGACCCAAAAAAAAGTTTGAAAAATTTTGGGACCAAAAAAATTTTGACCAAAAAAAAAGTTTGAAAAATTTTGGGACCAAAAAAAATTTGACCCAAAAAAAAGTTCGAAAAATTTTGGGACCAAAAAAATTTTGACCCAAAAAAACTTCGAAAAATTTTGGGACCAAAAAAATTTTAAGTCAAAAAAAAGTTCGAAAAATTTTGGGACCAAAAAAATTTTGACCCAAAAAAAACTTCGAAAAATTTTGGGACCAAAAAAATTTTGACCCAAAAAAAAGTTTGAAAAATTTTGGGACCAAAAAAAATTTGACCCAAAAAAAAGTTTGAAAAATTTTGGGACCAAAAAAATTTTGACCCAAAAAAAAGTTCAAAAAATTTTGGGACCAAAAAAAATTTGACCCAAAAAAAAGTTTGAAAAATTTTGGGACCAAAAAAATTTTGACCCAAAAAAAGTTTGAAAAATTTTGGGACCAAAAAAAATTTGACCCAAAAAAAAGTTTGAAAAATTTTGGGACCAAAAAAATTTTGACCCAAAAAAAACTTCGAAAAATTTTGGGACCAAAAAAATTTTGAGTCAAAAAAAAGTTCGAAAAATTTTGGGACCAAAAAAAAACTTCGAAAAATTTTGGGACCAAAAAAAATTTGACCCAAAAAAGAGTTTGAAAAATTTTGGGACCAAAAAAATTTTGAGCCAAAAAAAAGTTTGAAAAATTTTGGGACCAAAAAAAATTTGACCCAAAAAAAAGTTTGAAAAATTTTGGGACCAAAAAAATTTTGAGCCAAAAAAAAGTTTGAAAAATTTGGGACCAAAAAAATTTTGAGCCAAAAAAAAGTTCGAAAAATTTTGGGACCAAAAAAATTTTGACCCAAAAAAAACTTCGAAAAATTTTGGGACCAAAAAAATTTTGACCCAAAAAAAAGTTTGAAAAATTTTGGGACCAAAAAAATTTTGAGCCAAAAAAAAGTTCGAAAAATTTTGGGACCAAAAAAATTTTGAGCCAAAAAAAAGTTTGAAAAATTTTGGGACCAAAAAAATTTTGAGCCAAAAAAAAGTTCGAAAAATTTTGGGACCAAAAAAATTTTGAGCCAAAAAAAATTTAGAAAAATTTTGGGACCAAAAAAATTTTGACCCAAAAAAAACTTCGAAAAATTTTGGGACCAAAAAAATTTTGACCCAAAAAAAAGTTTGAAAAATTTTGGGACCAAAAAAAATTTGACCCAAAAAAAAGTTTGAAAAATTTTGGGACCAAAAAAATTTGGAGCCAAAAAAAAAGTTTGAAAAATTTTGGGACCAAAAAAACTTCGAAAAAATTTTGACCTAAAAAAAAGTTTGAAAAATTTTGGGACCAAAAAAATTTTGACCCAAAAAAAACTTCGAAAAAATTTTGACCCAAAAAAAACTTCGAAAAATTTTGGGACCAAAAAAATTTTGACCCAAAAAAAAGTTTGAAAAATTTTGGGACCAAAAAAATTTTGACCCAAAAAAAACTTCGAAAAAATTTTGACCCAAAAAAAAGTTTGAAAAATTTTGAGACCAAAAAAAATTTGACCCAAAAAAAAGTTTGAAAAATTTTGGGACCAAAAAAATTTTGACCAAAAAAAAAGTTTGAAAAATTTTGGGACCAAAAAAAATTTGACCCAAAAAAAAGTTCGAAAAATTTTGGGACCAAAAAAATTTTGACCCAAAAAAACTTCGAAAAATTTTGGGACCAAAAAAATTTTAAGTCAAAAAAAAGTTCGAAAAATTTTGGGACCAAAAAAATTTTGACCCAAAAAAAACTTCGAAAAATTTTGGGACCAAAAAAATTTTAAGTCAAAAAAAAGTTCGAAAAATTTTGGGACCAAAAAAATTTTGAGTCAAAAAAAAGTTCGAAAAATTTTGGGACCAAAAAAAAACTTCGAAAAATTTTGGGACCAAAAAAAATTTGACCCAAAAAAGAGTTTGAAAAATTTTGGGACCAAAAAAATTTTGACCCAAAAAAAAGTTTGAAAAATTTTGGGACCAAAAAAAATTTGACCCAAAAAAACTTCGAAAAATTTTGGGACCAAAAAAAATTTGACCCAAAAAAAAGTTTGAAAAATTTTGGGACCAAAAAAATTTTGAGCCAAAAAAAAGTTTGAAAAATTTTGGGACCAAAAAAATTTTGAGCCAAAAAAAAGTTCGAAAAATTTTGGGACCAAAAAAATTTTGACCCAAAAAAAACTTCGAAAAATTTTGGGACCAAAAAAATTTTGAGCCAAAAAAAATTTAGAAAAATTTTGGGACCAAAAAAATTTTGACCCAAAAAAAACTTCGAAAAATTTTGGGACCAAAAAAATTTTGACCCAAAAAAAAGTTTGAAAAATTTTGGGACCAAAAAAATTTTGACCCAAAAAAAACTTCGAAAAAATTTTGACCCAAAAAAAAGTTTGAAAATTTTTGAGACCAAAAAAAATTTGACCCAAAAAAACTTCGAAAAATTTTGGGACCAAAAAAATTTTGACCCAAAAAAAACTTCGAAAAATTTTGGGACCAAAAAAATTTTGACCCAAAAAAAACGTCGAAAAATTTTGGGACCCAAAAAATTTCGAGCCAAAAAAAAAGTTTGAAGAATTTCGGGACCAAAAAAACTTTGACCCAAAAAAAAGTTCGAAAAATTTTGGGACCAAAAAAATTTTGACCCAAAAAAGTTTGAAAAATTTTGGGACCAAAAAAATTTTGACCCAAAAAAGTTTGAAAAATTTTGGGACCAAAAAAATTTTGACCCAAAAAAAAGTTAGAAAAATTTTGGGACCAAAAAAACTTTGACCCAAAAAAAAGTTCGAAAAATTTTGGGACCAAAAAAATTTTGACCCAAAAAAGTTTGAAAAATTTTGGGACCAAAAAAATTTTGACCCAAAAAAAAGTTAGAAAAATTTTGGGACCAAAAAAAATTTGACCCAAAAAAAAGTTTGAAAAATTTTGGGACCAAAAAAATTTTGACCCAAAAAAAACTTCGAAAAAATTTTGACCCAAAAAAATTTTGAGTCAAAAAAAAGTTCGAAAAATTTTGGGACCAAAAAAATTTTGACCCAAAAAAAAGTTAGAAAAATTTTGGGACCAAAAAAAATTTGACCCAAAAAAAAGTTTGAAAAATTTTGGGACCAAAAAAATTTGGAGCCAAAAAAAAAGTTTGAAAAATTTTGGGACCAAAAAAACTTCGAAAAAATTTTGACCTAAAAAAAAGTTTGAAAAATTTTGGGACCAAAAAAATTTTGACCCAAAAAAAACTTCGAAAAAATTTTGAGCCAAAAAAACTTTGAAAAATTTTGGGACCAAAAAAATTTTGAGTCAAAAAAAAGTTCGAAAAATTTTGGGACCAAAAAAATTTTGACCCAAAAAAAAGTTTGAAAAATTTTGGGACCAAAAAAAATTTGACCCAAAAAAAAGTTTGAAAAATTTTGGGACCAAAAAAATTTGGAGCCAAAAAAAAAGTTTGAAAAATTTTGGGACCAAAAAAACTTCGAAAAAAATTTGACCTAAAAAAAAGTTTGAAAAATTTTGGGACCAAAAAAATTTTGACCCAAAAAAAACTTCGAAAAAATTTTGGGACCAAAAAAATTTTGAGCCAAAAAAAAAAGTTTGAAGAATTTTGGGACCAAAATAACTTTGACCCAAAAAAAAAGTTCTAAAAATTTTGGGACCAAAAAAATTTTGACCCAAAAAAAAGTTCAAAAAATTTTGGGACCAAAAAAAATTTGACCCAAAAAAAAGTTTGAAAAATTTTGGGACCAAAAAAATTTTGACCCAAAAAAAAGTTTGAAAAATTTTGGGACCAAAAAAAATTTGACCCAAAAAAAAGTTTGAAAAATTTTGGGACCAAAAAAATTTTGACCCAAAAAAAAGTTTGAAAAATTTTGGGACCAAAAAAAATTTGACCCAAAAAAAAGTTCAAAAAATTTTGGGACCAAAAAAATTTTGACCCAAAAAAAAGTTTGAAAAATTTTGGGACCAAAAAAAATTTGACCCAAAAAAAAGTTTGAAAAATTTTGGGACCAAAAAAATTTTGAGTCAAAAAAAAGTTCGAAAAATTTTGGCACCAAAAAAATTTTGACCCAAAAAAAACTTCGAAAAATTTTGGGACCAAAAAAAATTTGACCCAAAAAAGAGTTTGAAAAATTTTGGGACCAAAAAAATTTTGAGCCAAAAAAAAGTTTGAAAAATTTTGGGACCAAAAAAAATTTGACCCAAAAAAACTTCGAAAAATTTTGGGACCAAAAAAAATTTGACCCAAAAAAAAGTTTGAAAAATTTTGGGACCAAAAAAATTTTGAGCCAAAAAAAAGTTTGAAAAATTTTGGGACCAAAAAAATTTTGAGCCAAAAAAAAGTTCGAAAAATTTTGGGACCAAAAAAATTTTGACCCAAAAAAAACTTCGAAAAATTTTGGGACCAAAAAAATTTTGAGCCAAAAAAAATTTAGAAAAATTTTGGGACCAAAAAAATTTTGACCAAAAAAAAACTTCGAAAAATTTTGGGACCAAAAAAATTTTGACCCAAAAAAAAGTTTGAAAAATTTTGGGACCAAAAAAATTTTGACCCAAAAAAAACTTCGAAAAAATTTTGACCCAAAAAAAAGTTTGAAAAATTTTGAGACCAAAAAAAATTTGACCCAAAAAAACTTCGAAAAATTTTGGGACCAAAAAAATTTTGACCCAAAAAAAACTTCGAAAAATTTTGGGACCAAAAAAATTTTGACCCAAAAAAAACGTCGAAAAATTTTGGGACCAAAAAAATTTTGAGCCAAAAAAAAAAGTTTGAAGAATTTTGGGACCAAAATAACTTTGACCCAAAAAAAAGTTCTAAAAATTTTGGGACCAAAAAAATTTTGACCCAAAAAAGTTTGAAAAATTTTGGGACCAAAAAAATTTTGACCCCAAAAAAAGTTCGAAAAATTTTGGGACCAAAAAAACTTTGACCCAAAAAAAAGTTCGAAAAATTTTGGGACCAAAAAAATTTTGACCCAAAAAAGTTTGAAAAATTTTGGGATCAAAAAAATTTTGACCCAAAAAAACTTCGAAAAATTTTGGAACCAAAAAAATTTTGAGTCAAAAAAAAGTTCGAAAAATTTTGGGACCAAAAAAATTTTGACCCAAAAAAAAGTTAGAAAAATTTTGGGACCAAAAAAAATTTGACCCAAAAAAAAGTTTGAAAAATTTTGGGACCAAAAAAATTTGGAGCCAAAAAAAAAGTTTGAAAAATTTTGGGACCAAAAAAACTTCGAAAAAATTTTGACCTAAAAAAAAGTTTGAAAAATTTTGGGACCAAAAAAATTTTGACCCAAAAAAAACTTCGAAAAAATTTTGAGCCAAAAAAACTTTGAAAAATTTTGGGACCAAAAAAATTTTGAGTCAAAAAAAAGTTCGAAAAATTTTGGGACCAAAAAAATTTTGACCCAAAAAAAAGTTTGAAAAATTTTGGGACCAAAAAAAATTTGACCCAAAAAAAAGTTTGAAAAATTTTGGGACCAAAAAAATTTGGAGCCAAAAAAAAAGTTTGAAAAATTTTGGGACCAAAAAAACTTCGAAAAAAATTTGACCTAAAAAAAAGTTTGAAAAATTTTGGGACCAAAAAAATTTTGACCCAAAAAAAACTTCGAAAAAATTTTGACCCAAAAAAAAGTTTGAAAAATTTTGGGACCAAAAAAATTTTGACCCAAAAAATACTTCGAAAAATTTTGGGACCAAAAAAATTTTGAGTCCAAAAAAAGTTCGAAAAATTTTGGGACCAAAAAAATTTTGAGCCAAAAAAACAGTTTGAAGAATTTTGGGACTAAAAAAACTTTGACCCAAAAAAAAGTTCGAAAAATTTTGGGACCAAAAAAATTTTGACCCAAAAAAGTTTGAAAAATTTTGGGACCAAAAAAATTTTGAGTCAAAAAAAAGTTCGAAAAATTTTGGGACCAAAAAAACTTTGACCCAAAAAAAAATTCGAAAAATTTTGGGACCAAAAAATTTTGACCAAAAAAAAAGTTTGAAAAATTTTGGGACCAAAAAAAATTTGACCCAAAAAAAAGTTCGAAAAATTTTGGGACCAAAAAAATTTTGACCCAAAAAAACTTCGAAAAATTTTGGGACCAAAAAAATTTTAAGTCAAAAAAAAGTTCGAAAAATTTTGGGACCAAAAAAATTTTGACCCAAAAAAAAGTTTGAAAATTTTTGGGACCAAAAAAAATTTGACCCAAAAAAAAGTTTGAAAAATTTTGGGACCAAAAAAAGTTTGAGCCAAAAAAAAAGTTTGAAAAATTTTGGGACCAAAAAAACTTCGAAAAAATTTTGACCTAAAAAAAAGTTTGAAAAATTTTGGGACCAAAAAAATTTTGACCCAAAAAAAACTTCGAAAAAATTTTGACCCAAAAAAAAGTTTGAAAAATTTTGGGACAAAAAAATTTTGACCCAAAAAAAACTTCGAAAAATTTTGGGACCAAAAAAATTTTGAGTCCAAAAAAAGTTCGAAAAATTTTGGGACCAAAAAAATTTTGAGCCAAAAAAACA
Source organism: Astyanax mexicanus (assembly GCF_023375975.1). Lineage (NCBI taxonomy): Eukaryota > Metazoa > Chordata > Actinopteri > Characiformes > Acestrorhamphidae > Astyanax > Astyanax mexicanus. The sequence continues at coordinate 67,948,117 of NC_064408.1, read as the reverse complement.
GTTTGAAGAATTTTGGGACTAAAAAAACTTTGACCCAAAAAAAAGTTCGAAAAATTTTGGGACCAAAAAAATTTTGACCCAAAAAAGTTTGAAAAATTTTGGGACCAAAAAAATTTTGACCCAAAAAAAAGTTCGAAAAATTTTGGGACCAAAAAAACTTTGACCCAAAAAAAAGTTCGAAAAATTTTGGGACCAAAAAAAACTTCGAAAAAATTTTGACCCAAAAAAAAGTTTGAAAAATTTTGGGACAAAAAAATTTTGACCCAAAAAAAACTTCGAAAAATTTTGGGACCAAAAAAATTTTGAGTCCAAAAAAAGTTCGAAAAATTTTGGGACCAAAAAAATTTTGAGCCAAAAAAACAGTTTGAAGAATTTTGGGACTAAAAAAACTTTGACCCAAAAAAAAGTTCGAAAAATTTTGGGACCAAAAAAATTTTGACCCAAAAAAAAGTTCGAAAAATTTTGGGACCAAAAAAACTTTGACCCAAAAAAAAGTTCGAAAAATTTTGGGACCAAAAAAATTTTGACCAAAAAAAAAGTTTGAAAAATTTTGGGACCAAAAAAACTTTGACCCAAAAAAAAGTTCGAAAAATTTTGGGAACAAAAAAATTTTGACCAAAAAAAAAGTTTGAAAAATTTTGGGACCAAAAAAAATTTGACCCAAAAAAAAGTTCGAAAAATTTTGGGACCAAAAAAATATTGACCCAAAAAAACTTCGAAAAATTTTGGGACAAAAAAAATTTTAAGTCAAAAAAAAGTTCGAAAAATTTTGGGACCAAAAAAATTTTGAGCCAAAAAAACAGTTTGAAGAATTTTGGGACTAAAAAAACTTTGACCCAAAAAAAAGTTCGAAAAATTTTGGGACCAAAAAAATTTTGACCCAAAAAAGTTTGAAAAATTTTGGGACCAAAAAAATTTTGACCCAAAAAAAAGTTCGAAAATTTTTGGGACCAAAAAAACTTTGACCCAAAAAAAAGTTCGAAAAATTTTGGGACCAAAAAATTTTGACCAAAAAAAAAGTTTGAAAAATTTTGGGACCAAAAAAAATTTGACCCAAAAAAAAGTTCGAAAAATTTTGGGACCAAAAAAATTTTGACCCAAAAAAACTTCGAAAAATTTTGGGACCAAAAAAATTTTAAGTCAAAAAAAAGTTCGAAAAATTTTGGGACCAAAAAAATTTTGACCCAAAAAAAAGTTTGAAAATTTTTGGGACCAAAAAAAATTTGACCCAAAAAAAAGTTCGAAAAATTTTGGGACCAAAAAAATTTTGACCCAAAAAAAAGTTTGAAAATTTTTGGGACCAAAAAAAATTTGACCCAAAAAAAAGTTTGAAAAATTTTGGGACCAAAAAAAGTTTGAGCCAAAAAAAAAGTTTGAAAAATTTTGGGACCAAAAAAACTTCGAAAAAATTTTGACCTAAAAAAAAGTTAGAAAAATTTTGGGACCAAAAAAATTTTGACCCAAAAAAAACTTCGAAAAACTTTTGACCCAAAAAAAAGTTTGAAAAATTTTGGGACCAAAAAAATTTTGAGCCAAAAAAACAGTTTGAAGAATTTTGGGACTAAAAAAACTTTGACCCAAAAAAAAGTTCGAAAAATTTTGGGACCAAAAAAATTTTGACCCAAAAAAGTTTGAAAAATTTTGGGACCAAAAAAATTTTGACCCAAAAAAAAGTTCGAAAAATTTTGGGACCAAAAAAACTTTGACCCAAAAAAAAGTTTGAAAAATTTTGGGACCAAAAAATTTTGACCCAAAAAAAACTTCGAAAAATTTTGGGACCAAAAAAATTTTGAGCCAAAAAAAATTTAGAAAAATTTTGGGACCAAAAAAATTTTGACCAAAAAAAAACTTCGAAAACTTTTGGGACCAAAAAAATTTTGACCCAAAAAAAAGTTTGAAAAATTTTGGGACCAAAAAAATTTTGACCCAAAAAAAACTTCGAAAAAATTTTGACCCAAAAAAAAGTTTGAAAAATTTTGAGACCAAAAAAAATTTGACCCAAAAAAACTTCGAAAAATTTTGGGACCAAAAAAATTTTGACCCAAAAAAAACTTCGAAAAATTTTGGGACCAAAAAAATTTTGACCCAAAAAAAACGTCGAAAAATTTTGGGACCAAAAAAATTTTGAGCCAAAAAAAAAAGTTTGAAGAATTTTGGGACCAAAATAACTTTGACCCAAAAAAAAGTTCTAAAAATTTTGGGACCAAAAAAATTTTGACCCAAAAAAGTTTGAAAAATTTTGGGACCAAAATAATTTTGACCCCAAAAAAAGTTCGAAAAATTTTGGGACCAAAAAAACTTTGACCCAAAAAAAAGTTCGAAAAATTTTGGGACCAAAAAAATTTTGACCCAAAAAAGTTTGAAAAATTTTGGGACCAAAAAAATTTTGACCCAAAAAAACTTCGAAAAATTTTGGGACCAAAAAAATTTTGAGTCAAAAAAAAGTTCGAAAAATTTTGGGACCAAAAAAATTTTGACCCAAAAAAAAGTTAGAAAAATTTTGGGACCAAAAAAAATTTGACCCAAAAAAAAGTTTGAAAAATTTTGGGACCAAAAAAATTTGGAGCCAAAAAAAAAGTTTGAAAAATTTTGGGACCAAAAAAACTTCGAAAAAATTTTGACCTAAAAAAAAGTTTGAAAAATTTTGGGACCAAAAAAATTTTGACCCAAAAAAAACTTCGAAAAAATTTTGAGCCAAAAAAACTTCGAAAAATTTTGGGACCAAAAAAATTTTGAGTCAAAAAAAAGTTCGAAAAATTTTGGGACCAAAAAAATTTTGACCCAAAAAAAAGTTTGAAAAATTTTGGGACCAAAAAAAATTTGACCCAAAAAAAAGTTTGAAAAATTTTGGGACCAAAAAAATTTGGAGCCAAAAAAAAAGTTTGAAAAATTTTGGGACCAAAAAAACTTCGAAAAAAATTTGACCTAAAAAAAAGTTTGAAAAATTTTGGGACCAAAAAAATTTTGACCCAAAAAAAACTTCGAAAAAATTTTGACCCAAAAAAAAGTTTGAAAAATTTTGGGACCAAAAAAATTTTGACCCAAAAAATACTTCGAAAAATTTTGGGACCAAAAAAATTTTGAGTCCAAAAAAAGTTCGAAAAATTTTGGGACCAAAAAAATTTTGAGCCAAAAAAACAGTTTGAAGAATTTTGGGACTAAAAAAACTTTGACCCAAAAAAAAGTTCGAAAAATTTTGGGACCAAAAAAATTTTGACCCAAAAAAGTTTGAAAAATTTTGGGACCAAAAAAATTTTGAGTCAAAAAAAAGTTCGAAAAATTTTGGGACCAAAAAAACTTTGACCCAAAAAAAAATTCGAAAAATTTTGGGACCAAAAAATTTTGACCAAAAAAAAAGTTTGAAAAATTTTGGGACCAAAAAAAATTTGACCCAAAAAAAAGTTCGAAAAATTTTGGGACCAAAAAAATTTTGACCCAAAAAAACTTCGAAAAATTTTGGGACCAAAAAAATTTTAAGTCAAAAAAAAGTTCGAAAAATTTTGGGACCAAAAAAATTTTGACCCAAAAAAAAGTTTGAAAATTTTTGGGACCAAAAAAAATTTGACCCAAAAAAAAGTTTGAAAAATTTTGGGACCAAAAAAAGTTTGAGCCAAAAAAAAAGTTTGAAAAATTTTGGGACCAAAAAAACTTCGAAAAAATTTTGACCTAAAAAAAAGTTTGAAAAATTTTGGGACCAAAAAAATTTTGACCCAAAAAAAACTTCGAAAAAATTTTGACCCAAAAAAAAGTTTGAAAAATTTTGGGACAAAAAAATTTTGACCCAAAAAAAACTTCGAAAAATTTTGGGACCAAAAAAATTTTGAGTCCAAAAAAAGTTCGAAAAATTTTGGGACCAAAAAAATTTTGAGCCAAAAAAACAGTTTGAAGAATTTTGGGACTAAAAAAACTTTGACCCAAAAAAAAGTTCGAAAAATTTTGGGACCAAAAAAATTTTGACCCAAAAAAGTTTGAAAAATTTTGGGACCAAAAAAATTTTGACCCAAAAAAAAGTTCGAAAAATTTTGGGACCAAAAAAACTTTGACCCAAAAAAAAGTTTGAAAAATTTTGGGACCAAAAAAAACTTCGAAAAAATTTTGACCCAAAAAAAAGTTTGAAAAATTTTGGGACAAAAAAATTTTGACCCAAAAAAAACTTCGAAAAATTTTGGGACCAAAAAAATTTTGAGTCCAAAAAAAGTTCGAAAAATTTTGGGACCAAAAAAATTTTGAGCCAAAAAAACAGTTTGAAGAATTTTGGGACTAAAAAAACTTTGACCCAAAAAAAAGTTCGAAAAATTTTGGGACCAAAAAAATTTTGACCCAAAAAAGTTTGAAAAATTTTGGGACCAAAAAAATTTTGACCCAAAAAAAAGTTCGAAAAATTTTGGGACCAAAAAAACTTTGACCCAAAAAAAAGTTCGAAAAATTTTGGGACCAAAAAAATTTTGACCAAAAAAAAAGTTTGAAAAATTTTGGGACCAAAAAAACTTTGACCCAAAAAAAAGTTCGAAAAATTTTGGGAACAAAAAAATTTTGACCAAAAAAAAAGTTTGAAAAATTTTGGGACCAAAAAAAATTTGACCCAAAAAAAAGTTCGAAAAATTTTGGGACCAAAAAAATATTGACCCAAAAAAACTTCGAAAAATTTTGGGACAAAAAAAATTTTAAGTCAAAAAAAAGTTCGAAAAATTTTGGGACCAAAAAAATTTTGAGCCAAAAAAACAGTTTGAAGAATTTTGGGACTAAAAAAACTTTGACCCAAAAAAAAGTTCGAAAAATTTTGGGACCAAAAAAATTTTGACCCAAAAAAGTTTGAAAAATTTTGGGACCAAAAAAAGTTTGAGCCAAAAAAAAAGTTTGAAAAATTTTGGGACCAAAAAAACTTCGAAAAAATTTTGACCTAAAAAAAAGTTAGAAAAATTTTGGGACCAAAAAAATTTTGACCCAAAAAAAACTTCGAAAAACTTTTGACCCAAAAAAAAGTTTGAAAAATTTTGGGACCAAAAAAATTTTGAGCCAAAAAAACAGTTTGAAGAATTTTGGGACTAAAAAAACTTTGACCCAAAAAAAAGTTCGAAAAATTTTGGGACCAAAAAAATTTTGACCCAAAAAAGTTTGAAAAATTTTGGGACCAAAAAAATTTTGACCCAAAAAAAAGTTCGAAAAATTTTGGGACCAAAAAAACTTTGACCCAAAAAAAAGTTTGAAAAATTTTGGGACCAAAAAATTTTGACCCAAAAAAAACTTCGAAAAATTTTGGGACCAAAAAAATTTTGAGCCAAAAAAAATTTAGAAAAATTTTGGGACCAAAAAAATTTGACCAAAAAAAAACTTCGAAAACTTTTGGGACCAAAAAAATTTTGACCCAAAAAAAAGTTTGAAAAATTTTGGGACCAAAAAAATTTTGACCCAAAAAAAACTTCGAAAAAATTTTGACCCAAAAAAAAGTTTGAAAGATTTTGAGACCAAAAAAAATTTGACCCAAAAAAACTTCGAAAAATTTTGGGACCAAAAAAATTTTGACCCAAAAAAAACTTCGAAAAATTTTGGGACCAAAAAAATTTTGACCCAAAAAAAACGTCGAAAAATTTTGGGACCAAAAAAATTTTGAGCCAAAAAAAAAAGTTTGAAGAATTTTGGGACCAAAATAACTTTGACCCAAAAAAAAGTTCTAAAAATTTTGGGACCAAAAAAATTTTGACCCAAAAAAGTTTGAAAAATTTTGGGACCAAAATAATTTTGACCCCAAAAAAAGTTCGAAAAATTTTGGGACCAAAAAAACTTTGACCCAAAAAAAAGTTCGAAAAATTTTGGGACCAAAAAAATTTTGACCCAAAAAAGTTTGAAAAATTTTGGGACCAAAAAAATTTTGACCCAAAAAAACTTCGAAAAATTTTGGGACCAAAAAAATTTTGAGTCAAAAAAAAGTTCGAAAAATTTTGGGACCAAAAAAATTTTGACCCAAAAAAAAGTTAGAAAAATTTTGGGACCAAAAAAAATTTGACCCAAAAAAAAGTTTGAAAAATTTTGGGACCAAAAAAATTTGGAGCCAAAAAAAAAGTTTGAAAAATTTTGGGACCAAAAAAACTTCGAAAAAATTTTGACCTAAAAAAAAGTTTGAAAAATTTTGGGACCAAAAAAATTTTGACCCAAAAAAAACTTCGAAAAAATTTTGAGCCAAAAAAACTTCGAAAAATTTTGGGACCAAAAAAATTTTGAGTCAAAAAAAAGTTCGAAAAATTTTGGGACCAAAAAAATTTTGACCCAAAAAAAAGTTTGAAAAATTTTGGGACCAAAAAAAATTTGACCCAAAAAAAAGTTTGAAAAATTTTGGGACCAAAAAAATTTGGAGCCAAAAAAAAAGTTTGAAAAATTTTGGGACCAAAAAAACTTCGAAAAAAATTTGACCTAAAAAAAAGTTTGAAAAATTTTGGGACCAAAAAAATTTTGACCCAAAAAAAACTTCGAAAAAATTTTGACCCAAAAAAAAGTTTGAAAAATTTTGGGACCAAAAAAATTTTGACCCAAAAAATACTTCGAAACATTTTGGGACCAAAAAAATTTTGAGTCCAAAAAAAGTTCGAAAAATTTTGGGACCAAAAAAATTTTGAGCCAAAAAAACAGTTTGAAGAATTTTGGGACTAAAAAAACTTTGACCCAAAAAAAAGTTCGAAAAATTTTGGGACCAAAAAAATTTTGACCCAAAAAAGTTTGAAAAATTTTGGGACCAAAAAAATTTTGAGTCAAAAAAAAGTTCGAAAAATTTTGGGACCAAAAAAACTTTGACCCAAAAAAAAGTTTGAAAAATTTTGGGACCAAAAAAAACTTCGAAAAAATTTTGACCCAAAAAAAAGTTTGAAAAATTTTGGGACAAAAAAATTTTGACCCAAAAAAAACTTCGAAAAATTTTGGGACCAAAAAAATTTTGAGTCCAAAAAAAGTTCGAAAAATTTTGGGACCAAAAAAATTTTGAGCCAAAAAAACAGTTTGAAGAATTTTGGGACTAAAAAAACTTTGACCCAAAAAAAAGTTCGAAAAATTTTGGGACCAAAAAAATTTTGAACCAAAAAAGTTTGAAAAATTTTGGGACCAAAAAAATTTTGACCCAAAAAAAAGTTCGAAAAATTTTGGGACCAAAAAAATATTGACCCAAAAAAACTTCGAAAAATTTTGGGACAAAAAAAATTTTAAGTCAAAAAAAAGTTCGAAAAATTTTGGGACCAAAAAAATTTTGAGCCAAAAAAACAGTTTGAAGAATTTTGGGACTAAAAAAACTTTGACCCAAAAAAAAGTTCGAAAAATTTTGGGACCAAAAAAATTTTGACCCAAAAAAGTTTGAAAAATTTTGGGACCAAAAAAATTTTGACCCAAAAAAAAGTTCGAAAAATTTTGGGACCAAAAAAACTTTGACCCAAAAAAAAGTTCGAAAAATTTTGGGACCAAAAAATTTTGACCAAAAAAAAAGTTTGAAAAATTTTGGGACCAAAAAAAATTTGACCCAAAAAAAAGTTCGAAAAATTTTGGGACCAAAAAAATTTTGACCCAAAAAAACTTCGAAAAATTTTGGGACCAAAAAAATTTTAAGTCAAAAAAAAGTTCGAAAAATTTTGGGACCAAAAAAATTTTGACCCAAAAAAAAGTTTGAAAATTTTTGGGACCAAAAAAAATTTGACCCAAAAAAAAGTTCGAAAAATTTTGGGACCAAAAAAATTTTGACCCAAAAAAAAGTTTGAAAATTTTTGGGACCAAAAAAAATTTGACCCAAAAAAAAGTTTGAAAAATTTTGGGACCAAAAAAAGTTTGAGCCAAAAAAAAAGTTTGAAAAATTTTGGGACCAAAAAAACTTCGAAAAAATTTTGACCTAAAAAAAAGTTAGAAAAATTTTGGGACCAAAAAAATTTTGACCCAAAAAAAACTTCGAAAAAATTTTGACCCAAAAAAAAGTTTGAAAAATTTTGGGACCAAAAAAATTTTGAGCCAAAAAAACAGTTTGAAGAATTTTGGGACTAAAAAAACTTTGACCCAAAAAAAAGTTCGAAAAATTTTGGGACCAAAAAAATTTTGACCCAAAAAAGTTTGAAAAATTTTGGGACCAAAAAAATTTTGACCCAAAAAAAAGTTCGAAAAATTTTGGGACCAAAAAAACTTTGACCCAAAAAAAAGTTTGAAAAATTTTGGGACCAAAAAATTTTGACCAAAAAAAAAGTTTGAAAAATTTTGGGACCAAAAAAAATTTGACCCAAAAAAAAGTTCGAAAAATTTTGGGACCAAAAAAATTTTGACCCAAAAAAACTTCGAAAAATTTTGGGACCAAAAAAATTTTAAGTCAAAAAAAAGTTCGAAAAATTTTGGGACCAAAAAAATTTTGACCCAAAAAAAAGTTTGAAAATTTTTGGGACCAAAAAAAATTTGACCCAAAAAAAAGTTCGAAAAATTTTGGGACCAAAAAAATTTTGACCCAAAAAAAAGTTTGAAAATTTTTGGGACCAAAAAAAATTTGACCCAAAAAAAAGTTTGACAAATTTTGGGACCAAAAAAAGTTTGAGCCAAAAAAAAAGTTTGAAAAATTTTGGGACCAAAAAAACTTCGAAAAAATTTTGACCTAAAAAAAAGTTTGAAAAATTTTGGGACCAAAAAAATTTTGACCCAAAAAAAACTTCGAAAAAATTTTGACCCAAAAAAAAGTTTGAAAAATTTTGGGACCAAAAAAATTTTGACCCAAAAAAAACTTCGAAACATTTTGGGACCAAAAAAATTTTGAGTCCAAAAAAAGTTCGAAAAATTTTGGGACCAAAAAAATTTTGAGCCAAAAAAATAGTTTGAAGAATTTTGGGACTAAAAAAACTTTGACCCAAAAAAAAGTTCGAAAAATTTTGGGACCAAAAAATTTTTGACCCAAAAAAGTTTGAAAAATTTTGGGACCAAAAAAATTTTGACCCAAAAAAAAGTTCGAAAAATTTTGGGACCAAAAAAACTTTGACCCAAAAAAAAGTTCGAAAAATTTTGGGACCAAAAAAATTTTGACCAAAAAAAAAGTTTGAAAAATTTTGGGACCAAAAAAACTTTGACCCAAAAAAAAGTTCGAAAAATTTTGGGAACAAAAAAAATTTGACCCAAAAAAAAGTTCGAAAAATTTTGGGACCAAAAAAATATTGACCCAAAAAAACTTCGAAAAATTTTGGGACCAAAAAAATTTTAAGTCAAAAAAAAGTTCGAAAAATTTTGGGACCAAAAAAATTTTGAGCCAAAAAAACAGTTTGAAGAATTTTGGGACTAAAAAAACTTTGACCCAAAAAAAAGTTCGAAAAATTTTGGGACCAAAAAAATTTTGACCCAAAAAAGTTTGAAAAATTTTGGGACCAAAAAAATTTTGACCCAAAAAAAAGTTCGAAAAATTTTGGGACCAAAAAAACTTTGACCCAAAAAAAAGTTCGAAAAATTTTGGGACCAAAAAATTTTGACCAAAAAAAAAGTTTGAAAAATTTTGGGACCAAAAAAAATTTGACCCAAAAAAAAGTTCGAAAAATTTTGGGACCAAAAAAATTTTGACCCAAAAAAACTTCGAAAAATTTTGGGACCAAAAAAATTTTAAGTCAAAAAAAAGTTCGAAAAATTTTGGGACCAAAAAAATTTTGACCCAAAAAAGAGTTTGAAAAATTTTGGGACCAAAAAAAATTTGACCCAAAAAAAAGTTTGAAAAATTTTGGGACCAAAAAAATTTTGAGCCAAAAAAAAAGTTTGAAAAATTTTGGGACCAAAAAAACTTCGAAAAAATTTTGACCTAAAAAAAAGTTTGAAAAATTTTGGGACCAAAAAAATTTTGACCCAAAAAAAACTTCGAAAAAATTTTGACCCAAAAAAAAGTTTGAAAAATTTTGGGACCAAAAAAATTTTGACCCAAAAAAAACTTCGAAAAATTTTGGGACCAAAAAAATTTTGAGTCCAAAAAAAGTTCGAAAAATTTTGGGACCAAAAAAATTTTGAGCCAAAAAAACAGTTTGAAGAATTTTGGGACTAAAAAAACTTTGACCCAAAAAAAAGTTCGAAAAATTTTGGGACCAAAAAAATTTTGACCCAAAAAAGTTTGAAAAATTTTGGGACCAAAAAAATTTTGACCCAAAAAAAAGTTCGAAAAATTTTGGGACCAAAAAAACTTTGACCCAAAAAAAAGTTCGAAAAATTTTGGGACCAAAAAAATTTTGACCAAAAAAAAAGTTTGAAAAATTTTGGGACCAAAAAAACTTTGACCCAAAAAAAAGTTCGAAAAATTTTGGGAACAAAAAAATTTTGAACAAAAAAAAAGTTTGAAAAATTTTGGGACCAAAAAAAATTTGACCCAAAAAAAAGTTCGAAAAATTTTGGGACCAAAAAAATTTTGACCCAAAAAAACTTCGAAAAATTTTGGGACCAAAAAAATTTTAAGTCAAAAAAAAGTTCGAAAAATTTTGGGACCAAAAAAATTTTGACCCAAAAAAAAGTTTGAAAAATTTTGGGACCAAAAAAAATTTGACCCAAAAAAAAGTTTGAAAAATTTTGGGACCAAAAAAATTTTGAGCCAAAAAAAAAGTTTGAAAAATTTTGGGACCAAAAAAACTTCGAAAAAATTTTGACCTAAAAAAAAGTTTGAAAAATTTTGGGACCAAAAAAATTTTGACCCAAAAAAAACTTCGAAAAAATTTTGACCCAAAAAAAAGTTTGAAAAATTTTGGGACCAAAAAAATTTTGACCCAAAAAAAAGTTCGAAAAAATTTGGGACCAAAAACATTTTGAGCCAAAAAAAAAGTTTGAAAACTTTTGGGACCAAAAAAATTTTGACCCAAAAAAAACTTCGAAAAATTTTGGGACCAAAAAAATTTTGACCCAAAAAAAAGTTTGAAAAATTTTGGGACCAAAAAAATTTTGACCCAAAAAAAAGTTCGAAAAATTTTGGGACCAAAAAAATTTTGAGCCAAAAAAAAAGTTTGAAAAATTTTGGGACCAAAAAAACTTCGAAAAAATTTTGACCCAAAAAAAAGTTTGAAAAATTTTGGGACCAAAAAAATTTTGACCCAAAAAAAGTTCGAAAAATTTTGGGACCAAAAAAATTTTGAGCCAAAAAAAAGTTTGAAAAATTTTGGGACCAAAAAAAATTTGACCCAAAAAAACTTCGAAAAATTTTGGGACCAAAAAAAATTTGACCCAAAAAAAAGTTTGAAAAATTTTGGGACCAAAAAAATTTTGAGCCAAAAAAAAGTTTGAAAAATTTTGGGACCAAAAAAAATTTGACCCAAAAAAACTTCGAAAAATTTTGGGACCAAAAAAATTTTGACCCAAAAAAAAATTTCGAAAAATTTTGGGACCAAAAAAATTTTGACCCAAAAAAAAGTTTGAAAAATTTTGGGACCAAAAAAATTTTGACCCAAAAAAAACGTCGAAAAATTTTGGGACCAAAAAAATTTTGAGCCAAAAAAAAAGTTTGAAGAATTTTGGGACTAAAAAAACTTTGACCCAAAAAAAAGTTCGAAAAATTTTGGGACCAAAAAAATTTTGACCCAAAAAAGTTTGAAAAATTTTGGGACCAAAAAAATTTTGACCCAAAAAAAAGTTCGAAAAATTTTGGGACAAAAAAACTTTGACCCAAAAAAAAGTTCGAAAAATTTTGGGACCAAAAATATTTTGACCCAAAAAAAACTTCGAAAAAATTTTGACCCAAAAAAAAGTTTGAAAAATTTTGGGACCAAAAAAATTTTGACACAAAAAAAACTTCGAAAAATTTTGGGACCAAAAAAACTTTGACCCAAAAAAAAGTTCGAAAAATTTTGGGACCAAAAAAATTTTGACCAAAAAAAAAGTTTGAAAAATTTTGGGACCAAAAAAACTTTGACCCAAAAAAAAGTTCGAAAAATTTTGGGAACAAAAAAATTTTGACCAAAAAAAAAGTTTGAAAAATTTTGGGACCAAAAAAAATTTGACCCAAAAAAAAGTTCGAAAAATTTTGGGACCAAAAAAATTTTGACCCAAAAAAACTTCGAAAAATTTTGGGACCAAAAAAATTTTAAGTCAAAAAAAAGTTCGAAAAATTTTGGGACCAAAAAAATTTTGACCCAAAAAAAAGTTTGAAAAATTTTGGGACCAAAAAAAATTTGACCCAAAAAAAAGTTTGAAAAATTTTGGGACCAAAAAAATTTTGAGCCAAAAAAAAAGTTTGAAAAATTTTGGGACCAAAAAAACTTCGAAAAAATTTTGACCTAAAAAAAAGTTTGAAAAATTTTGGGACCAAAAAAATTTTGACCCAAAAAAAACTTCGAAAAAATTTTGACCCAAAAAAAAGTTTGAAAAATTTTGGGACCAAAAAAATTTTGACCCAAAAAAAACGTCGAAAAATTTTGGGACCAAAAAAATTTTGAGTCCAAAAAAAGTTCGAAAAATTTTGGGACCAAAAAAATTTTGAGCCAAAAAAACAGTTTGAAGAATTTTGGGACTAAAAAAACTTTGACCCAAAAAAAAGTTCGAAAAATTTTGGGACCAAAAAAATTTTGACCCAAAAAAAAGTTTGAAAAATTTTGGGACCAAAAAAATTTTGACCCAAAAAAAACTTCGAAAAAATTTTGACCCAAAAAAAAGTTTGAAAAATTTTGGGACCAAAAAAATTTTGACCCAAAAAAAACTTCGAAAAATTTTGGGACCAAAAAAAATTTGAGTAAAAAAAAACTTCGAAAAATTTTGGGACCAAAAAAATTTTGAGCCAAAAAAAACTTCGAAAAATTTTGGGACCAAAAAAATTTTGACCCAAAAAAAAGTTTGAAAAATTTTGGGACCAAAAAAATTTTGACCCAAAAAAGTTTGAAAAATTTTGGGACCAAAAAAATTTTGACCCAAAAAAAAGTTCGAAAAATTTTGGGACCAAAAAAACTTTGACCCAAAAAAAAGTTCGAAAAATTTTGGGACCAAAAAATTTTGACCAAAAAAAAAGTTTGAAAAATTTTGGGACCAAAAAAAATTTGACCCAAGAAAAAGTTCGAAAAATTTTGGGACCAAAAAAATTTTGACCCAAAAAAACTTCGAAAAATTTTGGGACCAAAAAAATTTTAAGTCAAAAAAAAGTTCGAAAAATTTTGGGACCAAAAAAATTTTGACCCAAAAAAAAGTTTGAAAAATTTTGGGACCAAAAAAAATTTGACCCAAAAAAAAGTTTGAAAAATTTTGGGACCAAAAAAATTTTGAGCCAAAAAAAAAGTTTGAAAAATTTTGGGACCAAAAAAACTTCGAAAAAATTTTGACCTAAAAAAAATTTTGAAAAATTTTGGGACCAAAAAAATTTTGACCCAAAAAAAACTTCGAAAAAATTTTGACCCAAAAAAAAGTTTGAAAAATTTTGGGACCAAAAAAATTTTGACCCAAAAAAAACTTCGAAAAATTTTGGGACCAAAAAAATTTTGAGTCCAAAAAAAGTTCGAAAAATTTTGGGACCAAAAAAATTTTGAGCCAAAAAAACAGTTTGAAGAATTTTGGGACCAAAAAAACTTTGACCCAAAAAAAAGTTCGAAAAATTTTGGGAACAAAAAAATTTTGACCAAAAAAAAAGTTTGAAAAATTTTGGGACCAAAAAAAATTTGACCCAAAAAAAAGTTCGAAAAATTTTGGGACCAAAAAAATTTTGACCCAAAAAAACTTCGAAAAATTTTGGGACCAAAAAAATTTTAAGTCAAAAAAAAGTTCGAAACATTTTGGGACCAAAAAAATTTTGACCCAAAAAAAAGTTTGAAAAATTTTGGGACCAAAAAAAATTTGACCCAAAAAAAAGTTTGAAAAATTTTGGGACCAAAAAAATTTTGAGCCAAAAAAAAAGTTTGAAAAATTTTGGGACCAAAAAAACTTCGAAAAAATTTTGACCTAAAAAAAAGTTTGAAAAATTTTGGGACCAAAAAAATTTTGACCCAAAAAAAAACTTCGAAAAAATTTTGACCCAAAAAAAAGTTTGAAAAATTTTGGGACCAAAAAAATTTTGACCCAAAAAAAAGTTCGAAAAAATTTGGGACCAAAAACATTTTGAGCCAAAAAAAAAGTTTGAAAACTTTTGGGACCAAAAAAATTTTGACCCAAAAAAAACTTCGAAAAATTTTGGGACCAAAAAAATTTTTACCCAAAAAAAAGTTTGAAAAATTTTGGGACCAAAAAAATTTTGACCCAAAAAAAAGTTCGAAAAATTTTGGGACCAAAAAAATTTTGAGCCAAAAAAAAAGTTTGAAAAATTTTGGGACCAAAAAAACTTCGAAAAAATTTTGACCCAAAAAAAAGTTTGAAAAATTTTGGGACCAAAAAAATTTTGACCCAAAAAAAGTTCGAAAAATTTTGGGACCAAAAAAATTTTGAGCCAAAAAAAAGTTTGAAAAATTTTGGGACCAAAAAAAATTTGACCCAAAAAAACTTCGAAAAATTTTGGGACCAAAAAAAATTTGACCCAAAAAAAAGTTTGAAAAATTTTGGGACCAAAAAAATTTTGAGCCAAAAAAAAGTTTGAAAAATTTTGGGACCAAAAAAAATTTGACCCAAAAAAACTTCGAAAAATTTTGGGACCAAAAAAATTTTGACCCAAAAAAAACTTCGAAAAATTTTGGGACCAAAAAAATTTTGACCCAAAAAAAAGTTTGAAAAATTTTGGGACCAAAAAAAATTTGACCCAAAAAAAAGTTTGAAAAATTTTGGGACCAAAAAAATTTTGAGCCAAAAAAAAAGTTTGAAAAATTTTGGGACCAAAAAAACTTCGAAAAAATTTTGACCTAAAAAAAAGTTTGAAAAATTTTGGGACCAAAAAAATTTTGACCCAAAAAAAACTTCGAAAAAATTTTGACCCAAAAAAAAGTTTGAAAAATTTTGGGACCAAAAAAATTTTGACCCAAAAAAAAGTTCGAAAAAATTTGGGACCAAAAACATTTTGAGCCAAAAAAAAAGTTTGAAAACTTTTGGGACCAAAAAAATTTTGACCCAAAAAAAACTTCGAAAAATTTTGGGACCAAAAAAATTTTTACCCAAAAAAAAGTTTGAAAAATTTTGGGACCAAAAAAATTTTGACCCAAAAAAAAGTTCGAAAAATTTTGGGACCAAAAAAATTTTGAGCCAAAAAAAAAGTTTGAAAAATTTTGGGACCAAAAAAACTTCGAAAAAATTTTGACCCAAAAAAAAGTTTGAAAAATTTTGGGACCAAAAAAATTTTGACCCAAAAAAAGTTCGAAAAATTTTGGGACCAAAAAAATTTTGAGCCAAAAAAAAGTTTGAAAAATTTTGGGACCAAAAAAAATTTGACCCAAAAAAACTTCGAAAAATTTTGGGACCAAAAAAAATTTGACCCAAAAAAAAGTTTGAAAAATTTTGGGACCAAAAAAATTTTGAGCCAAAAAAAAGTTTGAAAAATTTTGGGACCAAAAAAAATTTGACCCAAAAAAACTTCGAAAAATTTTGGGACCAAAAAAATTTTGACCCAAAAAAAACTTCGAAAAATTTTGGGACCAAAAAAATTTTGACCCAAAAAAAAGTTTGAAAAATTTTGGGACCAAAAAAATTTTGACCCAAAAAAAACTTCGAAAAAATTTTGACCCAAAAAAAACGTCGAAAAATTTTGGGACCAAAAAAATTTTGAGCCAAAAAAAAAGTTTGAAGAATTTTGGGACTAAAAAAACTTTGACCCAAAAAAAAGTTCGAAAAATTTTGGGACCAAAAAAATTTTGACCCAAAAAAGTTTGAAAAATTTTGGGACCAAAAAAATTTTGACCCAAAAAAAAGTTCGAAAAATTTTGGGACCAAAAAAACTTTGACCCAAAAAAAAGTTCGAAAAATTTTGGGACCAAAAAAATTTTGACCCAAAAAACTTTGAAAAATTTTGGGACCAAAAAAATTTTGACCCAAAAAAAAGTTTGAAAAATTTTGGGACCAAAAAAATTTTGACACAAAAAAAACTTCGAAAAATTTTGGGACCAAAAAAATTTTGAGTCCAAAAAAAGTTCGAAAAATTTTGGGACCAAAAAAATTTTGAGCCAAAAAAACAGTTTGAAGAATTTTGGGACTAAAAAAACTTTGACCCAAAAAAAAGTTCGAAAAATTTTGGGACCAAAAAAATTTTGACCCAAAAAAGTTCGAAAAATTTTGGGACCAAAAAAATTTTGACCAAAAAAAAAGTTTGAAAAATTTTGGGACCAAAAAAAATTTGACCCAAAAAAAAGTTCGAAAAATTTTGGGACCAAAAAAATTTTGACCAAAAAAAAAGTTTGAAAAATTTTGGGACCAAAAAAAATTTGACCCAAAAAAAAGTTCGAAAAATTTTGGGACCAAAAAAATTTTGACCCAAAAAAACTTCGAAAAATTTTGGGACCAAAAAAATTTTAAGTCAAAAAAAAGTTCGAAAAATTTTGGGACCAAAAAAATTTTGACCCAAAAAAAAGTTCGAAAAATTTTGGGACCAAATAAATTTTGACCAAAAAAAAAGTTTGAAAAATTTTGGGACCAAAAAAAATTTGACCCAAAAAAAAGTTCGAAAAATTTTGGGACCAAAAAAATTTTGACCCAAAAAAACTTCGAAAAATTTTGGGACCAAAAATATTTTAAGTCAAAAAAAAGTTCGAAAAATTTTGGGACCAAAAAAATTTTGACCCAAAAAAAACTTCGAAAAATTTTGGGACCAAAAAAATTTTAAGTCAAAAAAAAGTTCGAAAAATTTTGGGACCAAAAAAATTTTGACCCAAAAAAAAGTTCGAAAAATTTTGGGACCAAAAAAAATTTGACCCAAAAAAAAGTTTGAAAAATTTTGGGACCAAAAAAATTTTGACCCAAAAAAAAAAGTTTGAAAAATTTTGGGACCAAAAAAATTTTGAGTCAAAAAAAAGTTCGAAAAATTTTGGGACCAAAAAAATTTTGACCCAAAAAAAAGTTCGAAAAATTTTGGGACCAAAAAAAATTTGACCCAAAAAAAAGTTTGAAAAATTTTGGGACCAAAAAAATTTTGACCCAAAAAAAAGTTCGAAAAATTTTGGGACCAAAAAAACTTCGAAAAAATTTTGACCCAAAAAAAAGTTTGAAAAATTTTGGGACCAAAAAAATTTTGACCCAAAAAAACTTCGAAAAATTTTGGGACCAAAAAAATTTTGACCCGAAAAAAACTTCGAAAAATTTTGGGACCAAAAAAATTTTAAGTAAAAAAAAAAGTTCGAAAAATTTTGGGACCAAAAAAATTTTGACCCAAAAAAAAGTTCGAAAAATTTTGGGACCAAAAAAATTTTGACCCAAAAAAAAGTTCGAAAAATTTTGGGACCAAAAAAAATTTGACCCAAAAATAAGTTTGAAAAATTTTGGGACCAAAAAAATTTTGACCCAAAAAAAAGTTTGAAAAATTTTGGGACCAAAAAAATTTTGAGTCAAAAAAAAGTTCGAAAAATTTTGGGACCAAAAAAATTTTGACCCAAAAAAAAGTTCGAAAAATTTTGGGACCAAAAAAAATTTGACCAAAAAAAAAGTTTGAAAAATTTTGGGACCAAAAAAACTTCGAAAAAATTTTGACCCAAAAAAAAGTTTGAAAAATTTTGGGACCAAAAAAATTTGACCCAAAAAAAGTTCGAAAAATTTTGGGACCAAAAAAATTTTGACCCAAAAAAAAGTTTGAAAAATTTTGGGACCAAAAAAATTTTGAGCCAAAAAAAAGTTTGAAAAATTTTGGGACCAAAAAAAATTTGACCCAAAAAAAAGTTTGAAAAATTTTGGGACCAAAAAAAATTTGACCCAAAAAAAAGTTTGAAAAATTTTGGGACCAAAAAAATTTTGAGTCAAAAAAAAGTTCGAAAAATTTTGTGACCAAAAAAACTTTGACCCAAAAAAAAGTTCGAAAAATTTTGGGACCAAAAAAAATTTGACCCAAAAAAAAGTTTGAAAAATTTTGGGACCAAAAAAATTTTGACCCAAAAAAAAGTTTGAAAAATTTTGGGACCAAAAAAATTTTGAGCCAAAAAAAAAGTTTGAAAAATTTTGGGACCAAAAAAACTTCGAAAAAATTTTGACCCAAAAAAAAGTTCGAAAAATTTTGGGACCAAAAAAATTTGACCCAAAAAAAGTTCGAAAAATTTTGGGACCAAAAAAATTTTGACCCAAAAAAAAGTTTGAAAAATTTTGGGACCAAAAAAAATTTGACCCAAAAAAACTTCGAAAAATTTTGGAACCAAAAAAATTTTGAGTCAAAAAAAAGTTTGAAAAATTTTGGGACCAAAAAAAATTTGACCCAAAAAAAACTTCGAAAAATTTTGGGACCAAAAAAAAATTTGACCCAAAAAAAAGTTCGAAAAATTTTGGGACCAAAAAAAATTTGACCAAAAAAAAAGTTTGAAAAATTTTGGGACCAAAAAAACTTCGAAAAAATTTTGACCCAAAAAAAAGTTTGAAAAATTTTGGGACCAAAAAAATTTGACCCAAAAAAAGTTTGAAAAATTTTGGGACCAAAAAAATTTTGACCCAAAAAAAAATTGGAAAAATTTTGGGACCAAAAAAATTTTGAGCCAAAAAAAAGTTTGAAAAATTTTGGGACCAAAAAAAATTTGACCCAAAAAAAAGTTTGAAAAATTTTGGGACCAAAAAAATTTTGACCCAAAAAAAAGTTTGAAAAATTTTGGGACCAAAAAAATTTGGGTCAAAAAAAAGTTCGAAAAATTTTGGGACCAAAAAAATTTTGACCCAAAAAAAAGTTCGAAAAATTTTGGGACCAAAAAAAATTTGACCCAAAAAAAAGTTTGAAAAATTTTGGGACCAAAAAAATTTTGAGCCAAAAAAAAAGTTTGAAAACTTTTGGGACCAAAAAAACTTCGAAAAAATTTTGACCCAAAAAAAAGTTTGAAAAATTTTGGGACCAAAAAAATTTTGACCCAAAAAAAAGTTTGAAAAATTTTGGGACCAAAAAAATTTTGACCCAAAAAAAAGTTTGAAAAATTTTGGGACCAAAAAAAATTTGACCCAAAAAAACTTCGAAAAATTTTGGAACCAAAAAAATTTTGAGTCAAAAAAAAGTTTGAAAAATTTTGGGACCAAAAAAAATTTGACCCAAAAAAAACTTCGAAAAATTTTGGGACCAAAAAAAATTTGACCCAAAAAAAAGTTCGAAAAATTTTGGGACCAAAAAAAATTTGACCAAAAAAAAAGTTTGAAAAATTTTGGGACCAAAAAAACTTCGAAAAAATTTGACCCAAAAAAAATTTTGAAAAATTTTGGGACCAAAAAAATTTGACCCAAAAAAAGTTCGAAAAATTTTGGGACCAAAAAAATTTTGACCCAAAAAAAAGTTTGAAAAATTTTGGGACCAAAAAAATTTTGAGCCAAAAAAAAGTTTGAAAAATTTTGGGACCAAAAAAAATTTGACCCAAAAAAAAGTTTGAAAAATTTTGGGACCAAAAAAATTTTGACCCAAAAAAAAGTTTGAAAAATTTTGGGACCAAAAAAATTTTGAGTCAAAAAAAAGTTCGAAAAATTTTGGGACCAAAAAAATTTTGACCCAAAAAAAAGTTCGAAAAATTTTGGGACCAAAAAAAAATTTGACCCAAAAAAAAGTTTGAAAAATTTTGGGACCAAAAAAATTTTGACCCAAAAAAAAGTTTGAAAAATTTTGGGACCAAAAAAATTTTGAGCCAAAAAAAAGTTTTAAAAATTTTGGGACCAAAAAAATTTTGACCCAAAAAAAAGTTTGAAAAATTTTGGGACCAAAAAAATTTTGACCCAAAAAAAAGTTTGAAAAATTTTGGGACCAAAAAAATTTTGACCCAAAAAAAAGTTTGAAAAATTTTGGGACCAAAAAAAATTTGACCCAAAAAAACTTCGAAAAATGTTGGAACCAAAAAAATTTTGAGTCAAAAAAAAGTTTGAAAAATTTTGGGACCAAAAAAAATTTGACCCAAAAAAAACTTCGAAAAATTTTGGGACCAAAAAAAATTTGACCCAAAAAAAAGTTTGAAAAATTTTGGGACCAAAAAAAATTTGGGCCAAAAAAAAATTTGAAACATTTTGGGACCAAAAAAAATTTGACCCAAAAAAACTTCGAAAAATTTTGGGACCAAAAAAAATTTGACCCAAAAAAAAGTTTGAAAAATTTTGGGACCAAAAAAATTTTGAGCCAAAAAAAAGTTTGAAAAATTTTGGGACCAAAAAAATTTTGAGCCAAAAAAAAGTTTGAAAAATTTTGGGACCAAAAAAATTTTGAGCCAAAAAAAAGTTTGAAAAATTTTGGGACCAAAAAAATTTTGAGCCAAAAAAAAGGTTGAAAAATTTTGGGACCAAAAAAAATTTGACCCAAAAAAAAGTTTGAAAAATTTTGGGACCAAAAAAATTTTGACCCAAAAAAAAGTTTGAAAAATTTTGGGACCAAAAAAATTTTGACCAAAAAAAAAGTTTGAAAAATTTTGGGACCAAAAAAATTTTGACCAAAAAAAAGTTCGAAAAATTTTGGGACCAAAAAAATTTTGACCCAAAAAAAAGTTTGAAAAATTTTGGGACCAAAAAAAATTTGACCCAAAAAAAAGTTCGAAAAATTTTGGGACCAAAAAAAATTTGACCCAAAAAAAACTTCGAAAAATTTTGGGACCAAAAAAAATTTGACCCAAAAAAAAGTTTGAAAAATTTTGGGACCAAAAAAATTTTGAGCTAAAAAAAAGTTTGAAAAATTTTGGGACCAAAAAAATTTTGAGCCAAAAAAAAGTTTGAAAAATTTTGGGACCAAAAAAAATTTGACCCAAAAAAAAGTTTGAAAAATTTTGGGACCAAAAAAAATTTGACCCAAAAAAAAGTTCGAAAAATTTTGGGACCAAAAAAAATTTGACCCAAAAAAAACTTCGAAAAATTTTGGGACCAAAAAAAATTTGACCCAAAAAAAAATTTGAAAAATTTTGGGACCAAAAAAATTTTGAGCTAAAAAAAAGTTTGAAAAATTTTGGGACCAAAAAAATTTTGAGCCAAAAAAAAGTTTGAAAAATTTTGGGACCAAAAAAAATTTGACCCAAAAAAAAGTTTGAAAAATTTTGTGACCAAAAAAATTTTGACCCAAAAAAAAGTTTGAATAATTTTGGGACCAAAAAAATTTTGAGCCAAAAAAAAAGTTTGAAAAATTTTGGGACCAAAAAAACTTCGAAAAAATTTTGACCCAAAAAAAAGTTTGAAAAATTTTGGGACCAAAAAAATTTTGACCCAAAAAAAACTTCGAAAAAATTTTGACCCAAAAAAAAGTTTGAAAAATTTTGGGACCAAAAAAATTTTGACCCAAAAAAAAGTTTGAAAAATTTTGGGACCAAAAAAAATTTGACCCAAAAAAAACTTCGAAAAATTTTGGGACCAAAAAAAATTTGACCCAAAAAAAAATTTGAAAAATTTTGGGACCAAAAAAATTTTGAGCTAAAAAAAAGTTTGAAAAATTTTGGGACCAAAAAAATTTTGAGCCAAAAAAAAGTTTGAAAAATTTTGGGACCAAAAAAAATTTGACCCAAAAAAAAGTTTGAAAAATTTTGTGACCAAAAAAATTTTGACCCAAAAAAAAGTTTGAATAATTTTGGGACCAAAAAAATTTTGAGCCAAAAAAAAAGTTTGAAAAATTTTGGGACCAAAAAAACTTCGAAAAAATTTTGACCCAAAAAAAAGTTTGAAAAATTTTGGGACCAAAAAAATTTTGACCCAAAAAAAACTTCGAAAAAATTTTGACCCAAAAAAAAGTTTGAAAAATTTTGGGACCAAAAAAATTTTGACCCAAAAAAAAGTTTGAAAAATTTTGGGACCAAAAAAAATTTGACCCAAAAAAAACTTCGAAAAAATTTTGACCCAAAAAAAAGTTTGAAAAATTTTGGGACCAAAAAAATTTTGACCCAAAAAAAAGTTTGAAAAATTTTGGGACCAAAAAAAATTTGACCCAAAAAAAAGTTTGAAAAATTTTGGGACCAAAAAAATTTTGAGCTAAAAAAAAGTTTGAAAAATTTTGGGACCAAAAAAATTTTGAGCCAAAAAAAAGTTTGAAAAATTTTGGGACCAAAAAAATTTTGAGCCAAAAAAAAGTTTGAAAAATTTTGGCACCAAAAAAAATTTGACCCAAAAAAAAGTTCGAAAAATTTTGGGACCAAAAAAAATTTGACCCAAAAAAAACTTCGAAAAATTTTGGGACCAAAAAAAATTTGACCCAAAAAAAAGTTTGAAAAATTTTGGGACCAAAAAAATTTTGAGCTAAAAAAAAGTTTGAAAAATTTTGGGACCAAAAAAATTTTGAGCCAAAAAAAAGTTTGAAAAATTTTGGGACCAAAAAAAATTTGACCCAAAAAAAAGTTTGAAAAATTTTGGGACCAAAAAAATTTTGACCCAAAAAAAAGTTTGAAAAATTTTGGGACCAAAAAAATTTTGAGCCAAAAAAAAAGTTTGAAAAATTTTGGGACCAAAAAAACTTCGAAAAAATTTTGACCCAAAAAAAAGTTTGAAAAATTTTGGGACCAAAAAAAATTTGACCCAAAAAAAAAGTTCGAAAAATTTTGGGACCAAAAAAATTTGACCCAAAAAAAACTTCGAAAAATTTTGGGACCAAAAAAAATTTGACCCAAAAAAAAGTTTGAAAAATTTTGGGACCAAAAAAATTTTGAGCTAAAAAAAAGTTTGAAAAATTTTGGGACCAAAAAAATTTTGAGCCAAAAAAAAGTTTGAAAAATTTTGGGACCAAAAAAATTTTGAGCCAAAAAAAAGTTTGAAAAATTTTGGCACCAAAAAAAATTTGACCCAAAAAAAAGTTCGAAAAATTTTGGGACCAAAAAAAATTTGACCCAAAAAAAACTTCGAAAAATTTTGGGACCAAAAAAAATTTGACCCAAAAAAAAGTTTGAAAAATTTTGGGACCAAAAAAATTTTGAGCTAAAAAAAAGTTTGAAAAATTTTGGGACCAAAAAAATTTTGAGCCAAAAAAAAGTTTGAAAAATTTTGGGACCAAAAAAAATTTGACCCAAAAAAAAGTTTGAAAAATTTTGGGACCAAAAAAATTTTGACCCAAAAAAAAGTTTGAAAAATTTTGGGACCAAAAAAATTTTGAGCCAAAAAAAAAGTTTGAAAAATTTTGGGACCAAAAAAACTTCGAAAAAATTTTGACCCAAAAAAAAGTTTGAAAAATTTTGGGACCAAAAAAATTTTGACCCAAAAAA
Organism: Astyanax mexicanus; assembly: GCF_023375975.1. NCBI lineage: Eukaryota > Metazoa > Chordata > Actinopteri > Characiformes > Acestrorhamphidae > Astyanax > Astyanax mexicanus. The sequence continues at coordinate 67,924,961 of NC_064408.1, read as the reverse complement.
AACTTCGAAAAAATTTTGACCCAAAAAAAAGTTTGAAAAATTTTGGGACCAAAAAAATTTTGACCCAAAAAAAACTTCGAAAAATTTTGGGACCAAAAAAATTTTGATTCAAAAAAAAGTTCGAAAAATTTTGGGACCAAAAAAATTTTGACCCAAAAAAAACTTCGAAAAATTTTGGGACCAAAAAAATTTTGAGTAAAAAAAAACTTCGAAAAATTTTGGGACCAAAAAAATTTTGAGCCAAAAAAAATTTAGAAAAATTTTGGGACCAAAAAAATTTTGACCCAAAAAAAACTTCGAAAAATTTTGGGACCAAAAAAATTTTGACCCAAAAAAAAGTTTGAAAAATTTTGGGACCAAAAAAATTTTGACCCAAAAAAAACTTCGAAAAAATTTTGACCCAAAAAAAAGTTTGAAAAATTTTGAGACCAAAAAAAATTTGACCCAAAAAAAAGTTTGAAAAATTTTGGGACCAAAAAAATTTTGACCCAAAAAAAAGTTCGAAAAAATTTGGGACCAAAAACATTTTGAGCCAAAAAAAAAGTTTGAAAACTTTTGGGACCAAAAAAACTTTGACCCAAAAAAAAGTTCGAAAAATTTTGGGACCAAAAAAATTTTGAGCCAAAAAAAAGTTTGAAAAATTTTGGGACCAAAAAAATTTTGACCAAAAAAAAAGTACGAAAAATTTTGGGACCAAAAAAATTTTGAGCCAAAAAAAAATTTGAAACATTTTGGGACCAAAAAATTTTTTACCCAAAAAAAAAGTTTGAAAAATTTTGGGACCAAAAAAAATTTGACCCAAAAAAAACTTCGAAAAAATTTTGACCCAAAAAAAAGTTTGAAAATTTTTGGGACCAAAAAAATTTTGACCCAAAAAAACTTCGAAAAATTTTGGGACCAAAAAAATTTTCACCTTAAAAAAACTTCGAAAAATTTTGGGACCAAAAAAATTTTGACCCAAAAAAAAGTTCGAAAAACTTTGGGACCAAAAAAATTTTGACCCAAAAAAAAGTTCGAAAAATTTTGGGACCAAAAAAAATTTGACCCAAAAAAAAGTTTGAAAAATTTTGGGACCAAAAAAATTTTGACCCAAAAAAAAGTTTGAAAAATTTTGGGACCAAAAAAATTTTGACCCAAAAAAAAGTTCGAAAAATTTTGGGACCAAAAAAATTTTGAGCCAAAAAAACTTCGAAAAAATTTTGATCCAAAAAAAAGTTTGAAAAATTTTGGGACCAAAAAAATTTTGACCCAAAAAAAGTTCGAAAAATTTTGGGACCAAAAAAAATTTGACCCAAAAAAAACTTCGAAAAATTTTGGGACCAAAAAAATTTTGAGTAAAAAAAAAATTCGAAAAATTTTGGGACCAAAAAAATTTTGACCCAAAAAAAGTTCGAAAAATTTTGGGACCAAAAAAAATTTGACCCAAAAAAAACTTCGAAAAATTTTGGGACCAAAAAAATTTTCACCCAAAAAAACTTCGAAAAATTTTGGGACCAAAAAAATTTTGACCCAAAAAAAAGTTTGAAAAATTTTGGGACCAAAAACATTTTGACCCAAAAAAAACTTCGAAAAAATTTTGACCCAAAAAAAAGTGTGAAAAATTTTGAGACCAAAAAAAATTTGACCCAAAAAAAAGTTCGAAAAATTTTGGGACCAAAAAAATTTTGAGTCAAAAAAAAGTTCGAAAAATTTTGGGACCAAAAAAATTTTGACCCAAAAAAAAGTTCGAAAAATTTTGGGACCAAAAAAAATTTGACCCAAAAAAAAGTTTGAAAAATTTTGGGACCAAAAAAATTTTGACCCAAAAAAAAGTTTGAAAAATTTTGGGACCAAAAAAATTTTGAGCCAAAAAAAAAGTTTGAAAAATTTTGGGACCAAAAAAACTTCGAAAAAATTTTGACCCAAAAAAAAGTTTGAAAAATTTTGGGACCAAAAAAATTTTGACCCAAAAAAAAGTTTGAAAAATTTTGGGACCAAAAAAATTTTGACCCAAAAAAAAGTTTGAAAAATTTTGGGACCAAAAAAAATTTGACCCAAAAAAACTTCGAAAAATTTTGGAACCAAAAAAATTTTGGGTCAAAAAAAAGTTTGAAAAATTTTGGGACCAAAAAAAATTTGACCCAAAAAAAACTTCGAAAAATTTTGGGACCAAAAAAAATTTGACCCAAAAAAAAGTTTGAAAAATTTTGGGACCAAAAAAAATTTGGGCCAAAAAAAAATTTGAAACATTTTGGGACCAAAAAAAATTTGACCCAAAAAAACTTCGAAAAATTTTGGAACCAAAAAAAATTTGACCCAAAAAAAAGTTTGAAAAATTTTGGGACCAAAAAAATTTTGAGCCAAAAAAAAGTTTGAAAAATTTTGGGACCAAAAAAATTTTGAGCCAAAAAAAAGTTTGAAAAATTTTGGGACCAAAAAAATTTTGAGCCAAAAAAAAGTTTGAAAAATTTTGGGACCAAAAAAATTTTGAGCCAAAAAAAAGTTTGAAAAATTTTGGGACCAAAAAAAATTTGACCCAAAAAAAAGTTTGAAAAATTTTGGGACCAAAAAAATTTTGACCCAAAAAAAAGTTTGAAAATTTTGGGACCAAAAAAATTTTGACCAAAAAAAAAGTTTGAAAAATTTTGGGACCAAAAAAATTTTGACCAAAAAAAAGTTCGAAAAATTTTGGGACCAAAAAAATTTTGACCCAAAAAAAAGTTTGAAAAATTTTGGGACCAAAAAAAATTTGACCCAAAAAAAAGTTCGAAAAATTTTGGGACCAAAAAAAATTTGACCCAAAAAAAACTTCGAAAAATTTTGGGACCAAAAAAAATTTGACCCAAAAAAAAGTTTGAAAAATTTTGGGACCAAAAAAATTTTGAGCTAAAAAAAAGTTTGAAAAATTTTGGGACCAAAAAAATTTTGAGCCAAAAAAAAGTTTGAAAAATTTTGGGACCAAAAAAAATTTGACCCAAAAAAAAGTTTGAAAAATTTTGGGACCAAAAAAATTTTGACCCAAAAAAAAGTTTGAAAAATTTTGGGACCAAAAAAATTTTGAGCCAAAAAAAAAGTTTGAAAAATTTTGGGACCAAAAAAATTTTGACCCAAAAAAAACTTCGAAAAAATTTTGACCCAAAAAAAAGTTTGAAAAATTTTGGGACCAAAAAAATTTTGACCCAAAAAAAACTTCGAAAACTTTTGGGACCAAAAAAATTTTGATTCAAAAAAAAGTTCGAAAAATTTTGGGACCAAAAAAATTTTGACCCAAAAAAAACTTCGAAAAATTTTGGGACCAAAAAAATTTTGAGTAAAAAAAAAGTTTGAAAAATTTTGGGACCAAAAAAATTTTGACCCAAATAAAACTTCGAAAAAATTTTGACCCAAAAAAAAGTTTGAAAAATTTTGAGACCAAAAAAAATTTGACCCAAAAAAAAGTTTGAAAAATTTTGGGACCAAAAAAATTTTGACCCAAAAAAAAGTTCGAAAAAATTTGGGACCAAAAACATTTTGAGCCAAAAAAAAAGTTTGAAAACTTTTGGGACCAAAAAAACTTTGACCCAAAAAAAAGTTCGAAAAATTTTGGGACCAAAAAAATTTTGAGCCAAAAAAAAGTTTGAAAAATTTTGGGACCAAAAAAATTTTGACCAAAAAAAAAGTACGAAAAATTTTGGGACCAAAAAAATTTTGAGCCAAAAAAAAATTTGAAAAATTTTGGGACCAAAAAAATTTTTACCCAAAAAAAAACTTTGAAAAATTTTGGGACCAAAAAAAATTTGACCCAAAAAAAACTTCGAAAAAATTTTGACCCAAAAAAAAGTTTGAAAATTTTTGGGACCAAAAAAATTGTGACCGAAAAAAACTTCGAAAAATTTTGGGACCAAAAAAATTTTCACCCTAAAAAAACTTCGAAAAATTTTGGGACCAAAAAAATTTTGACCCAAAAAAAAGTTCGAAAAATTTTGGGACCAAAAAAATTTTGAGTCAAAAAAAAGTTCGAAAAATTTTGGGACCAAAAAAAATTTGACCCAAAAAAAAGTTTGAAAAATTTTGGGACCAAAAAAATTTTGACCCAAAAAAAAGTTTGAAAAATTTTGGGACCAAAAAACTTTTGAGCCAAAAAAAAAGTTTGAAAAATTTTGGGACCAAAAAAACTTCGAAAAAATTTTGACCCAAAAAAAAGTTTGAAAAATTTTGGGACCAAAAAAATTTTGACCCAAAAAAAACTTCGAAAAAATTTTGACCCAAAAAAAAGTTTGAAAAATTTTGGGACCAAAAAAATTTTGACCCAAAAAAAACTTCGAAAAATTTTGGGACCAAAAAAATTTTGATTCAAAAAAAAGTTCGAAAAATTTTGGGACCAAAAAAATTTTGACCCAAAAAAAACTTCGAAAAATTTTGGGACCAAAAAAATTTTGAGCCAAAAAAAATTTAGAAAAATTTTGGGACCAAAAAAATTTTGACCCAAAAAAAACTTCAAAAAATTTTGGGACCAAAAAAATTTTGACCCAAAAAAAAGTTTGAAAAATTTTGGGATCAAAAAAATTTTGACCCAAAAAAAACTTCGAAAAAATTTTGGGACCAAAAAAAAGTTTGAAAAATTTTGAGACCAAAAAAAAATTTGACCCAAAAAAACTTCGAAAAATTTTGGGACCAAAAAAATTTTGACCCAAAAAAAACTTCGAAAAATTTTGGGACCAAAAAAATTTTGACCCAAAAAAAACTTCGAAAAATTTTGGGACCAAAAAAATTTTGAGCCAAAAAAAAAGTTTGAAAAATTTTGGGACCAAAAAAACTTCGAAAAAATTTTGACACAAAAAAAAGTTTGAAAAATTTTGGGACCAAAAAAATTTTGACCCAAAAACAACTTCGAAAAAAATTTGACCCAAAAAAAAGTTTGAAAAATTTTGGGACCAAAAAAATTTTGACCCAAAAAAAACTTCGAAAAATTTTGGGACCAAAAAAATTTTGAGTCAAAAAAAAGTTCGAAAAATTTTGGGACCAAAAAAATTTTGAGTAAAAAAAAAGTTCGAAAAATTTTGGGACCAAAAAAATTTTGACCCAAAAAAAAGTTTGAAAAATTTTGGAACCAAAAAAATTTTGACCCAAAAAAAATTTAGAAAAATTTTGGGACCAAAAAAATTTTGACCCAAAAAAAACTTCGAAAAATTTTGGGACCAAAAAAAATTTGACCCAAAAAAAAGTTTGAAAAATTTTGGGACCAAAAAAATTTTGACCCAAAAAAAACTTCGAAAAATTTTGGGACCAAAAAAATTTTGACCCAAAAAAAACTTCGAAAAATTTTGGGACCAAAAAAATTTTGAGCCAAAAAAAAAGTTTGAAGAATTTTGGGACCAAAAAAACTTTGACCCAAAAAAAAGTTCGAAAAATTTTGGGACCAAAAAAATTTTGACCCAAAAAAGTTTGAAAAATTTTGGGACCAAAAAAATTTTGACCCAAAAAAAAGTTCGAAAAATTTTGGGACCAAAAAAACTTTGACCCAAAAAAAAGTTCGAAAAATTTTGGGACCAAAAAAATTTTGACCAAAAAAAAAGTTTGAAAAATTTTGGGACCAAAAAAAATTTGACCCAAAAAAAAGTTCGAAAAATTTTGGGACCAAAAAAATTTTGACCCAAAAAAACTTCGAAAAATTTTGGGACCAAAAAAATTTTAAGTCAAAAAAAAGTTGGAAAAAATTTTGGGACCAAAAAAATTTTGACCCAAAAAAAAGTTCGAAAAATTTTGGGACCAAAAAAATTTTGACCAAAAAAACAGTTTGAAAAATTTTGGGACCAAAAAAAATTTGACCCCAAAAAAAGTTCGAAAAATTTTGGGACCAAAAAAATTTTGACCCAAAAAAACTTCGAAAAATTTTGGGACCAAAAAAATTTTAAGTCAAAAAAAAGTTTGAAAAATTTTGGGACCAAAAAAATTTTGACCCAAAAAAAACTTCGAAAAATTTTGGGACCAAAAAAATTTTGAGTCAAAAAAAAGTTTGAAAAATTTTGGGACCAAAAAAATTTTGACCCAAAAAAAACTTCGAAAAAATTTTGACCCAAAAAAACTTCGAAAAATTTTGGGACCAAAAAAAATTTGACCCCAAAAAAATTTTGAAAAATTTTGAGACCAAAAAAAATTTGACCCAAAAAAACTTCGTAAAATTTTAGAACCAAAAAAATTTTGACCCAAAAAAAAGTTCGAAAAATTTTGGGACCAAAAAAATTTTGAGCCAAAAAAAAAGTTTGAAAAATTTTGGGACCAAAAAAACTTCGAAAAAATTTTGACCCAAAAAAAAGTTTGAAAAATTTTGGGACCAAAAAAATTTTGACCCAAAAAAAACTTCGAAAAAATTTTGACCCAAAAAAAAGTTTGAAAAATTTTGGGACCAAAAAAATTTTGACCCAAAAAAAACTTCGAAAAATTTTGGGACCAAAATAATTTTGAGTCAAAAAAAAGTTCGAAAAATTTTGGGACCAAAAAAATTTTGACCCAAAAAAAAGTTTGAAAAATTTTGGGACCAAAAAAATTTTGACCCAAAAAAAATTTAGAAAAATTTTGGGACCAAAAAAATTTTGACCCAAAAAAAACTTCAAAAAATTTTGGGACCAAAAAAATTTTGACCCAAAAAAAAGTTTGAAAAATTTTGGGACGAAAAAAATTTTGACCCAAAAAAAATTTAGAAAAATTTTGGGACCAAAAAAATTTTGACCCAAAAAAAACTTCGAAAAAATTTGGGACCAAAAAAATTTTGACCCAAAAAAAACTTCGAAAAATTTTGGGACGAAAAAAATTTTCACCCTAAAAAAACTTCGAAAAATTTTGGGACCAAAAAAATTTTGACCCAAAAAAAAGTTCGAAAAATTTTGGGACCAAAAAAATTTTGAGTCAAAAAAAAGTTCGAAAAATTTTGGGACCAAAAAAAATTTGACCCAAAAAAAAGTTTGAAAAATTTTGGGACCAAAAAAATTTTGACCCAAAAAAAAGTTTGAAAAATTTTGGGACCAAAAAACTTTTGAGCCAAAAAAAAAGTTTGAAAAATTTTGGGACCAAAAAAACTTCGAAAAAATTTTGACCCAAAAAAAAGTTTGAAAAATTTTGGGACCAAAAAAATTTTGACCCAAAAAAAACTTCGAAAAAATTTTGACCCAAAAAAAAGTTTGAAAAATTTTGGGACCAAAAAAATTTTGACCCAAAAAAAACTTCGAAAAATTTTGGGACCAAAAAAATTTTGATTCAAAAAAAAGTTCGAAAAATTTTGGGACCAAAAAAATTTTGACCCAAAAAAAACTTCGAAAAATTTTGGGACCAAAAAAATTTTGAGCCAAAAAAAATTTAGAAAAATTTTGGGACCAAAAAAATTTTGACCCAAAAAAAACTTCAAAAAATTTTGGGACCAAAAAAATTTTGACCCAAAAAAAAGTTTGAAAAATTTTGGGATCAAAAAAATTTTGACCCAAAAAAAACTTCGAAAAAATTTTGGGACCAAAAAAAAGTTTGAAAAATTTTGAGACCAAAAAAAAATTTGACCCAAAAAAACTTCGAAAAATTTTGGGACCAAAAAAATTTTGACCCAAAAAAAACTTCGAAAAATTTTGGGACCAAAAAAATTTTGACCCAAAAAAAACTTCGAAAAATTTTGGGACCAAAAAAATTTTGAGCCAAAAAAAAAGTTTGAAAAATTTTGGGACCAAAAAAACTTCGAAAAAATTTTGACACAAAAAAAAGTTTGAAAAATTTTGGGACCAAAAAAATTTTGACCCAAAAACAACTTCGAAAAAAATTTGACCCAAAAAAAAGTTTGAAAAATTTTGGGACCAAAAAAATTTTGACCCAAAAAAAACTTCGAAAAATTTTGGGACCAAAAAAATTTTGAGTCAAAAAAAAGTTCGAAAAATTTTGGGACCAAAAAAATTTTGAGTAAAAAAAAAGTTCGAAAAATTTTGGGACCAAAAAAATTTTGACCCAAAAAAAAGTTTGAAAAATTTTGGAACCAAAAAAATTTTGACCCAAAAAAAATTTAGAAAAATTTTGGGACCAAAAAAATTTTGACCCAAAAAAAACTTCGAAAAATTTTGGGACCAAAAAAAATTTGACCCAAAAAAAAGTTTGAAAAATTTTGGGACCAAAAAAATTTTGACCCAAAAAAAACTTCGAAAAATTTTGGGACCAAAAAAATTTTGACCCAAAAAAAACTTCGAAAAATTTTGGGACCAAAAAAATTTTGAGCCAAAAAAAAAGTTTGAAGAATTTTGGGACCAAAAAAACTTTGACCCAAAAAAAAGTTCGAAAAATTTTGGGACCAAAAAAATTTTGACCCAAAAAAGTTTGAAAAATTTTGGGACCAAAAAAATTTTGACCCAAAAAAAAGTTCGAAAAATTTTGGGACCAAAAAAACTTTGACCCAAAAAAAAGTTCGAAAAATTTTGGGACCAAAAAAATTTTGACCAAAAAAAAAGTTTGAAAAATTTTGGGACCAAAAAAAATTTGACCCAAAAAAAAGTTCGAAAAATTTTGGGACCAAAAAAATTTTGACCCAAAAAAACTTCGAAAAATTTTGGGACCAAAAAAATTTTAAGTCAAAAAAAAGTTGGAAAAAATTTTGGGACCAAAAAAATTTTGACCCAAAAAAAAGTTCGAAAAATTTTGGGACCAAAAAAATTTTGACCAAAAAAACAGTTTGAAAAATTTTGGGACCAAAAAAAATTTGACCCCAAAAAAAGTTCGAAAAATTTTGGGACCAAAAAAATTTTGACCCAAAAAAACTTCGAAAAATTTTGGGACCAAAAAAATTTTAAGTCAAAAAAAAGTTTGAAAAATTTTGGGACCAAAAAAATTTTGACCCAAAAAAAACTTCGAAAAATTTTGGGACCAAAAAAATTTTGAGTCAAAAAAAAGTTTGAAAAATTTTGGGACCAAAAAAATTTTGACCCAAAAAAAACTTCGAAAAAATTTTGACCCAAAAAAACTTCGAAAAATTTTGGGACCAAAAAAAATTTGACCCCAAAAAAATTTTGAAAAATTTTGAGACCAAAAAAAATTTGACCCAAAAAAACTTCGTAAAATTTTAGAACCAAAAAAATTTTGACCCAAAAAAAAGTTCGAAAAATTTTGGGACCAAAAAAATTTTGAGCCAAAAAAAAAGTTTGAAAAATTTTGGGACCAAAAAAACTTCGAAAAAATTTTGACCCAAAAAAAAGTTTGAAAAATTTTGGGACCAAAAAAATTTTGACCCAAAAAAAACTTCGAAAAAATTTTGACCCAAAAAAAAGTTTGAAAAATTTTGGGACCAAAAAAATTTTGACCCAAAAAAAACTTCGAAAAATTTTGGGACCAAAATAATTTTGAGTCAAAAAAAAGTTCGAAAAATTTTGGGACCAAAAAAATTTTGACCCAAAAAAAAGTTTGAAAAATTTTGGGACCAAAAAAATTTTGACCCAAAAAAAATTTAGAAAAATTTTGGGACCAAAAAAATTTTGACCCAAAAAAAACTTCAAAAAATTTTGGGACCAAAAAAATTTTGACCCAAAAAAAAGTTTGAAAAATTTTGGGACGAAAAAAATTTTGACCCAAAAAAAATTTAGAAAAATTTTGGGACCAAAAAAATTTTGACCCAAAAAAAACTTCGAAAAAATTTGGGACCAAAAAAATTTTGACCCAAAAAAAACTTCGAAAAATTTTGGGACGAAAAAAATTTTGAGCCAAAAAAAAGTTTGAAAAATTTTGGGACCAAAAAAATTTTGAGCCAAAAAAAAGTTTGAAAAATTTTGGGACCAAAAAAATTTTGAGCCAAAAAAAAGTTTGAAAAATTTTGGGACCAAAAAAATTTTGACCCAAAAAAAAGATTGAAAAATTTTGGGACCAAAAAAATTTTGAGCCAAAAAAAAAGTTTGAAAAATTTTGGGACCAAAAAAACTTCGAAAAAATTTTGACCCAAAAAAAAGTTTGAAAAATTTTGGGACCAAAAAAATTTTGACCCAAAAAAACTTCGAAAAAATTTTGACCCAAAAAAAAGTTTGAAAAATTTTGGGACCAAAAAAATTTTGACCCAAAAAAAACTTCGAAAAATTTTGGGACCAAAAAAATTTTGATTCAAAAAAAAGTTCGAAAAATTTTGGGACCAAAAAAATTTTGACCCAAAAAAAACTTCGAAAAATTTTGGGACCAAAAAAATTTTGAGCCAAAAAAAATTTAGAAAAATTTTGGGACCAAAAAAATTTTGACCCAAAAAAAACTTCGAAAAATTTTGGGACCAAAAAAATTTTGATTCAAAAAAAAGTTTGAAAAATTTTGGGACCAAAAAAATTTTGACCCAAAAAAAACTTCGAAAAATTTTGGGACCAAAAAAATTTTGAGCCAAAAAAAATTTAGAAAAAATTTGGGACCAAAAAAATTTTGACCCAAAAAAAACTTCGAAAAATTTTGGGACCAAAAAAATTTTGACCCAAAAAAAAGTTTGAAAAATTTTGGGACCAATAAAATTTTGACCCAAAAAAAACTTCGAAAAAATTTTGACCCAAAAAAAAGTTTGAAAAATTTTGAGACCAAAAAAAATTTGACCCAAAAAAACTTCGAAAAATTTTGGGACCAAAAAAATTTTGACCCAAAAAAAAGTTCTAAAAATTTTGGGACCAAAAAAATTTTGAGCCAAAAAAAAAGTTTGAAATATTTTGGGACCAAAAAAACTTCGAAAAAATTTTGACCCAAAAAAAAGTTTGAAAAATTTTGGGACCAAAAAAATTTTGACCCAAAAAAAACTTCGAAAAAATTTTGACCCAAAAAAAAAAAGTTTGAAAAATTTTGGGACCAAAAAAATTTTGACCCAAAAAAAACTTCGAAAAAATTTTGACCCAAAAAAAAGTTTGAAAAATTTTGGGACCAAAAAAATTTTGACCCAAAAAAAACTTCGAAAAATTTTTGGACCAAAAAAATTTTGACCCAAAAAAAACTTCGAAAAATTTTGGGACCAAAAAAATTTTGAGCCAAAAAAAAAGTTTGAAAAATTTTGGGACCAAAAAAACTTCGAAAAAATTTTGACCCAAAAAAAACTTCGAAAAAATTTGGGACCAAAAAAATTTTGACCCAAAAAAAACTTCGAAAAATTTTGGGACCAAAAAAATTTTGACCCAAAAAAAACTTCGAAAAATTTTGGGACCAAAAAAATTTTGAGCCAAAAAAAAGTTTGAAAAATTTTGGGACCAAAAAAATTTTGAGCCAAAAAAAAGTTTGAAAAATTTTGGGACCAAAAAAATTTTGAGCCAAAAAAAAGTTTGAAAAATTTTGGGACCAAAAAAATTTTGACCCAAAAAAAAGATTGAAAAATTTTGGGACCAAAAAAATTTTGAGCCAAAAAAAAAGTTTGAAAAATTTTGGGACCAAAAAAACTTCAAAAAAATTTTGACCCAAAAAAAAGTTTGAAAAATTTTGGGACCAAAAAAATTTTGACCCAAAAAAACTTCGAAAAAATTTTGACCCAAAAAAAAAGTTTGAAAAATTTTGGGACCAAAAAAATTTTGACCCAAAAAAAACTTCGAAAAATTTTGGGACCAAAAAAATTTTGATTCAAAAAAAAGTTCGAAAAATTTTGGGACCAAAAAAATTTTGACCCAAAAAAAACTTCGAAAAATTTTGGGACCAAAAAAATTTTGAGCCAAAAAAAATTTAGAAAAATTTTGGGACCAAAAAAATTTTGACCCAAAAAAAACTTCGAAAAAATTTGGGACCAAAAAAATTTTGACCCAAAAAAAAACTTCGAAAAATTTTGGGACGAAAAAAATTTTGAGCCAAAAAAAAGTTTGAAAAATTTTGGGACCAAAAAAATTTTGAGCCAAAAAAAAGTTTGAAAAATTTTGGGACCAAAAAAATTTTGAGCCAAAAAAAAGTTTGAAAAATTTTGGGACCAAAAAAATTTTGACCCAAAAAAAAGATTGAAAAATTTTGGGACCAAAAAAACTTCGAAAAAATTTTGACCCAAAAAAAACTTCGAAAAAATTTGGGACCAAAAAAATTTTGACCCAAAAAAAACTTCGAAAAATTTTGGGACCAAAAAAATTTTGAGCCAAAAAAAAGTTTGAAAAATTTTGGGACCAAAAAAATTTTGAGCCAAAAAAAACTTCGAAAAAATTTTGACCCAAAAAAAAAGTTTGAAAAATTTTGGGACCAAAAAAATTTTGACCCAAAAAAAACTTCGAAAAATTTTGGGACCAAAAAAATTTTGATTCAAAAAAAAGTTCGAAAAATTTTGGGACCAAAAAAATTTTGACCCAAAAAAAACTTCGAAAAATTTTGGGACCAAAAAAATTTTGAGCCAAAAAAAATTTAGAAAAATTTTGGGACCAAAAAAATTTTGACCCAAAAAAAACTTCGAAAAAATTTGGGACCAAAAAAATTTTGACCCAAAAAAAACTTCGAAAAATTTTGGGACGAAAAAAATTTTGAGCCAAAAAAAAGTTTGAAAAATTTTGGGACCAAAAAAATTTTGAGCCAAAAAAAAGTTTGAAAAATTTTGGGACCAAAAAAATTTTGAGCCAAAAAAAAGTTTGAAAAATTTTGGGACCAAAAAAATTTTGACCCAAAAAAAAGATTGAAAAATTTTGGGACCAAAAAAACTTCGAAAAAATTTTGACCCAAAAAAAACTTCGAAAAATTTTGGGACCAAAAAAATTTTGAGCCAAAAAAAAGTTTGAAAAATTTTGGGACCAAAAAAATTTTGAGCCAAAAAAAAGTTTGAAAAATTTTGGGACCAAAAAAATTTTGACCCAAAAAAAACTTCGAAAAAATTTGGGACCAAAAAAATTTTGACCCAAAAAAAACTTCGAAAAATTTTGGGACCAAAAAAATTTTGAGCCAAAAAAAAGTTTGAAAAATTTTGGGACCAAAAAAATTTTGAGCCAAAAAAAAGTTTGAAAAATTTTGGGACCAAAAAAATTTTGAGCCAAAAAAAAGTTTGAAAAATTTTGGGACCAAAAAAATTTTGAGCCAAAAAAAAGTTTGAAAAATTTTGGGACCAAAAAAATTTTGACCCAAAAAAAAGATTGAAAAATTTTGGGACCAAAAAAATTTTGAGCCAAAAAAAAAGTTTGAAAAATTTTGGGACCAAAAAAACTTCGAAAAAATTTTGACCCAAAAAAAAGTTTGAAAAATTTTGGGACCAAAAAAATTTTGACCCAAAAAAACTTCGAAAAAATTTTGACCCAAAAAAAAAGTTTGAAAAATTTTGGGACCAAAAAAATTTTGACCCAAAAAAAACTTCGAAAAATTTTGGGACCAAAAAAATTTTGATTCAAAAAAAAGTTCGAAAAATTTTGGGACCAAAAAAATTTTGACCCAAAAAAAACTTCGAAAAATTTTGGGACCAAAAAAATTTTGAGCCAAAAAAAATTTAGAAAAATTTTGGGACCAAAAAAATTTTGACCCAAAAAAAACTTCGAAAAAATTTGGGACCAAAAAAATTTTGACCCAAAAAAAACTTCGAAAAATTTTGGGACGAAAAAAATTTTGAGCCAAAAAAAAGTTTGAAAAATTTTGGGACCAAAAAAATTTTGAGCCAAAAAAAAGTTTGAAAAATTTTGGGACCAAAAAAATTTTGAGCCAAAAAAAAGTTTGAAAAATTTTGGGACCAAAAAAATTTTGACCCAAAAAAAAGATTGAAAAATTTTGGGACCAAAAAAATTTTGAGCCAAAAAAAAAGTTTGAAAAATTTTGGGACCAAAAAAACTTCGAAAAAATTTTGACCCAAAAAAAAGTTTGAAAAATTTTGGGACCAAAAAAACTTTGACCCAAAAAAAACTTCGAAAAATTTTGGGACCAAAAAAATTTTGAGCCAAAAAAAATTTAGAAAAAATTTGGGACCAAAAAAATTTTGACCCAAAAAAAACTTCGAAAAATTTTGGGACCAAAAAAATTTTGACCCAAAAAAAAGTTTGAAAAATTTTGGGACCAAAAAAATTTTGACCCAAAAAAAACTTCGAAAAAATTTTGACCCAAAAAAAAGTTTGAAAAATTTTGAGACCAAAAAAAATTTGACCCAAAAAAACTTCGAAAAATTTTGGGACCAAAAAAATTTTGACCCAAAAAAAAGTTCTAAAAATTTTGGGACCAAAAAAATTTTGAGCCAAAAAAAAAGTTTGAAATATTTTGGGACCAAAAAAACTTCGAAAAAATTTTGACCCAAAAAAAAGTTTGAAAAATTTTGGGACCAAAAAAATTTTGACCCAAAAAAAACTTCGAAAAAATTTTGACCCAAAAAAAAAAAAGTTTGAAAAATTTTGGGACCAAAAAAATTTTGACCCAAAAAAAACTTCGAAAAAATTTTGACCCAAAAAAAAGTTTGAAAAATTTTGGGACCAAAAAAATTTTGACCCAAAAAAAACTTCGAAAAATTTTTGGACCAAAAAAATTTTGACCCAAAAAAAACTTCGAAAAATTTTGGGACCAAAAAAATTTTGAGCCAAAAAAAAAGTTTGAAAAATTTTGGGACCAAAAAAACTTCGAAAAAATTTTGACCCAAAAAAAACTTCGAAAAAATTTGGGACCAAAAAAATTTTGACCCAAAAAAAACTTCGAAAAATTTTGGGACCAAAAAAATTTTGACCCAAAAAAAACTTCGAAAAATTTTGGGACCAAAAAAATTTTGAGCCAAAAAAAAGTTTGAAAAATTTTGGGACCAAAAAAATTTTGAGCCAAAAAAAAGTTTGAAAAATTTTGGGACCAAAAAAATTTTGAGCCAAAAAAAAGTTTGAAAAATTTTGGGACCAAAAAAATTTTGACCCAAAAAAAAGATTGAAAAATTTTGGGACCAAAAAAATTTTGAGCCAAAAAAAAAGTTTGAAAAATTTTGGGACCAAAAAAACTTCGAAAAAATTTTGACCCAAAAAAAAGTTTGAAAAATTTTGGGACCAAAAAAATTTTGACCCAAAAAAACTTCGAAAAAATTTTGACCCAAAAAAAAGTTTGAAAAATTTTGGGACCAAAAAAATTTTGACCCAAAAAAAACTTCGAAAAATTTTGGGACCAAAAAAATTTTGATTCAAAAAAAAGTTCGAAAAATTTTGGGACCAAAAAAATTTTGACCCAAAAAAATCTTCGAAAAATTTTGGGACCAAAAAAATTTTGAGCCAAAAAAAATTTAGAAAAATTTTGGGACCAAAAAAATTTTGACCCAAAAAAAACTTCGAAAAATTTTGGGACCAAAAAAATTTTGATTCAAAAAAAAGTTTGAAAAATTTTGGGACCAAAAAAATTTTGACCCAAAAAAAACTTCGAAAAATTTTGGGACCAAAAAAATTTTGAGCCAAAAAAAATTTAGAAAAAATTTGGGACCAAAAAAATTTTGACCCAAAAAAAACTTCGAAAAATTTTGGGACCAAAAAAATTTTGACCCAAAAAAAAGTTTGAAAAATTTTGGGACCAATAAAATTTTGACCCAAAAAAAACTTCGAAAAAATTTTGACCCAAAAAAAAGTTTGAAAAATTTTGAGACCAAAAAAAATTTGACCCAAAAAAACTTCGAAAAATTTTGGGACCAAAAAAATTTTGACCCAAAAAAAAGTTAGAAAAATTTTGGGACCAAAAAAATTTTGAGCCAAAAAAAAAGTTTGAAATATTTTGGGACCAAAAAAACTTCGAAAAAATTTTGACCCAAAAAAAAGTTTGAAAAATTTTGGGACCAAAAAAATTTTGACCCAAAAAAAACTTCGAAAAAATTTTGACCCAAAAAAAAAAAAGTTTGAAAAATTTTGGGACCAAAAAAATTTTGACCCAAAAAAAACTTCGAAAACATTTTGACCCAAAAAAAAGTTTGAAAAATTTTGGGACCAAAAAAATTTTGACCCAAAAAAAACTTCGAAAAATTTTGGGACCAAAAAAATTTTGACCCAAAAAAAACTTCGAAAAATTTTGGGACCAAAAAAATTTTGAGCCAAAAAAAAAGTTTGAAAAATTTTGGGACCAAAAAAACTTCGAAAAAATTTTGACCCAAAAAAAACTTCGAAAAAATTTGGGACCAAAAAAATTTTGACCCAAAAAAAACTTCGAAAAATTTTGGGACCAAAAAAATTTTGACCCAAAAAAAACTTCGACAAATTTTGGGACCAAAAAAATTTTGAGCCAAAAAAAAGTTTGAAAAATTTTGGGACCAAAAAAATTTTGAGCCAAAAAAAAGTTTGAAAAATTTTGGGACCAAAAAAATTTTGAGCCAAAAAAAAGTTTGAAAAATTTTGGGACCAAAAAATATTTGACCCAAAAAAAAGTTTGAAAAATTTTGGGACCAAAAAAATTTTGACCCAAAAAAAAGTTTGAAAAATTTTGGGACCAAAAAAATTTTGAGCCAAAAAAAAAGTTTGAAAAATTTCGGGACCAAAAAAACTTCGAAAAAATTTTGACCCAAAAAAAAGTTTGAAAAATTTTGGGACCAAAAAAATTTTGACCCAAAAAAACTTCGAAAAAAATTTGACCCAAAAAAAAGTTTGAAAAATTTTGGGACCAAAAAAATTTTGACCCAAAAAAAACTTCGAAAAATTTTGGGACCAAAAAAATTTTGATTCAAAAAAAAGTTCGAAAAATTTTGGGACCAAAAAAATTTTGACCCAAAAAAAACTTCGAAAAATTTTGGGACCAAAAATATTTTGAGCCAAAAAAAATTTAGAAAAATTTTGGGACCAATAAAATTTTGACCCAAAAAAAACTTCGAAAAATTTTGGGACCAAAAAAATTTTGACCCAAAAAAAAGTTCGAAAAATTTTGGGACCAAAAAAATTTTGACCCAAAAAAAACTTCGAAAAAATTTTGACCCAAAAAAAAGTTTGAAAAATTTTGAGACCAAAAAAAATTTGACCCAAAAAAACTTCGAAAAATTTTGGGACCAAAAAAATTTTGACCCAAAAAAAAGTTCGAAAAATTTTGGGACCAAAAAAATTTTGAGCCAAAAAAAAAGTTTGAAATATTTTGGGACCAAAAAAACTTCGAAAAAATTTTGACCCAAAAAAAAGTTTGAAAAATTTTGGGACCAAAAAAATTTTGACCCAAAAAAAACTTCGAAAAATTTTGGGACCAAAAAAATTTTGACCCAAAAAAAACTTCGAAAAATTTTGGGACCAAAAAAATTTTGAGCCAAAAAAAAAGTTTGAAAAATTTTGGGACCAAAAAAACTTCGAAAAAATTTTGACCCAAAAAAAAGTTTGAAAAATTTTGGGACCAAAAAAATTTTGACCCAAAAAAAACTTCGAAAAAAATTTGACCCAAAAAAAAGTTTGAAAAATTTTGGGACCAAAAAAATTTTGACCCAAAAAAAACTTCGAAAAATTTTGGGACCAAAAAAATTTTGAGTCAAAAAAAAGTTCGAAAAATTTTGGGACCAAAAAAATTTTGAGTCAAAAAAAAGTTCGAAAAATTTTGGGACCAAAAAAAATTTGAGCCAAAAAAAGTTTGAAAAATTTTGGGACCAAAAAAATTTTGACCCAAAAAAAACTTCGAAAAAAATTTGACCCAAAAAAAAGTTTGAAAAATTTTGGGACCAAAAAAATTTTGACCCAAAAAAAACTTCGAAAAATTTTGGGACCAAAAAAATTTTGAGTCAAAAAAAAGTTCGAAAAATTTTGGGACCAAAAAAATTTTGAGTCAAAAAAAAGTTCGAAAAATTTTGGGACCAAAAAAAATTTGACCCAAAAAAAAGTTTGAAAAATTTTGGGACCAAAAAAATTTTGACCCAAAAAAAATTTAGAAAAATTTTGGGACCAAAAAAATTTTGACCCAAAAAAAACTTCGAAAAATTTTGGGACCAAAAAAATTTTGAGCCAAAAAAAAAGTTTGAAGAATTTTGGGACCAAAAAAACTTTGACCCAAAAAAAAGTTCGAAAAATTTTGGGACCAAAAAAATTTTGACCCAAAAAAGTTTGAAAAATTTTGGGACCAAAAAAATTTTGACCCAAAAAAAGTTCGAAAAATTTTGGGACCAAAAAAACTTTGACCCAAAAAAAAGTTCGAAAAATTTTGGGACCAAAAAAATTTTGACCAAAAAAAAAGTTTGAAAACTTTTGGGACCAAAAAAAATTTGACCCAAAAAAAAGTTCGAAAAATTTTGGGACCAAAAAAATTTTGACCCAAAAAAACTTCGAAAAATTTTGGGACCAAAAAAATTTTAAGTCAAAAAAAAGTTCGAAAAATTTTGGGACCAAAAAAATTTTGACCCAAAAAAAAGTTCGAAAAATTTTGGGACCAAAAAAATTTTGACCAAAAAAAAAGTTTGAAAAATTTTGGGACCAAAAACAATTTGACCCCAAAAAAAGTTCGAAAAATTTTGGGACCAAAAAAATTTTGACCCAAAAAAACTTCGAAAAATTTTGGGACCAAAAAAATTTTAAGTCAAAAAAAAGTTCGAAAAATTTTGGGACCAAAAAAATTTTGACCCAAAAAAAACTTCGAAAAAATTTTGACCCAAAAAAAACTTCGAAAAATTTTGGGACCAAAAAAATTTTGATTCAAAAAAAATTTAGAAAAATTTTGGGACCAAAAAAATTTTGACCCAAAAAAAACTTCGAAAAATTTTGGGACCAAAAAAATTTTGACCCAAAAAAAAGTTCGAAAAATTTTGGGACCAAAAAAACTTTGACCCAAAAAAAAGTTCGAAAAATTTTGGGACCAAAAAAATTTTGACCCAAAAAAAACTTCGAAAAATTTTGGGACCAAAAAAATTTTGAGTCAAAAAAAAGTTCGAAAAATTTTGGGACCAAAAAAATTTTGACCCAAAAAAAAGTTCGAAAAATTTTCGGACCAAAAAAATTTTGACCCAAAAAAGTTTGAAAAATTTTGGGACCAAAAAAATTTTGACCCAAAAAAAAGTTCGAAAAATTTTGGGACCAAAAAAACTTTGACCCAAAAAAAAGTTCGAAAAATTTTGGGACCAAAAAAATTTTGACCCAAAAAAGTTTGAAAAATTTTGGGACCAAAAAAATTTTGACCCAAAAAAACTTCGAAAAATTTTGGGACCAAAAAAATTTTGAGTCAAAAAAAACTTCGAAAAATTTTGGGACCAAAAAAAATTTGACCCAAAAAAAAGTTTGAAAAATTTTGGGACCAAAAAAAATTTGACCCAAAAAAAAGTTTGAAAAATTTTGGGACCAAAAAAAATTTGAGCCAAAAAAAATTTAGAAAAATTTTGGGACCAAAAAAATTTTGACCCAAAAAAAACTTCGAAAAATTTTGGGACCAAAAAAAATTTGACCCAAAAAAAGTTTGAAAAATTTTGGGACCAAAAAAATTTTGACCCAAAAAAAAGTTTGAAAAATTTTGGGACCAAAAAAATTTTGACCCAAAAAAGTTTGAAAAATTTTGGGACCAAAAAAATTTTGACCCAAAAAAAAGTTCGAAAAAATTTGGGACCAAAAAAACTTTGACCCAAAAAAAAGTTCGAAAAATTTTGGGACCAAAAAAATTTTGACCCAAAAAAGTTTGAAAAATTTTGGGACCAAAAAAATTTTGACCCAAAAAAAAGTTTGAAAAATTTTGGGACCAAAAAAATTTTGACCCAAAAAAAAGTTTGAAAAATTTTGGGACCAAAAAAATTTTGACCCAAAAAAACTTCGAAAAAATTTTGACCAAAACAAAGGTTGAAAAATTTTGAGACCAAAAAAAATTTGACCCAAAAAACTTCGAAAAATTTTGGGACCAAAAAAATTTTGACCCAAAAAAAACTTCGAAAAATTTTGGGACCAAAAAAATTTTGACCCAAAAAAAACTTCGAAAAATTTTGGGACCAAAAAAATGTTGAGCCAAAAAAAAAGTTTGAAGAATTTTGGGACCAAAAAAACTTTGACCCAAATAAAAGTTCGAAAAATTTTGGGACCAAAAAAATTTTGACCCAAAAAAGTTTGAAAAATTTTGGGACCAAAAAAATTTTGACCCAAAAAAAAGTTCGAAAAATTTTGGGACCAAAAAAACTTTGACCCAAAAAAAAGTTCGAAAAATTTTTGGACCAAAAAAATTTTGACCCAAAAAAAACTTCGAAAAAATTTTGACCCAAAAAAAAGTTTGAAAAATTTTGAGACCAAAAAAAATTTGACCCAAAAAAACTTCGAAAAATTTTAGAACCAAAAAAAATTTGACCCAAAAAAAAGTTCGAAAAATTTTGGGACCAAAAAAATTTTGAGCCAAAAAAAAAGTTTGAAAAATTTGGGACCAAAAAAACTTCGAAAAAATTTTGACCCAAAAAAAAGTTTGAAAAATTTTGAGACCAAAAAAAATTTGACCCAAAAAAAGTTTGAAAAATTTTGGGACCAAAAAAATTTTGACCCAAAAAAAAGTTTGAAAAATTTTGGGACCAAAAAAATTTTGAGCCAAAAAAAAAGTTTGAAAAATTTTGGGACCAAAAAAATTTTGACCCAAAAAAACTTCGAAAAAATTTTGACCAAAAAAAAGGTTGAAAAATTTTGAGACCAAAAAAAATTTGACCCAAAAAACTTCGAAAAATTTTGGGACCAAAAAAATTTTGACCCAAAAAAAACTTCGAAAAATTTTGGGACCAAAAAAATTTTGACCCAAAAAAAACTTCGAAAAATTTTGGGACCAAAAAAATGTTGAGCCAAAAAAAAAGTTTGAAGAATTTTGGGACCAAAAAAACTTTGACCCAAATAAAAGTTCGAAAAATTTTGGGACCAAAAAAATTTTGACCCAAAAAAGTTTGAAAAATTTTGGGACCAAAAAAATTTTGACCCAAAAAAAAGTTCGAAAAATTTTGGGACCAAAAAAACTTTGACCCAAAAAAAAGTTCGAAAAATTTTTGGACCAAAAAAATTTTGACCCAAAAAAAACTTCGAAAAAATTTTGACCCAAAAAAAAGTTTGAAAAATTTTGAGACCAAAAAAAATTTGACCCAAAAAAACTTCGAAAAATTTTAGAACCAAAAAAAATTTGACCCAAAAAAAAGTTCGAAAAATTTTGGGACCAAAAAAATTTTGAGCCAAAAAAAAAGTTTGAAAAATTTGGGACCAAAAAAACTTCGAAAAAATTTTGACCCAAAAAAAAAGTTTGAAAAATTTTGAGACCAAAAAAAATTTGACCCAAAAAAACTTCGAAAAATTTTAGAACCAAAAAAATTTTGACCCAAAAAAAAGTTCGAAAAATTTTGGGACCAAAAAAATTTTGAGCCAAAAAAAAAGTTTGAAAAATTTGGGAGCAAAAAAACTTCGAAAAAATTTTGACCCAAAAAAAAGTTTGAAAAATTTTGGGACCAAAAAAATTTTGACCCAAAAAAAACTTCGAAAAAATTTTGACCCAAAAAAAAGTTTGAAAAATTTTGGGACCAAAAAAATTTTGACCCAAAAAAAGTTTGAAAAATTTTGGGACCAAAAAAAATTTGAGCCAAAAAAAATTTAGAAAAATTTTGGGACCAAAAAAATTTTGACCCAAAAAAAACTTCGAAAAATTTTGGGACCAAAAAAAATTTGACCCAAAAAAAGTTTGAAAAATTTTGGGACCAAAAAAATTTTGACCCAAAAAAAAGTTTGAAAAATTTTGGGACCAAAAAAATTTTGACCCAAAAAAACTTCGAAAAAAATTTGACCCAAAAAGAAGTTTGAAAAATTTTGAGACCAAAAAAAATTTGACCCAAAAAAACTTCGAAAAATTTTGGGACCAAAAAAATTTTGACCCAAAAAAAACTTCGAAAAATTTTGGGACCAAAAAAATTTTGACCCAAAAAAAAACTTCGAAAAATTTTGGGACAAAAAAAATGTTGAGCCAAAAAAAAATTTTGAAGAATTTTGGGACCAAAAAAACTTTGACCCAAAAAAAACTTCGAAAAATTTTGGGACCAAAAAAATTTTGACCCAAAAAAGTTTGAAAAATTTTGGGACCAAAAAAATTTTGACCCAAAAAAAAGTTCGAAAAATTTTGGGACCAAAAAAACTTTGACCCAAAAAAAAGTTCGAAAAATTTTGGGACCAAAAAAATTTTGACCCAAAAAAAACTTCGAAAAAATTTTGACCCAAAAAAAAGTTTGAAAAATTTTGGGACCAAAAAAATTTTGACCCAAAAAAAGTTTGAAAAATTTTGGGACCAAAAAAAATTTGAGCAAAAAAAAATTTAGAAAAATTTTGGGACCAAAAAAATTTTGACCCAAAAAAAACTTCGAAAAATTTTGGGACCAAAAAAAATTTGACCCAAAAAAAGTTTGAAAAATTTTGGGACCAAAAAATTTGGGCCCAAAAAAAAGTTTGAAAAATTTTGGGACCAAAAAAATTTTGACCCAAAAAAACTTCGAAAAAATTTTGACCCAAAAAAAAGTTTGAAAAATTTTGAGACCAAAAAAAATTTGACCCAAAAAAACTTCGAAAAATTTTGGGACCAAAAAAATTTTGACCCAAAAAAAAGTTAGAAAAATTTTGGGACCAAAAAAATTTTGAGCCAAAAAAAAAGTTTGAAATATTTTGGGACCAAAAAAACTTCGAAAAAATTTTGACCCAAAAAAAAGTTTGAAAAATTTTGGGACCAAAAAAATTTTGACCCAAAAAAAACTTCGAAAAAATTTTGACCCAAAAAAAAAAAAGTTTGAAAAATTTTGGGACCAAAAAAATTTTGACCCAAAAAAAACTTCGAAAAAATTTTGACCCAAAAAAAAGTTTGAAAAATTTTGGGACCAAAAAAATTTTGACCCAAAAAAAACTTCGAAAAATTTTGGGACCAAAAAAATTTTGACCCAAAAAAAACTTCGAAAAATTTTGGGACCAAAAAAATTTTGAGCCAAAAAAAAAGTTTGAAAAATTTTGGGACCAAAAAAACTTCGAAAAAATTTTGACCCAAAAAAAACTTCGAAAAAATTTGGGACCAAAAAAATTTTGACCCAAAAAAAACTTCGAAAAATTTTGGGACCAAAAAAATTTTGACCCAAAAAAAACTTCGAAAAATTTTGGGACCAAAAAAATTTTGAGCCAAAAAAAAGTTTGAAAAATTTTGGGACCAAAAAAATTTTGAGCCAAAAAAAAGTTTGAAAAATTTTGGGACCAAAAAAATTTTGAGCCAAAAAAAAGTTTGAAAAATTTTGGGACCAAAAAATATTTGACCCAAAAAAAAGTTTGAAAAATTTTGGGACCAAAAAAATTTTGACCCAAAAAAAAGTTTGAAAAATTTTGGGACCAAAAAAATTTTGAGCCAAAAAAAAAGTTTGAAAAATTTCGGGACCAAAAAAACTTCGAAAAAATTTTGACCCAAAAAAAAGTTTGAAAAATTTTGGGACCAAAAAAATTTTGACCCAAAAAAACTTCGAAAAAAATTTGACCCAAAAAAAAGTTTGAAAAATTTTGGGACCAAAAAAATTTTGACCCAAAAAAAACTTCGAAAAATTTTGGGACCAAAAAAAAATTTTGATTCAAAAAAAAGTTCGAAAAATTTTGGGACCAAAAAAATTTTGACCCAAAAAAAACTTCGAAAAATTTTGGGACCAAAAATATTTTGAGCCAAAAAAAATTTAGAAAAATTTTGGGACCAATAAAATTTTGACCCAAAAAAAACTTCGAAAAATTTTGGGACCAAAAAAATTTTGACCCAAAAAAAAGTTCGAAAAATTTTGGGACCAAAAAAATTTTGACCCAAAAAAAACTTCGAAAAAATTTTGACCCAAAAAAAAGTTTGAAAAATTTTGAGACCAAAAAAAATTTGACCCAAAAAAACTTCGAAAAATTTTGGGACCAAAAAAATTTTGACCCAAAAAAAAGTTCGAAAAATTTTGGGACCAAAAAAATTTTGAGCCAAAAAAAAAGTTTGAAATATTTTGGGACCAAAAAAACTTCGAAAAAATTTTGACCCAAAAAAAAGTTTGAAAAATTTTGGGACCAAAAAAATTTTGACCCAAAAAAAACTTCGAAAAAATTTTGACCCAAAAAAAAGTTTGAAAAATTTTGGGACCAAAAAAATTTTGACCCAAAAAAAACTTCGAAAAATTTTGGGACCAAAAAAATTTTGACCCAAAAAAAACTTCGAAAAATTTTGGGACCAAAAAAATTTTGAGCCAAAAAAAAAGTTTGAAAAATTTTGGGACCAAAAAAACTTCAAAAAAATTTTGACCCAAAAAAAAGTTTGAAAAATTTTGGGACCAAAAAAATTTTGACCCAAAAAAAACTTCGAAAAAAATTTGACCCAAAAAAAAGTTTGAAAAATTTTGGGACCAAAAAAATTTTGAGTCAAAAAAAAGTTCGAAAAATTTTGGGACCAAAAAAATTTTGAGTCAAAAAAAAGTTCGAAAAATTTTGGGACCAAAAAAAATTTGAGCCAAAAAAAAGTTTGAAAAATTTTGGGACCAAAAAAATTTTGACCCAAAAAAAACTTCGAAAAAAATTTGACCCAAAAAAAAGTTTGAAAAATTTTGGGACCAAAAAAATTTTGACCCAAAAAAAACTTCGAAAAATTTTGGGACCAAAAAAATTTTGAGTCAAAAAAAAGTTCGAAAAATTTTGGGACCAAAAAAATTTTGAGTCAAAAAAAAGTTCGAAAAATTTTGGGACCAAAAAAAATTTGACCCAAAAAAAAGTTTGAAAAATTTTGGGACCAAAAAAATTTTGACCCAAAAAAAATTTAGAAAAATTTTGGGACCAAAAAAATTTTGACCCAAAAAAAACTTCGAAAAATTTTGGGACCAAAAAAATTTTGAGCCAAAAAAAAAGTTTGAAGAATTTTGGGACCAAAAAAACTTTGACCCAAAAAAAAGTTCGAAAAATTTTGGGACCAAAAAAATTTTGACCCAAAAAAGTTTGAAAAATTTTGGGACCAAAAAAATTTTGACCCAAAAAAAGTTCGAAAAATTTTGGGACCAAAAAAACTTTGACCCAAAAAAAAGTTCGAAAAATTTTGGGACCAAAAAAATTTTGACCAAAAAAAAAGTTTGAAAACTTTTGGGACCAAAAAAAATTTGACCCAAAAAAAAGTTCGAAAAATTTTGGGACCAAAAAAATTTTGACCCAAAAAAACTTCGAAAAATTTTGGGACCAAAAAAATTTTAAGTCAAAAAAAAGTTCGAAAAATTTTGGGACCAAAAAAATTTTGACCCAAAAAAAAGTTCGAAAAATTTTGGGACCAAAAAAATTTTGACCAAAAAAAGAGTTTGAAAAATTTCGGGACCAAAAACAATTTGACCCCAAAAAAAGTTCGAAAAATTTTGGGACCAAAAAAATTTTGACCCAAAAAAACTTCGAAAAATTTTGGGACCAAAAAAATTTTAAGTCAAAAAAAAGTTCGAAAAATTTTGGGACCAAAAAAATTTTGACCCAAAAAAAACTTCGAAAAAATTTTGACCCAAAAAAAACTTCGAAAAATTTTGGGACCAAAAAAATTTTGATTCAAAAAAAATTTAGAAAAATTTTGGGACCAAAAAAATTTTGACCCAAAAAAAACTTCGAAAAATTTTGGGACCAAAAAAATTTTGACCCAAAAAAAAGTTCGAAAAATTTTGGGACCAAAAAAACTTTGACCCAAAAAAAAGTTCGAAAAATTTTGGGACCAAAAAAATTTTGACCCAAAAAAAACTTCGAAAAAATTTTGACCCAAAAAAAAGTTTGAAAAATTTTGAGACCAAAAAAAATTTGACCCAAAAAAACTTCGAAAAATTTTAGAACCAAAAAAATTTTGACCCAAAAAAAAGTTCGAAAAATTTTGGGACCAAAAAAATTTTGAGCCAAAAAAAAAGTTTGAAAAATTTGGGACCAAAAAAACTTCGAAAAAATTTTGACCCAAAAAAAAGTTTGAAAAATTTTGGGACCAAAAAAATTTTGACCCAAAAAAAAACTTCGAAAAAATTTTGACCCAAAAAAAAGTTTGAAAAATTTTGGGACCAAAAAAATTTTGACCCAAAAAAAACTTCGAAAAATTTTGGGACCAAAAAAATTTTGAGTCAAAAAAAAGTTTGGGACCAAAAAAATTTTGACCCAAAAAAAAGTTCGAAAAATTTTCGGACCAAAAAAATTTTGACCCAAAAAAGTTTGAAAAATTTTGGGACCAAAAAAATTTTGACCCAAAAAAAAGTTCGAAAAATTTTGGGACCAAAAAAACTTTGACCCAAAAAAAAGTTCGAAAAATTTTGGGACCAAAAAAATTTTGAGTCAAAAAAAAGTTCGAAAAATTTTGGGACCAAAAAAATTTTGACCCAAAAAAAAGTTCGAAAAATTTTCGGACCAAAAAAATTTTGACCCAAAAAAGTTTGAAAAATTTTGGGACCAAAAAAATTTTGACCCAAAAAAAAGTTCGAAAAATTTTGGGACCAAAAAAACTTTGACCCAAAAAAAAGTTCGAAAAATTTTGGGACCAAAAAAATTTTGACCCAAAAAAGTTTGAAAAATTTTGGGACCAAAAAAATTTTGACCCAAAAAAACTTCGAAAAATTTTGGGACCAAAAAAATTTTGAGTCAAAAAAAACTTCGAAAAATTTTGGGACCAAAAAAAATTTGACCCAAAAAAAAGTTTGAAAAATTTTGGGACCAAAAAAAATTTGACCCAAAAAAAAGTTTGAAAAATTTTGGGACCAAAAAAAATTTAAGCCAAAAAAAAATTTAGAAAAATTTTGGGACCAAAAAAATTTTGACCCAAAAAAAACTTCGAAAAATTTTGGGACCAAAAAAAATTTGACCCAAAAAAAGTTTGAAAAATTTTGGGACCAAAAAAATTTTGACCCAAAAAAAAGTTTGAAAAATTTTGGGACCAAAAAAATTTTGACCCAAAAAAGTTTGAAAAATTTTGGGACCAAAAAAATTTTGACCCAAAAAAAAGTTCGAAAAAATTTGGGACCAAAAAAACTTTGACCCAAAAAAAAGTTCGAAAAATTTTGGGACCAAAAAAATTTTGACCCAAAAAAGTTTGAAAAATTTTGGGACCAAAAAAATTTTGACCCAAAAAAAAGTTTGAAAAATTTTGGGACCAAAAAAATTTTGACCCAAAAAAAAGTTTGAAAAATTTTGGGACCAAAAAAATTTTGACCCAAAAAAACTTCGAAAAAATTTTGACCAAAAAAAAGGTTGAAAAATTTTGAGACCAAAAAAAATTTGACCCAAAAAACTTCGAAAAATTTTGGGACCAAAAAAATTTTGACCCAAAAAAAACTTCGAAAAATTTTGGGACCAAAAAAATTTTGACCCAAAAAAAAGTTTGAAAAATTTTGGGACCAAAAAAATTTTGACCCAAAAAAGTTTGAAAAATTTTGGGACCAAAAAAATTTTGACCCAAAAAAAAGTTCGAAAAAATTTGGGACCAAAAAAACTTTGACCCAAAAAAAAGTTCGAAAAATTTTGGGACCAAAAAAATTTTGACCCAAAAAAGTTTGAAAAATTTTGGGACCAAAAAAAATTTGACCCAAAAAAAAGTTTGAAAAATTTTGGGACCAAAAAAAATTTGAGCCAAAAAAAATTTAGAAAAATTTTGGGACCAAAAAAATTTTGACCCAAAAAAAACATCGAAAAATTTTGGGACCAAAAAAATTTTGACCCAAAAAAAAGTTTGAAAAATTTTGGGACCAAAAAAATTTTGACCCAAAAAAGTTTGAAAAATTTTGGGACCAAAAAAATTTTGACCCAAAAAAAAGTTCGAAAAAATTTGGGACCAAAAAAACTTTGACCCAAAAAAAAGTTCGAAAAATTTTGGGACCAAAAAAATTTTGACCCAAAAAAGTTTGAAAAATTTTGGGACCAAAAAAAATTTGACCCAAAAAAAAGTTTGAAAAATTTTGGGACCAAAAAAAATTTGAGCCAAAAAAAATTTAGAAAAATTTTGGGACCAAAAAAATTTTGACCCAAAAAAAACTTCGAAAAATT
The DNA here is from genome assembly GCF_023375975.1 of Astyanax mexicanus. Taxonomy (NCBI): domain Eukaryota; kingdom Metazoa; phylum Chordata; class Actinopteri; order Characiformes; family Acestrorhamphidae; genus Astyanax; species Astyanax mexicanus. The sequence continues at coordinate 67,897,203 of NC_064408.1, read as the reverse complement.
TTGGGACCAAAAAAAATTTGACCCAAAAAAAGTTTGAAAAATTTTGGGACCAAAAAAATTTTGACCCAAAAAAAAGTTTGAAAAATTTTGGGACCAAAAAAATTTTGACCCAAAAAAGTTTGAAAAATTTTGGGACCAAAAAAATTTTGACCCAAAAAAAAGTTCGAAAAAATTTGGGACCAAAAAAACTTTGACCCAAAAAAAAGTTCGAAAAATTTTGGGACCAAAAAAATTTTGACCCAAAAAAGTTTGAAAAATTTTGGGACCAAAAAAATTTTGACCCAAAAAAAAGTTTGAAAAATTTTGGGACCAAAAAAATTTTGACCCAAAAAAAAGTTTGAAAAATTTTGGGACCAAAAAAATTTTGACCCAAAAAAACTTCGAAAAAATTTTGACCAAAAAAAAGGTTGAAAAATTTTGAGACCAAAAAAAATTTGACCCAAAAAACTTCGAAAAATTTTGGGACCAAAAAAATTTTGACCCAAAAAAAACTTCGAAAAATTTTGGGACCAAAAAATTTTTGACCCAAAAAAAACTTCGAAAAATTTTGGGACCAAAAAAATGTTGAGCCAAAAAAAAAGTTTGAAGAATTTTGGGACCAAAAAAACTTTGACCCAAATAAAAGTTCGAAAAATTTTGGGACCAAAAAAATTTTGACCCAAAAAAGTTTGAAAAATTTTGGGACCAAAAAAATTTTGACCCAAAAAAAAGTTCGAAAAATTTTGGGACCAAAAAAACTTTGACCCAAAAAAAAGTTCGAAAAATTTTTGGACCAAAAAAATTTTGACCCAAAAAAAAGTTTGAAAAATTTTGAGACCAAAAAAAATTTGACCCAAAAAAACTTCGAAAAATTTTAGAACCAAAAAAAATTTGACCCAAAAAAAAGTTCGAAAAATTTTGGGACCAAAAAAATTTTGAGCCAAAAAAAAAGTTTGAAAAATTTGGGACCAAAAAAACTTCGAAAAAATTTTGACCCAAAAAAAAGTTTGAAAAATTTTGAGACCAAAAAAAATTTGACCCAAAAAAACTTCGAAAAATTTTAGAACCAAAAAAATTTTGACCCAAAAAAAAGTTCGAAAAATTTTGGGACCAAAAAAATTTTGAGCCAAAAAAAAAGTTTGAAAAATTTGGGAGCAAAAAAACTTCGAAAAAATTTTGACCCAAAAAAAAGTTTGAAAAATTTTGGGACCAAAAAAATTTTGACCCAAAAAAAACTTCGAAAAAATTTTGACCCAAAAAAAAAAAAGTTTGAAAAATTTTGGGACCAAAAAAATTTTGACCCAAAAAAAACTTCGAAAAAATTTTGACCCAAAAAAAAGTTTGAAAAATTTTGGGACCAAAAAAATTTTGACCCAAAAAAAACTTCGAAAAATTTTTGGACCAAAAAAATTTTGACCCAAAAAAAACTTCGAAAAATTTTGGGACCAAAAAAATTTTGAGCCAAAAAAAAAGTTTGAAAAATTTTGGGACCAAAAAAACTTCGAAAAAATTTTGACCCAAAAAAAACTTCGAAAAAATTTGGGACCAAAAAAATTTTGACCCAAAAAAAACTTCGAAAAATTTTGGGACCAAAAGTATTTTGACCCAAAAAAAACTTCGAAAAATTTTGGGACCAAAAAAATTTTGAGCCAAAAAAAAGTTTGAAAAATTTTGGGACCAAAAAAATTTTGAGCCAAAAAAAAGTTTGAAAAATTTTGGGACCAAAAAAATTTTGAGCCAAAAAAAAGTTTGAAAAATTTTGGGACCAAAAAAATTTTGACCCAAAAAAAAGATTGAAAAATTTTGGGACCAAAAAAATTTTGAGCCAAAAAAAAAGTTTGAAAAATTTTGGGACCAAAAAAACTTCGAAAAAATTTTGACCCAAAAAAAAGTTTGAAAAATTTTGGGACCAAAAAAATTTTGACCCAAAAAAACTTCGAAAAAATTTTGACCCAAAAAAAAGTTTGAAAAATTTTGGGACCAAAAAAATTTTGACCCAAAAAAAACTTCGAAAAATTTTGGGACCAAAAAAATTTTGATTCAAAAAAAAGTTCGAAAAATTTTGGGACCAAAAAAATTTTGACCCAAAAAAAACTTCGAAAAATTTTGGGACCAAAAAAATTTTGAGCCAAAAAAAATTTAGAAAAATTTTGGGACCAAAAAAATTTTGACCCAAAAAAAACTTCGAAAAATTTTGGGACCAAAAAAATTTTGATTCAAAAAAAAGTTTGAAAAATTTTGGGACCAAAAAAATTTTGACCCAAAAAAAACTTCGAAAAATTTTGGGACCAAAAAAATTTTGAGCCAAAAAAAATTTAGAAAAATTTTGGGACCAAAAAAATTTTGACCCAAAAAAAACTTCGAAAAATTTTGGGACCAAAAAAATTTTGATTCAAAAAAAAGTTTGAAAAATTTTGGGACCAAAAAAATTTTGACCCAAAAAAAACTTCGAAAAATTTTGGGACCAAAAAAATTTTGACCCAAAAAAAAGTTTGAAAAATTTTGGGACCAATAAAATTTTGACCCAAAAAAAACTTCGAAAAAATTTTGACCCAAAAAAAAGTTTGAAAAATTTTGAGACCAAAAAAAATTTGACCCAAAAAAACTTCGAAAAATTTTGGGACCAAAAAAATTTTGACCCAAAAAAAAGTTAGAAAAATTTTGGGACCAAAAAAATTTTGAGCCAAAAAAAAAGTTTGAAATATTTTGGGACCAAAAAAACTTCGAAAAAATTTTGACCCAAAAAAAAGTTTGAAAAATTTTGGGACCAAAAAAATTTTGACCCAAAAAAAACTTCGAAAAAATTTTGACCCAAAAAAAAAAAAAGTTTGAAAAATTTTGGGACCAAAAAAATTTTGACCCAAAAAAAACTTCGAAAAAATTTTGACCCAAAAAAAAGTTTGAAAAATTTTGGGACCAAAAAAATTTTGACCCAAAAAAAACTTCGAAAAATTTTGGGACCAAAAAAATTTTGACCCAAAAAAAACTTCGAAAAATTTTGGGACCAAAAAAATTTTGAGCCAAAAAAAAAGTTTGAAAAATTTTGGGACCAAAAAAACTTCGAAAAAATTTTGACCCAAAAAAAACTTCGAAAAAATTTGGGACCAAAAAAATTTTGACCCAAAAAAAACTTCGAAAAATTTTGGGACCAAAAAAATTTTGACCCAAAAAAAACTTCGACAAATTTTGGGACCAAAAAAATTTTGAGCCAAAAAAAAGTTTGAAAAATTTTGGGACCAAAAAAATTTTGAGCCAAAAAAAAGTTTGAAAAATTTTGGGACCAAAAAAATTTTGAGCCAAAAAAAAGTTTGAAAAATTTTGGGACCAAAAAATATTTGACCCAAAAAAAAGTTTGAAAAATTTTGGGACCAAAAAAATTTTGACCCAAAAAAAAGTTTGAAAAATTTTGGGACCAAAAAAATTTTGAGCCAAAAAAAAAGTTTGAAAAATTTCGGGACCAAAAAAACTTCGAAAAAATTTTGACCCAAAAAAAAGTTTGAAAAATTTTGGGACCAAAAAAATTTTGACCCAAAAAAACTTCGAAAAAAATTTGACCCAAAAAAAAGTTTGAAAAATTTTGGGACCAAAAAAATTTTGACCCAAAAAAAACTTCGAAAAATTTTGGGACCAAAAAAATTTTGATTCAAAAAAAAGTTCGAAAAATTTTGGGACCAAAAAAATTTTGACCCAAAAAAAACTTCGAAAAATTTTGGGACCAAAAATATTTTGAGCCAAAAAAAATTTAGAAAAATTTTGGGACCAATAAAATTTTGACCCAAAAAAAACTTCGAAAAATTTTGGGACCAAAAAAATTTTGACCCAAAAAAAAGTTCGAAAAATTTTGGGACCAAAAAAATTTTGACCCAAAAAAAACTTCGAAAAAATTTTGACCCAAAAAAAAGTTTGAAAAATTTTGAGACCAAAAAAAATTTGACCCAAAAAAACTTCGAAAAATTTTGGGACCAAAAAAATTTTGACCCAAAAAAAAGTTCGAAAAATTTTGGGACCAAAAAAATTTTGAGCCAAAAAAAAAGTTTGAAATATTTTGGGACCAAAAAAACTTCGAAAAAATTTTGACCCAAAAAAAAGTTTGAAAAATTTTGGGACCAAAAAAATTTTGACCCAAAAAAAACTTCGAAAAATTTTGGGACCAAAAAAATTTTGACCCAAAAAAAACTTCGAAAAATTTTGGGACCAAAAAAATTTTGAGCCAAAAAAAAAGTTTGAAAAATTTTGGGACCAAAAAAACTTCGAAAAAATTTTGACCCAAAAAAAAGTTTGAAAAATTTTGGGACCAAAAAAATTTTGACCCAAAAAAAACTTCGAAAAAAATTTGACCCAAAAAAAAGTTTGAAAAATTTTGGGACCAAAAAAATTTTGACCCAAAAAAAACTTCGAAAAATTTTGGGACCAAAAAAATTTTGATTCAAAAAAAAGTTCGAAAAATTTTGGGACCAAAAAAATTTTGACCCAAAAAAAACTTCGAAAAATTTTGGGACCAAAAATATTTTGAGCCAAAAACAATTTAGAAAAATTTTGGGACCAATAAAATTTTGACCCAAAAAAAACTTCGAAAAATTTTGGGACCAAAAAAATTTTGACCCAAAAAAAAGTTCGAAAAATTTTGGGACCAAAAAAATTTTGACCCAAAAAAAACTTCGAAAAAATTTTGACCCAAAAAAAAGTTTGAAAAATTTTGAGACCAAAAAAAATTTGACCCAAAAAAACTTCGAAAAATTTTGGGACCAAAAAAATTTTGACCCAAAAAAAAGTTCGAAAAATTTTGGGACCAAAAAAATTTTGAGCCAAAAAAAAAGTTTGAAATATTTTGGGACCAAAAAAACTTCGAAAAAATTTTGACCCAAAAAAAAGTTTGAAAAATTTTGGGACCAAAAAAATTTTGACCCAAAAAAAACTTCGAAAAATTTTGGGACCAAAAAAATTTTGACCCAAAAAAAACTTCGAAAAATTTTGGGACCAAAAAAATTTTGAGCCAAAAAAAAAGTTTGAAAAATTTTGGGACCAAAAAAACTTCGAAAAAATTTTGACCCAAAAAAAAGTTTGAAAAATTTTGGGACCAAAAAAATTTTGACCCAAAAAAAACTTCGAAAAAAATTTGACCCAAAAAAAAGTTTGAAAAATTTTGGGACCAAAAAAATTTTGACCCAAAAAAAAGTTCGAAAAATTTTGGGACCAAAAAAATTTTGAGTCAAAAAAAAGTTCGAAAAATTTTGGGACCAAAAAAAATTTGAGCCAAAAAAAAGTTTGAAAAATTTTGGGACCAAAAAAATTTTGACCCAAAAAAAACTTCGAAAAAAATTTGACCCAAAAAAAAGTTTGAAAAATTTTGGGACCAAAAAAATTTTGACCCAAAAAAAACTTCGAAAAATTTTGGGACCAAAAAAATTTTGAGTCAAAAAAAAGTTCGAAAAATTTTGGGACCAAAAAAATTTTGAGTCAAAAAAAAGTTCGAAAAATTTTGGGACCAAAAAAAATTTGACCCAAAAAAAAGTTTGAAAAATTTTGGGACCAAAAAAATTTTGACCCAAAAAAAATTTAGAAAAATTTTGGGACCAAAAAAATTTTGACCCAAAAAAAACTTCGAAAAATTTTGGGACCAAAAAAATTTTGAGCCAAAAAAAAAGTTTGAAGAATTTTGGGACCAAAAAAACTTTGACCCAAAAAAAAGTTCGAAAAATTTTGGGACCAAAAAAATTTTGACCCAAAAAAGTTTGAAAAATTTTGGGACCAAAAAAATTTTGACCCAAAAAAAGTTCGAAAAATTTTGGGACCAAAAAAACTTTGACCCAAAAAAAAGTTCGAAAAATTTTGGGACCAAAAAAATTTTGACCAAAAAAAAAGTTTGAAAACTTTTGGGACCAAAAAAAATTTGACCCAAAAAAAAGTTCGAAAAATTTTGGGACCAAAAAAATTTTGACCCAAAAAAACTTCGAAAAATTTTGGGACCAAAAAAATTTTAAGTCAAAAAAAAGTTCGAAAAATTTTGGGACCAAAAAAATTTTGACCCAAAAAAAAGTTCGAAAAATTTTGGGACCAAAAAAATTTTGACCAAAAAAAAAGTTTGAAAAATTTTGGGACCAAAAACAATTTGACCCCAAAAAAAGTTCGAAAAATTTTGGGACCAAAAAAATTTTGACCCAAAAAAACTTCGAAAAATTTTGGGACCAAAAAAATTTTAAGTCAAAAAAAAGTTCGAAAAATTTTGGGACCAAAAAAATTTTGACCCAAAAAAAACTTCGAAAAAATTTTGACCCAAAAAAAACTTCGAAAAATTTTGGGACCAAAAAAATTTTGATTCAAAAAAAATTTAGAAAAATTTTGGGACCAAAAAAATTTTGACCCAAAAAAAACTTCGAAAAATTTTGGGACCAAAAAAATTTTGACCCAAAAAAAAGTTCGAAAAATTTTGGGACCAAAAAAACTTTGACCCAAAAAAAAGTTCGAAAAATTTTGGGACCAAAAAAATTTTGACCCAAAAAAAACTTCGAAAAAATTTTGACCCAAAAAAAAGTTTGAAAAATTTTGAGACCAAAAAAAATTTGACCCAAAAAAACTTCGAAAAATTTTAGAACCAAAAAAATTTTGACCCAAAAAAAAGTTCGAAAAATTTTGGGACCAAAAAAATTTTGAGCCAAAAAAAAAGTTTGAAAAATTTGGGACCAAAAAAACTTCGAAAAAATTTTGACCCAAAAAAAAGTTTGAAAAATTTTGGGACCAAAAAAATTTTGACCCAAAAAAAAACTTCGAAAAAATTTTGACCCAAAAAAAAGTTTGAAAAATTTTGGGACCAAAAAAATTTTGACCCAAAAAAAAGTTTGAAAAATTTTGGGACCAAAAACAATTTGACCCCAAAAAAAGTTCGAAAAATTTTGGGACCAAAAAAATTTTGACCCAAAAAAACTTCGAAAAATTTTGGGACCAAAAAAATTTTAAGTCAAAAAAAAGTTCGAAAAATTTTGGGACCAAAAAAATTTTGACCCAAAAAAAACTTCGAAAAAATTTTGACCCAAAAAAAACTTCGAAAAATTTTGGGACCAAAAAAATTTTGATTCAAAAAAAAATTTAGAAAAATTTTGGGACCAAAAAAATTTTGACCCAAAAAAAACTTCGAAAAATTTTGGGACCAAAAAAATTTTGACCCAAAAAAAAGTTCGAAAAATTTTGGGACCAAAAAAACTTTGACCCAAAAAAAAGTTCGAAAAATTTTGGGACCAAAAAAATTTTGACCCAAAAAAAACTTCGAAAAAATTTTGACCCAAAAAAAAGTTTGAAAAATTTTGAGACCAAAAAAAATTTGACCCAAAAAAACTTCGAAAAATTTTAGAACCAAAAAAATTTTGACCCAAAAAAAAGTTCGAAAAATTTTGGGACCAAAAAAATTTTGAGCCAAAAAAAAAGTTTGAAAAATTTGGGACCAAAAAAACTTCGAAAAAATTTTGACCCAAAAAAAAGTTTGAAAAATTTTGGGACCAAAAAAATTTTGACCCAAAAAAAAACTTCGAAAAAATTTTGACCCAAAAAAAAGTTTGAAAAATTTTGGGACCAAAAAAATTTTGACCCAAAAAAAACTTCGAAAAATTTTGGGACCAAAAAAATTTTGAGTCAAAAAAAAGTTCGAAAAATTTTGGGACCAAAAAAATTTTGACCCAAAAAAAAGTTCGAAAAATTTTCGGACCAAAAAAATTTTGACCCAAAAAAGTTTGAAAAATTTTGGGACCAAAAAAATTTTGACCCAAAAAAAAGTTCGAAAAATTTTGGGACCAAAAAAACTTTGACCCAAAAAAAAGTTCGAAAAATTTTGGGACCAAAAAAATTTTGACCCAAAAAAGTTTGAAAAATTTTGGGACCAAAAAAATTTTGACCCAAAAAAACTTCGAAAAATTTTGGGACCAAAAAAATTTTGAGTCAAAAAAAACTTCGAAAAATTTTGGGACCAAAAAAAATTTGACCCAAAAAAAAGTTTGAAAAATTTTGGGACCAAAAAAAATTTGACCCAAAAAAAAGTTTGAAAAATTTTGGGACCAAAAAAAATTTGAGCCAAAAAAAATTTAGAAAAATTTTGGGACCAAAAAAATTTTGACCCAAAAAAAACTTCGAAAAATTTTGGGACCAAAAAAAATTTGACCCAAAAAAAGTTTGAAAAATTTTGGGACCAAAAAAATTTTGACCCAAAAAAAAGTTTGAAAAATTTTGGGACCAAAAAAATTTTGACCCAAAAAAGTTTGAAAAATTTTGGGACCAAAAAAATTTTGACCCAAAAAAAAGTTCGAAAAAATTTGGGACCAAAAAAACTTTGACCCAAAAAAAAGTTCGAAAAATTTTGGGACCAAAAAAATTTTGACCCAAAAAAGTTTGAAAAATTTTGGGACCAAAAAAATTTTGACCCAAAAAAAAGTTTGAAAAATTTTGGGACCAAAAAAATTTTGACCCAAAAAAAAGTTTGAAAAATTTTGGGACCAAAAAAATTTTGACCCAAAAAAACTTCGAAAAAATTTTGACCAAAAAAAAGGTTGAAAAATTTTGAGACCAAAAAAAATTTGACCCAAAAAACTTCGAAAAATTTTGGGACCAAAAAAATTTTGACCCAAAAAAAACTTCGAAAAATTTTGGGACCAAAAAAATTTTGACCCAAAAAAAACTTCGAAAAATTTTGGGACCAAAAAAATGTTGAGCCAAAAAAAAAGTTTGAAGAATTTTGGGACCAAAAAAACTTTGACCCAAATAAAAGTTCGAAAAATTTTGGGACCAAAAAAATTTTGACCCAAAAAAGTTTGAAAAATTTTGGGACCAAAAAAATTTTGACCCAAAAAAAAGTTCGAAAAATTTTGGGACCAAAAAAACTTTGACCCAAAAAAAAGTTCGAAAAATTTTTGGACCAAAAAAATTTTGACCCAAAAAAAACTTCGAAAAAATTTTGACCCAAAAAAAAGTTTGAAAAATTTTGAGACCAAAAAAAATTTGACCCAAAAAAACTTCGAAAAATTTTAGAACCAAAAAAAATTTGACCCAAAAAAAAGTTCGAAAAATTTTGGGACCAAAAAAATTTTGAGCCAAAAAAAAAGTTTGAAAAATTTGGGACCAAAAAAACTTCGAAAAAATTTTGACCCAAAAAAAAGTTTGAAAAATTTTGAGACCAAAAAAAATTTGACCCAAAAAAACTTCGAAAAATTTTAGAACCAAAAAAATTTTGACCCAAAAAAAAGTTCGAAAAATTTTGGGACCAAAAAAATTTTGAGCCAAAAAAAAAGTTTGAAAAATTTGGGAGCAAAAAAACTTCGAAAAAATTTTGACCCAAAAAAAAGTTTGAAAAATTTTGGGACCAAAAAAATTTTGACCCAAAAAAAACTTCGAAAAAATTTTGACCCAAAAAAAAGTTTGAAAAATTTTGGGACCAAAAAAATTTTGACCCAAAAAAAGTTTGAAAAATTTTGGGACCAAAAAAAATTTGAGCCAAAAAAAATTTAGAAAAATTTTGGGACCAAAAAAATTTTGACCCAAAAAAAACTTCGAAAAATTTTGGGACCAAAAAAAATTTGACCCAAAAAAAGTTTGAAAAATTTTGGGACCAAAAAAATTTTGACCCAAAAAAAAGTTTGAAAAATTTTGGGACCAAAAAAATTTTGACCCAAAAAAACTTCGAAAAAAATTTGACCCAAAAAGAAGTTTGAAAAATTTTGAGACCAAAAAAAATTTGACCCAAAAAAACTTCGAAAAATTTTGGGACCAAAAAAATTTTGACCCAAAAAAAACTTCGAAAAATTTTGGGACCAAAAAAATTTTGACCCAAAAAAAAACTTCGAAAAATTTTGGGACAAAAAAAATGTTGAGCCAAAAAAAAATTTTGAAGAATTTTGGGACCAAAAAAACTTTGACCCAAAAAAAACTTCGAAAAATTTTGGGACCAAAAAAAATTTGACCCAAAAAAGTTTGAAAAATTTTGGGACCAAAAAAATTTTGACCCAAAAAAAAGTTCGAAAAATTTTGGGACCAAAAAAACTTTGACCCAAAAAAAAGTTCGAAAACTTTTTGGGACCAAAAAAATTTTGACCCAAAAAAAACTTCGAAAAAATTTTGACCCAAAAAAAAGTTTGAAAAATTTTGGGACCAAAAAAATTTTGACCCAAAAAAAGTTTGAAAAATTTTGGGACCAAAAAAAATTTGAGCCAAAAAAAATTTAGAAAAATTTTGGGACCAAAAAAATTTTGACCCAAAAAAAACTTCGAAAAATTTTGGGACCAAAAAAAATTTGACCCAAAAAAAGTTTGAAAAATTTTGGGACCAAAAAATTTGGGCCCAAAAAAAAGTTTGAAAAATTTTGGGACCAAAAAAATTTTGACCCAAAAAAACTTCGAAAAAATTTTGACCCAAAAAAAAGTTTGAAAAATTTTGAGACCAAAAAAAATTTGACCCAAAAAAACTTCGAAAAATTTTGGGACCAAAAAAATTTTGACCCAAAAAAAAGTTAGAAAAATTTTGGGACCAAAAAAATTTTGAGCCAAAAAAAAAGTTTGAAATATTTTGGGACCAAAAAAACTTCGAAAAAATTTTGACCCAAAAAAAAGTTTGAAAAATTTTGGGACCAAAAAAATTTTGACCCAAAAAAAACTTCGAAAAAATTTTGACCCAAAAAAAAAAAAGTTTGAAAAATTTTGGGACCAAAAAAATTTTGACCCAAAAAAAACTTCGAAAAAATTTTGACCCAAAAAAAAGTTTGAAAAATTTTGGGACCAAAAAAATTTTGACCCAAAAAAAACTTCGAAAAATTTTGGGACCAAAAAAATTTTGACCCAAAAAAAACTTCGAAAAATTTTGGGACCAAAAAAATTTTGAGCCAAAAAAAAAGTTTGAAAAATTTTGGGACCAAAAAAACTTCGAAAAAATTTTGACCCAAAAAAAACTTCGAAAAAATTTGGGACCAAAAAAATTTTGACCCAAAAAAAACTTCGAAAAATTTTGGGACCAAAAAAATTTTGACCCAAAAAAAACTTCGAAAAATTTTGGGACCAAAAAAATTTTGAGCCAAAAAAAAGTTTGAAAAATTTTGGGACCAAAAAAATTTTGAGCCAAAAAAAAGTTTGAAAAATTTTGGGACCAAAAAAATTTTGAGCCAAAAAAAAGTTTGAAAAATTTTGGGACCAAAAAATATTTGACCCAAAAAAAAGTTTGAAAAATTTTGGGACCAAAAAAATTTTGACCCAAAAAAAAGTTTGAAAAATTTTGGGACCAAAAAAATTTTGAGCCAAAAAAAAAGTTTGAAAAATTTCGGGACCAAAAAAACTTCGAAAAAATTTTGACCCAAAAAAAAGTTTGAAAAATTTTGGGACCAAAAAAATTTTGACCCAAAAAAACTTCGAAAAAAATTTGACCCAAAAAAAAGTTTGAAAAATTTTGGGACCAAAAAAATTTTGACCCAAAAAAAACTTCGAAAAATTTTGGGACCAAAAAAATTTTGACCCAAAAAAAACTTCGAAAAATTTTGGGACCAAAAAAATTTTGAGCCAAAAAAACAGTTTGAAGAATTTTGGGACCAAAAAAACTTTGACCCAAAAAAAAGTTCGAAAAATTTTGGGACCAATCAAAAAATTTGACCCAAAAAAAAGTTCGAAAAATTTTGGGACCAAAAAAATTTTGAGCCAAAAAAAAAGTTTGAAAAATTTGGGACCAAAAAAACTTCGAAAAAATTTTGACCCAAAAAAAAGTTTGAAAAATTTTGAGACCAAAAAAAATTTGACCCAAAAAAACTTCGAAAAATTTTAGAACCAAAAAAATTTTGACCCAAAAAAAAGTTCGAAAAATTTTGGGACCAAAAAAATTTTGAGCCAAAAAAAAAGTTTGAAAAATTTGGGAGCAAAAAAACTTCGAAAAAATTTTGACCCAAAAAAAAGTTTGAAAAATTTTGGGACCAAAAAAATTTTGACCCAAAAAAACCTTCGAAAAAATTTTGACCCAAAAAAAAATTTGAAAAATTTTGGGACCAAAAAAATTTTGACCCAAAAAAAGTTTGAAAAATTTTGGGACCAAAAAAAATTTGAGCCAAAAAAAATTTAGAAAAATTTTGGGACCAAAAAAATTTTGACCCAAAAAAAACTTCGAAAAATTTTGGGACCAAAAAAAATTTGACCCAAAAAAAGTTTGAAAAATTTTGGGACCAAAAAAATTTTGACCCAAAAAAAAGTTTGAAAAATTTTGGGACCAAAAAAATTTTGACCCAAAAAAACTTCGAAAAAAATTTGACCCAAAAAGAAGTTTGAAAAATTTTGAGACCAAAAAAAATTTGACCCAAAAAAACTTCGAAAAATTTTGGGACCAAAAAAATTTTGACCCAAAAAAAACTTCGAAAAATTTTGGGACCAAAAAAATTTTGACCCAAAAAAAAACTTCGAAAAATTTTGGGACAAAAAAAATGTTGAGCCAAAAAAAAATTTTGAAGAATTTTGGGACCAAAAAAACTTTGACCCAAAAAAAACTTCGAAAAATTTTGGGACCAAAAAAATTTTGACCCAAAAAAGTTTGAAAAATTTTGGGACCAAAAAAATTTTGACCCAAAAAAAAGTTCGAAAAATTTTGGGACCAAAAAAACTTTGACCCAAAAAAAAGTTCGAAAACTTTTTGGGACGAAAAAAATTTTGACCCAAAAAAAACTTCGAAAAAATTTTGACCCAAAAAAAAGTTTGAAAAATTTTGGGACCAAAAAAATTTTGACCCAAAAAAAGTTTGAAAAATTTTGGGACCAAAAAAAATTTGAGCCAAAAAAAATTTAGAAAAATTTTGGGACCAAAAAAATTTTGACCCAAAAAAAACTTCGAAAAATTTTGGGACCAAAAAAAATTTGACCCAAAAAAAGTTTGAAAAATTTTGGGACCAAAAAATTTGGGCCCAAAAAAAAGTTTGAAAAATTTTGGGACCAAAAAAATTTTGACCCAAAAAAACTTCGAAAAAATTTTGACCCAAAAAAAAGTTTGAAAAATTTTGAGACCAAAAAAAATTTGACCCAAAAAAACTTCGAAAAATTTTGGGACCAAAAAAATTTTGACCCAAAAAAAAGTTAGAAAAATTTTGGGACCAAAAAAATTTTGAGCCAAAAAAAAAGTTTGAAATATTTTGGGACCAAAAAAACTTCGAAAAAATTTTGACCCAAAAAAAAGTTTGAAAAATTTTGGGACCAAAAAAATTTTGACCCAAAAAAAACTTCGAAAAAATTTTGACCCAAAAAAAAAAAAAGTTTGAAAAATTTTGGGACCAAAAAAATTTTGACCCAAAAAAAACTTCGAAAAAATTTTGACCCAAAAAAAAGTTTGAAAAATTTTGGGACCAAAAAAATTTTGACCCAAAAAAAACTTCGAAAAATTTTGGGACCAAAAAAATTTTGACCCAAAAAAAACTTCGAAAAATTTTGGGACCAAAAAAATTTTGAGCCAAAAAAAAAGTTTGAAAAATTTTGGGACCAAAAAAACTTCGAAAAAATTTTGACCCAAAAAAAACTTCGAAAAAATTTGGGACCAAAAAAATTTTGACCCAAAAAAAACTTCGAAAAATTTTGGGACCAAAAAAATTTTGACCCAAAAAAAACTTCGAAAAATTTTGGGACCAAAAAAATTTTGAGCCAAAAAAAAGTTTGAAAAATTTTGGGACCAAAAAAATTTTGAGCCAAAAAAAAGTTTGAAAAATTTTGGGACCAAAAAAATTTTGAGCCAAAAAAAAGTTTGAAAAATTTTGGGACCAAAAAATATTTGACCCAAAAAAAAGTTTGAAAAATTTTGGGACCAAAAAAATTTTGACCCAAAAAAAAGTTTGAAAAATTTTGGGACCAAAAAAATTTTGAGCCAAAAAAAAAGTTTGAAAAATTTCGGGACCAAAAAAACTTCGAAAAAATTTTGACCCAAAAAAAAGTTTGAAAAATTTTGGGACCAAAAAAATTTTGACCCAAAAAAACTTCGAAAAAAATTTGACCCAAAAAAAAGTTTGAAAAATTTTGGGACCAAAAAAATTTTGACCCAAAAAAAACTTCGAAAAATTTTGGGACCAAAAAAATTTTGATTCAAAAAAAAGTTCGAAAAATTTTGGGACCAAAAAAATTTTGACCCAAAAAAAACTTCGAAAAATTTTGGGACCAAAAATATTTTGAGCCAAAAAAAATTTAGAAAAATTTTGGGACCAATAAAATTTTGACCCAAAAAAAACTTCGAAAAATTTTGGGACCAAAAAAATTTTGACCCAAAAAAAACTTCGAAAAATTTTGGGACCAAAAAAATTTTGACCCAAAAAAAACTTCGAAAAAATTTTGACCCAAAAAAAAGTTTGAAAAATTTTGAGACCAAAAAAAATTTGACCCAAAAAAACTTCGAAAAATTTTGGGACCAAAAAAATTTTGACCCAAAAAAAAGTTCGAAAAATTTTGGGACCAAAAAAATTTTGAGCCAAAAAAAAAGTTTGAAATATTTTGGGACCAAAAAAACTTCGAAAAAATTTTGACCCAAAAAAAAGTTTGAAAAATTTTGGGACCAAAAAAATTTTGACCCAAAAAAAACTTCGAAAAAATTTTGACCCAAAAAAAAGTTTGAAAAATTTTGGGACCAAAAAAATTTTGACCCAAAAAAAACTTCGAAAAATTTTGGGACCAAAAAAATTTTGACCCAAAAAAAACTTCGAAAAATTTTGGGACCAAAAAAATTTTGAGCCAAAAAAAAAGTTTGAAAAATTTTGGGACCAAAAAAACTTCGAAAAAATTTTGACCCAAAAAAAAGTTTGAAAAATTTTGGGACCAAAAAAATTTTGACCCAAAAAAAACTTCGAAAAAAATTTGACCCAAAAAAAAGTTTGAAAAATTTTGGGACCAAAAAAATTTTGACCCAAAAAAAACTTCGAAAAATTTTGGGACCAAAAAAATTTTGAGTCAAAAAAAAGTTCGAAAAATTTTGGGACCAAAAAAATTTTGAGTCAAAAAAAAGTTCGAAAAATTTTGGGACCAAAAAAAATTTGAGCCAAAAAAAAGTTTGAAAAATTTTGGGACCAAAAAAATTTTGACCCAAAAAAAACTTCGAAAAAAATTTGACCCAAAAAAAAGTTTGAAAAATTTTGGGACCAAAAAAATTTTGACCCAAAAAAAACTTCGAAAAATTTTGGGACCAAAAAAATTTTGAGTCAAAAAAAAGTTCGAAAAATTTTGGGACCAAAAAAATTTTGAGTCAAAAAAAAGTTCGAAAAATTTTGGGACCAAAAAAAATTTGACCCAAAAAAAAGTTTGAAAAATTTTGGGACCAAAAAAATTTTGACCCAAAAAAAATTTAGAAAAATTTTGGGACCAAAAAAATTTTGACCCAAAAAAAACTTCGAAAAATTTTGGGACCAAAAAAATTTTGAGCCAAAAAAAAAGTTTGAAGAATTTTGGGACCAAAAAAACTTTGACCCAAAAAAAAGTTCGAAAAATTTTGGGACCAAAAAAATTTTGACCCAAAAAAGTTTGAAAAATTTTGGGACCAAAAAAATTTTGACCCAAAAAAAGTTCGAAAAATTTTGGGACCAAAAAAACTTTGACCCAAAAAAAAGTTCGAAAAATTTTGGGACCAAAAAAATTTTGACCAAAAAAAAAGTTTGAAAACTTTTGGGACCAAAAAAAATTTGACCCAAAAAAAAGTTCGAAAAATTTTGGGACCAAAAAAATTTTGACCCAAAAAAACTTCGAAAAATTTTGGGACCAAAAAAATTTTAAGTCAAAAAAAAGTTCGAAAAATTTTGGGACCAAAAAAATTTTGACCCAAAAAAAAGTTCGAAAAATTTTGGGACCAAAAAAATTTTGACCAAAAAAAAAGTTTGAAAAATTTTGGGACCAAAAACAATTTGACCCCAAAAAAAGTTCGAAAAATTTTGGGACCAAAAAAATTTTGACCCAAAAAAACTTCGAAAAATTTTGGGACCAAAAAAATTTTAAGTCAAAAAAAAGTTCGAAAAATTTTGGGACCAAAAAAATTTTGACCCAAAAAAAACTTCGAAAAAATTTTGACCCAAAAAAAACTTCGAAAAATTTTGGGACCAAAAAAATTTTGATTCAAAAAAAATTTAGAAAAATTTTGGGACCAAAAAAATTTTGACCCAAAAAAAACTTCGAAAAATTTTGGGACCAAAAAAATTTTGACCCAAAAAAAAGTTCGAAAAATTTTGGGACCAAAAAAACTTTGACCCAAAAAAAAGTTCGAAAAATTTTGGGACCAAAAAAATTTTGACCCAAAAAAAACTTCGAAAAAATTTTGACCCAAAAAAAAGTTTGAAAAATTTTGAGACCAAAAAAAATTTGACCCAAAAAAACTTCGAAAAATTTTAGAACCAAAAAAATTTTGACCCAAAAAAAAGTTCGAAAAATTTTGGGACCAAAAAAATTTTGAGCCAAAAAAAAAGTTTGAAAAATTTGGGACCAAAAAAACTTCGAAAAAATTTTGACCCAAAAAAAAGTTTGAAAAATTTTGGGACCAAAAAAATTTTGACCCAAAAAAAAACTTCGAAAAAATTTTGACCCAAAAAAAAGTTTGAAAAATTTTGGGACCAAAAAAATTTTGACCCAAAAAAAACTTCGAAAAATTTTGGGACCAAAAAAATTTTGAGTCAAAAAAAAGTTCGAAAAATTTTGGGACCAAAAAAATTTTGACCCAAAAAAAAGTTCGAAAAATTTTCGGACCAAAAAAATTTTGACCCAAAAAAGTTTGAAAAATTTTGGGACCAAAAAAATTTTGACCCAAAAAAAAGTTCGAAAAATTTTGGGACCAAAAAAACTTTGACCCAAAAAAAAGTTCGAAAAATTTTGGGACCAAAAAAATTTTGACCCAAAAAAGTTTGAAAAATTTTGGGACCAAAAAAATTTTGACCCAAAAAAACTTCGAAAAATTTTGGGACCAAAAAAATTTTGAGTCAAAAAAAACTTCGAAAAATTTTGGGACCAAAAAAAATTTGACCCAAAAAAAAGTTTGAAAAATTTTGGGACCAAAAAAAATTTGACCCAAAAAAAAGTTTGAAAAATTTTGGGACCAAAAAAAATTTGAGCCAAAAAAAATTTAGAAAAATTTTGGGACCAAAAAAATTTTGACCCAAAAAAAACTTCGAAAAATTTTGGGACCAAAAAAAATTTGACCCAAAAAAAGTTTGAAAAATTTTGGGACCAAAAAAATTTTGACCCAAAAAAAAGTTTGAAAAATTTTGGGACCAAAAAAATTTTGACCCAAAAAAGTTTGAAAAATTTTGGGACCAAAAAAATTTTGACCCAAAAAAAAGTTCGAAAAAATTTGGGACCAAAAAAACTTTGACCCAAAAAAAAGTTCGAAAAATTTTGGGACCAAAAAAATTTTGACCCAAAAAAGTTTGAAAAATTTTGGGACCAAAAAAATTTTGACCCAAAAAAAAGTTTGAAAAATTTTGGGACCAAAAAAATTTTGACCCAAAAAAAAGTTTGAAAAATTTTGGGACCAAAAAAATTTTGACCCAAAAAAACTTCGAAAAAATTTTGACCAAAAAAAAGGTTGAAAAATTTTGAGACCAAAAAAAATTTGACCCAAAAAACTTCGAAAAATTTTGGGACCAAAAAAATTTTGACCCAAAAAAAACTTCGAAAAATTTTGGGACCAAAAAAATTTTGACCCAAAAAAAAGTTTGAAAAATTTTGGGACCAAAAAAATTTTGACCCAAAAAAGTTTGAAAAATTTTGGGACCAAAAAAATTTTGACCCAAAAAAAAGTTCGAAAAAATTTGGGACCAAAAAAACTTTGACCCAAAAAAAAGTTCGAAAAATTTTGGGACCAAAAAAATTTTGACCCAAAAAAGTTTGAAAAATTTTGGGACCAAAAAAAATTTGACCCAAAAAAAAGTTTGAAAAATTTTGGGACCAAAAAAAATTTGAGCCAAAAAAAATTTAGAAAAATTTTGGGACCAAAAAAATTTTGACCCAAAAAAAACTTCGAAAAATTTTGGGACCAAAAAAAATTTGACCCAAAAAAAGTTTGAAAAATTTTGGGACCAAAAAAATTTTGACCCAAAAAAAAGTTCGAAAAATTTTGGGACCAAAAAAATTTTGACCCAAAAAAGTTTGAAAAATTTTGGGACCAAAAAAATTTTGACCCAAAAAAAAGTTTGAAAAATTTTGGGACCAAAAAAATTTTGACCCAAAAAAAAGTTTGAAAAATTTTGGGACCAAAAAAATTTTGACCCAAAAAAACTTCGAAAAAATTTTGACCAAAAAAAAGGTTGAAAAATTTTGAGACCAAAAAAAATTTGACCCAAAAAACTTCGAAAAATTTTGGGACCAAAAAAATTTTGACCCAAAAAAAACTTCGAAAAATTTTGGGACCAAAAAAATTTTGACCCAAAAAAAACTTCGAAAAATTTTGGGACCAAAAAAATGTTGAGCCAAAAAAAAGTTTGAAAAATTTTGGGACCAAAAAAAATTTGAGCCAAAAAAAATTTAGAAAAATTTTGGGACCAAAAAAATTTTGACCCAAAAAAGTTTGAAAAATTTTGGGACCAAAAAAATTTTGACCCAAAAAAAAGTTCGAAAAAATTTGGGACCAAAAAAACTTTGACCCAAAAAAAAGTTCGAAAAATTTTGCGACCAAAAAAATTTTGACCCAAAAAAGTTTGAAAAATTTTGGGACCAAAAAAATTTTGACCCAAAAAAAAGTTTGAAAAATTTTGGGACCAAAAAAATTTTGACCCAAAAAAAAGTTTGAAAAATTTTGGGACCAAAAAAATTTTGACCCAAAAAAACTTCGAAAAAATTTTGACCAAAAAAAAGGTTGAAAAATTTTGAGACCAAAAAAAATTTGACCCAAAAAACTTCGAAAAATTTTGGGACCAAAAAAATTTTGACCCAAAAAAAACTTCGAAAAATTTTGGGACCAAAAAAATTTTGACCCAAAAAAAACTTCGAAAAATTTTGGGACCAAAAAAATGTTGAGCCAAAAAAAAAGTTTGAAGAATTTTGGGACCAAAAAAACTTTGACCCAAATAAAAGTTCGAAAAATTTTGGGACCAAAAAAATTTTGACCCAAAAAAGTTTGAAAAATTTTGGGACCAAAAAAATTTTGACCTAAAAAAAAGTTCGAAAAATTTTGGGACCAAAAAAACTTTGACCCAAAAAAAAGTTCGAAAAATTTTTGGACCAAAAAAATTTTGACCCAAAAAAAACTTCGAAAAAATTTTGACCCAAAAAAAAGTTTGAAAAATTTTGAGACCAAAAAAAATTTGACCCAAAAAAACTTCGAAAAATTTTAGAACCAAAAAAAATTTGACCCAAAAAAAAGTTCGAAAAATTTTGGGACCAAAAAAATTTTGAGCCAAAAAAAAAGTTTGAAAAATTTGTGACCAAAAAAACTTCGAAAAAATTTTGACCCAAAAAAAAGTTTGAAAAATTTTGAGACCAAAAAAAATTTGACCCAAAAAAACTTCGAAAAATTTTAGAACCAAAAAAATTTTGACCCAAAAAAAAGTTCGAAAAATTTTGGGACCAAAAAAATTTTGAGCCAAAAAAAAAGTTTGAAAAATTTGGGAGCAAAAAAACTTCGAAAAAATTTTGACCCAAAAAAAAGTTTGAAAAATTTTGGGACCAAAAAAATTTTGACCCAAAAAAAACTTCGAAAAAATTTTGACCCAAAAAAAAGTTTGAAAAATTTTGGGACCAAAAAAATTTTGACCCAAAAAAAGTTTGAAAAATTTTGGGACCAAAAAAAATTTGAGCCAAAAAAAATTTAGAAAAATTTTGGGACCAAAAAAATTTTGACCCAAAAAAAACTTCGAAAAATTTTGGGACCAAAAAAAATTTGACCCAAAAAAAGTTTGAAAAATTTTGGGACCAAAAAAATTTTGACCCAAAAAAAAGTTTGAAAAATTTTGGGACCAAAAAAATTTTGACCCAAAAAAACTTCGAAAAAATTTTGACCCAAAAAGAAGTTTGAAAAATTTTGAGACCAAAAAAAATTTGACCCAAAAAAACTTCGAAAAATTTTGGGACCAAAAAAATTTTGACCCAAAAAAAACTTCGAAAAATTTTGGGACCAAAAAAATTTTGACCCAAAAAAAAACTTCGAAAAATTTTGGGACAAAAAAAATGTTGAGCCAAAAAAAAATTTTGAAGAATTTTGGGACCAAAAAAACTTTGACCCAAAAAAAACTTCGAAAAATTTTGGGACCAAAAAAATTTTGACCCAAAAAAGTTTGAAAAATTTTGGGACCAAAAAAATTTTGACCCAAAAAAAAGTTCGAAAAATTTTGGGACCAAAAAAACTTTGACCCAAAAAAAAGTTCGAAAAATTTTGGGACCAAAAAAATTTTGACCCAAAAAAAACTTCGAAAAAATTTTGACCCAAAAAAAAGTTTGAAAAATTTTGGGACCAAAAAAATTTTGACCCAAAAAAAGTTTGAAAAATTTTGGGACCAAAAAAAATTTGAGCCAAAAAAAATTTAGAAAAATTTTGGGACCAAAAAAATTTTGACCCAAAAAAAACTTCGAAAAATTTTGGGACCAAAAAAAATTTGACCCAAAAAAAGTTTGAAAAATTTTGGGACCAAAAAATTTTGGCCCAAAAAAAAGTTTGAAAAATTTTGGGACCAAAAAAATTTTGACCCAAAAAAACTTCGAAAAAATTTTGACCCAAAAAAAAGTTTGAAAAATTTTGAGACCAAAAAAAATTTGACCAAAAAAAACTTCGAAAAATTTTGGGACCAAAAAAATTTTGACCCAAAAAAAACTTCGAAAAATTTTGTGACCAAAAAAATTTTGACCCAAAAAAAACTTCGAAAAATTTTGGGACAAAAAAAATGTTGAGCCAAAAAAAAATTTTGAAGAATTTTGGGACCAAAAAAACTTTGACCCAAAAAAAACTTCGAAAAATTTTGGGACCAAAAAAATTTTGACCCAAAAAAGTTTGAAAAAT
Source organism: Astyanax mexicanus (assembly GCF_023375975.1). Classification (NCBI taxonomy): domain Eukaryota; kingdom Metazoa; phylum Chordata; class Actinopteri; order Characiformes; family Acestrorhamphidae; genus Astyanax; species Astyanax mexicanus. The sequence goes on along the minus strand of NC_064408.1, from coordinate 67,876,294 downwards.
TTTGGGACCAAAAAAATTTTGACCCAAAAAAAAGTTCGAAAAATTTTGGGACCAAAAAAACTTTGACCCAAAAAAAAGTTCGAAAAATTTTGGGACCAAAAAAATTTTGACCCAATGTTACGGAGGGAGATGTTTATATTTTTCTTTGTTGCCTTCCTTTTTCTAAGCTACCTCACTTTTGCGCTCTCCTTCACTCTTTCTATCAGTCCTGCAGGTTACCTGTGAGAGGGAGGAGCTGATTAATTGATCCTGGTCCTGCGTCACTATAAAGCGCTGGCCGATGTGGAGTGCAGCGCGACACCCGACCCATTCAACCACCACGCCGCCCAGACCAAACCACCTGTCGTACTATTCTGATTGTTTGTGCTGTCGTGAGTCAAAACGGAGCTGTTTAGATAACTAAAATATGTTACTTAACTTTGTTATACTACTTCTGTAAATACACTTCAAATAATACTAAAAGCCAAGGTAGCACTGTAGGGGATAAGGCCTGTTTCTTTGGGAGGGGTTTTTTTTTTCTCCTGTGTTTTGTTAGTTAGGGAGGGAGGGAAGATTTATGTATTTTTATTTCCTTTTTTTTGTTAGGTAAGTGAGCTCTAAATTTCTAAGTTAGTTTTGTTTGTTTGTTATTTTAGGCATTTCTTATCCCTGACGTAAATGCTACTGATTATTATAAATAAATCATTTTGGCTTGTATTTCTGTGGTTGGTATCATCTTTGGTCTGGGCTAAAAATGCGTGAGCGGGTGTCGTCCTAGCATATGTTACTGGTCTGGCTTTCCAGGCCGTAACATAATTGGGGGCTCGTCTAAACGCCTTTTGAGCCTGTTGTATGAGCGTTTTTATTTGGTTGGCAGTTTTTTTTTTGGTGTGGGGCGGTAGAGGTAAGTGTTAATTATGGCTTCTGGTACCTTTAATTTGACCACTTTCACTCTCTGTCCTTCTATAGAGGAGTTCCAACGGTGCCGTAAGGTGGATTTGTTGCGGATTGCTGACTTCTTTGAAGTTTCTGTACCTGGTGGAGCGTCAAAGCACGTGATCCAAGCTGTGCTTTATACTAAGCTGGTGGAGCTGCAGGTATTGCCGGAATCTGCAGAGCTTGAATCAGTTGCACGTGCGGTCCTTGGGGTGGGCGGGTCAGAAGCGTCTGCGGCGGTGTCGGATCCAAGTCCTGGCCTGGATCAAGCCGCTTCTCCGGAACAGGTAATCTCTCCAGGGGAAGACGTACCGGCTGTAGGGCCATCTCAGCTTTTTGCTGCTGCTCCTGTAACATCTCAGGCTGATGCTGTTTTAGCTATACATCTTAAAGAGCTCGATCTTAAAGTTAAAAGGCAGGAGTATGAGACACAGTTAGTTCGGCTCCGGGCTATTGAACTTTTTTATACTGGATAGTGTGTTGAATTTTTCTGATTCCTCGTCATGTGGGGTAAGCGTGCTGGTACGCGGCATGGAGCTGGGCTGCATGAAGGTCCCGTTACATACCGTGTACCTTCGATCAGGGCTCGTAACAGGACGGGTAGAATTAGGTGTGTGCTCCAAATTGCCAGTGGATGGTGTAACCCTGTTGTTGGGTAATGATTTGGCTGGGGGAAAAGTGTTCCCTTTACCTGTTGTGGTTGACTCGCCGGAAGGAAATGTGAGTGAATCCTCTGAATTGTTTCAGAAATTTCCCACGGTGTTTGCTGCATGTGCTGTGACGCGCGCACAGTCTCGTAAGCTGGATAATGATTTTAATTTGGCCGATACGTTCATGCTTTCACCACAGGAGACTGTGGAATGTGAAATTAAATTGCCATCACACAAAGCTGAACCTTCTTTGAATTCTGAAGGGCACGGTACTTCTAATGCTTATTCTGGCAAAGAAAAACTGGCTCAAGCTCAGAAATTAGACCCTTCTTTAACTAAGTGTATTGACTCTGTGGTAGAGAGAGAAAATATCGATCGCTGTAATTTGGCTTATTATTGGGATGATGGGGTATTAATGCGAAAATGGTCACCAACCGAAAGTAATGCACGTCAGTGGAATACAACTCACCAACTTGTTGTCCCTGCTTCTTACCGTTCGCACATCCTGGCTCTTGCCCATGATCATGTTCTATCCGGTCATTTGGGTATTAATAAAACGTACGAGCGCATACTTCGTTATTTCTTTTGGCCGGGGCTGAAATCCGACGTTCGGGAGTACTGTCGGTCTTGTTCAGTTTGTCAGGTTGCAGGCAAGCCGAATCAAAACATAGCTCCTGCTCCATTACATCCTATTCCCACCATAGGTGAGCCTTTTGAGCGTATAATATTGGACTGTGTCGGGCCATTGCCAAAATCTAAGTCGGGCCATCAGTATCTTTTAACTATAATGTGTGCGGCCACGCGATTCCCCGAGGCTATACCGTTACGCACAATTAATGCCAAAGCTGTGACCAAAGCTCTTGTAAAATTCTTTTCCACTTTCGGTTTGCCGAGAGTTATTCAGACTGACCAGGGGACAAATTTTATGTCCAAGGTGTTCTCGCAGATTCGAAAACAGCTCGGCATTGAGCATAAGTTCTCTAGCGCATGGCATCCTGAATCCCAGGGCGCTTTGGAAAGATTCCATCAGACATTAAAATCCATGCTGCGCACTTTCTGTTTAGATACAGGTAAGGAATGGGATGAGGGTATTCCCTTGTTGCTGTTCGCGATCCGGGAGACCGTGCAAGAGTCGTTAGGGTTTAGTCCTGCGGACTTAATTTTTGCGCACACGGTTAGAGGTCCACTTCGGCTTCTTCGCGAAGAGTTGTTGTCTGAAAGATATGTGCCGACAAACGTGCTGGATTACGTTAGTGAGTTTCGAGACCGTCTTCAGCATGCTTGTAAATTTGCTCAGACACAGCTGGGTTCAGCTCAGGAGAAAATGAAGAAGAGGTTCGATAAAAAGTCTGTACCCCGCACGTTCAGTGAGGGTGATAAGGTACTTGTGTTGCTACCAGTTGTGGGTTCTGCTTTACAGGCTCGGTTTACCGGTCCTTATGTTGTTGATTCAAAATTGAGTGAAACCAACTATGTCATTTGTACATCTGATCGGCGCAAGAAAACTCGTGTCTGTCATGTTAATATGCTTAAACGGTATGTATCTAGAGAGAGCAATAGCGCGGTGGCAAGTGCTAAAGATAACATGCCTGACTGTGATTTGAAGGTAACTCCAGCTGCGACTGTTACTTTTAATCCTGATTATAATTGTAAAGATGACGACATTGTGATGCGTGATGTTCCAGTCTCTTGCGCACGGTTGGAAAACTCAGTTATTTTATCTGATCTTGATTCGTACTTGTCTTATTTGTCCGAGGCTGAGAAAACGGATGTCACTGACATTTTAAAAGATCATGTGGATCTTTTTGCTGACATTCCTACTAGAACCACTGTGACGCAACATGATATTGATGTTGGTGATTCCCGTCCAATTAAACAGCATGCATATCGTGTTAACCCACATAAAAGAAACCTTATGAAAGGGGAAGTTGATTACTTACTCCAACACGGTTTGGCTGTACCTAGTACTAGTCCGTGGAGCTCTCCGTGTTTGTTAGTGCCTAAACCCGATGGTACATCCCGATTCTGTACAGATTTTCGTCGGGTGAACTCAGTAACAAAGACAGACTCATATCCTCTTCCTAGGATGGATGACTGTGTCGATAGGATTGGGGGTGCTCGTTTTGTAACCAAGTTAGATCTGCTAAAGGGGTATTGGCAGGTACCCTTGACGCCCCGAGCTTCCGAAGTATCTGCTTTTGTGACCCCCGATAATTTCCTCCAGTACACCATTCTTGCGTTTGGTTTAAAAAATGCCCCTGCCACCTTTCAACGCTTAATGCATTCTGTCTTAGCTGGTGTTGACCACTGTGAGGCGTATTTGGACGATGTTATTTTGTTCTCCTCGTCATGGGGTGAACATCTTCAGCTGCTTAGAACAGTGCTCGGCCGGTTAGGTAAGGCATCACTAACTCTAAATTTGGCTAAGTGCGAATTTGGAAAAGCTTCTGTAGTTTATTTGGGAAAACGGGTTGGACAGGGACAAGTGTGTCCTGTGAATGCGAAGGTGGAAAGCATCGCTGATTTTCCCACGCCCACCACCAAACGAGAGCTGCGCCGCTTCCTGGGTATGGTGGGGTATTACAGGGGGTTTTGCAAAAACTTTGCTAGTGTGGTATCCCCGTTAACAGATCTGCTGAGTACAAAAAGGGAGTTTGTGTGGTCTGTAGAGTGTACTACTGCATTTAATTCGATTAAAGCGCTATTGTGTACTGCGCCCGTGTTGGCAGCCCCTGATTTCACACGCCCGTTCAAATTAGAAGTGGATGCTAGCGCTGTAGGTGCTGGGGCGGTGTTGCTTCAGGAGCATGCGGATGGTATTGATCATCCTGTTTCTTTTTATTCCAAGAAGTTTAATAAACACCAGGTGAAATACAGCACTATTGAGAAAGAAGCATTGGCACTGTTGCTTGCACTGCAAAACTTTGAGGTATATGTTGGGTCTAGTAGTTTGCCGGTTATTGTATATACGGATCACAACCCGCTGGTATTTTTGAACCGTATGCGTAATTCCAGTCATCGCTTAATGCGCTGGTCTCTTCTGGTCCAGGGATTTAATTTGGAAATCCGGTATAAAAAGGGTTCTGAGAATGTCATTGCTGACGCGCTCTCTCGCGCTTATAGAGAGGTTTAGTCTCAAACATAGTTTGCTCTAAAGGGTGGGGGTGTTACGGAGGGAGATGTTTATATTTTTCTTTGTTGCCTTCCTTTTTCTAAGCTACCTCACTTTTGCGCTCTCCTTCACTCTTTCTATCAGTCCTGCAGGTTACCTGTGAGAGGGAGGAGCTGATTAATTGATCCTGGTCCTGCGTCACTATAAAGCGCTGGCCGATGTGGAGTGCAGCGCGACACCCGACCCATTCAACCACCACGCCGCCCAGACCAAACCACCTGTCGTACTATTCTGATTGTTTGTGCTGTCGTGAGTCAAAACGGAGCTGTTTAGATAACTAAAATATGTTACTTAACTTTGTTATACTACTTCTGTAAATACACTTCAAATAATACTAAAAGCCAAGGTAGCACTGTAGGGGATAAGGCCTGTTTCTTTGGGAGGGGTTTTTTTTTTCTCCTGTGTTTTGTTAGTTAGGGAGGGAGGGAAGATTTATGTATTTTTATTTCCTTTTTTTTGTTAGGTAAGTGAGCTCTAAATTTCTAAGTTAGTTTTGTTTGTTTGTTATTTTAGGCATTTCTTATCCCTGACGTAAATGCTACTGATTATTATAAATAAATCATTTTGGCTTGTATTTCTGTGGTTGGTATCATCTTTGGTCTGGGCTAAAAATGCGTGAGCGGGTGTCGTCCTAGCATATGTTACTGGTCTGGCTTTCCAGGCCGTAACACCCAAAAAAAACTTCGAAAAAATTTTGACCCAAAAAAAAGTTTGAAAAATTTTGAGACCAAAAAAAATTTGACCCAAAAAAGTTTGAAAAATTTTAGAACCAAAAAAATTTTGACCCAAAAAAAAGTTCGAAAAATTTTGGGACCAAAAAAATTTTGAGCCAAAAAAAAAGTTTGAAAAATTTGGGACCAAAAAAACTTCGAAAAAAATTTGACCCAAAAAAAAGTTCGAAAAATTTTGGGACCAAAAAAACTTTGACCCAAAAAAAAGTTCGAAAAATTTTGGGACCAAAAAAATTTTGACCCAAAAAAAACTTCGAAAAAATTTTGACCCAAAAAAAAGTTTGAAAAATTTTGAGACCAAAAAAAATTTGACCCAAAAAAACTTCGAAAAATTTTAGAACCAAAAAAATTTTGACCCAAAAAAAAGTTCGAAAAATTTTGGGACCAAAAAAATTTTGAGCCAAAAAAAAAGTTTGAAAAATTTGGGACCAAAAAAACTTCGAAAAAATTTTGACCCAAAAAAAAGTTTGAAAAATTTTGGGACCAAAAAAATTTTGACCCAAAAAAACCTTCGAAAAAATTTTGACCCAAAAAAAAATTTGAAAAATTTTGGGACCAAAAAAATTTTGACCCCAAAAAAACTTCGAAAAATTTTGGGACCAAAAAAATTTTGAGTCAAAAAAAAGTTCGAAAAATTTTGGGACCAAAAAAATTTTGACCCAAAAAAAGTTTGAAAAATTTTGGGACCAAAAAAATTTTGACCCAAAAAAAATTTAGAAAAATTTTGGGACCAAAAAAAATTTGACCCAAAAAAAATTTAGAAAAATTTTGGGACCAAAAAAATTTTGACCCAAAAAAAAGTTTGAAAAATTTTGGGACCAAAAAAATTTTGACCCAAAAAAAACTTCGAAAAAATTTTGACCCAAAAAAAAGTTTGAAAAATTTTGAGACCAAAAAAAATTTGACCCAAAAAAACTTAGAAAAATTTTGGGACCAAAAAAATTTTGACCCAAAAAAAAGTTCGATATATTTTGGGACCAAAAAAATTTTGAGCCAAAAAAAAAGTTTGAAAAATTTTGGGACCAAAAAAACTTCGAAAAAATTTTGACCCAAAAAAAAGTTTGAAAAATTTTGGGACCAAAAAAATTTTGACCCAAAAAAAACTTCGAAAAATTTTGGGACAAAAAAAATGTTGAGCCAAAAAAAAATTTTGAAGAATTTTGGGACCAAAAAAACTTTGACCCAAAAAAAAGTTCGAAAAATTTTGGGACCAAAAAAATTTTGACCCAAAAAAGTTTGAAAAATTTTGGGACCAAAAAAATTTTGACCCAAAAAAAAGTTCGAAAAATTTTGGGACCAAAAAAACTTTGACCCAAAAAAAAGTTCGAAAAATTTTGGGACCAAAAAAATTTTGACCCAAAAAAAACTTCGAAAAAATTTTGACCCAAAAAAAAGTTTGAAAAATTTTGAGACCAAAAAAAATTTGACCCAAAAAAACTTCGAAAAATTTTAGAACCAAAAAAATTTTGACCCAAAAAAAAGTTCGAAAAATTTTGGGACCAAAAAAATTTTGAGCCAAAAAAAAAGTTTGAAAAATTTGGGACCAAAAAAACTTCGAAAAAATTTTGACCCAAAAAAAAGTTTGAAAAATTTTGGGACCAAAAAAATTTTGACCCAAAAAAACCTTCGAAAAAATTTTGACCCAAAAAAAAGTTTGAAAAATTTTGGGACCAAAAAAATTTTGACCCAAAAAAAACTTCGAAAAATTTTGGGACCAAAAAAATTTTGAGTCAAAAAAAAGTTCGAAAAATTTTGGGACCAAAAAAATTTTGACCCAAAAAAAGTTTGAAAAATTTTGGGACCAAAAAAATTTTGACCCAAAAAAAATTTAGAAAAATTTTGGGACCAAAAAAAATTTGACCCAAAAAAAATTTAGAAAAATTTTGGGACCAAAAAAATTTTGACCCAAAAAAAAGTTTGAAAAATTTTGGGACCAAAAAAATTTTGACCCAAAAAAAACTTCGAAAAAATTTTGACCCAAAAAAAAGTTTGAAAAATTTTGAGACCAAAAAAAATTTGACCCAAAAAAACTTAGAAAAATTTTGGGACCAAAAAAATTTTGACCCAAAAAAAAGTTCGAAAAATTTTGGGACCAAAAAAATTTTGAGCCAAAAAAAAAGTTTGAAAAATTTTGGGACCAAAAAAACTTCGAAAAAATTTTGACCCAAAAAAAAGTTTGAAAAATTTTGGGACCAAAAAAATTTTGACCCAAAAAAAACTTCGAAAAATTTTGGGACCAAAAAAATTTTGAGTAAAAAAAAAGTTCGAAAAATTTTGGGACCAAAAAAATTTTGACCCAAAAAAAACTTCGAAAAATTTTGGGACCAAAAAAATTTTGAGCCAAAAAAAATTTAGAAAAATTTTGGGACCAAAAAAATTTTGAGCCAAAAAAAATTTAGAAAAATTTTGGGACCAAAAAAATTTTGACCCAAAAAAAAGTTTGAAAAATTTTGGGACCAAAAAAATTTTGACCCAAAAAAAACTTCGAAAAAATTTTGACCCAAAAAAAAGTTTGAAAAATTTTGAGACCAAAAAAAATTTGACCCAAAAAAACTTAGAAAAATTTTGGGACCAAAAAAATTTTGACCCAAAAAAAAGTTCGAAAAATTTTGGGACCAAAAAAATTTTGAGCCAAAAAAAAAGTTTGAAAAATTTTGGGACCAAAAAAACTTCGAAAAAATTTTGACCCAAAAAAAAGTTTGAAAAATTTTGGGACCAAAAAAATTTTGACCCAAAAAAAACTTCGAAAAATTTTGGGACCAAAAAAATTTTGAGTAAAAAAAAAGTTCGAAAAATTTTGGGACCAAAAAAATTTTGACCCAAAAAAAACTTCGAAAAATTTTGGGACCAAAAAAAATTTGACCCAAAAAAAGTTTGAAAAATTTTGGGACCAAAAACATTTTGACCCAAAAAAAAGTTTGAAAAATTTTGGGACCAAAAAAACTTTGACCCAAAAAAAAGTTCGAAAAATTTTGGGACCAAAAAAATTTTGACCCAAAAAAGTTTGAAAAATTTTGGGACCAAAAAAATTTTGACCCAAAAAAAAGTTCGAAAAAATTTGGGACCAAAAAACTTTGACCCAAAAAAAAGTTCGAAAAAATTTGGGACCAAAAAAAATTTGAGCCAAAAAAAATTTAGAAAAATTTTGGGACCAAAAAAATTTTGACCCAAAAAAAACTTCGAAAAATTTTGGGACCAAAAAAAATTTGACCCAAAAAAGTTTGAAAAATTTTGGGACCAAAAAAATTTTGACCCAAAAAAAAGTTTGAAAAATTTTGGGACCAAAAAAATTTTGACCCAAAAAAACTTCGAAAAAATTTTGACCCAAAAAAAAGTTTGAAAAATTTCGAGACCAAAAAAAATTTGACCCAAAAAAACTTCGAAAAATTTTGGGACCAAAAAAATTTTGACCCAAAAAAAACTTCGAAAAATTTTGGGACCAAAAAAATTTTGACCCAAAAAAAACTTCGAAAAATTTTGGGACCAAAAAAATGTTGAGCCAAAAAAAAAGTTTGAAGAATTTTGGGACCAAAAAAACTTTGACCCAAAAAAAAGTTCGAAAAATTTTGGGACCAAAAAAATTTTGACCCAAAAAAGTTTGAAAAATTTTGGGACCAAAAAAATTTTGACCCAAAAAAAAGTTCGAAAAATTTTGGGACCAAAAAAACTTTGACCCAAAAAAAAGTTCGAAAAATTTTGGGACCAAAAAAATTTTGACCCAAAAAAAACTTCGAAAAAATTTTGACCCAAAAAAAAGTTTGAAAAATTTTGAGACCAAAAAAAATTTGACCCAAAAAAACTTCGAAAAATTTTAGAACCAAAAAAAATTTGACCCAAAAAAAAGTTCGAAAAATTTTGGGACCAAAAAAATTTTGAGCCAAAAAAAAAGTTTGAAAAATTTGGGACCAAAAAAACTTCGAAAAAATTTTGACCCAAAAAAAAGTTTGAAAAATTTTGAGACCAAAAAAAATTTGACCCAAAAAAACTTCGAAAAATTTTAGAACCAAAAAAATTTTGACCCAAAAAAAAGTTCGAAAAATTTTGGGACCAAAAAAATTTTGAGCCAAAAAAAAAGTTTGAAAAATTTGGGAGCAAAAAAACTTCGAAAAAATTTTGACCCAAAAAAAAGTTTGAAAAATTTTGGGACCAAAAAAATTTTGACCCAAAAAAAACTTCGAAAAAATTTTGACCCAAAAAAAAGTTTGAAAAATTTTGGGACCAAAAAAATTTTGACCCAAAAAAAACTTCGAAAAATTTTGGGACCAAAAAAATTTTGAGTTAAAAAAAAGTTCGAAAAATTTTGGGACCAAAAAAATTTTGACCCAAAAAAAAGTTTGAAAAATTTTGGGACCAAAAAAATTTTGACCCAAAAAAAATTTAGAAAAATTTTGGGACCAAAAAAAATTTGACCCAAAAAAAACTTCGAAAAATTTTGGGACCAAAAAAATTTTGACCCAAAAAAAAGTTTGAAAAATTTTGGGACCAAAAAAATTTGACCCAAAAAAACTTCGAAAAATTTTAGAACCAAAAAAAATTTGACCCAAAAAAAAGTTCGAAAAATTTTGGGACCAAAAAAATTTTGAGCCAAAAAAAAAGTTTGAAAAATTTGGGACCAAAAAAACTTCGAAAAAATTTTGACCCAAAAAAAAGTTAAAAAAATTTTGAGACCAAAAAAAATTTGACCCAAAAAAACTTCGAAAAATTTTAGAACCAAAAAAATTTTGACCCAAAAAAAAGTTCGAAAAATTTTGGGACCAAAAAAATTTTGAGCCAAAAAAAAAGTTTGAAAAATTTGGGAGCAAAAAAACTTCGAAAAAATTTTGACCCAAAAAAAAGTTTGAAAAATTTTGGGACCAAAAAAATTTTGACCCAAAAAAAACTTCGAAAAAATTTTGACCCAAAAAAAAGTTTGAAAAATTTTGGGACCAAAAAAATTTTGACCCAAAAAAAGTTTGAAAAATTTTGGGACCAAAAAAAATTTGAGCCAAAAAAAATTTAGAAAAATTTTGGGACCAAAAAAATTTTGACCCAAAAAAAACTTCGAAAAATTTTGGGACCAAAAAAAATTTGACCCAAAAAAAGTTTGAAAAATTTTGGGACCAAAAAAATTTTGACCCAAAAAAAAGTTTGAAAAATTTTGGGACCAAAAAAATTTTGACCCAAAAAAACTTCGAAAAAATTTTGACCCAAAAAAAAGTTTGAAAAATTTTGAGACCAAAAAAAATTTGACCCAAAAAAACTTAGAAAAATTTTGGGACCAAAAAAATTTTGACCCAAAAAAAACGTCGAAAAATTTTGGGACCAAAAAAATTTTGAGCCAAAAAAAAAGTTTGAAGAATTTTGGGACCAAAAAAACTTTGACCCAAAAAAAAGTTCGAAAAATTTTGGGACCAAAAAAATTTTGACCCAAAAAAGTTTGAAAAATTTTGGGACCAAAAAAATTTTGACCCAAAAAAAAGTTCGAAAAATTTTGGGACCAAAAAAACTTTGACCCAAAAAAAAGTTCGAAAAATTTTGGGACCAAAAAAATTTTGACCCAAAAAAGTTTGAAAAATTTTGGGACCAAAAAAATTTTGACCCAAAAAAACTTCGAAAAATTTTGGGACCAAAAAAATTTTGAGTCAAAAAAAACTTCGAAAAATTTTGGGACCAAAAAAAATTTGACCCAAAAAAAAGTTTGAAAAATTTTGGGACCAAAAAAAATTTGACCCAAAAAAAAGTTTGAAAAATTTTGGGACCAAAAAAAATTTGAGCCAAAAAAAATTTAGAAAAATTTTGGGACCAAAAAAATTTTGACCCAAAAAAAACTTCGAAAAATTTTGGGACCAAAAAAATTTTGAGCCAAAAAAAAAGTTTGAAGAATTTTGGGACCAAAAAAACTTTGACCCAAAAAAAAGTTCGAAAAATTTTGGGACCAAAAAAATTTTGACCCAAAAAAGTTTGAAAAATTTTGGGACCAAAAAAATTTTGACCCAAAAAAAAGTTCGAAAAATTTTGGGACCAAAAAAACTTTGACCCAAAAAAAAGTTCGAAAAATTTTGGGACCAAAAAAATTTTGACCCAAAAAAGTTTGAAAAATTTTGGGACCAAAAAAATTTTGACCCAAAAAAACTTCGAAAAATTTTGGGACCAAAAAAATTTTGAGTCAAAAAAAACTTCGAAAAATTTTGGGACCAAAAAAAATTTGACCCAAAAAAAAGTTTGAAAAATTTTGGGACCAAAAAAAATTTGACCCAAAAAAAAGTTTGAAGAATTTTGGGACCAAAAAAACTTTGACCCAAAAAAAAGTTCGAAAAATTTTGGGACCAAAAATATTTTGACCCAAAAAAGTTTGAAAAATTTTGGGACCAAAAAAATTTTGACCCAAAAAAAAGTTCGAAAAATTTTGGGACCAAAAAAACTTTGACCCAAAAAAAAGTTCGAAAAATTTTGGGACCAAAAAAATTTTGACCCAAAAAAGTTTGAAAAATTTTGGGACCAAAAAAATTTTGACCCAAAAAAACTTCGAAAAATTTTGGGACCAAAAAAATTTTGAGTCAAAAAAAACTTCGAAAAATTTTGGGACCAAAAAAAATTTGACCCAAAAAAAAGTTTGAAAAATTTTGGGACCAAAAAAAATTTGACCCAAAAAAAAGTTTGAAAAATTTTGGGACCAAAAAAAATTTGACCCAAAAAAAGTTTGAAAAATTTTGGGACCAAAAAAATTTTGACCCAAAAAAAAGTTTGAAAAATTTTGGGACCAAAAAAATTTTGACCCAAAAAAGTTTGAAAAATTTTGGGACCAAAAAAATTTTGACCCAAAAAAAAGTTCGAAAAAATTTGGGACCAAAAAAACTTTGACCCAAAAAAAAGTTCGAAAAATTTTGGGACCAAAAAAATTTTGACCCAAAAAAGTTTGAAAAATTTTGGGACCAAAAAAATTTTGACCCAAAAAAAAGTTTGAAAAATTTTGGGACCAAAAAAAACGTCGAAAAATTTTGGGACCAAAAAAATTTTGAGCCAAAAAAAAAGTTTGAAGAATTTTGGGACCAAAAAAACTTTGACCCAAAAAAAAGTTCGAAAAATTTTGGGACCAAAAAAATTTTGACCCAAAAAAGTTTGAAAAATTTTGGGACCAAAAAAATTTTGACCCAAAAAAAAGTTCGAAAAATTTTGGGACCAAAAAAACTTTGACCCAAAAAAAAGTTCGAAAAATTTTGGGACCAAAAAAATTTTGACCCAAAAAAGTTTGAAAAATTTTGGGACCAAAAAAATTTTGACCCAAAAAAAAGTTCGAAAAATTTTGGGACCAAAAAAACTTTGACCCAAAAAAAAGTTCGAAAAATTTTGGGACCAAAAAAATTTTGACCCAAAAAAGTTTGAAAAATTTTGGGACCAAAAAAATTTTGACCCAAAAAAACTTCGAAAAATTTTGGGACCAAAAAAATTTTGAGTCAAAAAAAACTTCGAAAAATTTTGGGACCAAAAAAAATTTGACCCAAAAAAAATTTTGAAAAATTTTGGGACCAAAAAAAATTTGACCCAAAAAAAAGTTTGAAAAATTTTGGGACCAAAAAAAATTTGACCCAAAAAAAGTTTGAAAAATTTTGGGACCAAAAAAATTTTGACCCAAAAAAAAGTTTGAAAAATTTTGGGACCAAAAAAATTTTGACCCAAAAAAGTTTGAAAAATTTTGGGACCAAAAAAATTTTGACCCAAAAAAAAGTTCGAAAAAATTTGGGACCAAAAAAACTTTGACCCAAAAAAAAGTTCGAAAAATTTTGGGACCAAAAAAATTTTGACCCAAAAAAGTTTGAAAAATTTTGGGACCAAAAAAATTTTGACCCAAAAAAAAGTTTGAAAAATTTTGGGACCAAAAAAAACGTCGAAAAATTTTGGGACCAAAAAAATTTTGAGCCAAAAAAAAAGTTTGAAGAATTTTGGGACCAAAAAAACTTTGACCCAAAAAAAAGTTCGAAAAATTTTGGGACCAAAAAAATTTTGACCCAAAAAAGTTTGAAAAATTTTGGGACCAAAAAAATTTTGACCCAAAAAAAAGTTCGAAAAATTTTGGGACCAAAAAAACTTTGACCCAAAAAAAAGTTCGAAAAATTTTGGGACCAAAAAAATTTTGACCCAAAAAAGTTTGAAAAATTTTGGGACCAAAAAAATTTTGACCCAAAAAAACTTTGAAAAATTTTGGGACCAAAAAAATTTTGAGTCAAAAAAAACTTCGAAAAATTTTGGGACCAAAAAAAATTTGACCCAAAAAAAAGTTTGAAAAATTTTGGGACCAAAAAAAATTTGACCCAAAAAAAAGTTTGAAAAATTTTGGGACCAAAAAAAATTTGAGCCAAAAAAAATTTAGAAAAATTTTGGGACCAAAAAAATTTTGACCCAAAAAAAACTTCGAAAAATTTTGGGACCAAAAAAATTTTGAGCCAAAAAAAAAGTTTGAAGAATTTTGGGACCAAAAAAACTTTGACCCAAAAAAAAGTTCGAAAAATTTTGGGACCAAAAAAATTTTGACCCAAAAAAGTTTGAAAAATTTTGGGACCAAAAAAATTTTGACCCAAAAAAAAGTTCGAAAAATTTTGGGACCAAAAAAACTTTGACCCAAAAAAAAGTTCGAAAAATTTTGGGACCAAAAAAATTTTGACCCAAAAAAGTTTGAAAAATTTTGGGACCAAAAAAATTTTGTCCCAAAAACACTTCGAAAAATTTTGGGACCAAAAAAATTTTGAGTCAAAAAAAACTTCGAAAAATTTTGGGACCAAAAAAAATTTGACCCAAAAAAAAGTTTGAAAAATTTTGGGACCAAAAAAAATTTGACCCAAAAAAAAGTTTGAAGAATTTTGGGACCAAAAAAACTTTGACCCAAAAAAAAGTTCGAAAAATTTTGGGACCAAAAATATTTTGACCCAAAAAAGTTTGAAAAATTTTGGGACCAAAAAAATTTTGACCCAAAAAAAAGTTCGAAAAATTTTGGGACCAAAAAAACTTTGACCCAAAAAAAAGTTCGAAAAATTTTGGGACCAAAAAAATTTTGACCCAAAAAAGTTTGAAAAATTTTGGGACCAAAAAAATTTTGACCCAAAAAAACTTCGAAAAATTTTGGGACCAAAAAAATTTTGAGTCAAAAAAAACTTCGAAAAATTTTGGGACCAAAAAAAATTTGACCCAAAAAAAAGTTTGAAAAATTTTGGGACCAAAAAAAATTTGACCCAAAAAAAAGTTTGAAAAATTTTGGGACCAAAAAAAATTTGACCCAAAAAAAGTTTGAAAAATTTTGGGACCAAAAAAATTTTGACCCAAAAAAAAGTTTGAAAAATTTTGGGACCAAAAAAATTTTGACCCAAAAAAGTTTGAAAAATTTTGGGACCAAAAAAATTTTGACCCAAAAAAAAGTTCGAAAAAATTTGGGACCAAAAAAACTTTGACCCAAAAAAAAGTTCGAAAAATTTTGGGACCAAAAAAATTTTGACCCAAAAAAGTTTGAAAAATTTTGGGACCAAAAAAATTTTGACCCAAAAAAAAGTTTGAAAAATTTTGGGACCAAAAAAAATTTGACCCAAAAAAAAGTTTGAAAAATTTTGGGACCAAAAAAAATTTGAGCCAAAAAAAATTTAGAAAAATTTTGGGACCAAAAAAATTTTGACCCAAAAAAAACTTCGAAAAATTTTGGGACCAAAAAAAATTTGACCCAAAAAAGTTTGAAAAATTTTGGGACCAAAAAAATTTTGACCCAAAAAAAAGTTTTAAAAATTTTGGGACCAAAAAAATTTTGACCCAAAAAAACTTCGAAAAAATTTTGACCCAAAAAAAAGTTTGAAAAATTTCGAGACCAAAAAAAATTTGACCCAAAAAAACTTCGAAAAATTTTGGGACCAAAAAAATTTTGACCCAAAAAAAACTTCGAAAAATTTTGGGACCAAAAAAATTTTGACCCAAAAAAAACTTCGAAAAATTTTGGGACCAAAAAAATGTTGAGCCAAAAAAAAAGTTTGAAGAATTTTGGGACCAAAAAAACTTTGACCCAAAAAAAAGTTCGAAAAATTTTGGGACCAAAAAAATTTTGACCCAAAAAAGTTTGAAAAATTTTGGGACCAAAAAAATTTTGACCCAAAAAAAAGTTCGAAAAATTTTGGGACCAAAAAAACTTTGACCCAAAAAAAAGTTCGAAAAATTTTGGGACCAAAAAAATTTTGACCCAAAAAAACTTCGAAAAAATTTTGACCCAAAAAAAAGTTTGAAAAATTTTGAGACCAAAAAAAATTTGACCCAAAAAAACTTCGAAAAATTTTAGAACCAAAAAAAATTTGACCCAAAAAAAAGTTCGAAAAATTTTGGGACCAAAAAAATTTTGAGCCAAAAAAAAAGTTTGAAAAATTTGGGACCAAAAAAACTTCGAAAAAATTTTGACCCAAAAAAAAGTTTGAAAAATTTTGAGACCAAAAAAAATTTGACCCAAAAAAACTTCGAAAAATTTTAGAACCAAAAAAATTTTGACCCAAAAAAAAGTTCGAAAAATTTTGGGACCAAAAAAATTTTGAGCCAAAAAAAAAGTTTGAAAAATTTGGGAGCAAAAAAACTTCGAAAAAATTTTGACCCAAAAAAAAGTTTGAAAAATTTTGGGACCAAAAAAATTTTGACCCAAAAAAAACTTCGAAAAAATTTTGACCCAAAAAAAAGTTTGAAAAATTTTGGGACCAAAAAAATTTTGACCCAAAAAAAACTTCGAAAAATTTTGGGACCAAAAAAATTTTGAGTCAAAAAAAAGTTCGAAAAATTTTGGGACCAAAAAAATTTTGACCCAAAAAAAAGTTTGAAAAATTTTGGGACCAAAAAAATTTTGACCCAAAAAAAATTTAGAAAAATTTTGGGACCAAAAAAAATTTGACCCAAAAAAAACTTCGAAAAATTTTGGGACCAAAAAAACTTTTGACCCAAAAAAAAGTTTGAAAAATTTTGGGACCAAAAAAATTTTGACCCAAAAAAAACTTCGAAAAAATTTTGACCCAAAAAAAACTTCGAAAAATTTTGGGACCTAAAAAATTTTGACCCAAAAAAAACTTCGAAAAAAATTTGACCCAAAAAAACTTCGAAAAATTTTAGAACCAAAAAAAATTTGACCCAAAAAAAAGTTCGAAAAATTTTGGGACCAAAAAAATTTTGAGCCAAAAAAAAAGTTTGAAAAATTTGGGACCAAAAAAACTTCGAAAAAATTTTGACCCAAAAAAAAGTTTGAAAAATTTTGAGACCAAAAAAAATTTGACCCAAAAAAACTTCGAAAAATTTTAGAACCAAAAAAATTTTGACCCAAAAAAAAGTTCGAAAAATTTTGGGACCAAAAAAATTTTGAGCCAAAAAAAAAGTTTGAAAAATTTGGAAGCAAAAAAACTTCGAAAAAATTTTGACCCAAAAAAAAGTTTGAAAAATTTTGGGACCAAAAAAATTTTGACCCAAAAAAAACTTCGAAAAAATTTTGACCCAAAAAAAAGTTTGAAAAATTTTGGGACCAAAAAAATTTTGACCCAAAAAAAACTTCGAAAAATTTTGGGACCAAAAAAATTTTGAGTCAAAAAAAAGTTCGAAAAATTTTGGGACCAAAAAAATTTTGACCCAAAAAAAAGTTTGAAAAATTTTGGGACCAAAAAAATTTTGACCCAAAAAAAATGTAGAAAAATTTTGGGACCAAAAAAAATTTGACCCAAAAAAAACTTCGAAAAATTTTGGGACCAAAAAAATTTTGACCCAAAAAAAAGTTTGAAAAATTTTGGGACCAAAAAAATTTTGACCCAAAAAAAACTTCGAAAAAATTTTGACCCAAAAAAAACTTCGAAAAATTTTGGGACCAAAAAAATTTTGACCCAAAAAAAACTTCGAAAAAATTTTGACCCAAAAAAAAGTTTGAAAAATTTTGGGACCAAAAAAATTTTGACCCAAAAAAAACTTCGAAAAATTTTGGGACCAAAAAAATTTTGAGTCAAAAAAAAGTTCGAAAAATTTTGGGACCAAAAAAATTTTGACCCAAAAAAAAGTTTGAAAAATTTTGGGACCAAAAAAATTTTGACCCAAAAAAAATTTAGAAAAATTTTGGGACCAAAAAAAATTTGACCCAAAAAAAATTTCGAAAAATTTTGGGACCAAAAAAACTTTTGACCCAAAAAAAAGTTTGAAAAATTTTGGGACCAAAAAAATTTTGACCCAAAAAAAACTTCGAAAAAATTTTGACCCAAAAAAAACTTCGAAAAATTTTGGGACCAAAAAAATTTTGACCCAAAAAAAACTTCGAAAAAAATTTGACCCAAAAAAACTTCGAAAAATTTTAGAACCAAAAAAAATTTGACCCAAAAAAAAGTTCGAAAAATTTTGGGACCAAAAAAATTTTGAGCCAAAAAAAAAGTTTGAAAAATTTGGGAGCAAAAAAACTTCGAAAAAATTTTGACCCAAAAAAAAGTTTGAAAAATTTTGGGACCAAAAAAATTTTGACCCAAAAAAAACTTCGAAAAAATTTTGACCCAAAAAAAAGTTTGAAAAATTTTGGGACCAAAAAAATTTTGACCCAAAAAAAACTTCGAAAAATTTTGGGACCAAAAAAATTTTGAGTCAAAAAAAAGTTCGAAAAATTTTGGGACCAAAAAAATTTTGACCCAAAAAAAAGTTTGAAAAATTTTGGGACCAAAAAAATTTTGACCCAAAAAAAATTTAGAAAAATTTTGGGACCAAAAAAAATTTGACCCAAAAAAAACTTCGAAAAATTTTGGGACCAAAAAAACTTTTGACCCAAAAAAAAGTTTGAAAAATTTTGGGACCAAAAAAATTTTGACCCAAAAAAAACTTCGAAAAAATTTTGACCCAAAAAAAACTTCGAAAAATTTTGGGACCAAAAAAATTTTGACCCAAAAAAAACTTCGAAAAAAATTTGACCCAAAAAAACTTCGAAAAATTTTAGAACCAAAAAAAATTTGACCCAAAAAAAAGTTCGAAAAATTTTGGGACCAAAAAAATTTTGAGCCAAAAAAAAAGTTTGAAAAATTTGGGACCAAAAAAACTTCGAAAAAATTTTGACCCAAAAAAAAGTTTGAAAAATTTTGAGACCAAAAAAAATTTGACCCAAAAAAACTTCGAAAAATTTTAGAACCAAAAAAATTTTGACCCAAAAAAAAGTTCGAAAAATTTTGGGACCAAAAAAATTTTGAGCCAAAAAAAAAGTTTGAAAAATTTGGAAGCAAAAAAACTTCGAAAAAATTTTGACCCAAAAAAAAGTTTGAAAAATTTTGGGACCAAAAAAATTTTGACCCAAAAAAAACTTCGAAAAAATTTTGACCCAAAAAAAAGTTTGAAAAATTTTGGGACCAAAAAAATTTTGACCCAAAAAAAACTTCGAAAAATTTTGGGACCAAAAAAATTTTGAGTCAAAAAAAAGTTCGAAAAATTTTGGGACCAAAAAAAATTTTGACCCAAAAAAAAGTTTGAAAAATTTTGGGACCAAAAAAATTTTGACCCAAAAAAAATGTAGAAAAATTTTGGGACCAAAAAAAATTTGACCCAAAAAAAAAACTTCGAAAAATTTTGGGACCAAAAAAATTTTGACCCAAAAAAAAGTTTGAAAAATTTTGGGACCAAAAAAATTTTGACCCAAAAAAAACTTCGAAAAAATTTTGACCCAAAAAAAACTTCGAAAAATTTTGGGACCAAAAAAATTTTGACCCAAAAAAAACTTCGAAAAAAATTTGACCCAAAAAAACTTCGAAAAATTTTAGAACCAAAAAAAATTTGACCCAAAAAAAAGTTCGAAAAATTTTGGGACCAAAAAAATTTTGAGCCAAAAAAAAAGTTTGAAAAATTTGGGACCAAAAAAACTTCGAAAAAATTTTGACCCAAAAAAAAGTTTGAAAAATTTTGAGACCAAAAAAAATTTGACCCAAAAAAACTTCGAAAAATTTTAGAACCAAAAAAATTTTGACCCAAAAAAAAGTTCGAAAAATTTTGGGACCAAAAAAATTTTGAGCCAAAAAAAAAGTTTGAAAAATTTGGGAGCAAAAAAACTTCGAAAAAATTTTGACCCAAAAAAAAGTTTGAAAAATTTTGGGACCAAAAAAATTTTGACCCAAAAAAAACTTCGAAAAAATTTTGACCCAAAAAAAAGTTTGAAAAATTTTGGGACCAAAAAAATTTTGACCCAAAAAAAACTTCGAAAAATTTTGGGACCAAAAAAATTTTGAGTCAAAAAAAAGTTCGAAAAATTTTGGGACCAAAAAAATTTTGACCCAAAAAAAGTTTGAAAAATTTTGGGACCAAAAAAATTTTGACCCAAAAAAAAACGTCGAAAAATTTTGGGACCAAAAAAATTTTGAGCCAAAAAAAAAGTTTGAAGAATTTTGGGACCAAAAAAACTTTGACCCAAAAAAAAGTTCGAAAAATTTTGGGACCAAAAAAATTTTGACCCAAAAAAGTTTGAAAAATTTTGGGACCAAAAAAATTTTGACCCAAAAAAAAGTTCGAAAAATTTTGGGACCAAAAAAACTTTGACCCAAAAAAAAGTTCGAAAAATTTTGGGACCAAAAAAATTTTGACCCAAAAAAGTTTGAAAAATTTTGGGACCAAAAAAATTTTGACCCAAAAAAACTTCGAAAAATTTTGGGACCAAAAAAATTTTGAGTCAAAAAAAACTTCGAAAAATTTTGGGACCAAAAAAAATTTGACCCAAAAAAAAGTTTGAAAAATTTTGGGACCAAAAAAAATTTGACCCAAAAAAAAGTTTGAAAAATTTTGGGACCAAAAAAAATTTGAGCCAAAAAAAATTTAGAAAAATTTTGGGACCAAAAAAATTTTGACCCAAAAAAAACTTCGAAAAATTTTGGGACCAAAAAAATTTTGAGCCAAAAAAAAAGTTTGAAGAATTTTGGGACCAAAAAAACTTTGACCCAAAAAAAAGTTCGAAAAATTTTGGGACCAAAAAAATTTTGACCCAAAAAAGTTTGAAAAATTTTGGGACCAAAAAAATTTTCACCCAAAAAAAAGTTCGAAAAATTTTGGGACCAAAAAAAATTTTGACCCAAAAAAAAGTTCGAAAAATTTTGGGACCAAAAAAATTTTGACCCAAAAAAGTTTGAAAAATTTTGGGACCAAAAAAATTTTGACCCAAAAAAACTTCGAAAAATTTTGGGACCAAAAAAAATTTGAGCCAAAAAAAATTTAGAAAAATTTAGGGACCAAAAAAATTTTGACCCAAAAAAAACTTCGAAAAATTTTGGGACCAAAAAAAATTTGACCCAAAAAAAGTTTGAAAAATTTTGGGACCAAAAAAATTTTGACCCAAAAAAAGTTTGAAAAATTTTGGGACCAAAAAAATTTTGACCCAAAAAAGTTTGAAAAATTTTGGGACCAAAAAAATTTTGACCCAAAAAAAAGTTCGAAAAAATTTGGGACCAAAAAAACTTTGACCCAAAAAAAAGTTCGAAAAATTTTGGGACCAAAAAAATTTTGACCCAAAAAAGTTTGAAAAATTTTGGCACCAAAAAAATTTTGACCCAAAAAAAAGTTTGAAAAATTTTGGGACCAAAAAAAATTTGACCCAAAAAAAAGTTTGAAAAATTTTGGGACCAAAAAAATTTTGACCCAAAAAAAACTTCGAAAAATTTTGGGACCAAAAAAATTTTGACCCAAAAAAAACTTCGAAAAATTTTGGGACCAAAAAAATGTTGAGCCAAAAAAAAAGTTTGAAGAATTTTGGGACCAAAAAAACTTTGACCCAAAAAAAAGTTCGAAAAATTTTGGGACCAAAAAAATTTTGACCCAAAAAAGTTTGAAAAATTTTGGGACCAAAAAAATTTTGACCCAAAAAAAAGTTCGAAAAATTTTGGGACCAAAAAAACTTTGACCCAAAAAAAAGTTCGAAAAATTTTGGGACCAAAAAAATTTTGACCCAAAAAAAACTTCGAAAAAATTTTGACCCAAAAAAAAGTTTGAAAAATTTTGAGACCAAAAAAAATTTGACCCAAAAAAACTTCGAAAAATTTTAGAACCAAAAAAAATTTGACCCAAAAAAAAGTTCGAAAAAATTTGGGACCAAAAAAATTTTGAGCCAAAAAAAAAGTTTGAAAAATTTTGGGACCAAAAAAACTTCGAAAAAATTTTGACCCAAAAAAAAGTTTGAAAAATTTTGGGACCAAAAAAATTTTGACCCAAAAAAAACTTCGAAAAAATTTTGACCCAAAAAAAAGTTTGAAAAATTTTGGGACCAAAAAAATTTTGACCCAAAAAAAACTTCGAAAAATTTTGGGACCAAAAAAATTTTGAGTCAAAAAAAAGTTTGAAAAATTTTGGGACCAAAAAAATTTTGACCCAAAAAAAAGTTTGAAAAATTTTGGGACCAAAAAAATTTTGACCCAAAAAAAATTTAGAAAAATTTTGGGACCAAAAAAATTTTGACCCAAAAAAAACTTCGAAAAATTTTGGGACCAAAAAAATTTTGACCCAAAAAAAAGTTTGAAAAATTTTGGGACCAAAAAAAATTTGACCCAAAAAAAAGTTTGAAAAATTTTGGGACCAAAAAAAATTTGAGCCAAAAAAAATTTAGAAAAATTTTGGGACCAAAAAAATTTTGACCCAAAAAAAACTTCGAAAAATTTTGGGACCAAAAAAATTTTGAGCCAAAAAAAAAGTTTGAAGAATTTTGGGACCAAAAAAACTTTGACCCAAAAAAAAGTTCGAAAAATTTTGGGACCAAAAAAATTTTGACCCAAAAAAGTTTGAAAAATTTTGGGACCAAAAAAATTTTGACCCAAAAAAACTTCGAAAAATTTTGGGACCAAAAAAAATTTGAGCCAAAAAAAATTTAGAAAAATTTTGGGACCAAAAAAATTTTGACCCAAAAAAAACTTCGAAAAATTTTGGGACCAAAAAAAATTTGACCCAAAAAAAGTTTGAAAAATTTTGGGACCAAAAAAATTTTGACCCAAAAAAAGTTTGAAAAATTTTGGGACCAAAAAAATTTTGACCCAAAAAAGTTTGAAAAATTTTGGGACCAAAAAAATTTTGACCCAAAAAAAAGTTCGAAAAAATTTGGGACCAAAAAAACTTTGACCCAAAAAAAAGTTCGAAAAATTTTGGGACCAAAAAAATTTTGACCTAAAAAAGTTTGAAAAATTTTGGGACCAAAAAAATTTTGACCCAAAAAAAAGTTTGAAAAATTTTGGGACCAAAAAAAATTTGACCCAAAAAAAAGTTTGAAAAATTTTGGGACCAAAAAAATTCTGACCCAAAAAAAACTTCGAAAAATTTTGGGACCAAAAAAATTTTGACCCAAAAAAAACTTCGAAAAATTTTGGGACCAAAAAAATGTTGAGCCAAAAAAAAAGTTTGAAGAATTTTGGGACCAAAAAAACTTTGACCCAAAAAAAAGTTCGAAAAATTTTGGGACCAAAAAAATTTTGACCCAAAAAAGTTTGAAAAATTTTGGGACCAAAAAAATTTTGACCCAAAAAAAAGTTCGAAAAATTTTGGGACCAAAAAAACTTTGACCCAAAAAAAAGTTCGAAAAATTTTGGGACCAAAAAAATTTTGACCCAAAAAAAATTTGACCCAAAAAAACTTCGAAAAATTTTAGAACCAAAAAAATTTTGACCCAAAAAAAAGTTCGAAAAATTTTGGGACCAAAAAAATTTTGAGCCAAAAAAAAAGTTTGAAAAATTTGGGAGCAAAAAAACTTCGAAAAAATTTTGACCCAAAAAAAAGTTTGAAAAATTTTGGGACCAAAAAAATTTTGACCCAAAAAAAACTTCGAAAAAATTTTGACCCAAAAAAAAGTTTGAAAAATTTTGGGACCAAAAAAATTTTGACCCAAAAAAAACTTCGAAAAATTTTGGGACCAAAAAAATTTTGAGTCAAAAAAAAGTTCGAAAAATTTTGGGACCAAAAAAATTTTGACCCAAAAAAAGTTTGAAAAATTTTGGGACCAAAAAAATTTTGACCCAAAAAAAACGTCGAAAAATTTTGGGACCAAAAAAATTTTGAGCCAAAAAAAAAGTTTGAAGAATTTTGGGACCAAAAAAACTTTGACCCAAAAAAAAGTTCGAAAAATTTTGGGACCAAAAAAATTTTGACCCAAAAAAGTTTGAAAAATTTTGGGACCAAAAAAATTTTGACCCAAAAAAAAGTTCGAAAAATTTTGGGACCAAAAAAACTTTGACCCAAAAAAAAGTTCGAAAAATTTTGGGACCAAAAAAATTTTGACCCAAAAAAGTTTGAAAAATTTTGGGACCAAAAAAATTTTGACCCAAAAAAACTTCGAAAAATTTTGGGACCAAAAAAATTTTGAGTCAAAAAAAACTTCGAAAAATTTTGGGACCAACAAAAATTTGACCCAAAAAAAAGTTTGAAAAATTTTGGGACCAAAAAAAATTTGACCCAAAAAAAAGTTTGAAAAATTTTGGGACCAAAAAAAATTTGAGCCAAAAAAAATTTAGAAAAATTTTGGGACCAAAAAAATTTTGACCCAAAAAAAACTTCGAAAAATTTTGGGACCAAAAAAATTTTGAGCCAAAAAAAAAGTTTGAAGAATTTTGGGACCAAAAAAACTTTGACCCAAAAAAAAGTTCGAAAAATTTTGGGACCAAAAAAATTTTGACCCAAAAAAGTTTGAAAAATTTTGGGACCAAAAAAATTTTCACCCAAAAAAAAGTTCGAAAAATTTTGGGACCAAAAAAATTTTGAGCCAAAAAAAATTTAGAAAAATTTTGGGACCAAAAAAATTTTGACCCAAAAAAAACTTCGAAAAATTTTGGGACCAAAAAAAATTTGACCCAAAAAAAGTTTGAAAAATTTTGGGACCAAAAAAATTTTGACCCAAAAAAAAGTTTGAAAAATTTTGGGACCAAAAAAATTTTGACCCAAAAAAGTTTGAAAAATTTTGGGACCAAAAAAATTTTGACCCAAAAAAAAGTTCGAAAAAATTTGGGACCAAAAAAACTTTGACCCAAAAAAAAGTTAGAAAAATTTTGGGACCAAAAAAATTTTGACCCAAAAAAGTTTGAAAAATTTTGGGACTAAAAAAATTTTGACCCAAAAAAAAGTTTGAAAAATTTTGGGACCAAAAAAAATTTGACCCAAAAAAAAGTTTGAAAAATTTTGGGACCAAAAAAATTTTGACCCAAAAAAAACTTCGAAAAATTTTGGGACCAAAAAAATTTTGACCCAAAAAAAACTTCGAAAAATTTTGGGACCAAAAAAATGTTGAGCCAAAAAAAAAGTTTGAAGAATTTTGGGACCAAAAAAACTTTGACCCAAAAAAAAGTTCGAAAAATTTTGGGACCAAAAAAATTTTGACCCAAAAAAGTTTGAAAAATTTTGGGACCAAAAAAATTTTGACCCAAAAAAAAGTTTGAAAAATTTTGGGACCAAAAAAACTTTGACCCAAAAAAAAGTTCGAAAAATTTTGGGACCAAAAAAATTTTGACCCAAAAAAAACTTCAAAAAAATTTTGACCCAAAAAAAAGTTTGAAAAATTTTGAGACCAAAAAAAATTTGACCCAAAAAAACTTCGAAAAATTTTAGAACCAAAAAAAATTTGACCCAAAAAAAAGTTCGAAAAAATTTGGGACCAAAAAAATTTTGAGCCAAAAAAAAAGTTTGAAAAATTTTGGGACCAAAAAAACTTCGAAAAAATTTTGACCCAAAAAAAAGTTTGAAAAATTTTGGGACCAAAAAAATTTTGACCCAAAAAAAACTTCGAAAAAATTTTGACCCAAAAAAAAGTTTGAAAAATTTTGGGACCAAAAAAATTTTGACCCAAAAAAAACTTCGAAAAATTTTGGGACCAAAAAAATTTTGAGTCAAAAAAAAGTTCGAAAAATTTTGGGACCAAAAAAATTTTGACCCAAAAAAAAGTTTGAAAAATTTTGGGACCAAAAAAATTTTGACCCAAAAAAAATTTAGAAAAATTTTGGGACCAAAAAAATTTTGACCCAAAAAAAACTTCGAAAAATTTTGGGACCAAAAAAATTTTGACCCAAAAAAAAGTTTGAAAAATTTTGGGACCAAAAAAAATTTGACCCAAAAAAAAGTTTGAAAAATTTTGGGACCAAAAAAAATTTGAGCCAAAAAAAATTTAGAAAAATTTTGGGACCAAAAAAATTTTGACCCAAAAAAAAAGTTTGAAGAATTTTGGGACCAAAAAAACTTTGACCCAAAAAAAAGTTCGAAAAATTTTGGGACCAAAAAAATTTTGACCCAAAAAAAGTTTGAAAAATTTTGGGACCAAAAAAATTTTGACCCAAAAAAAACGTCGAAAAATTTTGGGACCAAAAAAATTTTGAGCCAAAAAAAAAGTTTGAAGAATTTTGGGACCAAAAAAACTTTGACCCAAAAAAAAGTTCGAAAAATTTTGGGACCAAAAAAATTTTGACCCAAAAAAGTTTGAAAAATTTTGGGACCAAAAAAATTTTGACCCAAAAAAAAGTTCGAAAAATTTTGGGACCAAAAAAACTTTGACCCAAAAAAAAGTTCGAAAAATTTTGGGACCAAAAAAATTTTGACCCAAAAAAGTTTGAAAAATTTTGGGACCAAAAAAATTTTGACCCAAAAAAACTTCGAAAAATTTTGGGACCAAAAAAATTTTGAGTCAAAAAAAACTTCGAAAAATTTTGGGACCAACAAAAATTTGACCCAAAAAAAAGTTTGAAAAATTTTGGGACCAAAAAAAATTTGACCCAAAAAAAAGTTTGAAAAATTTTGGGACCAAAAAAAATTTGAGCCAAAAAAAATTTAGAAAAATTTTGGGACCAAAAAAATTTTGACCCAAAAAAAACTTCGAAAAATTTTGGGACCAAAAAAATTTTGAGCCAAAAAAAAAGTTTGAAGAATTTTGGGACCAAAAAAACTTTGACCAAAAAAAAGTTCGAAAAATTTTGGGACCAAAAAAATTTTGACCCAAAAAAGTTTGAAAAATTTTGGGACCAAAAAAATTTTCACCCAAAAAAAAGTTCGAAAAATTTTGGGACCAAAAAAAATTTTGACCCAAAAAAAAGTTCGAAAAATTTTGGGACCAAAAAAATTTTGACCCAAAAAAGTTTGAAAAATTTTGGGACCAAAAAAATTTTGACCCAAAAAAACTTCGAAAAATTTTGGGACCAAAAAAAATTTGAGCCAAAAAAAATTTAGAAAAATTTTGGGACCAAAAAAATTTTGACCCAAAAAAAACTTCGAAAAATTTTGGGACCAAAAAAAATTTGACCCAAAAAAAGTTTTGACCCAAAAAAAACTTCGAAAAATTTTGGGACCAAAAAAATTTTGACCCAAAAAAAACTTCGAAAAATTTTGGGACCAAAAAAATGTTGAGCCAAAAAAAAAGTTTGAAGAATTTTGGGACCAAAAAAACTTTGACCCAAAAAAAAGTTCGAAAAATTTTGGGACCAAAAAAATTTTGACCCAAAAAAGTTTGAAAAATTTTGGGACCAAAAAAATTTTGACCCAAAAAAAAGTTCGAAAAATTTTGGGACCAAAAAAACTTTGACCCAAAAAAAAGTTCGAAAAATTTTGGGACCAAAAAAATTTTGACCCAAAAAAAACTTCGAAAAAATTTTGACCCAAAAAAAAGTTTGAAAAATTTTGAGACCAAAAAAAATTTGACCCAAAAAAACTTCGAAAAATTTTAGAACCAAAAAAAATTTGACCCAAAAAAAAGTTCGAAAAAATTTGGGACCAAAAAAATTTTGAGCCAAAAAAAAAGTTTGAAAAATTTTGGGACCAAAAAAACTTCGAAAAAATTTTGACCCAAAAAAAAGTTTGAAAAATTTTGGGACCAAAAAAATTTTGACCCAAAAAAAACTTCGAAAAAATTTTGACCCAAAAAAAATTTTGAAAAATTTTGGGACCAAAAAAATTTTGACCCAAAAAAAACTTCGAAAAATTTTGGGACCAAAAAAATTTTGAGTCAAAAAAAAGTTCGAAAAATTTTGGGACCAAAAAAATTTTGACCCAAAAAAAAGTTTGAAAAATTTTGGGACCAAAAAAATTTTGACCCAAAAAAAATTTAGAAAAATTTTGGGACCAAAAAAATTTTGACCCAAAAAAAACTTCGAAAAATTTTGGGACCAAAAAAATTTTGACCCAAAAAAAAGTTTGAAAAATTTTGGGACCAAAAGGGACTAAAAAAATTTTGACCCAAAAAAGTTTGAAAAATTTTGGGACCAAAAAAATTTTGACCCAAAAAAAAGTTCGAAAAATTTTGGGACCAAAAAAACTTTGACCCAAAAAAAAGTTCGAAAAATTTTGGGACCAAAAAAATTTTGACCCAAAAAAAACTTCGAAAAAATTTTGACCCAAAAAAAAGTTTGAAAAATTTTGAGACCAAAAAAAATTTGACCCAAAAAAACTTCGAAAAATTTTAGAACCAAAAAAAATTTGACCCAAAAAAAAGTTCGAAAAAATTTGGGACCAAAAAAATTTTGAGCCAAAAAAAAAGTTTGAAAAATTTTGGGACCAAAAAAACTTCGAAAAAATTTTGACCCAAAAAAAAGTTTGAAAAATTTTGGGACCAAAAAAATTTTGACCCAAAAAAAACTTCGAAAAAATTTTGACCGAAAAAAAAGTTTGAAAAATTTTGGGACCAAAAAAATTTTGACCCAAAAAAAACTTCGAAAAATTTTGGGACCAAAAAAATTTTGACCCAAAAAAAAGTTTGAAAAATTTTGGGACCAAAAAAAATTTGACCCAAAAAAAAGTTTGAAAAATTTTGGGACCAAAAAAATTTTGACCCAAAAAAGTTTGAAAAATTTTGGGACCAAAAAAATTTTGACCCAAAAAAAAGTTCGAAAAATTTTGGGACCAAAAAAACTTTGACCCAAAAAAAAGTTCGAAAAATTTTGGGACCAAAAAAATTTTGACCCAAAAAAAACTTCGAAAAAATTTTGACCCAAAAAAAAGTTTGAAAAATTTTGAGACCAAAAAAAATTTGACCCAAAAAAACTTCGAAAAATTTTAGAACCAAAAAAAATTTGACCCAAAAAAAAGTTCGAAAAAATTTGGGACCAAAAAAATTTTGAGCCAAAAAAAAAGTTTGAAAAATTTTGGGACCAAAAAAACTTCGAAAAAATTTTGACCCAAAAAAAAGTTTGAAAAATTTTGGGACCAAAAAAATTTTGACCCAAAAAAAACTTCGAAAAAATTTTGACCCAAAAAAAAGTTTGAAAAATTTTGGGACCAAAAAAATTTTGACCCAAAAAAAACTTCGAAAAATTTTGGGACCAAAAAAATTTTGAGTCAAAAAAAAGTTCGAAAAATTTTGGGACCAAAAAAATTTTGACCCAAAAAAAAGTTTGAAAAATTTTGGGACCAAAAAAATTTTGACCCAAAAAAAATTTAGAAAAATTTTGGGACCAAAAAAATTTTGACCCAAAAAAAACTTCGAAAAATTTTGGGACCAAAAAAATTTTGACCCAAAAAAAAGTTTGAAAAATTTTGGGACCAAAAAAAATTTGACCCAAAAAAAAGTTTGAAAAATTTTGGGACCAAAAAAAATTTGAGCCAAAAAAAATTTAGAAAAATTTTGGGACCAAAAAAATTTTGACCCAAAAAAAAGTTTGAAGAATTTTGGGACCAAAAAAACTTTGACCCAAAAAAAGTTCGAAAAATTTTGGGACCAAAAAAATTTTGACCCAAAAAAAGTTTGAAAAATTTTGGGACCAAAAAAATTTTGACCCAAAAAAAACGTCGAAAAATTTTGGGACCAAAAAAATTTTGAGCCAAAAAAAAAGTTTGAAGAATTTTGGGACCAAAAAAACTTTGACCCAAAAAAAAGTTCGAAAAATTTTGGGACCAAAAAAATTTTGACCCAAAAAAGTTTGAAAAATTTTGGGACCAAAAACATTTTGACCCAAAAAAAAGTTCGAAAAATTTTGGGACCAAAAAAACTTTGACCCAAAAAAAAGTTCGAAAAATTTTGGGACCAAAAAAATTTTGACCCAAAAAAGTTTGAAAAATTTTGGGATCAAAAAAATTTTGACCCAAAAAAACTTCGAAAAATTTTGGGACCAAAAAAATTTTGAGTCAAAAAAAACTTCGAAAAATTTTGGGACCAACAAAAATTTGACCCAAAAAAAAGTTTGAAAAATTTTGGGACCAAAAAAAATTTGACCCAAAAAAAAGTTTGAAAAATTTTGGGACCAAAAAAAATTTGAGCCAAAAAAAATTTAGAAAAATTTTGGGACCAAAAAAATTTTGACCCAAAAAAAACTTCGAAAAATTTTGGGACCAAAAAAATTTTGAGCCAAAAAAAAAGTTTGAAGAATTTTGGGACCAAAAAAACTTTGACCCAAAAAAAAGTTCGAAAAATTTTGGGACCAAAAAAATTTTGACCCAAAAAAGTTTGAAAAATTTTGGGACCAAAAAAATTTTCACCCAAAAAAAAGTTCGAAAAATTTTGGGACCAAAAAAAATTTTGACCCAAAAAAAAGTTCGAAAAATTTTGGGACCAAAAAAATTTTGACCCAAAAAAGTTTGAAAAATTTTGGGACCAAAAAAATTTTGACCCAAAAAAACTTCGAAAAATTTTGGTACCAAAAAAAATTTGAGCCAAAAAAAATTTAGAAAAATTTTGGGACCAAAAAAATTTTGACCCAAAAAAAACTTCGAAAAATTTTGGCACCAAAAAAAATTTGACCCAAAAAAAGTTTTGACCCAAAAAAAACTTCGAAAAATTTTGGGACCAAAAAAATTTTGACCCAAAAAAAACTTCGAAAAATTTTGGGACCAAAAAAATGTTGAGCCAAAAAAAAAGTTTGAAGAATTTTGGGACCAAAAAAACTTTGACCCAAAAAAAAGTTCGAAAAATTTTGGGACCAAAAAAATTTTGACCCAAAAAAGTTTGAAAAATTTTGGGACCAAAAA
The DNA here is from genome assembly GCF_023375975.1 of Astyanax mexicanus. Taxonomy (NCBI): domain Eukaryota; kingdom Metazoa; phylum Chordata; class Actinopteri; order Characiformes; family Acestrorhamphidae; genus Astyanax; species Astyanax mexicanus. The sequence continues at coordinate 67,845,956 of NC_064408.1, read as the reverse complement.
AATTTTGACCGAAAAAAAAGTTCGAAAAATTTTGGGACCAAAAAAACTTTGACCCAAAAAAAAGTTCGAAAAATTTTGGGACCAAAAAAATTTTGACCCAAAAAAAACTTCGAAAAAATTTTGACCCAAAAAAAAGTTTGAAAAATTTTGAGACCAAAAAAAATTTGACCCAAAAAAACTTCGAAAAATTTTAGAACCAAAAAAAATTTGACCCAAAAAAAAGTTCGAAAAAATTTGGGACCAAAAAAATTTTGAGCCAAAAAAAAAGTTTGAAAAATTTTGGGACCAAAAAAACTTCGAAAAAATTTTGACCCAAAAAAAAGTTTGAAAAATTTTGGGACCAAAAAAATTTTGACCCAAAAAAAACTTCGAAAAAATTTTGACCCAAAAAAAAGTTTGAAAAATTTTGGGACCAAAAAAATTTTGACCCAAAAAAAACTTCGAAAAATTTTGGGACCAAAAAAATTTTGAGTCAAAAAAAAGTTCGAAAAATTTTGGGACCAAAAAAATTTTGACCCAAAAAAAAGTTTGAAAAATTTTGGGACCAAAAAAATTTTGACCCAAAAAAAATTTAGAAAAATTTTGGGACCAAAAAAATTTTGACCCAAAAAAAACTTCGAAAAATTTTGGGACCAAAAAAATTTTGACCCAAAAAAAAGTTTGAAAAATTTTGGGACCAAAAAAAATTTGACCCAAAAAAAAGTTTGAAAAATTTTGGGACCAAAAAAAATTTGAGGCAAAAAAAATTTAGAAAAACTTTGGGACCAAAAAAATTTTGACCCAAAAAAAACTTCGAAAAATTTTGGGACCAAAAAAATTTTGAGCCAAAAAAAAAGTTTGAAGAATTTTGGGACCAAAAAAACTTTGACCCAAAAAAAAGTTCGAAAAATTTTGGGACCAAAAAAATTTTGACCCAAAAAAGTTTGAAAAATTTTGGGACCAAAAAAATTTTGACCCAAAAAAACTTCGAAAAATTTTGGGACCAAAAAAAATTTGAGCCAAAAAAAATTTAGAAAAATTTTGGGACCAAAAAAATTTTGACCCAAAAAAAACTTCGAAAAATTTTGGGACCAAAAAAAATTTGACCCAAAAAAAGTTTGAAAAATTTTGGGACCAAAAAAATTTTGACCCAAAAAAAAGTTTGAAAAATTTTGGGACCAAAAAAATTTTGACCCAAAAAAGTTTGAAAAATTTTGGGACCAAAAAAATTTTGACCCAAAAAAAAGTTCGAAAAAATTTGGGACCAAAAAAACTTTGACCCAAAAAAAAGTTCGAAAAATTTTGGGACCAAAAAAATTTTGACCCAAAAAAGTTTGAAAAATTTTGGGACCAAAAAAATTTTGACCCAAAAAAAAGTTTGAAAAATTTTGGGACCAAAAAAAATTTGACCCAAAAAAAAGTTTGAAAAATTTTGGGACCGGCTTCCGGTCCGCCATGACACCGAGAACGGCCGCATAACCTTCGTGCTCCTCGACAATTTGGAAAAAAAACGACCCTGAAAACTCGAAGTATTCACGAAAAAACAGATTTTTCTGAAGTATGAAAGACGGGGTTGTCACTAGAAGCAGAAGTACAGCATTTCCAGTGGAAAATATGGAAGCAGAGATGAGGGAAACTAACGAAAGCAGCTCCTCAGAACACGAGGAATATGGCGCCGACCAGCCCCGGGCTAGCCTTGAGAGCATTTTGAGTGAAATCAAGGAGTTCAGACGCGACAATAGACAACAATTGGCGGACATAAAACAAGAGTTGGGAAACACAAATAAAAGATTAGACGAAGCAGAAGGCAGAATTGAGGAATCTGATCAAAGAATTACCTCTTTGGAATCGGTTCTAAAGCGGGTAATACAACAGCAAACTGCGCTTGAAGCCGGGCTGCTCGACCAAGAAGGACGCTCACGCCGGGAAAACATCCGCGTCTATGGTATTCCAGAAGGCGCGGAGGGAGGCTGCATGGTGAGCTTTTTGGAAGCTCTCTTGAAAAGCCAGTTGGATTACCCCGATGATACAGAGCTCCGAATCGAGAGGGCGCACAGAGCTCTTGCGCCAAAACCCGCTCAAGGTGACTCGAAACCCCGCTCTATTGTGGCTAAGTTCCAGAGTGCCCGAACGAAGGAAGACGTGCTCCGGCGTGCTTGGCAAAAGAAGGAGATCTTTCTCGACGAGAAGAGATTCTTCGTTGACCATGATTACCCACCCACAGTCCTCAAAAAACGCATGGAATACACAGAGGCTAAAAAAATTCTGAAGAGCAAGAACATCAGATTTCAAACACCCTTTCCGGCGAAGCTGCGGGTTTTCTACGAGGACGGGGTCAGGCTATACCAAACTGCAGCAGAAGCTACGGGAGATATGGCCAAGCGCGGATTCACAGTGAAGGTGCTGCACACACCTCCAACCCTCCTCGAAGAGATTGAAAAGTTGTTCGTGTGGCAGGTGGCTGAGAAACACGGACGCCGAAAAAAAGATAAACTGACTGTGCAACCAGAGGAGCACTCAGTCCCTCAGTACAAGAAAAAACTGCACAGTTTCAGACGGAGGTCTCCTGATCGTGAGTGAATCTTGTGAACTGCTGCTTTCTAAACACATGCAGTTATATAATTTAAGTATTATGCCCTTCTGTATTACATATACCATCTTTCTTTAAAATGTCGAGGCTACGTTGTCTCTCCTGATTTTGTTTTAAGTGAGAGAAGCAGCAAGTAACGCGACACAGTTCTCACTAAGGGCCCCCTCCCTAAAACGGAGGACTTTTTTCCCCCCTTACGAGGGTCTTCTTACATCAGACTCTCAGAAGGTTCAAACTAAACGAACCTCAACCTTGGAAGCCAACGTTCTGTTGATGAACAGTTTGTTCGTGTTTATAATTGTTAATAGTTTTCAATTGTTTATGTTGATCAGGAGGATGCCTAATGGTTTAAATGTTAGCGTTTTCTATGGAGAGGGAATGTATGTGACGTCATGGGACAAACAAAATGACCTATGAAGAACTTAAAATAATTACATTTAACGTAAATGGTCTGTTAAATCCTATTAAGAGAAGCAAAATTCTGTCTAAAATGAAGAAAGAAAAGGCATCGGTGGTATTTTTACAAGAAACTCATTTGAGTGATCTGGAACACGAAAAGTTAAAACGTATGGGTTTCTCCAAAGTATTTTTCTCTTCATACAAAACGGGGAGTAGAAGGGGCGTAGCTATATTGGTATCACAACAGGTACCTTTTGAGTTAATTAGTTCGACTAAAGACAAGGAAGGCAGGTTTATTTTAATTTCGGGAAGGGTGGATGAGATGGAAATAACACTGTTGAACGTGTATGCTCCTCCGGGCAGCAACCTAAAATTCTATCAGAAAATGTTTGATTTAATGGCAGAGGCTACAGGAGTATTAATATGTGGAGGTGACTGGAACATTCACCTTAATCCGAAAATGGACGCATCACATACGTCGCCTAAAAAAATAACATTATTACAAAAAAGAGTCAGACTTATAATGGAGGAATTAGGAATAATAGATTTGTGGAGGGATTTTTACCCAACTGGACGCGATTATACTCACTATTCATCTCCTCATTCAATGTATTCAAGAATTGACTATTTCTTTACTTATAAAAAGGAACGACATAAAATGTTAAGGTGTGAAATAGGAACCATAGACCTTTCTGACCATGCACCAATCTCGATGTCTGTATTGCTCAGAAATACTCAAAGAAATAGAACATGGAGATTAAATTCTAGTGTGCTAAATAATCCCCAATTTATAAACCAAATGAAACAAGAAATTAAAATGTTTTTGGAAGAAAATGATAATGGGGAAGTGGGACCTGAGTTTGTGTGGGACACACTAAAAGCTGTGTTTAGGGGTAAAATGATTAGTTATTGTTCCTTTAAGAAGAAGATAAGGCAATCAAAATTGGCCGAATTAAATGCTAAACTAAAGGAATTGGAAATTAAACATAAAGCAACACTAGATCCAAATTGCATGACAGAAATTCTTAAAATAAGGAATGAAATAAACATAATGTATACTCAGGAAATAGAAAAAAATATAATATTTACAAAACAAAAATATTATGAAGCAGGTACAAGGTCAGCTAAATTGTTAGCAAAAAAAATTAAAAAGCAACAGGCAGACAGCACCATATATAAGATAAGAGACCCACAAACTAAAACTGTGCTCTGTAAATGTGAGGAAATACAAACAGCTTTTAAAAAATATTATGAAAAACTATATTCGCAACAGTGTTTTGAGGACGAAGAAAAGATTGAGATATTTCTTAAATCACATGACTTACCGACCTTGACTGATGAACAGAATAATGACTTAAAGTCCCGAATAACAAAGGAAGAGTTAGAAGCAGCCATCACGCGTTTGAAGGCAAACAAATCTCCCGGTACAGACGGGTTTCCAAATGAATGGTATAAAGTTTTTCGTGCTGAATTAGTGCCATACCTGCTTGAAGTATTTAATTCAGCATTGATAGAGAGGAAAATGCCTCCTTCATGGAAGGAGGCAATCATTTCTGTAATTCCAAAAGAGGGAAAAGATGCGCTTGATTGTGGATCATATCGCCCTATTTCGGTCCTTAATGTTGATTATAAATTATATACAAGTATAATAGCAAAACGACTTGAAAATATTTTACCTCTGATTATAGATAAAGATCAAACAGGATTCATAAAAAACAGGCAGACACATGATAACATAAGACGCACCCTGCATATTATGGACCATATTAAGCAACATAACTCCACGGCTGCTTTGGTGAGTTTAGACGCCGAAAAAGCTTTTGACTCTGTAGATTGGAAATTTCTGTATAAAGTTTTGAGTAGACTGGGGTTTGACGAAGAAATTATTCAAAGTATACAAACAATATATTACAAACCAACTGCTCGTATTAAGATAAATGGTAGCCTGTCTGAAACTATTGTTCTGGAACGGGGTACGAGACAAGGCTGTCCCCTGTCTACATCTCTCTTTGCATTATATATAGAACCTCTAGCCCAGTGGATTAGACAAATGCACACCATAAAAGGAATTACTGTGATGGGTAAAGAACATAAACTAGCACTTTATGCAGATGATGTCTTGCTGTTTTTGAGTGATCCATCTAACTCCTTTGTTGAATTAATGAAAGTTATAAATGCTTATACTAAGTTTTCAGGATATAAATTAAACATTCAAAAGACCCAAGTATTGTCTTTTAACTATATTCCTCCATTATATGTTAAACAACATTATAATCTCAAATGGGATAATGATTCAATAAAATATCTAGGAATTAACTTACCCAAAGACCTTTCTCAATTGTCAGAGAAAAATTTTGGACCCCTCTTTGCCAGAATTAAATCAGATATCCGAAGGTGGGATGTGATTCCATTTCTTGGCCTTATTTCTAGGGTGGAATCCATTAAAATGAACATACTTCCTCGTTTTCTTTATCTTTTTCAAGCATTACCAATTGGAATCCCTGCAAATACTTTTAAAGAATGGGACAAGATTATTTCCAGATACATATGGCAAGGTCGAAAACCACGAATTCGACTCCGTACTTTACAACTCCCTAAAAAAGTGGGAGGAATGGCATTACCAAATTTGGAAAAATATTACCTCGCCTCACAGACAAGGCCACTAATCTATATGTGTGACCCCAATTATACAGCAAGATGGAAAGACATAGAGGCCTCAACTATAAAAGACCCACCAATCCAGGCACTACTGGGGGATCGGGAATTGGCCAAGAACAAAATTGAAAATATAAAAAACCCATATATTAAAACTCCCTTAATTACATGGGTTAAAGTGACAAAAAAATACAATTTAAAAGAATCTCTGAAAGTAATCCGGTGGTGTGCTTATGATACTGATTTTATACCAAATAAACTAGATACAAGATTTAAAATCTGGTCTTTAAAAGGGATTACAGCGTTCTGCAATATCATGGTAAAATATAATTTGCAAGACTTTCAAACTATAAAAGAAAAATATTCCCTTGAAAATCAAGACTTTTACCGTTACCTTCAGATTCGGCACTACTTTAATAAAACAATTAAAATTAATTCATTTGATGACAGCATATTAAAACTATTTATTGAGGCATATCAATCTCAGCCTCTGACAGGAATAATATCTAAAATGTATGAAGGACTAATGGAATTGACAGGAAATTCTACTGAATATATTAAACAAAAATGGGAAAAAGAAAGTTGTCAATCTATTTCAAATGAAAGGTGGCCAAGAATATGTGAGCAACAATGGAAATGCACTAGTGCACATAATTGGAGGGAATTTGGGTGGAAATGTGTAACTCGTTTTTTTATTACACCTAAACAGAGACCTGGAGAGAACCAGGATTGCTGGAGATTGTGTGGGGGTGAGGAGGCCGGTCACTGGCATATATTTTGGGGCTGCCCAAAATTAGGGGCTTTTTGGTCTGATTTGCACAGTACACTACAAGAAATACTGAACTTGGAAATTAACTTTAGATTTAATATTTTATTCTTAGGAGAGATCAATCCTCAAGTAATAGGATCAAACAGATACCTCTGGAATATTTTTTTGATTGCCAGTAAGAAAGCCATAACAAAGAGATGGCGTACACCAGATCCCCCAGTAATGGAAGAATGGATAAATATAGTCAACCAAATTTACATAATGGAGAAAATTACATTTGCTATCAGGATTCAGATGCCAAAATTTGCAAAACTATGGTCAACATGGACAGCTTACATGAAGACTACAAGACCAGATTTTATCGAAACACAATTAGAATAAATTACTATTCAGAACTCTCATTTATGTTTTCTTTGATGTATTACTATAATTTAAGGCATCCTCCAAGAAATTTGCCCTGTACATGTTTGTTTGGTGTATAATTGAGCAGATGTGTAATCAATGTTTAGAATGAGAAAATGTAAACTGTCAATGACGCCTCTTAAATATGTACACACTGGAAAAATAAAAAATTGAAAAAAAAAAGAAAAATTTTGGGACCAAAAAAATTTTGACCCAAAAAAAACTTCGAAAAATTTTGGGACCAAAAAAATTTTGACCCAAAAAAAACTTCGAAAAATTTTGGGACCAAAAAAATGTTGAGCCAAAAAAAAAGTTTGAAGAATTTTGGGACCAAAAAAACTTTGACCCAAAAAAAAGTTCGAAAAATTTTGGGACCAAAAAAATTTTGACCCAAAAAAGTTTGAAAAATTTTGGGACCAAAAAAATTTTGACCCAAAAAAAAGTTCGAAAAATTTTGGGACCAAAAAAACTTTGACCCAAAAAAAAGTTCGAAAAATTTTGGGACCAAAAAAATTTTGACCCAAAAAAAACTTCGAAAAAATTTTGACCCAAAAAAAAGTTTGAAAAATTTTGAGACCAAAAAAAATTTGACCCAAAAAAACTTCGAAAAATTTTAGAACCAAAAAAAATTTGACCCAAAAAAAAGTTCGAAAAAATTTGGGACCAAAAAAATTTTGAGCCAAAAAAAAAGTTTGAAAAATTTTGGGACCAAAAAAACTTCGAAAAAATTTTGACCCAAAAAAAAGTTTGAAAAATTTTGGGACCAAAAAAATTTTGACCCAAAAAAAACTTCGAAAAAATTTTGACCCAAAAAAAAGTTTGAAAAATTTTGGGACCAAAAAAATTTTGACCCAAAAAAAACTTCGAAAAATTTTGGGACCAAAAAAATTTTGAGTCAAAAAAAAGTTCGAAAAATTTTGGGACCAAAAAAATTTTGACCCAAAAAAAAGTTTGAAAAATTTTGGGACCAAAAAAATTTTGACCCAAAAAAAATTTAGAAAAATTTTGGGACCAAAAAAATTTTGACCCAAAAAAAACTTCGAAAAATTTTGGGACCAAAAAAATTTTGACCCAAAAAAAAGTTTGAAAAATTTTGGGACCAAAAAAAATTTGACCAAAAAAAAAGTTTGAAAAATTTTGGGACCAAAAAAAATTTGAGCCAAAAAAAATTTAGAAAAATTTTGGGACCAAAAAAATTTTGACCCAAAAAAAAAGTTTGAAGAATTTTGGGACCAAAAAAACTTTGACCCAAAAAAAAGTTCGAAAAATTTTGGGACCAAAAAAATTTTGACCCAAAAAAAGTTTGAAAAATTTTGGGACCAAAAAAATTTTGACCCAAAAAAAACGTCGAAAAATTTTGGGACCAAAAAAATTTTGAGCCAAAAAAAAAGTTTGAAGAATTTTGGGACCAAAAAAACTTTGACCCAAAAAAAAGTTCGAAAAATTTTGGGACCAAAAAAATTTTGACCCAAAAAAGTTTGAAAAATTTTGGGACCAAAAAAATTTTGACCCAAAAAAAAGTTCGAAAAATTTTGGGACCAAAAAAACTTTGACCCAAAAAAAAGTTCGAAAAATTTTGGGACCAAAAAAATTTTGACCCAAAAAAGTTTGAAAAATTTTGGGACCAAAAAAATTTTGACCCAAAAAAACTTCGAAAAATTTTGGGACCAAAAAAATTTTGAGTCAAAAAAAACTTCGAAAAATTTTGGGACCAACAAAAATTTGACCCAAAAAAAAGTTTGAAAAATTTTGGGACCAAAAAAAATTTGACCCAAAAAAAAGTTTGAAAAATTTTGGGACCAAAAAAAATTTGAGCCAAAAAAAATTTAGAAAAATTTTGGGACCAAAAAAATTTTGACCCAAAAAAAAGTTCGAAAAATTTTGGGACCAAAAAAATTTTGAGCCAAAAAAAAAGTTTGAAGAATTTTGGGACCAAAAAAACTTTGACCCAAAAAAAAGTTCGAAAAATTTTGGGACCAAAAAAAATTTGACCCAAAAAAGTTTGAAAAATTTTGGGACCAAAAAAATTTTCACCCAAAAAAAAGTTCGAAAAATTTTGGGACCAAAAAAAATTTTGACCCAAAAAAAAGTTCGAAAAATTTTGGGACCAAAAAAATTTTGACCCAAAAAAGTTTGAAAAATTTTGGGACCAAAAAAATTTTGACCCAAAAAAACTTCGAAAAATTTTGGGACCAAAAAAAATTTGAGCCAAAAAAAATTTAGAAAAATTTTGGGACCAAAAAAATTTTGACCCAAAAAAAACTTCGAAAAATTTTGGGACCAAAAAAAATTTGACCCAAAAAAAGTTTTGACCCAAAAAAAACTTCGAAAAATTTTGGGACCAAAAAAATTTTGACCCAAAAAAAACTTCGAAAAATTTTGGGACCAAAAAAATGTTGAGCCAAAAAAAAAGTTTGAAGAATTTTGGGACCAAAAAAAATTTGACCCAAAAAAAAGTTTGAAAAATTTTGGGACCAAAAAAAATTTGACCCAAAAAAAAGTTTGAAAAATTTTGGGACCAAAAAAAATTTGAGCCAAAAAAAATTTAGAAAAATTTTGGGACCAAAAAAATTTTGACCCAAAAAAAAGTTCGAAAAATTTTGGGACCAAAAAAATTTTGAGCCAAAAAAAAAGTTTGAAGAATTTTGGGACCAAAAAAACTTTGACCCAAAAAAAAGTTCGAAAAATTTTGGGACCAAAAAAAATTTGACCCAAAAAAGTTTGAAAAATTTTGGGACCAAAAAAATTTTCACCCAAAAAAAAGTTCGAAAAATTTTGGGACCAAAAAAAATTTTGACCCAAAAAAAAGTTCGAAAAATTTTGGGACCAAAAAAATTTTGACCCAAAAAAGTTTGAAAAATTTTGGGACCAAAAAAATTTTGACCCAAAAAAACTTCGAAAAATTTTGGGACCAAAAAAAATTTGAGCCAAAAAAAATTTAGAAAAATTTTGGGACCAAAAAAATTTTGACCCAAAAAAAACTTCGAAAAATTTTGGGACCAAAAAAAATTTGACCCAAAAAAAGTTTTGACCCAAAAAAAACTTCGAAAAATTTTGGGACCAAAAAAATTTTGACCCAAAAAAAACTTCGAAAAATTTTGGGACCAAAAAAATGTTGAGCCAAAAAAAAAGTTTGAAGAATTTTGGGACCAAAAAAACTTTGACCCAAAAAAAAGTTCGAAAAATTTTGGGACCAAAAAAATTTTGACCCAAAAAAGTTTGAAAAATTTTGGGACCAAAAAAATTTTGACCCAAAAAAAAGTTCGAAAAATTTTGGGACCAAAAAAACTTTGACCCAAAAAAAAGTTCGAAAAATTTTGGGACCAAAAAAATTTTGACCCAAAAAAAACTTCGAAAAAATTTTGACCCAAAAAAAAGTTTGAAAAATTTTGAGACCAAAAAAAATTTGACCCAAAAAAACTTCGAAAAATTTTAGAACCAAAAAAAATTTGACCCAAAAAAAAGTTCGAAAAAATTTGGGACCAAAAAAATTTTGAGCCAAAAAAAAAGTTTGAAAAATTTTGGGACCAAAAAAACTTCGAAAAAATTTTGACCCAAAAAAAAGTTTGAAAAATTTTGGGACCAAAAAAATTTTGACCCAAAAAAAACTTCGAAAAAATTTTGACCCAAAAAAAAGTTTGAAAAATTTTGGGACCAAAAAAATTTTGACCCAAAAAAAACTTCGAAAAATTTTGGGACCAAAAAAATTTTGAGTCAAAAAAAAGTTCGAAAAATTTTGGGACCAAAAAAATTTTGACCCAAAAAAAAGTTTGAAAAATTTTGGGACCAAAAAAATTTTGACCCAAAAAAAATTTAGAAAAATTTTGGGACCAAAAAAATTTTGACCCAAAAAAAACTTCGAAAAATTTTGGGACCAAAAAAATTTTGACCCAAAAAAAAGTTTGAAAAATTTTGGGACCAAAAAAAATTTGACCCAAAAAAAAGTTTGAAAAATTTTGGGACCAAAAAAAATTTGAGCCAAAAAAAATTTAGAAAAATTTTGGGACCAAAAAAATTTTGACCCAAAAAAAACTTCGAAAAATTTTGGGACCAAAAAAATTTTGAGCCAAAAAAAAAGTTTGAAGAATTTTGGGACCAAAAAAACTTTGACCCAAAAAAAAGTTCGAAAAATTTTGGGACCAAAAAAATTTTGACCCAAAAAAGTTTGAAAAATTTTGGGACCAAAAAAATTTTGACCCAAAAAAACTTCGAAAAATTTTGGGACCAAAAAAAATTTGAGCCAAAAAAAATTTAGAAAAATTTTGGGACCAAAAAAATTTTGACCCAAAAAAAACTTCGAAAAATTTTGGGACCAAAAAAAATTTGACCCAAAAAAAGTTTGAAAAATTTTGGGATCAAAAAAATTTTGACCCAAAAAAAAGTTTGAAAAATTTTGGGACCAAAAAAAATTTGACCCAAAAAAGTTTGAAAAATTTTGGGACCAAAAAAATTTTGACCCAAAAAAAAGTTCGAAAAAATTTGGGACCAAAAAAACTTTGACCCAAAAAAAAGTTCGAAAAATTTTGGGACCAAAAAAATTTTGACCCAAAAAAGTTTGAAAAATTTTGGGACCAAAAAAATTTTGACCCAAAAAAAAGTTTGAAAAATTTTGGGACCAAAAAAAATTTGACCCAAAAAAAAGTTTGAAAAATTTTGGGACCAAAAAAATTTTGACCCAAAAAAAACTTCGAAAAATTTTGGGACCAAAAAAAATTTGACCCAAAAAAAGTTTGAAAAATTTTGGGACCAAAAAAATTTTGACCCAAAAAAAACTTCGAAAAATTTTGGGACCAAAAAAATGTTGAGCCAAAAAAAAAGTTTGAAGAATTTTGGGACCAAAAAAACTTTGACCCAAAAAAAAGTTCGAAAAATTTTGGGACCAAAAAAATTTTGACCCAAAAAAGTTTGAAAAATTTTGGGACCAAAAAAATTTTGACCCAAAAAAAAGTTCGAAAAATTTTGGGACCAAAAAAACTTTGACCCAAAAAAAAGTTCGAAAAATTTTGGGACCAAAAAAATTTTGACCCAAAAAAAACTTCGAAAAAATTTTGACCCAAAAAAAAGTTTGAAAAATTTTGAGACCAAAAAAAATTTGACCCAAAAAAACTTCGAAAAATTTTAGAACCAAAAAAAATTTGACCCAAAAAAAAGTTCGAAAAATTTTGGGACCAAAAAAATTTTGAGCCAAAAAAAAAGTTTGAAAAATTTGGGACCAAAAAAACTTCGAAAAAATTTTGACCCAAAAAAAAGTTTGAAAAATTTTGAGACCAAAAAAAATTTGACCCAAAAAAACTTCGAAAAATTTTAGAACCAAAAAAATTTTGACCCAAAAAAAAGTTCGAAAAATTTTGGGACCAAAAAAATTTTGAGCCAAAAAAAAAGTTTGAAAAATTTGGGAGCAAAAAAACTTCGAAAAAATTTTGACCCAAAAAAAAGTTTGAAAAATTTTGGGACCAAAAAAATTTTGACCCAAAAAAAATTTAGAAAAATTTTGGGACCAAAAAAATTTTGACCCAAAAAAAACTTCGAAAAATTTTGGGACCAAAAAAATTTTGACCCAAAAAAAAGTTTGAAAAATTTTGGGACCAAAAAAATTTTGACCCAAAAAAAACTTCGAAAAATTTTGGGACCAAAAAAATTTTGACCCAAAAAAAACTTCGAAAAATTTTGGGACCAAAAAAATTTTGAGCCAAAAAAAAAGTTTGAAGAATTTTGGGACCAAAAAAACTTTGACCCAAAAAAAAGTTCGAAAAATTTTGGGACCAAAAAAATTTTGACCCAAAAAAGTTTGAAAAATTTTGGGACCAAAAAAATTTTGACCCAAAAAAAAGTTCGAAAAATTTTGGGACCAAAAAAACTTTGACCCAAAAAAAAGTTCGAAAAATTTTGGGACCAAAAAAATTTTGAGCCAAAAAAAAAGTTTGAAAAATTTTGGGACCAAAAAAACTTCGAAAAAATTTTGACCCAAAAAAAAGTTTGAAAAATTTTGGGACCAAAAAAATTTTGACCCAAAAAAAACTTCGAAAAAATTTTGACCCAAAAAAAAGTTTGAAAAATTTTGGGACCAAAAAAATTTTGACCCAAAAAAAACTTCGAAAAATTTTGGGACCAAAAAAATTTTGAGTCAAAAAAAAGTTCGAAAAATTTTGGGACCAAAAAAATTTTGACCCAAAAAAAAGTTTGAAAAATTTTGGGACCAAAAAAATTTTGACCCAAAAAAAATTTAGAAAAATTTTGGGACCAAAAAAATTTTGACCCAAAAAAAACTTCGAAAAATTTTGGGACCAAAAAAATTTTGACCCAAAAAAAAGTTTGAAAAATTTTGGGACCAAAAAAAATTTGACCCAAAAAAAAGTTTGAAAAATTTTGGGACCAAAAAAAATTTGAGCCAAAAAAAATTTAGAAAAATTTTGGGACCAAAAAAATTTTGACCCAAAAAAAACTTCGAAAAATTTTGGGACCAAAAAAATTTTGAGCCAAAAAAAAAGTTTGAAGAATTTTGGGACCAAAAAAACTTTGACCCAAAAAAAAGTTCGAAAAATTTTGGGACCAAAAAAATTTTGACCCAAAAAAGTTTGAAAAATTTTGGGACCAAAAAAATTTTGACCCAAAAAAACTTCGAAAAATTTTGGGACCAAAAAAAATTTGAGCCAAAAAAAATTTAGAAAAATTTTGGGACCAAAAAAATTTTGACCCAAAAAAAACTTCGAAAAATTTTGGGACCAAAAAAAATTTGACCCAAAAAAAGTTTGAAAAATTTTGGGACCAAAAAAATTTTGACCCAAAAAAAAGTTTGAAAAATTTTGGGACCAAAAAAAATTTGACCCAAAAAAGTTTGAAAAATTTTGGGACCAAAAAAATTTTGACCCAAAAAAAAGTTCGAAAAAATTTGGGACCAAAAAAACTTTGACCCAAAAAAAAGTTCGAAAAATTTTGGGACCAAAAAAATTTTGACCCAAAAAAGTTTGAAAAATTTTGGGACCAAAAAAATTTTGACCCAAAAAAAAGTTTGAAAAATTTTGGGACCAAAAAAAATTTGACCCAAAAAAAAGTTTGAAAAATTTTGGGACCAAAAAAATTTTGACCCAAAAAAAACTTCGAAAAATTTTGGGACCAAAAAAAATTTGACCCAAAAAAAGTTTGAAAAATTTTGGGACCAAAAAAATTTTTACCCAAAAAAAACTTCGAAAAATTTTGGGACCAAAAAAATTTTGAGCCAAAAAAAAGTTTGAAAAATTTTGGGACCAAAAAAATTTTGACCCAAAAAAAAGTTTGAAAAATTTTGGGACCAAAAAAAATTTGACCCAAAAAAAAGTTTGAAAAATTTTGGGACCAAAAAAAATTTGAGCCAAAAAAAATTTAGAAAAATTTTGGGACCAAAAAAATTTTGACCCAAAAAAAACTTCGAAAAATTTTGGGACCAAAAAAATTTTGAGCCAAAAAAAAAGTTTGAAGAATTTTGGGACCAAAAAAACTTTGACCCAAAAAAAAGTTCGAAAAATTTTGGGACCAAAAAAATTTTGACCCAAAAAAGTTTGAAAAATTTTGGGACCAAAAAAATTTTGACCCAAAAAAACTTCGAAAAATTTTGGGACCAAAAAAAATTTGAGCCAAAAAAAATTTAGAAAAATTTTGGGACCAAAAAAATTTTGACCCAAAAAAAACTTCGAAAAATTTTGGGACCAAAAAAAATTTGACCCAAAAAAAGTTTGAAAAATTTTGGGACCAAAAAAATTTTGACCCAAAAAAAAGTTTGAAAAATTTTGGGACCAAAAAAAATTTGACCCAAAAAAGTTTGAAAAATTTTGGGACCAAAAAAATTTTGACCCAAAAAAAAGTTCGAAAAAATTTGGGACCAAAAAAACTTTGACCCAAAAAAAAGTTCGAAAAATTTTGGGACCAAAAAAATTTTGACCCAAAAAAGTTTGAAAAATTTTGGGACCAAAAAAATTTTGACCCAAAAAAAAGTTTGAAAAATTTTGGGACCAAAAAAAATTTGACCCAAAAAAAAGTTTGAAAAATTTTGGGACCAAAAAAATTTTGACCCAAAAAAAACTTCGAAAAATTTTGGGACCAAAAAAAATTTGACCCAAAAAAAGTTTGAAAAATTTTGGGACCAAAAAAATTTTTACCCAAAAAAAACTTCGAAAAATTTTGGGACCAAAAAAATGTTGAGCCAAAAAAAAAGTTTGAAGAATTTTGGGACCAAAAAAACTTTGACCCAAAAAAAAGTTCGAAAAATTTTGGGACCAAAAAAATTTTGACCCAAAAAAGTTTGAAAAATTTTGGGACCAAAAAAATTTTGACCCAAAAAAAAGTTCGAAAAATTTTGGGACCAAAAAAACTTTGACCCAAAAAAAAGTTCGAAAAATTTTGGGACCAAAAAAATTTTGACCCAAAAAAAACTTCGAAAAAATTTTGACCCAAAAAAAAGTTTGAAAAATTTTGAGACCAAAAAAAATTTGACCCAAAAAAACTTCGAAAAATTTTAGAACCAAAAAAAATTTGACCCAAAAAAAAGTTCGAAAAATTTTGGGACCAAAAAAATTTTGAGCCAAAAAAAAAGTTTGAAAAATTTGGGACCAAAAAAACTTCGAAAAAATTTTGACCCAAAAAAAAGTTTGAAAAATTTTGAGACCAAAAAAAAATTGACCCAAAAAAACTTCGAAAAATTTTAGAACCAAAAAAATTTTGACCCAAAAAAAAGTTCGAAAAATTTTGGGACCAAAAAAATTTTGAGCCAAAAAAAAAGTTTGAAAAATTTGGGAGCAAAAAAACTTCGAAAAAATTTTGACCCAAAAAAAAGTTTGAAAAATTTTGGGACCAAAAAAATTTTGACCCAAAAAAAATTTAGAAAAATTTTGGGACCAAAAAAATTTTGACCCAAAAAAAACTTCGAAAAATTTTGGGACCAAAAAAATTTTGACCCAAAAAAAAGTTTGAAAAATTTTGGGACCAAAAAAATTTTGACCCAAAAAAAACTTCGAAAAATTTTGGGACCAAAAAAATTTTGACCCAAAAAAAACTTCGAAAAATTTTGGGACCAAAAAAATTTTGAGCCAAAAAAAAAGTTTGAAGAATTTTGGGACCAAAAAAACTTTGACCCAAAAAAAAGTTCGAAAAATTTTGGGACCAAAAAAATTTTGACCCAAAAAAGTTTGAAAAATTTTGGGACCAAAAAAATTTTGACCCAAAAAAAAGTTCGAAAAATTTTGGGACCAAAAAAACTTTGACCCAAAAAAAAGTTCGAAAAATTTTGGGACCAAAAAAATTTTGACCAAAAAAAAAGTTTGAAAAATTTTGGGACCAAAAAAAATTTGACCCAAAAAAAAGTTCGAAAAATTTTGGGACCAAAAAAATTTTGACCCAAAAAAACTTCGAAAAATTTTGGGACCAAAAAAATTTTAAGTCAAAAAAAAGTTGGAAAAATTTTGGGACCAAAAAAATTTTGACCCAAAAAAAAGTTCGAAAAATTTTGGGACCAAAAAAATTTTGACCAAAAAAACAGTTTGAAAAATTTTGGGACCAAAAAAAATTTGACCCCAAAAAAAGTTCGAAAAATTTTGGGACCAAAAAAATTTTGACCCAAAAAAACTTCGAAAAATTTTGGGACCAAAAAAATTTTAAGTCAAAAAAAAGTTCGAAAAATTTTGGGACCAAAAAAATTTTGACCCAAAAAAAACTTCGAAAAATTTTGGGACCAAAAAAATTTTGAGTCAAAAAAAAGTTTGAAAAATTTTGGGACCAAAAAAATTTTGACCCAAAAAAAACTTCGAAAAAATTTTGACCCAAAAAAACTTCGAAAAATTT
This sequence comes from Astyanax mexicanus, assembly GCF_023375975.1. Classification (NCBI taxonomy): domain Eukaryota; kingdom Metazoa; phylum Chordata; class Actinopteri; order Characiformes; family Acestrorhamphidae; genus Astyanax; species Astyanax mexicanus. The sequence goes on along the minus strand of NC_064408.1, from coordinate 67,829,352 downwards.
TGGGACCAAAAAAAATTTGACCCCAAAAAAAGTTTGAAAAATTTTGAGACCAAAAAAAATTTGACCCAAAAAAACTTCGTAAAATTTTAGAACCAAAAAAATTTTGACCCAAAAAAAAGTTCGAAAAATTTTGGGACCAAAAAAATTTTGAGCCAAAAAAAAAGTTTGAAAAATTTTGGGACCAAAAAAACTTCGAAAAAATTTTGACCCAAAAAAAAGTTTGAAAAATTTTGGGACCAAAAAAATTTTGACCCAAAAAAAACTTCGAAAAAATTTTGACCCAAAAAAAAGTTTGAAAAATTTTGGGACCAAAAAAATTTTGACCCAAAAAAAACTTCGAAAAATTTTGGGACCAAAAAAATTTTGAGTCAAAAAAAAGTTCGAAAAATTTTGGGACCAAAAAAATTTTGACCCAAAAAAAAGTTTGAAAAATTTTGGGACCAAAAAAATTTTGACCCAAAAAAAATTTAGAAAAATTTTGGGACCAAAAAAAACTTCGAAAAATTTTGGGACCAAAAAAATTTTGACCCAAAAAAAAGTTTGAAAAATTTTGGGACCAAAAAAATTTTGACCCAAAAAAAATTTAGAAAAATTTTGGGACCAAAAAAATTTTGACCCAAAAAAAACTTCGAAAAAATTTGGGACCAAAAAAATTTTGACCCAAAAAAAACTTCGAAAAATTTTGGGACCAAAAAAATTTTGAGCCAAAAAAAAGTTTGAAAAATTTTGGGACCAAAAAAATTTTGAGCCAAAAAAAAGTTTGAAAAATTTTGGGACCAAAAAAATTTTGACCCAAAAAAAAGTTTGAAAAATTTTGGGACCAAAAAAATTTTGACCCAAAAAAAAGATTGAAAAATTTTGGGACCAAAAAAATTTTGAGCCAAAAAAAAAGTTTGAAAAATTTTGGGACCAAAAAAACTTCGAAAAAATTTTGACCCAAAAAAAAGTTTGAAAAATTTTGGGACCAAAAAAATTTTGACCCAAAAAAACTTCGAAAAAATTTTGACCCAAAAAAAAGTTTGAAAAATTTTGGGACCAAAAAAATTTTGACCCAAAAAAAACTTCGAAAAATTTTGGGACCAAAAAAATTTTGATTCAAAAAAAAGTTCGAAAAATTTTGGGACCAAAAAAATTTTGACCCAAAAAAAACTTCGAAAAATTTTGGGACCAAAAAAATTTTGAGCCAAAAAAAATTTAGAAAAATTTTGGGACCAAAAAAATTTTGACCCAAAAAAAACTTCGAAAAATTTTGGGACCAAAAAAATTTTGATTCAAAAAAAAGTTTGAAAAATTTTGGGACCAAAAAAATTTTGACCCAAAAAAAACTTCGAAAAATTTTGGGACCAAAAAAATTTTGAGCCAAAAAAAATTTAGAAAAAATTTGGGACCAAAAAAATTTTGACCCAAAAAAAACTTCGAAAAATTTTGGGACCAAAAAAATTTTGACCCAAAAAAAAGTTTGAAAAATTTTGGGACCAATAAAATTTTGACCCAAAAAAAACTTCGAAAAAATTTTGACCCAAAAAAAAGTTTGAAAAATTTTGAGACCAAAAAAAATTTGACCCAAAAAAACTTCGAAAAATTTTGGGACCAAAAAAATTTTGACCCAAAAAAAGTTCGAAAAATTTTGGGACCAAAAAAATTTTGAGCCAAAAAAAAAGTTTGAAATATTTTGGGACCAAAAAAACTTCGAAAAAATTTTGACCCAAAAAAAAGTTTGAAAAATTTTGGGACCAAAAAAATTTTGACCCAAAAAAAACTTCGAAAAAATTTTGACCCAAAAAAAAAAAAGTTTGAAAAATTTTGGGACCAAAAAAATTTTGACCCAAAAAAAACTTCGAAAAAATTTTGACCCAAAAAAAAGTTTGAAAAATTTTGGGACCAAAAAAATTTTGACCCAAAAAAAACTTCGAAAAATTTTGGGACCAAAAAAATTTTGACCCAAAAAAAACTTCGAAAAATTTTGGGACCAAAAAAATTTTGAGCCAAAAAAAAAGTTTGAAAAATTTTGGGACCAAAAAAACTTCGAAAAAATTTTGACCCAAAAAAATTTTGACCCAAAAAAAACTTCGAAAAATTTTGGGACCAAAAAAATTTTGAGCCAAAAAAAAAAGTTTGAAAAATTTTGGGACCAAAAAAATTTTGAGCCAAAAAAAAGTTTGAAAAATTTTGGGACCAAAAAAATTTTGAGCCAAAAAAAAGTTTGAAAAATTTTGGGACCAAAAAATATTTGACCCAAAAAAAAGTTTGAAAAATTTTGGGACCAAAAAAATTTTGACCCAAAATAAAGTTTGAAAAATTTTGGGACCAAAAAAATTTTGAGCCAAAAAAAAAGTTTGAAAAATTTTGGGACCAAAAAAACTTCGAAAAAATTTTGACCCAAAAAAAAGTTTGAAAAATTTTGGGACCAAAAAAATTTTGACCCAAAAAAACTTCGAAAAAATTTTGACCCAAAAAAAAGTTTGAAAAATTTTGGGACCAAAAAAATTTTGACCCAAAAAAAACTTCGAAAAATTTTGGGACCAAAAAAATTTTGATTCAAAAAAAAGTTCGAAAAATTTTGGGACCAAAAAAATTTTGACCCAAAAAAAACTTCGAAAAATTTTGGGACCAAAAAAATTTTGAGCCAAGAAAAATTTAGAAAAATTTTGGGACCAAAAAAATTTTGACCCAAAAAAAACTTCGAAAAATTTTGGGACCAAAAAAATTTTGATTCAAAAAAAAGTTTGAAAAATTTTGGGACCAAAAAAATTTTGACCCAAAAAAAACTTCGAAAAATTTTGGGACCAAAAAAATTTTGAGCCAAAAAAAATTTAGAAAAAATTTGGGACCAAAAAAATTTTGACCCAAAAAAAACTTCGAAAAATTTTGGGACCAAAAAAATTTTGACCCAAAAAAAAGTTTGAAAAATTTTGGGACCAATAAAATTTTGACCCAAAAAAAACTTCGAAAAAATTTTGACCCAAAAAAAAGTTTGAAAAATTTTGAGACCAAAAAAAATTTGACCCAAAAAAACTTCGAAAAATTTTGGGACCCAAAAAATTTTGACCCAAAAAAAAGTTCGAAAAATTTTGGGACCAAAAAAATTTTGAGCCAAAAAAAAAGTTTGAAATATTTTGGGACCAAAAAAACTTCGAAAAAATTTTGACCCAAAAAAAACTTCGAAAAAATTTTGACCCAAAAAAAAAAAAAGTTTGAAAAATTTTGGGACCAAAAAAATTTTGACCCAAAAAAAACTTCGAAAAAATTTTGACCCAAAAAAAAGTTAGAAAAATTTTGGGACCAAAAAAATTTTGACCCAAAAAAAACTTCGAAAAATTTTGGGACCAAAAAAATTTTGACCCAAAAAAAACTTCGAAAAATTTTGGGACCAAAAAAATTTTGAGCCAAAAAAAAAGTTTGAAAAATTTTGGGACCAAAAAAATTTTGACCCAAAAAAAACTTCGAAAAATTTTGGGACCAAAAAAATTTTGACCCAAAAAAAACTTCGAAAAATTTTGGGACCAAAAAAATTTTGAGCCAAAAAAAAAAGTTTGAAAAATTTTGGGACCAAAAAAATTTTGAGCCAAAAAAAAGTTTGAAAAATTTTGGGACCAAAAAATATTTGACCCAAAAAAAAGTTTGAAAAATTTTGGGACCAAAAAAATTTTGACCCAAAAAAGTTTGAAAAATTTTGGGACCAAAAAAATTTTGAGCCAAAAAAAAAGTTTGAAAAATTTTGGGACCAAAAAAACTTCGAAAAAATTTTGACCCAAAAAAAAGTTTGAAAAATTTTGGGACCAAAAAAATTTTGACCCAAAAAAACTTCGAAAAAAATTTGACCCAAAAAAAAGTTTGAAAAATTTTGGGACCAAAAAAATTTTGAGCCAAAAAAAATTTAGAAAAATTTTGGGACCAAAAAAATTTTGACCCAAAAAAAACTTCGAAAAATTTTGGGACCAAAAAAATTTTGACCCAAAAAAAAGTTTGAAAAATTTTGGGACCAAAAAAATTTTGACCCAAAAAAAACTTCGAAAAAATTTTGACCCAAAAAAAAGTTTGAAAAATTTTGAGACCAAAAAAAATTTGACCCAAAAAAACTTCGAAAAATTTTGGGACCAAAAAAATTTTGACCCAAAAAAAAGTTCGAAAAATTTTGGGACCAAAAAAATTTTGAGCCAAAAAAAAAGTTTGAAATATTTTGGGACCAAAAAAACTTCGAAAAAATTTTGACCCAAAAAAAAGTTTGAAAAATTTTGGGACCAAAAAAATTTTGACCCAAAAAAAACTTCGAAAAAATTTTGACCCAAAAAAAAGTTTGAAAAATTTTGGGACCAAAAAAATTTTGACGCAAAAAAAACTTCGAAAAATTTTGGGACCAAAAAAATTTTGACCAAAAAAAAACTTCGAAAAATTTTGGGACCAAAAAAATTTTGAGCCAAAAAAAAAGTTTGAAAAATTTTAGGACCAAAAAAACTTCGAAAAAATTTTGACCCAAAAAAAAGTTTGAAAAATTTTGGGACCAAAAAAATTTTGACCCAAAAAAAACTTCGAAAAAAATTTGACCCAAAAAAAAGTTTGAAAAATTTTGGGACCAAAAAAATTTTGACCCAAAAAAAACTTCGAAAAATTTTGGGACCAAAAAAATTTTGAGTCAAAAAAAAGTTCGAAAAATTTTGGGACCAAAAAAATTTTGAGTCAAAAAAAAGTTCGAAAAATTTTGGGACCAAAAAAAATTTGACCCAAAAAAAAGTTTGAAAAATTTTGGGACCAAAAAAATTTTGACCCAAAAAAAATTTAGAAAAATTTTGGGACCAAAAAAATTTTGACCCAAAAAAAACTTCGAAAAATTTTGGGACCAAAAAAATTTTGACCCAAAAAAAAGTTTGAAAAATTTTGGGACCAAAAAAATTTTGACCCAAAAAAAAACTTCGAAAAATTTTGGGACCAAAAAAATTTTGACCCAAAAAAAACTTCGAAAAATTTTGGGACTAAAAAAATTTTGAGCCAAAAAAAAAGTTTGAAGAATTTTGGGACCAAAAAAACTTTGACCCAAAAAAAAGTTCGAAAAATTTTGGGACCAAAAAAATTTTGACCCAAAAAAGTTTGAAAAATTTTGGGACCAAAAAAATTTTGACCCAAAAAAAAGTTCGAAAAATGTTGGGACCAAAAAAACTTTGACCCAAAAAAAAGTTCGAAAAATTTTGGGACCAAAAAAATTTTGACCAAAAAAAAAGTTTGAAAACTTTTGGGACCAAAAAAAATTTGACCCAAAAAAAAGTTCGAAAAATTTTGGGACCAAAAAAATTTTGACCCAAAAAAACTTCGAAAAATTTTGGGACCAAAAAAATTTTAAGTCAAAAAAAAGTTCGAAAAATTTTGGGACCAAAAAAATTTTGACCCAAAAAAAAGTTCGAAAAATTTTGGGACCAAAAAAATTTTGACCAAAAAAAAAGTTTGAAAAATTTTGGGACTAAAAAAAATTTGACCCCAAAAAAAGTTCGAAAAATTTTGGGACCAAAAAAATTTTGACCCAAAAAAACTTCGAAAAATTTTGGGACCAAAAAAATTTTAAGTCAAAAAAAAGTTCGAAAAATTTTGGGACCAAAAAAATTTTGACCCAAAAAAAACTTCGAAAAAATTTTGACCCAAAAAAAACTTCGAAAAATTTTGGGACCAAAAAAATTTTGATTCAAAAAAAATTTAGAAAAATTTTGGGACCAAAAAAATTTTGACCCAAAAAAAAACGTCGAAAAATTTTGGGACCAAAAAAACTTTGACCCAAAAAAAAGTTTGAAAAATTTTGGGACCAAAAAAATTTTGAGCCAAAAAAAAAGTTTGAAAAATTTGGGACCAAAAAAACTTCGAAAAAATTTTGACCCAAAAAAAAGTTTGAAAAATTTTGGGACCAAAAAAATTTTGACCCAAAAAAAAACTTCGAAAAAATTTTGACCCAAAAAAAAGTTTGAAAAATTTTGGGACCAAAAAAATTTTGACCCAAAAAAAACTTCGAAAAATTTTTGGACCAAAAAAATTTTGAGTCAAAAAAAAGTTCGAAAAATTTTGGGACCAAAAAAATTTTGACCCAAAAAAAGTTTGAAAAATTTTGGGACCAAAAAAATTTTGACCCAAAAAAAATTTAGAAAAATTTTGGGACCAAAAAAAATTTGACCCAAAAAAAAGTTTGAAAAATTTTGGGACCAAAAAAATTTTGACCCAAAAAAAACTTCGAAAAAATTTTGACCCAAAAAAAAGTTTGAAAAATTTTGAGACCAAAAAAAATTTGACCCAAAAAAACTTCGAAAAATTTTGGGACCAAAAAAATTTTAACCCAAAAAAAACTTCGAAAAAATTTTGACCCAAAAAAAAGTTTGAAAAATTTTGAGACCAAAAAAAATTTGACCCAAAAAACTTAGAAAAATTTTGGCACCAAAAAAATTTTGACCCAAAAAAAAGTTCGAAAAATTTTGGGACCAAAAAAATTTTGAGCCAAAAAAAAAGTTTGAAAAATTTTGGGACCAAAAAAACTTCGAAAAAATTTTGACCCAAAAAAAAGTTTGAAAAATTTTGGGACCAAAAAAATTTTGACCCAAAAAAAACTTCGAAAAATTTTGGGACCAAAAAAATTTTGAGCCAAAAAAAATTTAGAAAAATTTTGGGACCAAAAAAATTTTGAGCCAAAAAAAAATTAGAAAAATTTTGGGACCAAAAAAATTTTGACCCAAAAAAAAGTTTGAAAAATTTTGGGACCAAAAAAATTTTGACCCAAAAAAAACTTCGAAAAAATTTTGACCCAAAAAAAAGTTTGAAAAATTTTGAGACCAAAAAAAATTTGACCCAAAAAAAAGTTCGAAAAATTTTGGGACCAAAAAAATTTTGAGCCAAAAAAAAAGTTTGAAAAATTTTGGGACCAAAAAAACTTCGAAAAAATTTTGACCCAAAAAAAAGTTTGAAAAATTTTGGGACCAAAAAAATTTTGACCCAAAAAAAACTTCGAAAAATTTTGGGACCAAAAAAATTTTGAGTAAAAAAAAAGTTCGAAAAATTTTGGGACCAAAAAAATTTTGACCCAAAAAAAACTTCGAAAAATTTTGGGACCAAAAAAATTTTGAGCCAAAAAAAATTTAGAAAAATTTTGGGACCAAAAAAATTTTGAGCCAAAAAAAATTTAGAAAAATTTTGGGACCAAAAAAATTTTGACCCAAAAAAAAGTTTGAAAAATTTTGGGACCAAAAAAATTTTGACCCAAAAAAAAACTTCGAAAAAATTTTGACCCAAAAAAAAGTTTGAAAAATTTTGAGACCAAAAAAAATTTGACCCAAAAAAAAGTTCGAAAAATTTTGGGACCAAAAAAATTTTGAGCCAAAAAAAAAGTTTGAAAAATTTTGGGACCAAAAAAACTTCGAAAAAATTTTGACCCAAAAAAAAGTTTGAAAAATTTTGGGACCAAAAAAATTTTGACCCAAAAAAAACTTCGAAAAATTTTGGGACCAAAAAAATTTTGAGTAAAAAAAAAGTTCGAAAAATTTTGGGACCAAAAAAATTTTGACCCAAAAAAAACTTCGAAAAATTTTGGGACCAAAAAAATTTTGAGCCAAAAAAAATTTAGAAAAATTTTGGGACCAAAAAAATTTTGAGCCAAAAAAAATTTAGAAAAATTTTGGGACCAAAAAAATTTTGACCCAAAAAAAAGTTTGAAAAATTTTGGGACCAAAAAAATTTTGAGCCAAAAAAAAAGTTTGAAGAATTTTGGGACCAAAAAAACTTTGACCCAAAAAAAAGTTCGAAAAATTTTCGGACCAAAAAAATTTTGACCCAAAAAAGTTTGAAAAATTTTGGGACCAAAAAAATTTTGACCCAAAAAAAAGTTCGAAAAATTTTGGGACCAAAAAAACTTTGACCCAAAAAAAAGTTCGAAAAATTTTGGGACCAAAAAAATTTTGACCCAAAAAAGTTTGAAAAATTTTGGGACCAAAAAAATTTTGACCCAAAAAAACTTCGAAAAATTTTGGGACCAAAAAAATTTTGAGTCAAAAAAAACTTCGAAAAATTTTGGGACCAAAAAAAATTTGACCCAAAAAAAAGTTTGAAAAATTTTGGGACCAAAAAAAATTTTACCCAAAAAAAAGTTTGAAAAATTTTGGGACCAAAAAAAATTTGAGCCAAAAAAAATTTAGAAAAATTTTGGGACCAAAAAAATTTTGACCCAAAAAAAACTTCGAAAAATTTTGGGACCAAAAAAAATTTGACCCAAAAAAAGTTTGAAAAATTTTGGGACCAAAAAAATTTTGACCCAAAAAAAAGTTTGAAAAATTTTGGGACCAAAAAAATTTTGACCCAAAAAAGTTTGAAAAATTTTGGGACCAAAAAAATTTTGACCCAAAAAAAAGTTCGAAAAAATTTGGGACCAAAAAAAATTTGAGCCAAAAAAAATTTAGAAAAATTTTGGGACCAAAAAAATTTTGACCCAAAAAAAACTTCGAAAAATTTTGGGACCAAAAAAAATTTGACCCAAAAAAAGTTTGAAAAATTTTGGGACCACAAAAAATTTGACCCAAAAAAAAGTTTGAAAAATTTTGGGACCAAAAAAAATTTGACCCAAAAAAAACTTAGAAAAATTTTGGGACCAAAAAAATTTTGACCCAAAAAAAACTTCGAAAAATTTTGGGACCAAAAAAAATTTGACCCAAAAAAAGTTTGAAAAATTTTGGGACCAAAAAAATTTTGACCCAAAAAAAGTTTGAAAAATTTTGGGACCACAAAAAATTTGACCCAAAAAAAAGTTTGAAAAATTTTGGGACCAAAAAAAATTTGAGCCAAAAAAAATTTAGAAAAATTTTGGGACCAAAAAAATTTTGACCCAAAAAAAACTTCGAAAAATTTTGGGACCAAAAAAAATTTGACCCAAAAAAAGTTTGAAAAATTTTGGGACCAAAAAAATTTTGACCCAAAAAAAGTTTGAAAAATTTTGGGACCAAAAAAATTTTGACCCAAAAAAACTTCGAAAAAATTTTGACCCAAAAAAAAGTTTGAAAAATTTTGAGACCAAAAAAAATTTGACCCAAAAAACTTCGAAAAATTTTGGGACCAAAAAAATTTTGACCCAAAAAAAACTTCGAAAAATTTTGGGACCAAAAAAATTTTGACCCAAAAAAAACTTCAAAAAATTTTGGGACCAAAAAAATGTTGAGCCAAAAAAAAAGTTTGAAGAATTTTGGGACCAAAAAAACTTTGACCCAAATAAAAGTTCGAAAAATTTTGGGACCAAAAAAATTTTGACCCAAAAAAGTTTGAAAAATTTTGGGACCAAAAAAATTTTGACCCAAAAAAAAGTTCGAAAAATTTTGGGACCAAAAAAACTTTGACCCAAAAAAAAGTTCGAAAAATTTTGGGACCAAAAAAATTTTTACCCAAAAAAAACTTCGAAAAAATTTTGACCCAAAAAAAAGTTTGAAAAATTTTGAGACCAAAAAAAATTTGACCCAAAAAAACTTCGAAAAATTTTAGAACCAAAAAAAATTTGACCCAAAAAAAAGTTCGAAAAATTTTGGGACCAAAAAAATTTTGAGCCAAAAAAAAAGTTTGAAAAATTTGGGACCAAAAAAACTTCGAAAAAATTTTGACCCAAAAAAAAGTTTGAAAAATTTTGAGACCAAAAAAAATTTGACCCAAAAAAACTTCGAAAAATTTTAGAACCAAAAAAATTTTGACCCAAAAAAAAGTTCGAAAAATTTTGGGACCAAAAAAATTTTGAGCCAAAAAAAAAGTTTGAAAAATTTGGGAGCAAAAAAAATTCGAAAAATTTTGGGACCAAAAAAATTTTGACCCAAAAAAAGTTTGAAAAATTTTGGGACCAAAAAAATTTTGACCCAAAAAAAGTTTGAAAAATTTTGGGACCAAAAAAAATTTGAGCCAAAAAAAATTTAGAAAAATTTTGGGACCAAAAAAATTTTGACCCAAAAAAAACTTCGAAAAATTTTGGGACCAAAAAAAATTTGACCCAAAAAAAGTTTGAAAAATTTTGGGACCAAAAAATTTTGGCCCAAAAAAAAGTTTGAAAAATTTTGGGACCAAAAAAATTTTGACCCAAAAAAAACTTCGAAAAATTTTGGGACCAAAAAAATTTTGACCCAAAAAAAACTTCGAAAAATTTTGGGACAAAAAAAATGTTGAGCCAAAAAAAAATTTTGAAGAATTTTGGGACCAAAAAAACTTTGACCCAAAAAAAACTTCGAAAAATTTTGGGACCAAAAAAATTTTGACCCAAAAAAGTTTGAAAAATTTTGGGACCAAAAAAATTTTGACCCAAAAAAAAGTTCGAAAAATTTTGGGACCAAAAAAACTTTGACCCAAAAAAAACTTCGAAAAATTTTGGGACCAAAAAAATTTTGACCCAAAAAAGTTTGAAAAATTTTGGGACCAAAAAAATTTTGACCCAAAAAAAAGTTCGAAAAATTTTGGGACCAAAAAAACTTTGACCCAAAAAAAAGTTCGAAAAATTTTGGGACCAAAAAAATTTTTACCCAAAAAAAACTTCGAAAAAATTTTGACCCAAAAAAAAGTTTGAAAAATTTTGAGACCAAAAAAAATTTGACCCAAAAAAAAGTTCGAAAAATTTTGGGACCAAAAAAATTTTGACCCAAAAAAAGTTTGAAAAATTTTGGGACCAAAAAAATTTTGACCCAAAAAAACTTCGAAAAAATTTTGACCCAAAAAAAAGTTTGAAAAATTTTGAGACCAAAAAAAATTTGACCCAAAAAACTTCGAAAAATTTTGGGACCAAAAAAATTTTGACCCAAAAAAAACTTCGAAAAATTTTGGGACCAAAAAAATTTTGACCCAAAAAAAACTTCAAAAAATTTTGGGACCAAAAAAATGTTGAGCCAAAAAAAAAGTTTGAAGAATTTTGGGACCAAAAAAACTTTGACCCAAATAAAAGTTCGAAAAATTTTGGGACCAAAAAAATTTTGACCCAAAAAAGTTTGAAAAATTTTGGGACCAAAAAAATTTTGACCCAAAAAAAAGTTCGAAAAATTTTGGGACCAAAAAAACTTTGACCCAAAAAAAAGTTCGAAAAATTTTGGGACCAAAAAAATTTTTACCCAAAAAAAACTTCGAAAAAATTTTGACCCAAAAAAAAGTTTGAAAAATTTTGAGACCAAAAAAAATTTGACCCAAAAAAACTTCGAAAAATTTTAGAACCAAAAAAAATTTGACCCAAAAAAAAGTTCGAAAAATTTTGGGACCAAAAAAATTTTGAGCCAAAAAAAAAGTTTGAAAAATTTGGGACCAAAAAAACTTCGAAAAAATTTTGACCCAAAAAAAAGTTTGAAAAATTTTGAGACCAAAAAAAATTTGACCCAAAAAAACTTCGAAAAATTTTAGAACCAAAAAAATTTTGACCCAAAAAAAAGTTCGAAAAATTTTGGGACCAAAAAAATTTTGAGCCAAAAAAAAAGTTTGAAAAATTTGGGAGCAAAAAAACTTCGAAAAAATTTTGACCCAAAAAAAAGTTTGAAAAATTTTGGGACCAAAAAAATTTTGACCCAAAAAAAACTTCGAAAAAATTTTGACCCAAAAAAAAGTTTGAAAAATTTTGGGACCAAAAAAATTTTGACCCAAAAAAAGTTTGAAAAATTTTGGGACCAAAAAAAATTTGAGCCAAAAAAAATTTAGAAAAATTTTGGGACCAAAAAAATTTTGACCCAAAAAAAAGTTCGAAAAATTTTGGGACCAAAAAAATTTTGACCCAAAAAAAAGTTTGAAAAATTTTGGGACCAAAAAAATTTTGACCCAAAAAAAAGTTCGAAAAATTTTGGGACCAAAAAAATTTTGACCCAAAAAAAAGTTTGAAAAATTTTGGGACCAAAACAATTTTGACCCAAAAAAACTTCGAAAAAATTTTGACCCAAAAAAAAGTTTGAAAAATTTTGAGACCAAAAAAAATTTTGACCCAAAAAAACTTCGAAAAATTTTGGGACCAAAAAAATTTTGACCCAAAAAAAACTTCGAAAAATTTTGGGACCAAAAAAATTTTGACCCAAAAAAAACTTCGAAAAATTTTGGGACAAAAAAAATGTTGAGCCAAAAAAAAATTTTGAAGAATTTTGGGACCAAAAAAACTTTGACCCAAAAAAAAATTCGAAAAATTTTGGGACCAAAAAAATTTTGACCCAAAAAAAGTTTGAAAAATTTTGGGACCAAAAAAATTTTGACCCAAAAAAAGTTTGAAAAATTTTGGGACCAAAAAAAATTTGAGCCAAAAAAAATTTAGAAAAATTTTGGGACCAAAAAAATTTTGACCCAAAAAAAACTTCGAAAAATTTTGGGACCAAAAAAAATTTGACCCAAAAAAAGTTTGAAAAATTTTGGGACCAAAAAATTTTGGCCCAAAAAAAAGTTTGAAAAATTTTGGGACCAAAAAAATTTTGACCCAAAAAAAACTTCGAAAAATTTTGGGACCAAAAAAATTTTGACCCAAAAAAAACTTCGAAAAATTTTGGGACAAAAAAAATGTTGAGCCAAAAAAAAATTTTGAAGAATTTTGGGACCAAAAAAACTTTGACCCAAAAAAAACTTCGAAAAATTTTGGGACCAAAAAAATTTTGACCCAAAAAAGTTTGAAAAATTTTGGGACCAAAAAAATTTTGACCCAAAAAAAAGTTCGAAAAATTTTGGGACCAAAAAAACTTTGACCCAAAAAAAACTTCGAAAAATTTTGGGACCAAAAAAATTTTGACCCAAAAAAGTTTGAAAAATTTTGGGACCAAAAAAATTTTGACCCAAAAAAAAGTTCGAAAAATTTTGGGACCAAAAAAACTTTGACCCAAAAAAAAGTTCGAAAAATTTTGGGACCAAAAAAATTTTTACCCAAAAAAAACTTCGAAAAAATTTTGACCCAAAAAAAAGTTTGAAAAATTTTGAGACCAAAAAAAATTTGACCCAAAAAAAAGTTCGAAAAATTTTGGGACCAAAAAAATTTTGAGCCAAAAAAAAAGTTTGAAAAATTTGGGACCAAAAAAACTTCGAAAAAATTTTGACCCAAAAAAAAGTTTGAAAAATTTTGAGACCAAAAAAAATTTGACCCAAAAAAACTTCGAAAAATTTTAGAACCAAAAAAATTTTGACCCAAAAAAAAGTTCGAAAAATTTTGGGACCAAAAAAATTTTGACCCAAAAAAAAGTTCGAAAAATTTTGGGACCAAAAAAATTTTGAGCCAAAAAAAAAGTTTGAAAAATTTGGGAGCAAAAAAACTTCGAAAAAATTTTGACCCAAAAAAAAGTTTGAAAAATTTTGGGACCAAAAAAATTTTGACCCAAAAAAAACTTCGAAAAAATTTTGACCCAAAAAAAAGTTTGAAAAATTTTGGGACCAAAAAAATTTTGACCCAAAAAAAGTTTGAAAAATTTTGGGACCAAAAAAAATTTGAGCCAAAAAAAATTTAGAAAAATTTTGGGACCAAAAAAATTTTGACCCAAAAAAAACTTCGAAAAATTTTGGGACCAAAAAAAATTTGACCCAAAAAAAGTTTGAAAAATTTTGGGACCAAAAAAATTTTGACCCAAAAAAAAGTTTGAAAAATTTTGGGACCAAAAAAATTTTGACCCAAAAAAAAGTTTGAAAAATTTTGGGACCAAAAAAATTTTGACCCAAAAAAACTTCGAAAAAATTTTGACCCAAAAAAAAGTTTGAAAAATTTTGAGACCAAAAAAAATTTTGACCCAAAAAAACTTCGAAAAATTTTGGGACCAAAAAAATTTTGACCCAAAAAAAACTTCGAAAAATTTTGGGACCAAAAAAATTTTGACCCAAAAAAAACTTCGAAAAATTTTGGGACAAAAAAAATGTTGAGCCAAAAAAAAATTTTGAAGAATTTTGGGACCAAAAAAACTTTGACCCAAAAAAAAATTCGAAAAATTTTGGGACCAAAAAAATTTTGACCCAAAAAAGTTTGAAAAATATTGGGACCAAAAAAACTTTGACCCAAAAAAAAGTTTGAAAAATTTTGGGACCAAAAAAATTTTGACCCAAAAAAAGTTTGAAAAATTTTGGGACCAAAAAAAATTTGAGCCAAAAAAAATTTAGAAAAATTTTGGGACCAAAAAAATTTTGACCCAAAAAAAACTTCGAAAAATTTTGGGACCAAAAAAAATTTGACCCAAAAAAAGTTTGAAAAATTTTGGGACCAAAAAATTTTGGCCCAAAAAAAAGTTTGAAAAATTTTGGGACCAAAAAAATTTTGACCCAAAAAAAACTTCGAAAAATTTTGGGACCAAAAAAATTTTGACCCAAAAAAAACTTCGAAAAATTTTGGGACAAAAAAAATGTTGAGCCAAAAAAAAATTTTGAAGAATTTTGGGACCAAAAAAACTTTGACCCAAAAAAAACTTCGAAAAATTTTGGGACCAAAAAAATTTTGACCCAAAAAAGTTTGAAAAATTTTGGGACCAAAAAAATTTTGACCCAAAAAAAAGTTCGAAAAATTTTGGGACCAAAAAAACTTTGACCCAAAAAAAAGTTCGAAAAATTTTGGGACCAAAAAAATTTTGACCCAAAAAAAACTTCGAAAAAATTTTGACCCAAAAAAAAGTTTGAAAAATTTTGAGACCAAAAAAAATTTGACCCAAAAAATTTTCGAAAAATTTTAGAACCAAAAAAATTTTGACCCAAAAAAAAGTTCGAAAAATTTTGGGACCAAAAAAATTTTGAGCCAAAAAAAAAGTTTGAAAAATTTGGGACCAAAAAAACTTCGAAAAAATTTTGACCCAAAAAAAAGTTTGAAAAATTTTGGGACCAAAAAAATTTTGACCCAAAAAAACCTTCGAAAAAATTTTGACCCAAAAAAAAGTTTGAAAAATTTTGGGACCAAAAAAATTTTGACCCAAAAAAAACTTCGAAAAATTTTGAGACCAAAAAAATTTTGAGTCAAAAAAAAGTTCGAAAAATTTTGGGACCAAAAAAATTTTGACCCAAAAAAAGTTTGAAAAATTTTGGGACCAAAAAAATTTTGACCCAAAAAAAATTTAGAAAAATTTTGGGACCAAAAAAATTTTGACCCAAAAAAAAGTTTGAAAAATTTTGGGACCAAAAAAATTTTGAATCAAAAAAAACTTCGAAAAAATTTTGACCCAAAAAAAAGTTCGAAAAATTTTGGGACCAAAAAAATTTTGAGCCAAAAAAAAAGTTTGAAAAATTTTGGGACCAAAAAAATTTTGAGCCAAAAAAAAAGTTTGAAAAATTTGGGACCAAAAAAACTTCGAAAAAATTTTGACCCAAAAAAAAGTTTGAAAAATTTTGAGACCAAAAAAATTTGACCCAAAAAAACTTCGAAAAATTTTAGAACCAAAAAAATTTTGACCCAAAAAAAAGTTCGAAAAATTTTGGGACCAAAAAAATTTTGACCCAAAAAAAAAGTTTGAAAAATTTGGGAGCAAAAAAACTTCGAAAAAATTTTGACCCAAAAAAAAGTTCGAAAAATTTTGGGACCAAAAAAAATTTGAGCCAAAAAAAATTTAGAAAAATTTTGGGACCAAAAAAATTTTGACCCAAAAAAAACTTCGAAAAATTTTGGGACCAAAAAAAATTTGACCCAAAAAAAGTTTGAAAAATTTTGGGACCAAAAAATTTTGGCCCAAAAAAAAGTTTGAAAAATTTTGGGACCAAAAAAATTTTGACCCAAAAAAAAAGTTTGAAAAATTTGGGAGCAAAAAAACTTCGAAAAAATTTTGACCCAAAAAAAAGTTTGAAAAATTTTGGGACCAAAAAAATTTTGACCCAAAAAAAACTTCGAAAAAATTTTGACCCAAAAAAAAGTTTGAAAAATTTTGGGACCAAAAAAATTTTGACCCAAAAAAAGTTTGAAAAATTTTGGGACCAAAAAAAATTTGAGCCAAAAAAAATTTAGAAAAATTTTGGGACCAAAAAAATTTTGACCCAAAAAAAACTTCGAAAAATTTTGGGACCAAAAAAAATTTGACCCAAAAAAAGTTTGAAAAATTTTGGGACCAAAAAAATTTTGACCCAAAAAAAAGTTTGAAAAATTTTGGGACCAAAAAAATTTTGACCCAAAAAAACTTCGAAAAAATTTTGACCCAAAAAAAAGTTTGAAAACTTTTGAGACCAAAAAAAATTTTGACCCAAAAAAACTTCGAAAAATTTTGGGACCAAAAAAATTTTGACCCAAAAAAAACTTCGAAAAATTTTGGGACCAAAAAAATTTTGACCCAAAAAAAACTTCGAAAAATTTTGGGACAAAAAAATGTTGAGCCAAAAAAAAATTTTGAAGAATTTTGGGACCAAAAAAACTTTGACCCAAAAAAAAATTCGAAAAATTTTGGGACCAAAAAAATTTTGACCCAAAAAAGTTTGAAAAATTTTGGGACCAAAAAAATTTTGACCCAAAAAAAAGTTCGAAAAATTTTGGGACCAAAAAAACTTTGACCCAAAAAAAAGTTCGAAAAATTTTGGGACCAAAAAAAATTTGAGCCAAAAAAAATTTAGAAAAATTTTGGGACCAAAAAAATTTTGACCCAAAAAAAACTTCGAAAAATTTTGGGACCAAAAAAAATTTGACCCAAAAAAAGTTTGAAAAATTTTGGGACCAAAAAATTTTGGCCCAAAAAAAAGTTTGAAAAATTTTGGGACCAAAAAAATTTTGACCCAAAAAAACTTCGAAAAAATTTTGACCCAAAAAAAAGTTTGAAAAATTTTGAGACCAAAAAAAATTTGACCCAAAAAAACTTCGAAAAATTTTGGGACCAAAAAAATTTTGACCCAAAAAAAACTTCGAAAAATTTTGGGACCAAAAAAATTTTGACCCAAAAAAAACTTCGAAAAATTTTGGGACAAAAAAAATGTTGAGCCAAAAAAAAATTTTGAAGAATTTTGGGACCAAAAAAACTTTGACCCAAAAAAAACTTCGAAAAATTTTGGGACCAAAAAAATTTTGACCCAAAAAAGTTTGAAAAATTTTGGGACCAAAAAAATTTTGACCCAAAAAAAAGTTCGAAAAATTTTGGGACCAAAAAAACTTTGACCCAAAAAAAAGTTCGAAAAATTTTGGGACCAAAAAAATTTTGACCCAAAAAAAACTTCGAAAAAATTTTGACCCAAAAAAAAGTTTGAAAAATTTTGAGACCAAAAAAAATTTGACCCAAAAAATTTTCGAAAAATTTTAGAACCAAAAAAATTTTGACCCAAAAAAAAGTTTGAAAAATTTTGGGACCAAAAAAATTTTGAGCCAAAAAAAAAGTTTGAAAAATTTGGGACCAAAAAAACTTCGAAAACATTTTGACCCAAAAAAAAGTTTGAAAAATTTTGGGACCAAAAAAATTTTGACCCAAAAAAACCTTCGAAAAAATTTTGACCCAAAAAAAAGTTCGAAAAATTTTGGGACCAAAAAAATTTTGACCCAAAAAAAGTTTGAAAAATTTTGGGACCAAAAAAATTTTGACCCAAAAAAAATTTAGAAAAATTTTGGGACCAAAAAAAATTTGACCCAAAAAAAATTTAGAAAAATTTTGGGACCAAAAAAATTTTGACCCAAAAAAAAGTTTGAAAAATTTTGGGACCAAAAAAATTTTGACCCAAAAAAAACTTCGAAAAAATTTTGACCCAAAAAAAAGTTCGAAAAATTTTGGGACCAAAAAAATTTTGAGCCAAAAAAAAAGTTTGAAAAATTTTGGGACCAAAAAAACTTCGAAAAAATTTTGACCCAAAAAAAAGTTTGAAAAATTTTGGGACCAAAAAAATTTTGACCCAAAAAAAACTTCGAAAAATTTTGGGACCAAAAAAATTTTGAGTAAAAAAAAAGTTCGAAAAATTTTGGGACCAAAAAAATTTTGACCCAAAAAAAACTTCGAAAAATTTTGGGACCAAAAAAATTTTGAGCCAAAAAAAATTTAGAAAAATTTTGGGACCAAAAAAATTTTGAGCCAAAAAAAATTTAGAAAAATTTTGGGACCAAAAAAATTTTGACCCAAAAAAAAGTTTGAAAAATTTTGGGACCAAAAAAATTTTGACCCAAAAAAACTTCGAAAAAATTTTGACCCAAAAAAAAGTTTGAAAAATTTTGAGACCAAAAAAAATTTGACCCAAAAAACTTCGAAAAATTTTGGGACCAAAAAAATTTTGACCCAAAAAAAACTTCGAAAAATTTTGGGACCAAAAAAATTTTGACCCAAAAAAAACTTCGAAAAATTTTGGGACCAAAAAAATGTTGAGCCAAAAAAAAAGTTTGAAGAATTTTGGGACCAAAAAAACTTTGACCCAAAAAAAAGTTCGAAAAATTTTGGGACCAAAAAAATTTTGACCCAAAAAAGTTTGAAAAATTTTGGGACCAAAAAAATTTTGACCCAAAAAAAAGTTCGAAAAATTTTGGGACCAAAAAAACTTTGACCCAAAAAAAAGTTCGAAAAATTTTGGGACCAAAAAAATTTTGACCCAAAAAAAACTTCGAAAAAATTTTGGGACCAAAAAAATTTTGAGCCAAAAAAAAAAGTTTGAAGAATTTTGGGACCAAAAAAACTTTGACCCAAAAAAAAGTTCGAAAAATTTTGGGACCAAAAAAATTTTGACCCAAAAAAGTTTGAAAAATTTTGGGACCAAAAAAATTTTGACCAAAAAAAAAGTTTGAAAAATTTTGGGACCAAAAAAAATTTGACCCAAAAAAAAGTTCGAAAAATTTTGGCACCAAAAAAATTTTGACCCAAAAAAACTTCGAAAAATTTTGGGACCAAAAAAAAGTTCAAAAAATTTTGGGACCAAAAAAATTTTGACCCAAAAAAAAGTTCGAAAAATTTTGGGACCAAAAAAATTTTGACCAAAAAAAAAGTTTGAAGAATTTTGGGACCAAAAAAACTTTGACCCAAAAAAGTTTGAAAAATTTTGGGACCAAAAAAATTTTGACCCAAAATAAAGTTCGAAAAATTTTGGGACCAAAAAAACTTTGACCCAAAAAAAAGTTCGAAAAATTTTGGGACCAAAAAAATTTTGACCCAAAAAAAACTTCGAAAAAATTTTGACCCAAAAAAAGTTTGAAAAATTTTGAGACCAAAAAAAATTTGACCCAAAAAAACTTCGAAAAATTTTAGAACCAAAAAAAATTTGACCCAAAAAAAAGTTCGAAAAATTTTGGGACCAAAAAAATTTTGAGCCAAAAAAAAAGTTTGAAAAATTTGGGACCAAAAAAACTTCGAAAAAATTTTGACCCAAAAAAAAGTTTGAAAAATTTTGGGACCAAAAAAATTTTGACCCAAAAAAAACTTCGAAAAAATTTTGACCCAAAAAAAAGTTTGATAAATTTTGGGACCAAAAAAATTTTGACCCAAAAAAAAACTTGGAAAATTTTGGGACCAAAAAAATTTTGAGTCAAAAAAAAGTTCGAAAAATTTTGGGACCAAAAAAATTTTGACCCAAAAAAAAGTTTGAAAAATTTTGGGACCAAAAAAATTTTGACCCAAAAAAAACTTCGAAAAAATTTTGACCCAAAAAAAGTTTGAAAAATTTTGAGACCAAAAAAAATTTGACCCAAAAAAACTTCGAAAAATTTTGGGACCAAAAAAATTTTGACCCAAAAAAAACTTCGAAAAATTTTGGGACCAAAAAAATTTTGACCCAAAAAAAACTTCGAAAAAATTTTGACCCAAAAAAAGTTTGAAAAATTTTGAGACCAAAAAAAATTTGACCCAAAAAAACTTCGAAAAATTTTGGGACCAAAAAAATTTTGACCCAAAAAAAACTTCGAAAAATTTTGGGACCAAAAAAATTTTGACCCAAAAAAAACGTCGAAAAATTTTGGGACCAAAAAAATTTTGAGCCAAAAAAAAAAGTTTGAAGAATTTTGGGACCAAAAAAACTTTGACCCAAAGAAAAGTTCGAAAAATTTTGGGACCAAAAAAAATTTGACCCAAAAAAGTTTGAAAAATTTTGGGACCAAAAAAATTTTGACCAAAAAAAAAGTTTGAAAAATTTTGGGACCAAAAAAAATTTGACCCAAAAAAAAGTTCGAAAAATTTTGGCACCAAAAAAATTTTGACCCAAAAAAACTTCGAAAAATTTTGGGACCAAAAAAAAGTTCGAAAAATTTTGGGACCAAAAAAATTTTGACCCAAAAAAAAGTTCGAAAAATTTTGGGACCAAAAAAATTTTGACCAAAAAAAAAGTTTGAAGAATTTTGGGACCAAAAAAACTTTGACCCAAAAAAGTTTGAAAAATTTTGGGACCAAAAAAATTTTGACCCAAAATAAAGTTCGAAAAATTTTGGGACCAAAAAAACTTTGACCCAAAAAAAAGTTCGAAAAATTTTGGGACCAAAAAAATTTTGACCCAAAAAAAACTTCGAAAAAATTTTGACCCAAAAAAAGTTTGAAAAATTTTGAGACCAAAAAAAATTTGACCCAAAAAAACTTCGAAAAATTTTAGAACCAAAAAAAATTTGACCCAAAAAAAAGTTCGAAAAATTTTGGGACCAAAAAAATTTTGAGCCAAAAAAAAAGTTTGAAAAATTTGGGACCAAAAAAACTTCGAAAAAATTTTGACCCAAAAAAAAGTTTGAAAAATTTTGGGACCAAAAAAATTTTGACCCAAAAAAAACTTCGAAAAAATTTTGACCCAAAAAAAAGTTTGATAAATTTTGGGACCAAAAAAATTTTGACCAAAAAAAAAGTTTGAAGAATTTTGGGACCAAAAAAACTTTGACCCAAAAAAGTTTGAAAAATTTTGGGACCAAAAAAATTTTGACCCAAAATAAAGTTCGAAAAATTTTGGGACCAAAAAAACTTTGACCCAAAAAAAAGTTCGAAAAATTTTGGGACCAAAAAAATTTTGACCCAAAAAAAACTTCGAAAAAATTTTGACCCAAAAAAAGTTTGAAAAATTTTGAGACCAAAAAAAATTTGACCCAAAAAAACTTCGAAAAATTTTAGAACCAAAAAAAATTTGACCCAAAAAAAAGTTCGAAAAATTTTGGGACCAAAAAAATTTTGAGCCAAAAAAAAAGTTTGAAAAATTTGGGACCAAAAAAACTTCGAAAAAATTTTGACCCAAAAAAAAGTTTGAAAAATTTTGGGACCAAAAAAATTTTGACCCAAAAAAAACTTCGAAAAAATTTTGACCCAAAAAAAAGTTTGATAAATTTTGGGACCAAAAAAATTTTGACCCAAAAAAAAACTTGGAAAATTTTGGGACCAAAAAAATTTTGAGTCAAAAAAAAGTTCGAAAAATTTTGGGACCAAAAAAATTTTGACCCAAAAAAAAGTTTGAAAAATTTTGGGACCAAAAAAATTTTGACCCAAAAAAAACTTCGAAAAAATTTTGACCCAAAAAAAGTTTGAAAAATTTTGAGACCAAAAAAAATTTGACCCAAAAAAACTTCGAAAAATTTTGGGACCAAAAAAATTTTGACCCAAAAAAAACTTCGAAAAATTTTGGGACCAAAAAAATTTTGACCCAAAAAAAACTTCGAAAAAATTTTGACCCAAAAAAAGTTTGAAAAATTTTGAGACCAAAAAAAATTTGACCCAAAAAAACTTCGAAAAATTTTGGGACCAAAAAAATTTTGACCCAAAAAAAACTTCGAAAAATTTTGGGACCAAAAAAATTTTGACCCAAAAAAAACGTCGAAAAATTTTGGGACCAAAAAAATTTTGAGCCAAAAAAAAAAGTTTGAAGAATTTTGGGACCAAAAAAACTTTGACCCAAAGAAAAGTTCGAAAAATTTTGGGACCAAAAAAAATTTGACCCAAAAAAGTTTGAAAAATTTTGGGACCAAAAAAATTTTGACCAAAAAAAAAGTTTGAAAAATTTTGGGACCAAAAAAAATTTGACCCAAAAAAAAGTTCGAAAAATTTTGGCACCAAAAAAATTTTGACCCAAAAAAACTTCGAAAAATTTTGGGACCAAAAAAAAGTTCGAAAAATTTTGGGACCAAAAAAATTTTGACCCAAAAAAAAGTTCGAAAAATTTTGGGACCAAAAAAATTTTGACCCAAAAAAAACTTCGAAAAATTTTGGGACCAAAAAAATGTTGAGCCAAAAAAAAAGTTTGAAGAATTTTGGGACCAAAAAAACTTTGACCAAAAAAGTTCGAAAAATTTTGGGACCAAAAAAAATTTGACCCAAAAAAAACTTCGAAAAATTTTGGGACCAAAAAAATTTTGACCCAAAAAAAAGTTCGAAAAATTTTGGGACCAAAAAAACTTTGACCCAAAAAAAAGTTCGAAAAATTTTGGGACCAAAAAAATTTTGACCCAAAAAAAACTTCGAAAAAATTTTGACCCAAAAAAAGTTTGAAAAATTTTGAGACCAAAAAAAATTTGACCCAAAAAAACTTCGAAAAATTTTGGGACCAAAAAAATTTTGACCCAAAAAAAACTTCGAAAAATTTTGGGACCAAAAAAATTTTGACCCAAAAAAAACGTCGAAAAATTTTGGGAACAAAAAAATTTTGACCCAAAAAAAACGTCGAAAAATTTTGGGACCAAAAAAATTTTGAGCCAAAAAAAAAAGTTTGAAGAATTTTGGGACCAAAAAAACTTTGACCCAAAAAAAAGTTCGAAAAATTTTGGGACCAAAAAAATTTTGACCCAAAAAAGTTTGAAAAATTTTGGGACCAAAAAAATTTTGACCAAAAAAAAAGTTTGAAAAATTTTGGGACCAAAAAAAATTTGACCCAAAAAAAAGTTCGAAAAATTTTGGCACCAAAAAAATTTTGACCCAAAAAAACTTCGAAAAATTTTGGGACCAAAAAAAAGTTCAAAAAATTTTGGGACCAAAAAAATTTTGACCCAAAAAAAAGTTCGAAAAATTTTGGGACCAAAAAAATTTTGACCAAAAAAAAAGTTTGAAGAATTTTGGGACCAAAAAAACTTTGACCCAAAAAAGTTTGAAAAATTTTGGGACCAAAAAAATTTTGACCCAAAATAAAGTTCGAAAAATTTTGGGACCAAAAAAACTTTGACCCAAAAAAAAGTTCGAAAAATTTTGGGACCAAAAAAATTTTGACCCAAAAAAAACTTCGAAAAAATTTTGACCCAAAAAAAGTTTGAAAAATTTTGAGACCAAAAAAAATTTGACCCAAAAAAACTTCGAAAAATTTTAGAACCAAAAAAAATTTGACCCAAAAAAAAGTTCGAAAAATTTTGGGACCAAAAAAATTTTGAGCCAAAAAAAAAGTTTGAAAAATTTGGGACCAAAAAAACTTCGAAAAAATTTTGACCCAAAAAAAAGTTTGAAAAATTTTGGGACCAAAAAAATTTTGACCCAAAAAAAACTTCGAAAAAATTTTGACCCAAAAAAAAGTTTGATAAATTTTGGGACCAAAAAAATTTTGACCCAAAAAAAAACTTGGAAAATTTTGGGACCAAAAAAATTTTGAGTCAAAAAAAAGTTCGAAAAATTTTGGGACCAAAAAAATTTTGACCCAAAAAAAAGTTTGAAAAATTTTGGGACCAAAAAAATTTTGACCCAAAAAAAACTTCGAAAAAATTTTGACCCAAAAAAAGTTTGAAAAATTTTGAGACCAAAAAAAATTTGACCCAAAAAAACTTCGAAAAATTTTGGGACCAAAAAAATTTTGACCCAAAAAAAACTTCGAAAAATTTTGGGACCAAAAAAATTTTGACCCAAAAAAAACTTCGAAAAAATTTTGACCCAAAAAAAGTTTGAAAAATTTTGAGACCAAAAAAAATTTGACCCAAAAAAACTTCGAAAAATTTTGGGACCAAAAAAATTTTGACCCAAAAAAAACTTCGAAAAATTTTGGGACCAAAAAAATTTTGACCCAAAAAAAACGTCGAAAAATTTTGGGACCAAAAAAATTTTGAGCCAAAAAAAAAAGTTTGAAGAATTTTGGGACCAAAAAAACTTTGACCAAAAAAGTTCGAAAAATTTTGGGACCAAAAAAAATTTGACCCAAAAAAAACTTCGAAAAATTTTGGGACCAAAAAAATTTTGACCCAAAAAAAAGTTCGAAAAATTTTGGGACCAAAAAAACTTTGACCCAAAAAAAAGTTCGAAAAATTTTGGGACCAAAAAAATTTTGACCCAAAAAAAACTTCGAAAAAATTTTGACCCAAAAAAAGTTTGAAAAATTTTGAGACCAAAAAAAATTTGACCCAAAAAAACTTCGAAAAATTTTGGGACCAAAAAAATTTTGACCCAAAAAAAACTTCGAAAAATTTTGGGACCAAAAAAATTTTGACCCAAAAAAAACGTCGAAAAATTTTGGGAACAAAAAAATTTTGACCCAAAAAAAACGTCGAAAAATTTTGGGACCAAAAAAATTTTGAGCCAAAAAAAAAAGTTTGAAGAATTTTGGGACCAAAAAAACTTTGACCCAAAAAAAAGTTCGAAAAATTTTGGGACCAAAAAAATTTTGACCCAAAAAAGTTTGAAAAATTTTGGGACCAAAAAAATTTTGACCAAAAAAAAAGTTTGAAAAATTTTGGGACCAAAAAAAATTTGACCCAAAAAAAAGTTCGAAAAATTTTGGCACCAAAAAAATTTTGACCCAAAAAAACTTCGAAAAATTTTGGGACCAAAAAAAAGTTCAAAAAATTTTGGGACCAAAAAAATTTTGACCCAAAAAAAAGTTCGAAAAATTTTGGGACCAAAAAAATTTTGACCAAAAAAAAAGTTTGAAGAATTTTGGGACCAAAAAAACTTTGACCCAAAAAAGTTTGAAAAATTTTGGGACCAAAAAAATTTTGACCCAAAATAAAGTTCGAAAAATTTTGGGACCAAAAAAACTTTGACCCAAAAAAAAGTTCGAAAAATTTTGGGACCAAAAAAATTTTGACCCAAAAAAAACTTCGAAAAAATTTTGACCCAAAAAAAGTTTGAAAAATTTTGAGACCAAAAAAAATTTGACCCAAAAAAACTTCGAAAAATTTTAGAACCAAAAAAAATTTGACCCAAAAAAAAGTTCGAAAAATTTTGGGACCAAAAAAATTTTGAGCCAAAAAAAAAGTTTGAAAAATTTGGGACCAAAAAAACTTCGAAAAAATTTTGACCCAAAAAAAAGTTTGAAAAATTTTGGGACCAAAAAAATTTTGACCCAAAAAAAACTTCGAAAAAATTTTGACCCAAAAAAAAGTTTGATAAATTTTGGGACCAAAAAAATTTTGACCCAAAAAAAAACTTGGAAAATTTTGGGACCAAAAAAATTTTGAGTCAAAAAAAAGTTCGAAAAATTTTGGGACCAAAAAAATTTTGACCCAAAAAAAAGTTTGAAAAATTTTGGGACCAAAAAAATTTTGACCCAAAAAAAACTTCGAAAAAATTTTGACCCAAAAAAAGTTTGAAAAATTTTGAGACCAAAAAAAATTTGACCCAAAAAAACTTCGAAAAATTTTGGGACCAAAAAAATTTTGACCCAAAAAAAACTTCGAAAAATTTTGGGACCAAAAAAATTTTGACCCAAAAAAAACTTCGAAAAAATTTTGACCCAAAAAAAGTTTGAAAAATTTTGAGACCAAAAAAAATTTGACCCAAAAAAACTTCGAAAAATTTTGGGACCAAAAAAATTTTGACCCAAAAAAAACTTCGAAAAATTTTGGGACCAAAAAAATTTTGACCCAAAAAAAACGTCGAAAAATTTTGGGACCAAAAAAATTTTGAGCCAAAAAAAAAAGTTTGAAGAATTTTGGGACCAAAAAAACTTTGACCCAAAGAAAAGTTCGAAAAATTTTGGGACCAAAAAAAATTTGACCCAAAAAAGTTTGAAAAATTTTGGGACCAAAAAAATTTTGACCAAAAAAAAAGTTTGAAAAATTTTGGGACCAAAAAAAATTTGACCCAAAAAAAAGTTCGAAAAATTTTGGCACCAAAAAAATTTTGACCCAAAAAAACTTCGAAAAATTTTGGGACCAAAAAAAAGTTCGAAAAATTTTGGGACCAAAAAAATTTTGACCCAAAAAAAAGTTCGAAAAATTTTGGGACCAAAAAAATTTTGACCAAAAAAAAAGTTTGAAGAATTTTGGGACCAAAAAAACTTTGACCCAAAAAAGTTTGAAAAATTTTGGGACCAAAAAAATTTTGACCCAAAATAAAGTTCGAAAAATTTTGGGACCAAAAAAACTTTGACCCAAAAAAAAGTTCGAAAAATTTTGGGACCAAAAAAATTTTGACCCAAAAAAAACTTCGAAAAAATTTTGACCCAAAAAAAGTTTGAAAAATTTTGAGACCAAAAAAAATTTGACCCAAAAAAACTTCGAAAAATTTTAGAACCAAAAAAAATTTGACCCAAAAAAAAGTTCGAAAAATTTTGGGACCAAAAAAATTTTGAGCCAAAAAAAAAGTTTGAAAAATTTGACCCAAAAAAAACTTCGAAAAAATTTTGACCCAAAAAAAGTTTGAAAAATTTTGAGACCAAAAAAATTTTGACCCAAAAAAAACTTCGAAAAAATTTTGACCCAAAAAAAAGTTTGATAAATTTTGGGACCAAAAAAATTTTGACCAAAAAAAAAGTTTGAAGAATTTTGGGACCAAAAAAACTTTGACCCAAAAAAGTTTGAAAAATTTTGGGACCAAAAAAATTTTGACCCAAAATAAAGTTCGAAAAATTTTGGGACCAAAAAAACTTTGACCCAAAAAAAAGTTCGAAAAATTTTGGGACCAAAAAAATTTTGACCCAAAAAAAACTTCGAAAAAATTTTGACCCAAAAAAAGTTTGAAAAATTTTGAGACCAAAAAAAATTTGACCCAAAAAAACTTCGAAAAATTTTAGAACCAAAAAAAATTTGACCCAAAAAAAAGTTCGAAAAATTTTGGGACCAAAAAAATTTTGAGCCAAAAAAAAAGTTTGAAAAATTTGGGACCAAAAAAACTTCGAAAAAATTTTGACCCAAAAAAAAGTTTGAAAAATTTTGGGACCAAAAAAATTTTGACCCAAAAAAAACTTCGAAAAAATTTTGACCCAAAAAAAAGTTTGATAAATTTTGGGACCAAAAAAATTTTGACCCAAAAAAAAACTTGGAAAATTTTGGGACCAAAAAAATTTTGAGTCAAAAAAAAGTTCGAAAAATTTTGGGACCAAAAAAATTTTGACCCAAAAAAAAGTTTGAAAAATTTTGGGACCAAAAAAATTTTGACCCAAAAAAAACTTCGAAAAAATTTTGACCCAAAAAAAGTTTGAAAAATTTTGAGACCAAAAAAAATTTGACCCAAAAAAACTTCGAAAAATTTTGGGACCAAAAAAATTTTGACCCAAAAAAAACTTCGAAAAATTTTGGGACCAAAAAAATTTTGACCCAAAAAAAACGTCGAAAAATTTTGGGACCAAAAAAATTTTGAGCCAAAAAAAAAAGTTTGAAGAATTTTGGGACCAAAAAAACTTTGACCCAAAGAAAAGTTCGAAAAATTTTGGGACCAAAAAAAATTTGACCCAAAAAAGTTTGAAAAATTTTGGGACCAAAAAAATTTTGACCAAAAAAAAAGTTTGAAAAATTTTGGGACCAAAAAAAATTTGACCCAAAAAAAAGTTCGAAAAATTTTGGCACCAAAAAAATTTTGACCCAAAAAAACTTCGAAAAATTTTGGGACCAAAAAAAAGTTCGAAAAATTTTGGGACCAAAAAAATTTTGACCCAAAAAAAAGTTCGAAAAATTTTGGGACCAAAAAAATTTTGACCAAAAAAAAAGTTTGAAGAATTTTGGGACCAAAAAAACTTTGACCCAAAAAAGTTTGAAAAATTTTGGGACCAAAAAAATTTTGACCCAAAATAAAGTTCGAAAAATTTTGGGACCAAAAAAACTTTGACCCAAAAAAAAGTTCGAAAAATTTTGGGACCAAAAAAATTTTGACCCAAAAAAAACTTCGAAAAAATTTTGACCCAAAAAAAGTTTGAAAAATTTTGAGACCAAAAAAAATTTGACCCAAAAAAACTTCGAAAAATTTTAGAACCAAAAAAAATTTGACCCAAAAAAAAGTTCGAAAAATTTTGGGACCAAAAAAATTTTGAGCCAAAAAAAAAGTTTGAAAAATTTGGGACCAAAAAAACTTCGAAAAAATTTTGACCCAAAAAAAAGTTTGAAAAATTTTGGGACCAAAAAAATTTTGACCCAAAAAAAACTTCGAAAAAATTTTGACCCAAAAAAAAGTTTGATAAATTTTGGGACCAAAAAAATTTTGACCCAAAAAAAAACTTGGAAAATTTTGGGACCAAAAAAATTTTGAGTCAAAAAAAAGTTCGAAAAATTTTGGGACCAAAAAAATTTTGACCCAAAAAAAAGTTTGAAAAATTTTGGGACCAAAAAAATTTTGACCCAAAAAAAACTTCGAAAAAATTTTGACCCAAAAAAAGTTTGAAAAATTTTGAGACCAAAAAAAATTTGACCCAAAAAAACTTCGAAAAATTTTGGGACCAAAAAAATTTTGACCCAAAAAAAACTTCGAAAAATTTTGGGACCAAAAAAATTTTGACCCAAAAAAAACGTCGAAAAATTTTGGGAACAAAAATATTTTGACCCAAAAAAAACGTCGAAAAATTTTGGGACCAAAAAAATTTTGAGCCAAAAAAAAAAGTTTGAAGAATTTTGGGACCAAAAAAACTTTGACCCAAAAAAAAGTTCGAAAAATTTTGGGACCAAAAAAATTTTGACCCAAAAAAGTTTGAAAAATTTTGGGACCAAAAAAATTTTGACCAAAAAAAAAGTTTGAAAAATTTTGGGACCAAAAAAAATTTGACCCAAAAAAAAGTTCGAAAAATTTTGGCACCAAAAAAATTTTGACCCAAAAAAACGTCGAAAAATTTTGGGACCAAAAAAAAGTTCGAAAAATTTTGGGACCAAAAAAATTTTGACCCAAAAAAAAGTTCGAAAAATTTTGGGACCAAAAAAATTTTGACCAAAAAAAAAGTTTGAAAAATTTTGGGACCAAAAAAATTTTGACCCAAAAAAACTTCGAAAAAATTTTGACCCAAAAAAAAGTTTGAAAAATTTTGGGACCAAAAAAATTTTGACCCAAAAAAAACTTCGAAAAATTTTGGGACCAAAAAAATGTTGAGCCAAAAAAAAAGTTTGAAGAATTTTGGGACCAAAAAAACTTTGACCAAAAAAGTTCGAAAAATTTTGGGACCAAAAAAATTTTGACCCAAAAAAAACTTCGAAAAATTTTGGGACCAAAAAAATTTTGACCCAAAAAAAAGTTAGAAAAATTTTGGGACCAAAAAAACTTTGACCCAAAAAAAAGTTCGAAAAATTTTGGGACCAAAAAAATTTTGACCCAAAAAAAACTTCGAAAAAATTTTGACCCAAAAAAAGTTTGAAAAATTTTGAGACCAAAAAAAATTTGACCCAAAAAAACTTCGAAAAATTTTGGGACCAAAAAAATTTTGACCCAAAAAAAACTTCGAAAAATTTTGGGACCAAAAAAATTTTGACCCAAAAAAAACGTCGAAAAATTTTGGGAACAAAAAAATTTTGACCCAAAAAAAACGTCGAAAAATTTTGGGACCAAAAAAATTTTGAGCCAAAAAAAAAAGTTTGAAGAATTTTGGGACCAAAAAAACTTTGACCCAAAAAAAAGTTCGAAAAATTTTGGGACCAAAAAAATTTTGACCCAAAAAAGTTTGAAAAATTTTGGGACCAAAAAAATTTTGACCAAAAAAAAAGTTTGAAAAATTTTGGGACCAAAAAAAATTTGACCCAAAAAAAAAGTTCGAAAAATTTTGGCACCAAAAAAATTTTGACCCAAAAAAACTTCGAAAAATTTTGGGACCAAAAAAAAGTTCGAAAAATTTTGGGACCAAAAAAATTTTGACCCAAAAAAAAGTTCGAAAAATTTTGGGACCAAAAAAATTTTGACCCAAAAAAAACTTCGAAAAAATTTTGACCCAAAAAAAGTTTGAAAAATTTTGAGACCAAAAAAAATTTGACCCAAAAAAACTTCGAAAAATTTTGGGACCAAAAAAATTTTGACCCAAAAAAAACTTCGAAAAATTTTGGGACCAAAAAAATTTTGACCCAAAAAAAACGTCGAAAAATTTTGGGAACAAAAAAATTTTGACCCAAAAAAAACGTCGAAAAATTTTGGGACCAAAAAAATTTTGAGCCAAAAAAAAAAGTTTGAAGAATTTTGGGACCAAAAAAACTTTGACCCAAAAAAAAGTTCGAAAAATTTTGGGACCAAAAAAATTTTGACCCAAAAAAGTTTGAAAAATTTTGGGACCAAAAAAATTTTGACCAAAAAAAAAGTTTGAAAAATTTTGGGACCAAAAAAAATTTGACCCAAAAAAAAGTTCGAAAAATTTTGGCACCAAAAAAATTTTGACCCAAAAAAACTTCGAAAAATTTTGGGACCAAAAAAAAGTTCGAAAAATTTTGGGACCAAAAAAATTTTGACCCAAAAAAAAGTTCGAAAAATTTTGGGACCAAAAAAATTTTGACCCAAAAAAAACTTCGAAAAATTTTGGGACCAAAAAAATGTTGAGCCAAAAAAAAAGTTTGAAGAATTTTGGGACCAAAAAAACTTTGACCAAAAAAGTTTGAAGAATTTTGGGACCAAAAAAACTTTGACCAAAAAACTTCGAAAAATTTTGGGACCAAAAAAATTTTGACCCAAAAAAAAGTTCGAAAAATTTTGGGACCAAAAAAACTTTGACCCAAAAAAAAGTTCGAAAAATTTTGGGACCAAAAAAATTTTGACCCAAAAAAAACTTCGAAAAAATTTTGACCCAAAAAAAGTTTGAAGAATTTTGGGACCAAAAAAACTTTGACCCAAAAAAAAGTTCGAAAAATTTTGGGACCAAAAAAATTTTGACCCAAAAAAGTTTGAAAAATTTTGGGACCAAAAAAATTTTGACCAAAAAAAAAGTTTGAAAAATTTTGGGACCAAAAAAAATTTGACCCAAAAAAAAGTTCGAAAAATTTTGGCACCAAAAAAATTTTGACCCAAAAAAACTTCGAAAAATTTTGGGACCAAAAAAAAGTTCGAAAAATTTTGGGACCAAAAAAATTTTGACCCAAAAAAAAGTTCGAAAAATTTTGGGACCAAAAAAATTTTGACCAAAAAAAAAGTTTGAAGAATTTTGGGACCAAAAAAACTTTGACCCAAAAAAGTTTGAAAAATTTTGGGACCAAAAAAATTTTGACCCAAAATAAAGTTCGAAAAATTTTGGGACCAAAAAAACTTTGACCCAAAAAAAAGTTCGAAAAATTTTGGGACCAAAAAAATTTTGACCCAAAAAAAACTTCGAAAAAATTTTGACCCAAAAAAAGTTTGAAAAATTTTGAGACCAAAAAAAATTTGACCCAAAAAAACTTCGAAAAATTTTAGAACCAAAAAAAATTTGACCCAAAAAAAAGTTCGAAAAATTTTGGGACCAAAAAAATTTTGAGCCAAAAAAAAAGTTTGAAAAATTTGGGACCAAAAAAACTTCGAAAAAATTTTGACCCAAAAAAAAGTTTGAAAAATTTTGGGACCAAAAAAATTTTGACCCAAAAAAAACTTCGAAAAAATTTTGACCCAAAAAAAAGTTTGATAAATTTTGGGACCAAAAAAATTTTGACCCAAAAAAAAACTTGGAAAATTTTGGGACCAAAAAAATTTTGAGTCAAAAAAAAGTTCGAAAAATTTTGGGACCAAAAAAATTTTGACCCAAAAAAAAGTTTGAAAAATTTTGGGACCAAAAAAATTTTGACCCAAAAAAAACTTCGAAAAAATTTTGACCCAAAAAAAGTTTGAAAAATTTTGAGACCAAAAAAAATTTGACCCAAAAAAACTTCGAAAAATTTTGGGACCAAAAAAATTTTGACCCAAAAAAAACTTCGAAAAATTTTGGGACCAAAAAAATTTTGACCCAAAAAAAACTTCGAAAAAATTTTGACCCAAAAAAAGTTTGAAAAATTTTGAGACCAAAAAAAATTTGACCCAAAAAAACTTCGAAAAATTTTGGGACCAAAAAAATTTTGACCCAAAAAAAACTTCGAAAAATTTTGGGACCAAAAAAATTTTGACCCAAAAAAAACGTCGAAAAATTTTGGGAACAAAAAAATTTTGACCCAAAAAAAACGTCGAAAAATTTTGGGACCAAAAAAATTTTGAGCCAAAAAAAAAAGTTTGAAGAATTTTGGGACCAAAAAAACTTTGACCCAAAGAAAAGTTCGAAAAATTTTGGGACCAAAAAAAATTTGACCCAAAAAAGTTTGAAAAATTTTGGGACCAAAAAAATTTTGACCAAAAAAAAAGTTTGAAAAATTTTGGGACCAAAAAAAATTTGACCCAAAAAAAAGTTCGAAAAATTTTGGCACCAAAAAAATTTTGACCCAAAAAAACTTCGAAAAATTTTGGGACCAAAAAAAAGTTCGAAAAATTTTGGGACCAAAAAAATTTTGACCCAAAAAAAAGTTCGAAAAATTTTGGGACCAAAAAAATTTTGACCAAAAAAAAAGTTTGAAGAATTTTGGGACCAAAAAAACTTTGACCCAAAAAAGTTTGAAAAATTTTGGGACCAAAAAAATTTTGACCCAAAATAAAGTTCGAAAAATTTTGGGACCAAAAAAACTTTGACCCAAAAAAAAGTTCGAAAAATTTTGGGACCAAAAAAATTTTGACCCAAAAAAAACTTCGAAAAAATTTTGACCCAAAAAAAGTTTGAAAAATTTTGAGACCAAAAAAAATTTGACCCAAAAAAACTTCGAAAAATTTTAGAACCAAAAAAAATTTGACCCAAAAAAAAGTTCGAAAAATTTTGGGACCAAAAAAATTTTGAGCCAAAAAAAAAGTTTGAAAAATTTGGGACCAAAAAAACTTCGAAAAAATTTTGACCCAAAAAAAAGTTTGAAAAATTTTGGGACCAAAAAAATTTTGACCCAAAAAAAACTTCGAAAAAATTTTGACCCAAAAAAAAGTTTGATAAATTTTGGGACCAAAAAAATTTTGACCCAAAAAAAAGTTCGAAAAATTTTGGGACCAAAAAAATTTTGACCCAAAAAAAACTTCGAAAAAATTTTGACCCAAAAAAAGTTTGAAAAATTTTGAGACCAAAAAAAATTTGACCCAAAAAAACTTCGAAAAATTTTGGGACCAAAAAAATTTTGACCCAAAAAAAACTTCGAAAAATTTTGGGACCAAAAAAATTTTGACCCAAAAAAAACGTCGAAAAATTTTGGGAACAAAAAAATTTTGACCCAAAAAAAACGTCGAAAAATTTTGGGACCAAAAAAATTTTGAGCCAAAAAAAAAAGTTTGAAGAATTTTGGGACCAAAAAAACTTTGACCCAAAAAAAAGTTCGAAAAATTTTGGGACCAAAAAAATTTTGACCCAAAAAAGTTTGAAAAATTTTGGGACCAAAAAAATTTTGACCAAAAAAAAAGTTTGAAAAATTTTGGGACCAAAAAAAATTTGACCCAAAAAAAAAGTTCGAAAAATTTTGGCACCAAAAAAATTTTGACCCAAAAAAACTTCGAAAAATTTTGGGACCAAAAAAAAGTTCGAAAAATTTTGGGACCAAAAAAATTTTGACCCAAAAAAAAGTTCGAAAAATTTTGGGACCAAAAAAATTTTGACCCAAAAAAAACTTCGAAAAAATTTTGACCCAAAAAAAGTTTGAAAAATTTTGAGACCAAAAAAAATTTGACCCAAAAAAACTTCGAAAAATTTTGGGACCAAAAAAATTTTGACCCAAAAAAAACTTCGAAAAATTTTGGGACCAAAAAAATTTTGACCCAAAAAAAACGTCGAAAAATTTTGGGAACAAAAAAATTTTGACCCAAAAAAAACGTCGAAAAATTTTGGGACCAAAAAAATTTTGAGCCAAAAAAAAAAGTTTGAAGAATTTTGGGACCAAAAAAACTTTGACCCAAAAAAAAGTTCGAAAAATTTTGGGACCAAAAAAATTTTGACCCAAAAAAGTTTGAAAAATTTTGGGACCAAAAAAATTTTGACCAAAAAAAAAGTTTGAAAAATTTTGGGACCAAAAAAAATTTGACCCAAAAAAAAGTTCGAAAAATTTTGGCACCAAAAAAATTTTGACCCAAAAAAACTTCGAAAAATTTTGGGACCAAAAAAAAGTTCGAAAAATTTTGGGACCAAAAAAATTTTGACCCAAAAAAAAGTTCGAAAAAGTTTGGGACCAAAAAAATTTTTACCCAAAAAAAACTTCGAAAAATTTTGGGACCAAAAAAATGTTGAGCCAAAAAAAAAGTTTGAAGAATTTTGGGACCAAAAAAACTTTGACCAAAAAAGTTTGAAGAATTTTGGGACCAAAAAAACTTTGACCAAAAAACTTCGAAAAATTTTGGGACCAAAAAAATTTTGACCCAAAAAAAAGTTCGAAAAATTTTGGGACCAAAAAAACTTTGACCCAAAAAAAAGTTCGAAAAATTTTGGGACCAAAAAAATTTTGACCCAAAAAAAACTTCGAAAAAATTTTGACCCAAAAAAAGTTTGAAGAATTTTGGGACCAAAAAAACTTTGACCCAAAAAAAAGTTCGAAAAATTTTGGGACCAAAAAAATTTTGACCCAAAAAAGTTTGAAAAATTTTGGGACCAAAAAAATTTTGACCAAAAAAAAAGTTTGAAAAATTTTGGGACCAAAAAAAATTTGACCCAAAAAAAAGTTCGAAAAATTTTGGCACCAAAAAAATTTTGACCCAAAAAAACTTCGAAAAATTTTGGGACCAAAAAAAAGTTCGAAAAATTTTGGGACCAAAAAAATTTTGACCCAAAAAAAAGTTCGAAAAATTTTGGGACCAAAAAAATTTTGACCAAAAAAAAAGTTTGAAGAATTTTGGGACCAAAAAAACTTTGACCCAAAAAAGTTTGAAAAATTTTGGGACCAAAAAAATTTTGACCCAAAATAAAGTTCGAAAAATTTTGGGACCAAAAAAACTTTGACCCAAAAAAAAGTTCGAAAAATTTTGGGACCAAAAAAATTTTGACCCAAAAAAAACTTCGAAAAAATTTTGACCCAAAAAAAGTTTGAAAAATTTTGAGACCAAAAAAAATTTGACCCAAAAAAACTTCGAAAAATTTTAGAACCAAAAAAAATTTGACCCAAAAAAAAGTTCGAAAAATTTTGGGACCAAAAAAATTTTGAGCCAAAAAAAAAGTTTGAAAAATTTGGGACCAAAAAAACTTCGAAAAAATTTTGACCCAAAAAAAAGTTTGAAAAATTTTGGGACCAAAAAAATTTTGACCCAAAAAAAACTTCGAAAAAATTTTGACCCAAAAAAAAGTTTGATAAATTTTGGGACCAAAAAAATTTTGACCCAAAAAAAAACTTGGAAAATTTTGGGACCAAAAAAATTTTGAGTCAAAAAAAAGTTCGAAAAATTTTGGGACCAAAAAAATTTTGACCCAAAAAAAAGTTTGAAAAATTTTGGGACCAAAAAAATTTTGACCCAAAAAAAACTTCGAAAAAATTTTGACCCAAAAAAAGTTTGAAAAATTTTGAGACCAAAAAAAATTTGACCCAAAAAAACTTCGAAAAATTTTGGGACCAAAAAAATTTTGACCCAAAAAAAACTTCGAAAAATTTTGGGACCAAAAAAATTTTGACCCAAAAAAAACTTCGAAAAAATTTTGACCCAAAAAAAGTTTGAAAAATTTTGAGACCAAAAAAAATTTGACCCAAAAAAACTTCGAAAAATTTTGGGACCAAAAAAATTTTGACCCAAAAAAAACTTCGAAAAATTTTGGGACCAAAAAAATTTTGACCCAAAAAAAACGTCAAAAAATTTTGGGAACAAAAAAATTTTGACCCAAAAAAAACGTCGAAAAATTTTGGGACCAAAAAAATTTTGAGCCAAAAAAAAAAGTTTGAAGAATTTTGGGACCAAAAAAACTTTGACCCAAAGAAAAGTTCGAAAAATTTTGGGACCAAAAAAAATTTGACCCAAAAAAGTTTGAAAAATTTTGGGACCAAAAAAATTTTGACCAAAAAAAAAGTTTGAAAAATTTTGGGACCAAAAAAAATTTGACCCAAAAAAAAGTTCGAAAAATTTTGGCACCAAAAAAATTTTGACCCAAAAAAACTTCGAAAAATTTTGGGACCAAAAAAAAGTTCGAAAAATTTTGGGACCAAAAAAATTTTGACCCAAAAAAAAGTTCGAAAAATTTTGGGACCAAAAAAATTTTGACCAAAAAAAAAGTTTGAAGAATTTTGGGACCAAAAAAACTTTGACCCAAAAAAGTTTGAAAAATTTTGGGACCAAAAAAATTTTGACCCAAAATAAAGTTCGAAAAATTTTGGGACCAAAAAAACTTTGACCCAAAAAAAAGTTCGAAAAATTTTGGGACCAAAAAAATTTTGACCCAAAAAAAACTTCGAAAAAATTTTGACCCAAAAAAAGTTTGAAAAATTTTGAGACCAAAAAAAATTTGACCCAAAAAAACTTCGAAAAATTTTAGAACCAAAAAAAATTTGACCCAAAAAAAAGTTCGAAAAATTTTGGGACCAAAAAAATTTTGAGCCAAAAAAAAAGTTTGAAAAATTTGGGACCAAAAAAACTTCGAAAAAATTTTGACCCAAAAAAAAGTTTGAAAAATTTTGGGACCAAAAAAATTTTGACCCAAAAAAAACTTCGAAAAAATTTTGACCCAAAAAAAAGTTTGATAAATTTTGGGACCAAAAAAATTTTGACCCAAAAAAAAACTTGGAAAATTTTGGGACCAAAAAAATTTTGAGTCAAAAAAAAGTTCGAAAAATTTTGGGACCAAAAAAATTTTGACCCAAAAAAAAGTTTGAAAAATTTTGGGACCAAAAAAATTTTGACCCAAAAAAAACTTCGAAAAAATTTTGACCCAAAAAAAGTTTGAAAAATTTTGAGACCAAAAAAAATTTGACCCAAAAAAACTTCGAAAAATTTTGGGACCAAAAAAATTTTGACCCAAAAAAAACTTCGAAAAATTTTGGGACCAAAAAAATTTTGACCCAAAAAAAATGTCGAAAAATTTTGGGAACAAAAAAATTTTGACCCAAAAAAAACGTCGAAAAATTTTGGGACCAAAAAAATTTTGAGCCAAAAAAAAAAGTTTGAAGAATTTTGGGACCAAAAAAACTTTGACCCAAAAAAAAGTTCGAAAAATTTTGGGACCAAAAAAATTTTGACCCAAAAAAGTTTGAAAAATTTTGGGACCAAAAAAATTTTGACCAAAAAAAAAGTTTGAAAAATTTTGGGACCAAAAAAAATTTGACCCAAAAAAAAGTTCGAAAAATTTTGGCACCAAAAAAATTTTGACCCAAAAAAACGTCGAAAAATTTTGGGACCAAAAAAAAGTTCGAAAAATTTTGGGACCAAAAAAATTTTGACCCAAAAAAAAGTTCGAAAAATTTTGGGACCAAAAAAATTTTGACCAAAAAAAAAGTTTGAAAAATTTTGGGACCAAAAAAATTTTGACCCAAAAAAACTTCGAAAAAATTTTGACCCAAAAAAAAGTTTGAAAAATTTTGGGACCAAAAAAATTTTGACCCAAAAAAAACTTCGAAAAATTTTGGGACCAAAAAAATGTTGAGCCAAAAAAAAAGTTTGAAGAATTTTGGGACCAAAAAAACTTTGACCAAAAAAGTTCGAAAAATTTTGGGACCAAAAAAATTTTGACCCAAAAAAAACTTCGAAAAATTTTGGGACCAAAAAAATTTTGACCCAAAAAAAAGTTCGAAAAATTTTGGGACCAAAAAAAATTTGACCCAAAAAAAAGTTCGAAAAATTTTGGGACCAAAAAAATTTTGACCCAAAAAAAACTTCGAAAAAATTTTGACCCAAAAAAAGTTTGAAAAATTTTGAGACCAAAAAAAATTTGACCCAAAAAAACTTCGAAAAATTTTGGGACCAAAAAAATTTTGACCCAAAAAAAACTTCGAAAAATTTTGGGACCAAAAAAATTTTGACCCAAAAAAAACGTCGAAAAATTTTGGGAACAAAAAAATTTTGACCCAAAAAAAACGTCGAAAAATTTTGGGACCAAAAAAATTTTGAGCCAAAAAAAAAAGTTTGAAGAATTTTGGGACCAAAAAAACTTTGACCCAAAAAAAAGTTCGAAAAATTTTGGGACCAAAAAAATTTTGACCCAAAAAAGTTTGAAAAATTTTGGGACCAAAAAAATTTTGACCAAAAAAAAAGTTTGAAAAATTTTGGGACCAAAAAAAATTTGACCCAAAAAAAAAGTTCGAAAAATTTTGGCACCAAAAAAATTTTGACCCAAAAAAACTTCGAAAAATTTTGGGACCAAAAAAAAGTTCGAAAAATTTTGGGACCAAAAAAATTTTGACCCAAAAAAAAGTTCGAAAAATTTTGGGACCAAAAAAATTTTGACCAAAAAAAAAGTTCGAAAAATTTTGGCACCAAAAAAATTTTGACCCAAAAAAACTTCGAAAAATTTTGGGACCAAAAAAAAGTTCGAAAAATTTTGGGACCAAAAAAATTTTGACCCAAAAAAAAGTTCGAAAAATTTTGGGACCAAAAAAATTTTGACCAAAAAAAAAGTTTGAAGAATTTTGGGACCAAAAAAACTTTGACCCAAAAAAGTTTGAAAAATTTTGGGACCAAAAAAATTTTGACCCAAAATAAAGTTCGAAAAATTTTGGGACCAAAAAAACTTTGACCCAAAAAAAAGTTCGAAAAATTTTGGGACCAAAAAAATTTTGACCCAAAAAAAACTTCGAAAAAATTTTGACCCAAAAAAAGTTTGAAAAATTTTGAGACCAAAAAAAATTTGACCCAAAAAAACTTCGAAAAATTTTAGAACCAAAAAAAATTTGACCCAAAAAAAAGTTCGAAAAATTTTGGGACCAAAAAAATTTTGAGCCAAAAAAAAAGTTTGAAAAATTTGGGACCAAAAAAACTTCAAAAAAATTTTGACCCAAAAAAAAGTTTGAAAAATTTTGGGACCAAAAAAATTTTGACCCAAAAAAAACTTCGAAAAAATTTTGACCCAAAAAAAAGTTTGATAAATTTTGGGACCAAAAAAATTTTGACCCAAAAAAAAACTTGGAAAATTTTGGGACCAAAAAAATTTTGAGTCAAAAAAAAGTTCGAAAAATTTTGGGACCAAAAAAATTTTGACCCAAAAAAAAGTTTGAAAAATTTTGGGACCAAAAAAATTTTGACCCAAAAAAAACTTCGAAAAAATTTTGACCCAAAAAAAGTTTGAAAAATTTTGAGACCAAAAAAAATTTGACCCAAAAAAACTTCGAAAAATTTTGGGACCAAAAAAATTTTGACCCAAAAAAAACTTCGAAAAATTTTGGGACCAAAAAAATTTTGACCCAAAAAAAACGTCGAAAAATTTTGGGAACAAAAAAATTTTGACCCAAAAAAAACGTCGAAAAATTTTGGGACCAAAAAAATTTTGAGCCAAAAAAAAAAGTTTGAAGAATTTTGGGACCAAAAAAACTTTGACCCAAAAAAAAGTTCGAAAAATTTTGGGACCAAAAAAATTTTGACCCAAAAAAGTTTGAAAAATTTTGGGACCAAAAAAATTTTGACCAAAAAAAAAGTTTGAAAAATTTTGGGACCAAAAAAAATTTGACCCAAAAAAAAGTTCGAAAAATTTTGGCACCAAAAAAATTTTGACCCAAAAAAACGTCGAAAAATTTTGGGACCAAAAAAATTTTGAGTCAAAAAAAAGTTCGAAAAATTTTGGGACCAAAAAAATTTTGACCCAAAAAAAAGTTTGAAAAATTTTGGGACCAAAAAAATTTTGACCCAAAAAAAACTTCGAAAAAATTTTGACCCAAAAAAAGTTTGAAAAATTTTGAGACCAAAAAAAATTTGACCCAAAAAAACTTCGAAAAATTTTGGGACCAAAAAAATTTTGACCCAAAAAAAACTTCGAAAAATTTTGGGACCAAAAAAATTTTGACCCAAAAAAAACGTCGAAAAATTTTGGGAACAAAAAAATTTTGACCCAAAAAAAACGTCGAAAAATTTTGGGACCAAAAAAATTTTGAGCCAAAAAAAAAAGTTTGAAGAATTTTGGGACCAAAAAAACTTTGACCCAAAAAAAAGTTCGAAAAATTTTGGGACCAAAAAAATTTTGACCCAAAAAAGTTTGAAAAATTTTGGGACCAAAAAAATTTTGACCAAAAAAAAAGTTTGAAAAATTTTGGGACCAAAAAAAATTTGACCCAAAAAAAAGTTCGAAAAATTTTGGCACCAAAAAAATTTTGACCCAAAAAAACGTCGAAAAATTTTGGGACCAAAAAAAAGTTCGAAAAATTTTGGGACCAAAAAAATTTTGACCCAAAAAAAAGTTCGAAAAATTTTGGGACCAAAAAAATTTTGACCAAAAAAAAAGTTTGAAAAATTTTGGGACCAAAAAAATTTTGACCCAAAAAAACTTCGAAAAAATTTTGACCCAAAAAAAAGTTTGAAAAATTTTGGGACCAAAAAAATTTTGACCCAAAAAAAACTTCGAAAAATTTTGGGACCAAAAAAATGTTGAGCCAAAAAAAAAGTTTGAAGAATTTTGGGACCAAAAAAACTTTGACCAAAAAAGTTCGAAAAATTTTGGGACCAAAAAAATTTTGACCCAAAAAAAACTTTGAAAAATTTTGGGACCAAAAAAATTTTGACCCAAAAAAAAGTTCGAAAAATTTTGGGACCAAAAAAACTTTGACCCAAAAAAAAGTTCGAAAAATTTTGGGACCAAAAAAATTTTGACCCAAAAAAAACTTCGAAAAAATTTTGACCCAAAAAAAGTTTGAAAAATTTTGAGACCAAAAAAAATTTGACCCAAAAAAACTTCGAAAAATTTTGGGACCAAAAAAATTTTGACCCAAAAAAAACTTCGAAAAATTTTGGGACCAAAAAAATTTTGACCCAAAAAAAACGTCGAAAAATTTTGGGAACAAAAAAATTTTGACCCAAAAAAAACGTCGAAAAATTTTGGGACCAAAAAAATTTTGAGCCAAAAAAAAAAGTTTGAAGAATTTTGGGACCAAAAAAACTTTGACCCAAAAAAAAGTTCGAAAAATTTTGGGACCAAAAAAATTTTGACCCAAAAAAGTTTGAAAAATTTTGGGACCAAAAAAATTTTGACCAAAAAAAAAGTTTGAAAAATTTTGGGACCAAAAAAAATTTGACCCAAAAAAAAAGTTCGAAAAATTTTGGCACCAAAAAAATTTTGACCCAAAAAAACTTCGAAAAATTTTGGGACCAAAAAAAAGTTCGAAAAATTTTGGGACCAAAAAAATTTTGACCCAAAAAAAAGTTCGAAAAATTTTGGGACCAAAAAAATTTTGACCAAAAAAAAAGTTTGAAGAATTTTGGGACCAAAAAAACTTTGACCCAAAAAAGTTTGAAAAATTTTGGGACCAAAAAAATTTTGACCCAAAATAAAGTTCGAAAAATTTTGGGACCAAAAAAACTTTGACCCAAAAAAAAGTTCGAAAAATTTTGGGACCAAAAAAATTTTGACCCAAAAAAAACTTCGAAAAAATTTTGACCCAAAAAAAGTTTGAAAAATTTTGAGACCAAAAAAAATTTGACCCAAAAAAACTTCGAAAAATTTTAGAACCAAAAAAAATTTGACCCAAAAAAAAGTTCGAAAAATTTTGGGACCAAAAAAATTTTGAGCCAAAAAAAAAGTTTGAAAAATTTGGGACCAAAAAAACTTCGAAAAAATTTTGACCCAAAAAAAAGTTTGAAAAATTTTGGGACCAAAAAAATTTTGACCCAAAAAAAACTTCGAAAAAATTTTGACCCAAAAAAAAGTTTGATAAATTTTGGGACCAAAAAAATTTTGACCCAAAAAAAAACTTCGAAAAATTTTGGGACCAAAAAAATTTTGACCCAAAAAAAAGTTTGAAAAAATTTTGGGACCAAAAAAATTTTGACCCAAAAAAAAAATATAAATATTTTGGGACCAAAAAAAATTTGACCAAAAAAAAACTTCGAAAAATTTTGGGACCAAAAAAATTTTGACCCAAAAAAAAGTTTGAAAAATTTTGGGACCAAAAAAATTTTGACCCAAAAAAAACTTCGAAAAAATTTTGACCCAAAAAAAAGTTTGAAAAATTTTGAGACCAAAAGAAATTTGACCCAAAAAAACTTCGAAAAATTTTGGGACCAAAAAAATTTTGACCCAAAAAAAACTTCGAAAAATTTTGGGACCAAAAAAATTTTGACCCAAAAAAAACTTCGAAAAATTTTGGGACCAAAAAAATTTTGAGCCAAAAAAAAAGTTTGAAGAATTTTGGGACCAAAAAACTTTGACCCAAAAAAGTTTGAAAAATTTTGGGACCAAAAAAATTTTGACCCAAAAAAAAGTTCGAAAAATTTTGGGACCAAAAAAACTTTGACCCAAAAAAAAGTTCGAAACATTTTGGGACCAAAAAAATTTTGACCAAAAAAAAGTTTGATAAATTTTGGGACCAAAAAAATTTTGACCCAAAAAAAAACTTCGAAAAATTTTGGGACCAAAAAAATTTTGAGTCAAAAAAAAGTTCGAAAAATTTTGGGACCAAAAAAATTTTGACCCAAAAAAAAGTTTGAAAAAATTTTGGGACCAAAAAAATTTTGACCCAAAAAAAAATTATAAATATTTTGGGACCAAAAAAAATTTGACCAAAAAAAAACTTCGAAAAATTTTGGGACCAAAAAAATTTTGACCCAAAAAAAAGTTTGAAAAATTTTGGGACCAAAAAAATTTTGACCCAAAAAAAACTTCGAAAAAATTTTGACCCAAAAAAAAGTTTGAAAAATTTTGAGACCAAAAGAAATTTGACCCAAAAAAACTTCGAAAAATTTTGGGACCAAAAAAATTTTGACCCAAAAAAAACTTCGAAAAATTTTGGGACCAAAAAAATTTTGACCCAAAAAAAACTTCGAAAAATTTTGGGACCAAAAAAATTTTGAGCCAAAAAAAAAGTTTGAAGAATTTTGGGACCAAAAAAACTTTGACCCAAAAAAGTTTGAAAAATTTTGGGACCAAAAAAATTTTGACCCAAAAAAAAGTTCGAAAAATTTTGGGACCAAAAAAACTTTGACCCAAAAAAAAGTTCGAAACATTTTGGGACCAAAAAAATTTTGACCAAAAAAAAGTTTGAAAAATTTTGGGACCAAAAAAAATTTGACCCAAAAAAAAGTTCGAAAAATTTTGGGACCAAAAAAATTTTGACCCAAAAAAACTTCGAAAAATTTTGGGACCAAAAAAATTTTAAGTCAAAAAAAAGTTCGAAAAATTTTGGGACCAAAAAAATTTTGACCCAAAAAAAAGTTTGAAAAATTTTGGGACCAAAAAAATTTTGACCAAAAAAAAAGTTTGAAAAATTTTGGGACCAAAAAAAATTTGAACAAAAAAAAGTTCGAAAAATTTTGGGACCAAAAAAATTTTAAGTCAAAAAAAAGTTCGAAAAATTTTGGGACCAAAAAAATTTTGACCCAAAAAAAAGTTTGAAAAATTTTGGGACCAAAAAAATTTTGACCCAAAAAAAACTTCGAAAAATTTTGGGACCAAAAAAATTTTGAGCCAAAAAAAAA
Organism: Astyanax mexicanus; assembly: GCF_023375975.1. NCBI lineage: Eukaryota > Metazoa > Chordata > Actinopteri > Characiformes > Acestrorhamphidae > Astyanax > Astyanax mexicanus. The sequence continues at coordinate 67,785,952 of NC_064408.1, read as the reverse complement.
GTTTGAAAAATTTTGGGAACAAAAAAAATTTGAACAAAAAAAAGTTCGAAAAATTTTGGGACCAAAAAAATTTTAAGTCAAAAAAAAGTTCGAAAAATTTTGGGACCAAAAAAAATTTGACCCAAAAAAAAGTTTGAAAAATTTTGGGACCAAAAAAATTTTGACCCAAAAAAAACTTCGAAAAATTTTGGGACCAAAAAAATTTTGAGCCAAAAAAAAAGTTTGAAAAATTTTGGGAACAAAAAAACTTCGAAAAAATTTTGACCCAAAAAAAAGTTTGAAAAATTTTGGGACCAAAAAATTTTGACCCAAAAAAAGTTCGAAAAATTTTGGGACCAAAAAATTTTTGACCCAAAAAAAACTTCGAAAAATTTTGGGACCAAAAAAATTTTGAGCCAAAAAAAAGTTCGAAAAATTTTGGGACCAAAAAAATTTTGAGCCAAAAAAAATTTAGAAAAATTTTGGGACCAAAAAAATTTTGACCCAAAAAAAACTTCGAAAAATTTTGGGACCAAAAAAATTTTGACCCAAAAAAAACTTCGAAAAAATTTTGACCCAAAAAAAAGTTTGAAAAATTTTGGGACCAAAAAAATTTTGACCCAAAAAAAGTTCGAAAAATTTTGGGACCAAAAAAATTTTGACCCAAAAAAAACTTCGAAAAATTTTGGGACCAAAAAAATTTTGAGCCAAAAAAAATTTAGAAAAATTTTGGGACCAAAAAAATTTTGACCCAAAAAAAACTTCGAAAAATTTTGGGACCAAAAAAATTTTGAGCCAAAAAAAAATTTAGAAAAATTTTGGGACCAAAAAAATTTTGACCCAAAAAAAACTTCGAAAAATTTTGGGACCAAAAAAATTTTGACCCAAAAAAAAGTTTGAAAAATTTTGGGACCAAAAAAATTTTGACCCAAAAAAAACTTCGAAAAAATTTTGACCCAAAAAAAATTTTGAAAAATTTTGAGACCAAAAAAAATTTGACCCAAAAAAAACTTCGAAAAATTTTGGGACCAAAAAAATTTTAAGTCAAAAAAAAGTTCGAAAAATTTTGGGACCAAAAAAATTTTGACCCAAAAAAAAGTTTGTAAAAGTTTGGGACCAAAAAAATTTTGACCCAAAAAAAAGTTTGAAAAATTTTGGGACCAAAAAAAATTTGACCCAAAAAAAAGTTTGAAAAATTTTGGGACCAAAAAAATTTGGACCCAAAAAAAAGTTCAAAAAATTTTGGGACCAAAAAAAATTTGACCCAAAAAAAAGTTTGAAAAATTTTGGGACCAAAAAAATTTTGACCCAAAAAAAGTTTGAAAAATTTTGGGACCAAAAAAAATTTGACCCAAAAAAAAGTTTGAAAAATTTTGGGACCAAAAAAATTTTGACCCAAAAAAAACTTCGAAAAATTTTGGGACCAAAAAATTTTTGAGTCAAAAAAAAGTTCGAAAAATTTTGGGACCAAAAAAAAACTTCGAAAAATTTTGGGACCAAAAAAAATTTGACCCAAAAAAGAGTTTGAAAAATTTTGGGACCAAAAAAATTTTGACCCAAAAAAAACTTCGAAAAAATTTTGACCCAAAAAAAGTTTGAAAAATTTTGAGACCAAAAAAATTTTGACCCAAAAAAAACTTCGAAAAATTTTGGGACCAAAAAAATTTTGACCCAAAAAAAACGTCGAAAAATTTTGGGAACAAAAAAATTTTGACCCAAAAAAAACGTCGAAAAATTTTGGGACCAAAAAAATTTTGAGCCAAAAAAAAAGTTTGAAGAATTTTGGGACCAAAAAAACTTTGACCCAAAAAAAAGTTCGAAAAATTTTGGGACCAAAAAAATTTTGACCCAAAAAAGTTTGAAAAATTTTGGGACCAAAAAAAATTTGACCCAAAAAAAAGTTTGAAAAATTTTGGCACCAAAAAAATTTTGACCCAAAAAAAAGTTTGAAAAAGTTTGGGACCAAAAAAATTTTGACCCAAAAAAAAGTTTGAAAAATTTTGGGACCAAAAAAAATTTGACCCAAAAAAAAGTTTGAAAAATTTTGGGACCAAAAAAATTTTGACCCAAAAAAAAGTTCAAAAAATTTTGGGACCAAAAAAAATTTGACCCAAAAAAAAGTTTGAAAAATTTTGGGACCAAAAAAATTTTGACCCAAAAAAAGTTTGAAAAATTTTGGGACCAAAAAAAATTTGACCCAAAAAAAAGTTTGAAAAATTTTGGGACCAAAAAAATTTTGACCCAAAAAAAACTTCGAAAAATTTTGGGACCAAAAAAATTTTGAGTCAAAAAAAAGTTCGAAAAATTTTGGGACCAAAAAAAAACTTCGAAAAATTTTGGGACCAAAAAAAATTTGACCCAAAAAAGAGTTTGAAAAATTTTGGGACCAAAAAAATTTTGACCCAAAAAAAACTTCGAAAAAATTTTGACCCAAAAAAAGTTTGAAAAATTTTGAGACCAAAAAAAATTTGACCCAAAAAAACTTCGAAAAATTTTGGGACCAAAAAAATTTTGACCCAAAAAAAACTTCGAAAAATTTTGGGACCAAAAAAATTTTGACCCAAAAAAAACGTCGAAAAATTTTGGGAACAAAAAAATTTTGACCCAAAAAAAACGTCGAAAAATTTTGGGACCAAAAAAATTTTGAGCCAAAAAAAAAGTTTGAAGAATTTTTGGACCAAAAAAACTTTGACCCAAAAAAAAGTTCGAAAAATTTTGGGACCAAAAAAATTTTGACCCAAAAAAGTTTGAAAAATTTTGGGACCAAAAAAAATTTGACCCAAAAAAAAGTTCGAAAAATTTTGGCACCAAAAAAATTTTGACCCAAAAAAACTTCGAAAAATTTTGGGACCAAAAAAAAGTTCGAAAAATTTTGGGACCAAAAAAATTTTGACCCAAAAAAAAGTTCGAAAAATTTTGGGACCAAAAAAATTTTGACCAAAAAAAAAGTTTGAAGAATTTTGGGACCAAAAAAACTTTGACCCAAAAAAGTTTGAAAAATTTTGGGACCAAAAAAATTTTGACCCAAAAAAAAGTTCGAAAAATTTTGGGACCAAAAAAACTTTGACCCAAAAAAAAGTTCGAAAAATTTTGGGACCAAAAAAATTTTGACCCAAAAAAAACTTCGAAAAAATTTTGACCCAAAAAAAGTTTGAAAAATTTTGAGACCAAAAAAAATTTGACCCAAAAAAACTTCGAAAAATTTTAGAACCAAAAAAAATTTGACCCAAAAAAAAGTTCGAAAAATTTTGGGACCAAAAAAAATTTGAGCCCAAAAAAAAGTTTGAAAAATTTGGGACCAAAAAAACTTCGAAAAAATTTTGACCCAAAAAAAAGTTTGAAAAATTTTGGGACCAAAAAAATTTTGACCCAAAAAAAACTTCGAAAAAATTTTGACCCAAAAAAAAGTTTGATAAATTTTGGGACCAAAAAAATTTTGACCCAAAAAAAAACTTCGAAAAATTTTGGGACCAAAAAAATTTTGAGTCAAAAAAAAGTTCGAAAAATTTTGGGACCAAAAAAATTTTGACCCAAAAAAAAGTTTGAAAAATTTTGGGACCAAAAAAACTTTGACCCAAAAAAAATTAGAAAAATTTTGGGACCAAAAAATTTTGACCAAAAAAAAAGTTTGAAAAATTTTGGGACCAAAAAAAATTTGACCCAAAAAAAAGTTCGAAAAATTTTGGGACCAAAAAAATTTTGACCCAAAAAAAAGTTTGAAAAATTTTGGGACCAAAAAAAATTTGACCCAAAAAAAAGTTTGAAAAATTTTGGGACCAAAAAAATTTTGAGCCAAAAAAAAGTTTGAAAAATTTTGGGACCAAAAAAACTTCGAAAAAATTTTGACCTAAAAAAAAGTTTGAAAAATTTTGGGACCAAAAAAATTTTGACCCAAAAAAAACTTCGAAAAAATTTTGACCCAAAAAAAAGTTTGAAAAATTTTGGGACCAAAAAAATTTTGACCCAAAAAAAGTTCGAAAAATTTAGGGACCAAAAAAAATTTGACCCAAAAAAAAGTTAGAAAAATTTTGGGACCAAAAAAATTTTGACCCAAAAAAAAGTTCGAAAAATTTTGAGCCAAAAAAACTTCGAAAAAATTTTGACCCAAAAAAAAGTTTGAAAAATTTTGGGACCAAAAAAATTTTGACCCAAAAAAAGTTCGAAAAATTTTGGGACCAAAAAAAATTTGACCCAAAAAAAACTTCGAAAAATTTTGGGACCAAAAAAATTTTGACCCAAAAAAAACTTCGAAAAATTTTGGGACCAAAAAAATTTTGAGTAAAAAAAAACTTCGAAAAATTTTGGGACCAAAAAAATTTTGAGCCAAAAAAAATTTAGAAAAATTTTGGGACCAAAAAAATTTTGACCCAAAAAAAACTTCGAAAAATTTTGGGACCAAAAAAATTTTGACCCAAAAAAAAGTTTGAAAAATTTTGGGACCAAAAAAATTTTGACCCAAAAAAAAGTTTGAAAAATTTTGGGACCAAAAAAATTTTGACCCAAAAAAAAGTTCGAAAAAATTTGGGACCAAAAACATTTTGAGCCAAAAAAAAAGTTTGAAAACTTTTGGGACCAAAAAAACTTTGACCCAAAAAAAAGTTGGAAAAATTTTGGGACCAAAAAAATTTTGAGCCAAAAAAAAGTTTGAAAAATTTTGGGACCAAAAAAATTTTGACCAAAAAAAAAGTACGAAAAATTTTGGGACCAAAAAAATTTTGAGCCAAAAAAAAATTAGAAAAATTTTGGGACCAAAAAATTTTTTACCCAATAAAAAAGTTTGAAAAATTTTGGGACCAAAAAATTTTTGACCCAAAAAAAACTTCGAAAAAATTTTGACCCAAAAAAAAGTTTGAAAAATTTTGGGACCAAAAAAATTTTGACCCAAAAAAACTACGAAAAATTTTGGGACCAAAAAAATTTTGACCCAAAAAAAATTTAGAAAATTTTTGGGACCAAAAAAATTTTGACCCAAAAAAAACTTCGAAAAATTTTGGGACCAAAAAAAATTTGACCCAAAAAAAAGTTTGAAAAATTTTGGGACCAAAAAAATTTTGACCCAAAAAAAGTTCGAAAAATTTAGGGACCAAAAAAAATTTGACCCAAAAAAAAGTTAGAAAAATTTTGGGACCAAAAAAATTTTGACCCAAAAAAAAGTTCGAAAAATTTTGGGACCAAAAAAATTTTGAGCCAAAAAAACTTCGAAAAAATTTTGACCCAAAAAAAAGTTTGAAAAATTTTGGGACCAAAAAAATTTTGACCCAAAAAAAGTTCGAAAAATTTTGGGACCAAAAAAAATTTGACCCAAAAAAAACTTCGAAAAATTTTGGGACCAAAAAAATTTTGAGTAAAAAAAAAGTTCGAAAAATTTTGGGACCAAAAAAATTTTGACCCAAAAAAAACTTCGAAAAATTTTGGGACCAAAAACATTTTGACCCAAAAAAAAGTTTGAAAAATTTTGGGACCAAAAAAATTTTGACCCAAAAAAAACTTCGAAAAAATTTTGACCCAAAAAAAAGTTTGAAAAATTTTGAGACCAAAAAAAATTTGACCCAAAAAAAAGTTTGAAAAATTTTGGGACCAAAAAAATTTTGACCCAAAAAAAAGTTCGAAAAAATTTGGGACCAAAAACATTTTGAGCCAAAAAAAAAGTTTGAAAACTTTTGGGACCAAAAAAACTTTGACCCAAAAAAAAGTTCGAAAAATTTTGGGACCAAAAAAATTTTGAGCCAAAAAAAAGTTTGAAAAATTTTGGGACCAAAAAAAATTTTGACCAAAAAAAAAGTACGAAAAATTTTGGGACCAAAAAAATTTTGAGCCAAAAAAAAATTTGAAAAATTTTGGGACCAAAAAATTTTTTACCCAAAAAAAAAGTTTGAAAAATTTTGGGACCAAAAAAATTTTGACCCAAAAAAAACTTCGAAAAAATTTTGACCCAAAAAAAAGTTTGAAAAATTTTGGGACCAAAAAAATTTTGACCCAAAAAAAATTTAGAAAATTTTTGGGACCAAAAAAATTTTGACCCAAAAAAAACTTCGAAAAATTTTGGGACCAAAAAAAATTTGACCCAAAAAAAGTTCGAAAAATTTTGGGACCAAAAAAAATTTGACCCAAAAAAAACTTCGAAAAATTTTGGGACCAAAAAAATTTTGAGTAAAAAAAAAGTTCGAAAAATTTTGGGACCAAAAAAATTTTGACCCAAAAAAAACTACGAAAAATTTTGGGACCAAAAAAATTTTGAGCCAAAAAAAATTTAGAAAAATTTTGGGACCAAAAAAATTTTGACCCAAAAAAAACTTCGAAAAATTTTGGGACCAAAAAAATTTTGACCCAAAAAAAAGTTTGAAAAATTTTGGGACCAAAAAAATTTTGACCCAAAAAAAACTTCGAAAAAATTTTGACCCAAAAAAAAGTTTGAAAAATTTTGAGACCAAAAAAAATTTGACCCAAAAAAAAGTTCGAAAAAATTTGGGACCAAAAACATTTTGAGCCAAAAAAAAAGTTTGAAAACTTTTGGGACCAAAAAAACTTTGACCCAAAAAAAAGTTCGAAAAATTTTGGGACCAAAAAAATTTTGACCCAAAAAAAACTTCGAAAAATTTTGGGACCAAAAAAATTTTGAGTAAAAAAAAACTTCGAAAAATTTTGGGACCAAAAAAATTTTGAGCCAAAAAAAATTTAGAAAAATTTTGGGACCAAAAAAATTTTGACCCAAAAAAAACTTCGAAAAATTTTGGGACCAAAAAAATTTTGACCCAAAAAAAAGTTTGAAAAATTTTGGGACCAAAAAAATTTTGACCCAAAAAAAAGTTTGAAAAATTTTGGGACCAAAAAAAATTTGACCCAAAAAAAAGTTCGAAAAAATTTGGGACCAAAAACATTTTGAGCCAAAAAAAAAGTTTGAAAACTTTTGGGACCAAAAAAACTTTGACCCAAAAAAAAGTTCGAAAAATTTTGGGACCAAAAAAATTTTGAGCCAAAAAAAAGTTTGAAAAATTTTGGGACCAAAAAAATTTTGACCAAAAAAAAGTACGAAAAATTTTGGGACCAAAAAAATTTTGAGCCAAAAAAACTTCAAAAAATTTTGGGACCAAAAAAATTATGAGTCAAAAAAAAGTTCGAAAAATTTTGGGACCAAAAACATTTTGACCCAAAAAAAAGTTCGAAAAATTTTGGGACCAAAAACATTTTGACCCAAAAAAAAGTTTGAAAAATTTTGGGACCAAAAAAATTTTGACCCAAAAAAAAGTTCGAAAAAATTTGGGACCAAAAAAATTTTGAGCCAAAAAAAAAGTTTGAAAACTTTTGGGACCAAAAAAACTTTGACCCAAAAAAAAGTTCGAAAAATTTTGGGACCAAAAAAATTTTGAGCCAAAAAAAAGTTTGAAAAATTTTGGGACCAAAAAAATTTTGATCAAAAAAAAAGTACGAAAAATTTTGGGACCAAAAAAATTTTGAGCCAAAAAAAAATTTGAAAAATTTTGGGACCAAAAAATTTTTGACCCAAAAAAAAAGTTTGAAAAATTTTGGGACCAAAAAAATTTTGACCCAAAAAAAACTTCGAAAAAATTTTGACCCAAAAAAAAGTTTGAAAAATTTTGGGACCAAAAAAATTTTGACCCAAAAAAAACTTCGAAAAAATTTTGACCCAAAAAAAAGTTTGAAAAATTTTGGGACCAAAAAAATTTTGACCCAAAAAAAGTTCGAAAAATTTAGGGACCAAAAAAAATTTGACCCAAAAAAAAGTTAGAAAAATTTTGGGACCAAAAAAATTTTGACCCAAAAAAAAGTTCGAAAAATTTTGAGCCAAAAAAACTTCGAAAAAATTTTGACCCAAAAAAAAGTTTGAAAAATTTTGGGACCAAAAAAATTTTGACCCAAAAAAAGTTCGAAAAATTTTGGGACCAAAAAAAATTTGACCCAAAAAAAACTTCGAAAAATTTTGGGACCAAAAAAATTTTGACCCAAAAAAAACTTCGAAAAATTTTGGGACCAAAAAAATTTTGAGTAAAAAAAAACTTCGAAAAATTTTGGGACCAAAAAAATTTTGAGCCAAAAAAAATTTAGAAAAATTTTGGGACCAAAAAAATTTTGACCCAAAAAAAACTTCGAAAAATTTTGGGACCAAAAAAATTTTGACCCAAAAAAAAGTTTGAAAAATTTTGGGACCAAAAAAATTTTGACCCAAAAAAAAGTTTGAAAAATTTTGGGACCAAAAAAATTTTGACCCAAAAAAAAGTTCGAAAAAATTTGGGACCAAAAACATTTTGAGCCAAAAAAAAAGTTTGAAAACTTTTGGGACCAAAAAAACTTTGACCCAAAAAAAAGTTGGAAAAATTTTGGGACCAAAAAAATTTTGAGCCAAAAAAAAGTTTGAAAAATTTTGGGACCAAAAAAATTTTGACCAAAAAAAAAGTACGAAAAATTTTGGGACCAAAAAAATTTTGAGCCAAAAAAAAATTAGAAAAATTTTGGGACCAAAAAATTTTTTACCCAATAAAAAAGTTTGAAAAATTTTGGGACCAAAAAATTTTTGACCCAAAAAAAACTTCGAAAAAATTTTGACCCAAAAAAAAGTTTGAAAAATTTTGGGACCAAAAAAATTTTGACCCAAAAAAACTACGAAAAATTTTGGGACCAAAAAAATTTTGACCCAAAAAAAATTTAGAAAATTTTTGGGACCAAAAAAATTTTGACCCAAAAAAAACTTCGAAAAATTTTGGGACCAAAAAAAATTTGACCCAAAAAAAAGTTTGAAAAATTTTGGGACCAAAAAAATTTTGACCCAAAAAAAACTTCGAAAAATTTTGGGACCAAAAAAAATTTGACCCAAAAAAAAGTTTGAAAAATTTTGGGACCAAAAAAATTTTGAGCCAAAAAAACTTCGAAAAAATTTTGACCCAAAAAAAAGTTTGAAAAATTTTGGGACCAAAAAAATTTTGACCCAAAAAAAGTTCGAAAAATTTTGGGACCAAAAAAAATTTGACCCAAAAAAAACTTCGAAAAATTTTGGGACCAAAAAAATTTTGAGTAAAAAAAAAGTTCGAAAAATTTTGGGACCAAAAAAATTTTGACCCAAAAAAAACTTCGAAAAATTTTGGGACCAAAAAAATTTTGACCCAAAAAAAAGTTTGAAAAATTTTGGGACCAAAAAAATTTTGACCCAAAAAAAACTTCGAAAAAATTTTGACCCAAAAAAAAGTTTGAAAAATTTTGAGACCAAAAAAAATTTGACCCAAAAAAAAGTTTGAAAAATTTTGGGACCAAAAAAATTTTGACCCAAAAAAAAGTTCGAAAAAATTTGGGACCAAAAACATTTTGAGCCAAAAAAAAAGTTTGAAAACTTTTGGGACCAAAAAAACTTTGACCCAAAAAAAAGTTCGAAAAATTTTGGGACCAAAAAAATTTTGAGCCAAAAAAAAGTTTGAAAAATTTTGGGACCAAAAAAAATTTTGACCAAAAAAACAGTACGAAAAATTTTGGGACCAAAAAAATTTTGAGCCAAAAAAAAATTTGAAAAATTTTGGGACCAAAAAATTTTTTACCCAAAAAAAAAGTTTGAAAAATTTTGGGACCAAAAAAATTTTGACCCAAAAAAAACTTCGAAAAAATTTTGACCCAAAAAAAAGTTTGAAAAATTTTGGGACCAAAAAAATTTTGACCCAAAAAAAATTTAGAAAATTTTTGGGACCAAAAAAATTTTGACCCAAAAAAAACTTCGAAAAATTTTGGGACCAAAAAAAATTTGACCCAAAAAAAGTTCGAAAAATTTTGGGACCAAAAAAAATTTGACCCAAAAAAAACTTCGAAAAATTTTGGGACCAAAAAAATTTTGAGTAAAAAAAAAGTTCGAAAAATTTTGGGACCAAAAAAATTTTGACCCAAAAAAAACTACGAAAAATTTTGGGACCAAAAAAATTTTGAGCCAAAAAAAATTTAGAAAAATTTTGGGACCAAAAAAATTTTGACCCAAAAAAAACTTCGAAAAATTTTGGGACCAAAAAAATTTTGACCCAAAAAAAAGTTTGAAAAATTTTGGGACCAAAAAAATTTTGACCCAAAAAAAACTTCGAAAAAATTTTGACCCAAAAAAAAGTTTGAAAAATTTTGAGACCAAAAAAAATTTGACCCAAAAAAAAGTTCGAAAAAATTTGGGACCAAAAACATTTTGAGCCAAAAAAAAAGTTTGAAAACTTTTGGGACCAAAAAAACTTTGACCCAAAAAAAAGTTCGAAAAATTTTGGGACCAAAAAAATTTTGACCCAAAAAAAACTTCGAAAAATTTTGGGACCAAAAAAATTTTGAGTAAAAAAAAACTTCGAAAAATTTTGGGACCAAAAAAATTTTGAGCCAAAAAAAATTTAGAAAAATTTTGGGACCAAAAAAATTTTGACCCAAAAAAAACTTCGAAAAATTTTGGGACCAAAAAAATTTTGACCCAAAAAAAAGTTTGAAAAATTTTGGGACCAAAAAAATTTTGACCCAAAAAAAAGTTTGAAAAATTTTGGGACCAAAAAAAATTTGACCCAAAAAAAAGTTCGAAAAAATTTGGGACCAAAAACATTTTGAGCCAAAAAAAAAGTTTGAAAACTTTTGGGACCAAAAAAACTTTGACCCAAAAAAAAGTTCGAAAAATTTTGGGACCAAAAAAATTTTGAGCCAAAAAAAAGTTTGAAAAATTTTGGGACCAAAAAAATTTTGACCAAAAAAAAGTACGAAAAATTTTGGGACCAAAAAAATTTTGAGCCAAAAAAACTTCAAAAAATTTTGGGACCAAAAAAATTATGAGTCAAAAAAAAGTTCGAAAAATTTTGGGACCAAAAACATTTTGACCCAAAAAAAAGTTCGAAAAATTTTGGGACCAAAAACATTTTGACCCAAAAAAAAGTTTGAAAAATTTTGGGACCAAAAAAATTTTGACCCAAAAAAAAGTTCGAAAAAATTTGGGACCAAAAAAATTTTGAGCCAAAAAAAAAGTTTGAAAACTTTTGGGACCAAAAAAACTTTGACCCAAAAAAAAGTTCGAAAAATTTTGGGACCAAAAAAATTTTGAGCCAAAAAAAAGTTTGAAAAATTTTGGGACCAAAAAAATTTTGATCAAAAAAAAAGTACGAAAAATTTTGGGACCAAAAAAATTTTGAGCCAAAAAAAAATTTGAAAAATTTTGGGACCAAAAAATTTTTGACCCAAAAAAAAAGTTTGAAAAATTTTGGGACCAAAAAAATTTTGACCCAAAAAAAACTTCGAAAAAATTTTGACCCAAAAAAAAGTTTGAAAAATTTTGGGACCAAAAAAATTTTGACCCAAAAAAAACTTCGAAAAAATTTTGACCCAAAAAAAAGTTTGAAAAATTTTGGGACCAAAAAAATTTTGACCCAAAAAAAGTTCGAAAAATTTAGGGACCAAAAAAAATTTGACCCAAAAAAAAGTTAGAAAAATTTTGGGACCAAAAAAATTTTGACCCAAAAAAAAGTTCGAAAAATTTTGAGCCAAAAAAACTTCGAAAAAATTTTGACCCAAAAAAAAGTTTGAAAAATTTTGGGACCAAAAAAATTTTGACCCAAAAAAAGTTCGAAAAATTTTGGGACCAAAAAAAATTTGACCCAAAAAAAACTTCGAAAAATTTTGGGACCAAAAAAATTTTGACCCAAAAAAAACTTCGAAAAATTTTGGGACCAAAAAAATTTTGAGTAAAAAAAAACTTCGAAAAATTTTGGGACCAAAAAAATTTTGAGCCAAAAAAAATTTAGAAAAATTTTGGGACCAAAAAAATTTTGACCCAAAAAAAACTTCGAAAAATTTTGGGACCAAAAAAATTTTGACCCAAAAAAAAGTTTGAAAAATTTTGGGACCAAAAAAATTTTGACCCAAAAAAAAGTTTGAAAAATTTTGGGACCAAAAAAATTTTGACCCAAAAAAAAGTTCGAAAAAATTTGGGACCAAAAACATTTTGAGCCAAAAAAAAAGTTTGAAAACTTTTGGGACCAAAAAAACTTTGACCCAAAAAAAAGTTGGAAAAATTTTGGGACCAAAAAAATTTTGAGCCAAAAAAAAGTTTGAAAAATTTTGGGACCAAAAAAATTTTGACCAAAAAAAAAGTACGAAAAATTTTGGGACCAAAAAAATTTTGAGCCAAAAAAAAATTAGAAAAATTTTGGGACCAAAAAATTTTTTACCCAATAAAAAAGTTTGAAAAATTTTGGGACCAAAAAATTTTTGACCCAAAAAAAACTTCGAAAAAATTTTGACCCAAAAAAAAGTTTGAAAAATTTTGGGACCAAAAAAATTTTGACCCAAAAAAACTACGAAAAATTTTGGGACCAAAAAAATTTTGACCCAAAAAAAATTTAGAAAATTTTTGGGACCAAAAAAATTTTGACCCAAAAAAAACTTCGAAAAATTTTGGGACCAAAAAAAATTTGACCCAAAAAAAAGTTTGAAAAATTTTGGGACCAAAAAAATTTTGACCCAAAAAAAACTTCGAAAAATTTTGGGACCAAAAAAAATTTGACCCAAAAAAAAGTTTGAAAAATTTTGGGACCAAAAAAATTTTGAGCCAAAAAAACTTCGAAAAAATTTTGACCCAAAAAAAAGTTTGAAAAATTTTGGGACCAAAAAAATTTTGACCCAAAAAAAGTTCGAAAAATTTTGGGACCAAAAAAAATTTGACCCAAAAAAAACTTCGAAAAATTTTGGGACCAAAAAAATTTTGAGTAAAAAAAAAGTTCGAAAAATTTTGGGACCAAAAAAATTTTGACCCAAAAAAAACTTCGAAAAATTTTGGGACCAAAAAAATTTTGACCCAAAAAAAAGTTTGAAAAATTTTGGGACCAAAAAAATTTTGACCCAAAAAAAACTTCGAAAAAATTTTGACCCAAAAAAAAGTTTGAAAAATTTTGAGACCAAAAAAAATTTGACCCAAAAAAAAGTTTGAAAAATTTTGGGACCAAAAAAATTTTGACCCAAAAAAAAGTTCGAAAAAATTTGGGACCAAAAACATTTTGAGCCAAAAAAAAAGTTTGAAAACTTTTGGGACCAAAAAAACTTTGACCCAAAAAAAAGTTCGAAAAATTTTGGGACCAAAAAAATTTTGAGCCAAAAAAAAGTTTGAAAAATTTTGGGACCAAAAAAAATTTTGACCAAAAAAAAAGTACGAAAAATTTTGGGACCAAAAAAATTTTGAGCCAAAAAAAAATTTGAAAAATTTTGGGACCAAAAAATTTTTTACCCAAAAAAAAAGTTTGAAAAATTTTGGGACCAAAAAAATTTTGACCCAAAAAAAACTTCGAAAAAATTTTGACCCAAAAAAAAGTTTGAAAAATTTTGGGACCAAAAAAATTTTGACCCAAAAAAAATTTAGAAAATTTTTGGGACCAAAAAAATTTTGACCCAAAAAAAACTTCGAAAAATTTTGGGACCAAAAAAAATTTGACCCAAAAAAAGTTCGAAAAATTTTGGGACCAAAAAAAATTTGACCCAAAAAAAACTTCGAAAAATTTTGGGACCAAAAAAATTTTGAGTAAAAAAAAAGTTCGAAAAATTTTGGGACCAAAAAAATTTTGACCCAAAAAAAACTACGAAAAATTTTGGGACCAAAAAAATTTTGAGCCAAAAAAAATTTAGAAAAATTTTGGGACCAAAAAAATTTTGACCCAAAAAAAACTTCGAAAAATTTTGGGACCAAAAAAATTTTGACCCAAAAAAAACTTCGAAAAAATTTTGACCCAAAAAAAAGTTTGAAAAATTTTGAGACCAAAAAAAATTTGACCCAAAAAAAAGTTCGAAAAATTTGGGACCAAAAACATTTTGAGCCAAAAAAAAAGTTTGAAAACTTTTGGGACCAAAAAAACTTTGACCCAAAAAAAAGTTCGAAAAATTTTGGGACCAAAAAAATTTTGACCCAAAAAAAAGTTCGAAAAATTTTGAGCCAAAAAAACTTCGAAAAAATTTTGACCCAAAAAAAAGTTTGAAAAATTTTGGGACCAAAAAAATTTTGACCCAAAAAAAGTTCGAAAAATTTTGGGACCAAAAAAAATTTGACCCAAAAAAAACTTCGAAAAATTTTGGGACCAAAAAAATTTTGACCCAAAAAAAACTTCGAAAAATTTTGGGACCAAAAAAATTTTGAGTAAAAAAAAACTTCGAAAAATTTTGGGACCAAAAAAATTTTGACCCAAAAAAAAGTACGAAAAATTTTGGGACCAAAAAAATTTTGAGCCAAAAAAACTTCAAAAAATTTTGGGACCAAAAAAATTATGAGTCAAAAAAAAGTTCGAAAAATTTTGGGACCAAAAACATTTTGACCCAAAAAAAAGTTCGAAAAATTTTGGGACCAAAAACATTTTGACCCAAAAAAAAGTTTGAAAAATTTTGGGACCAAAAAAATTTTGACCCAAAAAAAAGTTCGAAAAAATTTGGGACCAAAAAAATTTTGAGCCAAAAAAAAAGTTTGAAAACTTTTGGGACCAAAAAAACTTTGACCCAAAAAAAAGTTCGAAAAATTTTGGGACCAAAAAAATTTTGAGCCAAAAAAAAGTTTGAAAAATTTTGGGACCAAAAAAATTTTGATCAAAAAAAAAGTACGAAAAATTTTGGGACCAAAAAAATTTTGAGCCAAAAAAAAATTTGAAAAATTTTGGGACCAAAAAATTTTTGACCCAAAAAAAAAGTTTGAAAAATTTTGGGACCAAAAAAAATTTGACCCAAAAAAAACTTCGAAAAAATTTTGACCCAAAAAAAAGTTTGAAAAATTTTGGGACCAAAAAAATTTTGACCCAAAAAAAACTTCGAAAAATTTTGGGACCAAAAAAATTTTCACCCTAAAAAAACTTCGAAAAATTTTGGGACCAAAAAAATTTTGACCCAAAAAAAACTACGAAAAATTTTGGGACCAAAAAAATTTTGAGCCAAAAAAAATTTAGAAAAATTTTGGGACCAAAAAAATTTTGACCCAAAAAAAACTTCGAAAAATTTTGGGACCAAAAAAATTTTGACCCAAAAAAAACTTCGAAAAAATTTTGACCCAAAAAAAAGTTTGAAAAATTTTGAGACCAAAAAAAATTTGACCCAAAAAAAAGTTCGAAAAAATTTGGGACCAAAAACATTTTGAGCCAAAAAAAAAGTTTGAAAACTTTTGGGACCAAAAAAACTTTGACCCAAAAAAAAGTTCGAAAAATTTTGGGACCAAAAAAATTTTGACCCAAAAAAAAGTTCGAAAAATTTTGAGCCAAAAAAACTTCGAAAAAATTTTGACCCAAAAAAAAGTTTGAAAAATTTTGGGACCAAAAAAATTTTGACCCAAAAAAAGTTCGAAAAATTTTGGGACCAAAAAAAATTTGACCCAAAAAAAACTTCGAAAAATTTTGGGACCAAAAAAATTTTGACCCAAAAAAAACTTCGAAAAATTTTGGGACCAAAAAAATTTTGAGTAAAAAAAAACTTCGAAAAATTTTGGGACCAAAAAAATTTTGACCCAAAAAAAAGTACGAAAAATTTTGGGACCAAAAAAATTTTGAGCCAAAAAAACTTCAAAAAATTTTGGGACCAAAAAAATTATGAGTCAAAAAAAAGTTCGAAAAATTTTGGGACCAAAAACATTTTGACCCAAAAAAAAGTTCGAAAAATTTTGGGACCAAAAACATTTTGACCCAAAAAAAAGTTTGAAAAATTTTGGGACCAAAAAAATTTTGACCCAAAAAAAAGTTCGAAAAAATTTGGGACCAAAAAAATTTTGAGCCAAAAAAAAAGTTTGAAAACTTTTGGGACCAAAAAAACTTTGACCCAAAAAAAAGTTCGAAAAATTTTGGGACCAAAAAAATTTTGAGCCAAAAAAAAGTTTGAAAAATTTTGGGACCAAAAAAATTTTGATCAAAAAAAAAGTACGAAAAATTTTGGGACCAAAAAAATTTTGAGCCAAAAAAAAATTTGAAAAATTTTGGGACCAAAAAATTTTTGACCCAAAAAAAAAGTTTGAAAAATTTTGGGACCAAAAAAAATTTGACCCAAAAAAAACTTCGAAAAAATTTTGACCCAAAAAAAAGTTTGAAAAATTTTGGGACCAAAAAAATTTTGACCCAAAAAAAACTTCGAAAAATTTTGGGACCAAAAAAATTTTCACCCTAAAAAAACTTCGAAAAATTTTGGGACCAAAAAAATTTTGACCCAAAAAAAATTTAGAAAAATTTTGGGACCAAAAAAATTTTGACCCAAAAAAAATTTAGAAAAATTTTGGGACCAAAAAAATTTTGACCCAAAAAAAAGTTCGAAAAATTTTTGGACCAAAAAAATTTTGACCCAAAAAAAACTTCGAAAAATTTTGGGACCAAAAAAATTTTGACCCAAAAAAAACTTCGAAAAATTTTGGGACCAAAAAAATTTTGAGCCAAAAAAACAGTTTGAAGAATTTTGGGACCAAAAAAACTTTGACCCAAAAAAAAGTTCGAAAAATTTTGGGACCAAAAAAATTTTGACCCAAAAAAGTTTGAAAAATTTTGGGACCAAAAAAATTTTGACCCAAAAAAAAGTTCGAAAAATTTTGGGACCAAAAAAACTTTGACCCAAAAAAAAGTTCGAAAAATTTTGGGACCAAAAAAATTTTGACCAAAAAAAAAGTTTGAAAAATTTTGGGACCAAAAAAACTTTGACCCAAAAAAAAGTTTGAAAAATTTTGGGACCAAAAAAATTTTGACCCAAAAAAAAGTTTGAAAAATTTTGGGACCAAAAAAATTTTGACCCAAAAAAACTTCGAAAAATTTTGGGACCAAAAAAAATTTGACCCAAAAAAAAGTTTGAAAAATTTTGGGACCAAAAAAATTTTGAGCCAAAAAAAAGTTTGAAAAATTTTGGGACCAAAAAAATTTTGAGCCAAAAAAAAGTTTGAAAAATTTTGGGACCAAAAAAAATTTGACCCAAAAAAAAGTTTGAAAAATTTTGGGACCAAAAAAATTTTGACCCAAAAAAAAGTTTGAAAAATTTTGGGACCAAAAAAATTTTGACCAAAAAAAAAGTTTGAAAAATTTTGGGACCAAAAAAACTTCGAAAAAATTTTGACCCAAAAAAAAGTTCGAAAAATTTTGGGACCAAAAAAATTTTGACCAAAAAAAAAGTTTGAAAAATTTTGGGACCAAAAAAACTTCGAAAAAATTTTGACCCAAAAAAAAGTTCGAAAAATTTTGGGACCAAAAAAATTTTGACCCAAAAAAAAGTTTGAAAAAGTTTGGGACCAAAAAAAATTTGACCCAAAAAAAAGTTCGAAAAATTTTGGGACCAAAAAAAATTTGACCAAAAAAAACTTCGAAAAATTTCGGGACCAAAAAAAATTTGACCCAAAAAAAAGTTTGAAAAATTTTGGGACCAAAAAAATTTTGAGCTAAAAAAAAGTTTGAAAAATTTTGGGACCAAAAAAATTTTGAGCCAAAAAAAAGTTTGAAAAATTTTGGGACCAAAAAAAATTTGACCCAAAAAAAACTTTGAAAAATTTTGGGACCAAAAAAAATTTGACCCAAAAAAAACTTCGAAAAATTTTGGGACCAAAAAAATTTTGAGTAAAAAAAAAGTTCGAAAAATTTTGGGACCAAAAAAATTTTGACCCAAAAAAAACTACGAAAAATTTTGGGACCAAAAAAATTTTGAGCCAAAAAAAATTTAGAAAAATTTTGGGACCAAAAAAATTTTGACCCAAAAAAAACTTCGAAAAATTTTGGGACCAAAAAAATTTTGACCCAAAAAAAAGTTTGAAAAATTTTGGGACCAAAAAAATTTTGACCCAAAAAAAACTTCGAAAAAATTTTGACCCAAAAAAAAGTTTGAAAAATTTTGAGACCAAAAAAAATTTGACCCAAAAAAAAGTTCGAAAAAATTTGGGACCAAAAACATTTTGAGCCAAAAAAAAAGTTTGAAAACTTTTGGGACCAAAAAAACTTTGACCCAAAAAAAAGTTCGAAAAATTTTGGGACCAAAAAAATTTTGACCCAAAAAAAAGTTCGAAAAATTTTGAGCCAAAAAAACTTCGAAAAAATTTTGACCCAAACAAAAGTTTGAAAAATTTTGGGACCAAAAAAATTTTGACCCAAAAAAAGTTCGAAAAATTTTGGGACCAAAAAAAATTTGACCCAAAAAAAACTTCGAAAAATTTTGGGACCAAAAAAATTTTGACCCAAAAAAAACTTCGAAAAATTTTGGGACCAAAAAAATTTTGAGTAAAAAAAAACTTCGAAAAATTTTGGGACCAAAAAAATTTTGACCCAAAAAAAAGTACGAAAAATTTTGGGACCAAAAAAATTTTGAGCCAAAAAAACTTCAAAAAATTTTGGGACCAAAAAAATTATGAGTCAAAAAAAAGTTCGAAAAATTTTGGGACCAAAAACATTTTGACCCAAAAAAAAGTTCGAAAAATTTTGGGACCAAAAACATTTTGACCCAAAAAAAAGTTTGAAAAATTTTGGGACCAAAAAAATTTTGACCCAAAAAAAAGTTCGAAAAAATTTGGGACCAAAAAAATTTTGAGCCAAAAAAAAAGTTTGAAAACTTTTGGGACCAAAAAAACTTTGACCCAAAAAAAAGTTCGAAAAATTTTGGGACCAAAAAAATTTTGAGCCAAAAAAAAGTTTGAAAAATTTTGGGACCAAAAAAATTTTGATCAAAAAAAAAGTACGAAAAATTTTGGGACCAAAAAAATTTTGAGCCAAAAAAAAATTTGAAAAATTTTGGGACCAAAAAATTTTTGACCCAAAAAAAAAGTTTGAAAAATTTTGGGACCAAAAAAAATTTGACCCAAAAAAAACTTCGAAAAAATTTTGACCCAAAAAAAAGTTTGAAAAATTTTGGGACCAAAAAAATTTTGACCCAAAAAAAACTTCGAAAAATTTTGGGACCAAAAAAATTTTCACCCTAAAAAAACTTCGAAAAATTTTGGGACCAAAAAAATTTTGACCCAAAAAAAATTTAGAAAAATTTTGGGACCAAAAAAATTTTGACCCAAAAAAAATTTAGAAAAATTTTGGGACCAAAAAAATTTTGACCCAAAAAAAAGTTCGAAAAATTTTTGGACCAAAAAAATTTTGACCCAAAAAAAACTTCGAAAAATTTTGGGACCAAAAAAATTTTGACCCAAAAAAAACTTCGAAAAATTTTGGGACCAAAAAAATTTTGAGCCAAAAAAACAGTTTGAAGAATTTTGGGACCAAAAAAACTTTGACCCAAAAAAAAGTTCGAAAAATTTTGGGACCAAAAAAATTTTGACCCAAAAAAGTTTGAAAAATTTTGGGACCAAAAAAATTTTGACCCAAAAAAAAGTTCGAAAAATTTTGGGACCAAAAAAACTTTGACCCAAAAAAAAGTTCGAAAAATTTTGGGACCAAAAAAATTTTGACCAAAAAAAAAGTTTGAAAAATTTTGGGACCAAAAAAACTTTGACCCAAAAAAAAGTTTGAAAAATTTTGGGACCAAAAAAATTTTGACCCAAAAAAAAGTTTGAAAAATTTTGGGACCAAAAAAATTTTGACCCAAAAAAACTTCGAAAAATTTTGGGACCAAAAAAAATTTGACCCAAAAAAAAGTTTGAAAAATTTTGGGACCAAAAAAATTTTGAGCCAAAAAAAAGTTTGAAAAATTTTGGGACCAAAAAAATTTTGAGCCAAAAAAAAGTTTGAAAAATTTTGGGACCAAAAAAAATTTGACCCAAAAAAAAGTTTGAAAAATTTTGGGACCAAAAAAATTTTGACCCAAAAAAAAGTTTGAAAAATTTTGGGACCAAAAAAATTTTGACCAAAAAAAAAGTTTGAAAAATTTTGGGACCAAAAAAACTTCGAAAAAATTTTGACCCAAAAAAAAGTTCGAAAAATTTTGGGACCAAAAAAATTTTGACCCAAAAAAAAGTTTGAAAAAGTTTGGGACCAAAAAAAATTTGACCCAAAAAAAAGTTCGAAAAATTTTGGGACCAAAAAAAATTTGACCAAAAAAAACTTCGAAAAATTTCGGGACCAAAAAAAATTTGACCCAAAAAAAAGTTTGAAAAATTTTGGGACCAAAAAAATTTTGAGCTAAAAAAAAGTTTGAAAAATTTTGGGACCAAAAAAATTTTGAGCCAAAAAAAAGTTTGAAAAATTTTGGGACCAAAAAAAATTTGACCCAAAAAAAAGTTTGAAAAATTTTGGGACCAAAAAAAATTTGACCCAAAAAAAACTTCGAAAAATTTTGGGACCAAAAAAAATTTGACCCAAAAAAAAGTTCGAAAAATTTTGGGACCAAAAAAATTTTGAGCTAAAAAAAAGTTTGAAAAATTTTGGGACCAAAAAAATTTTGAGCCAAAAAAAAGTTTGAAAAATTTTGGGACCAAAAAAAATTTGACCCAAAAAAAAGTTTGAAAAATTTTGTGACCAAAAAAATTTTGACCCAAAAAAAAGTTTGAAAAATTTTGGGACCAAAAAAAATTTGACCCAAAAAAAAGTTTGAAAAATTTTGTGACCAAAAAAATTTTGACCCAAAAAAAAGTTTGAAAAATTTTGGGACCAAAAAAATTTTGAGCCAAAAAAAAAGTTTGAAAAATTTTGGGACCAAAAAAACTTCGAAAAAATTTTGACCCAAAAAAAAGTTTGAAAAATTTTGGGACCAAAAAAATTTTGACCCAAAAAAAACTTCGAAAAAATTTTGACCCTAAAAAAAGTTTGAAACATTTTGGGACCAAAAAAATTTTGACCCAAAAAAAAGTTTGAAAAATTTTGGGACCAAAAAAAATTTGACCCAAAAAAAAGTTTGAAAAATTTTGGGACCAAAAAAAATTTGACCCAAAAAAAAGTTTGAAAAATTTTGGGACCAAAAAAATTTTGAGCCAAAAAAAAGTTCGAAAAATTTTGGGACCAAAAAAATTTGACCCAAAAAAAACTTCGAAAAATTTTGGGACCAAAAAAAATTTGACCCAAAAAAAAGTTTGAAAAATTTTGGGACCAAAAAAATTTTGAGCTAAAAAAAAGTTTGAAAAATTTTGGGACCAAAAAAATTTTGAGCCAAAAAAAAGTTTGAAAAATTTTGGGACCAAAAAAATTTTGAGCCAAAAAAAAGTTTGAAAAATTTTGGGACCAAAAAAAATTTGACCCAAAAAAAAGTTCGAAAAATTTTGGGACCAAAAAAAATTTGACCCAAAAAAAAGTTTGAAAAATTTTGGGACCAAAAAAAATTTTGAGCTAAAAAAAAGTTTGAAAAATTTTGGGACCAAAAAAATTTTGAGCCAAAAAAAAGTTTGAAAAATTTTGGGACCAAAAAAAATTTGACCCAAAAAAAAGTTTGAAAAATTTTGGGACCAAAAAAATTTTGACCCAAAAAAAAGTTTGAAAAATTTTGGGACCAAAAAAATTTTGAGCCAAAAAAAAAGTTTGAAAAATTTTGGGACCAAAAAAATTTTGAGCCAAAAAAAAGTTTGAAAAATTTTGGGACCAAAAAAAATTTGACCCAAAAAAAAGTTTGAAAAATTTTGGGACCAAAAAAAATTTGACCCAAAAAAAACTTCGAAAAATTTTGGGACCAAAAAAAATTTGACCCAAAAAAAAGTTCGAAAAATTTTGGGACCAAAAAAATTTTGAGCTAAAAAAAAGTTTGAAAAATTTTGGGACCAAAAAAATTTTGAGCCAAAAAAAAGTTTGAAAAATTTTGGGACCAAAAAAAATTTGACCCAAAAAAAAGTTTGAAAAATTTTGTGACCAAAAAAATTTTGACCCAAAAAAAAGTTTGAAAAATTTTGGGACCAAAAAAAATTTGACCCAAAAAAAAGTTTGAAAAATTTTGTGACCAAAAAAATTTTGACCCAAAAAAAAGTTTGAAAAATTTTGGGACCAAAAAAATTTTGAGC
Organism: Astyanax mexicanus; assembly: GCF_023375975.1. Taxonomy (NCBI): domain Eukaryota; kingdom Metazoa; phylum Chordata; class Actinopteri; order Characiformes; family Acestrorhamphidae; genus Astyanax; species Astyanax mexicanus. The sequence continues at coordinate 67,764,135 of NC_064408.1, read as the reverse complement.
CAAAAAAAAAGTTTGAAAAATTTTGGGACCAAAAAAACTTCGAAAAAATTTTGACCCAAAAAAAAGTTTGAAAAATTTTGGGACCAAAAAAATTTTGACCCAAAAAAAACTTCGAAAAAATTTTGACCCTAAAAAAAGTTTGAAACATTTTGGGACCAAAAAAATTTTGACCCAAAAAAAAGTTTGAAAAATTTTGGGACCAAAAAAAATTTGACCCAAAAAAAAGTTTGAAAAATTTTGGGACCAAAAAAAATTTGACCCAAAAAAAAGTTTGAAAAATTTTGGGACCAAAAAAATTTTGAGCCAAAAAAAAGTTCGAAAAATTTTGGGACCAAAAAAATTTGACCCAAAAAAAACTTCGAAAAATTTTGGGACCAAAAAAAATTTGACCCAAAAAAAAGTTTGAAAAATTTTGGGACCAAAAAAATTTTGAGCTAAAAAAAAGTTTGAAAAATTTTGGGACCAAAAAAATTTTGAGCCAAAAAAAAGTTTGAAAAATTTTGGGACCAAAAAAATTTTGAGCCAAAAAAAAGTTTGAAAAATTTTGGGACCAAAAAAAATTTGACCCAAAAAAAAGTTCGAAAAATTTTGGGACCAAAAAAAATTTGACCCAAAAAAAAGTTTGAAAAATTTTGGGACCAAAAAAAATTTTGAGCTAAAAAAAAGTTTGAAAAATTTTGGGACCAAAAAAATTTTGAGCCAAAAAAAAGTTTGAAAAATTTTGGGACCAAAAAAAATTTGACCCAAAAAAAAGTTTGAAAAATTTTGGGACCAAAAAAATTTTGACCCAAAAAAAAGTTTGAAAAATTTTGGGACCAAAAAAATTTTGAGCCAAAAAAAAAGTTTGAAAAATTTTGGGACCAAAAAAAATTTGACCCAAAAAAAGTTTGAAAAATTTTGTGACCAAAAAAATTTTGACCCAAAAAAAAGTTTGAAAAATTTTGGGACCAAAAAAAATTTGACCCAAAAAAAAGTTTGAAAAATTTTGGGACCAAAAAAATTTTGAGCTAAAAAAAAGTTTGAAAAATTTTGGGACCAAAAAAATTTTGAGCCAAAAAAAAGTTTGAAAAATTTTGGGACCAAAAAAATTTTGAGCCAAAAAAAAGTTTGAAAAATTTTGGGACCAAAAAAAATTTGACCCAAAAAAAAGTTCGAAAAATTTTGGGACCAAAAAAAATTTGACCCAAAAAAAAGTTTGAAAAATTTTGGGACCAAAAAAAATTTTGAGCTAAAAAAAAGTTTGAAAAATTTTGGGACCAAAAAAATTTTGAGCCAAAAAAAAGTTTGAAAAATTTTGGGACCAAAAAAAATTTGACCCAAAAAAAAGTTTGAAAAATTTTGGGACCAAAAAAATTTTGACCCAAAAAAAAGTTTGAAAAATTTTGGGACCAAAAAAATTTTGAGCCAAAAAAAAAGTTTGAAAAATTTTGGGACCAAAAAAACTTCGAAAAAATTTTGACCCAAAAAAAAGTTTGAAAAATTTTGGGACCAAAAAAATTTTGACCCAAAAAAAACTTCGAAAAAATTTTGACCCAAAAAAAAGTTTGAAAAATTTTGGGACCAAAAAAATTTTGACCCAAAAAAAAATTCGAAAAATTTTGGGACCAAAAAAATTTTGATTCAAAAAAAAGTTCGAAAAATTTTGGGACCAAAAAAATTTTGACCCAAAAAAAAACTTCGAAAAATTTTGGGACCAAAAAAATTTTGAGTAAAAAAAAAGTTTGAAAAATTTTGGGACCAAAAAAACTTCGAAAAAATTTTGACCCAAAAAAAAGTTTGAAAAATTTTGGGACCAAAAAAATTTTGACCCAAAAAAAACTTCGAAAAAATTTTGACCCAAAAAAAAGTTTGAAAAATTTTGGGACCAAAAAAATTTTGACCCAAAAAAAAGTTTGAAAAATTTTGGGACCAAAAAAATTTTGACCCAAAAAAAACTTCGAAAAATTTTGGGACCAAAAAAATTTTGAGCCAAAAAAACAGTTTGAAGAATTTTGGGACCAAAAAAACTTTGACCCAAAAAAAAGTTCGAAAAATTTTGGGACCAAAGAAATTTTGACCCAAAAAAGTTTGAAAAATTTTGGGACCAAAAAAATTTTGACCCAAAAAAAAGTTCGAAAAATTTTGGGACCAAAAAAACTTTGACCCAAAAAAAAGTTCGAAAAATTTTGGGACCAAAAAAATTTTGACCAAAAAAAAAGTTTGAAAAATTTTGGGACCAAAAAAACTTTGACCCAAAAAAAAGTTTGAAAAATTTTGGGACCAAAAAAATTTTGACCCAAAAAAAAGTTTGAAAAATTTTGGGACCAAAAAAATTTTGACCCAAAAAAAAGTTTGAAAAATTTTGGGACCAAAAAAATTTTGAGCCAAAAAAAAGTTTGAAAAATTTTGGGACCAAAAAAAATTTGACCCAAAAAAACTTCGAAAAATTTTGGGACCAAAAAAAATTTGACCCAAAAAAAAGTTTGAAAAATTTTGGGACCAAAAAAATTTTGAGCCAAAAAAAAGTTTGAAAAATTTTGGGACCAAAAAAATTTTGAGCCAAAAAAAAGTTTGAAAAATTTTGGGACCAAAAAAAATTTGACCCAAAAAAAAGTTTGAAAAATTTTGGGACCAAAAAAATTTTGACCCAAAAAAAAGTTTGAAAAATTTTGGGACCAAAAAAATTTTGACCAAAAAAAAAGTTTGAAAAATTTTGGGACCAAAAAAACTTCGAAAAAATTTTGACCCAAAAAAAAGTTCGAAAAATTTTGGGACCAAAAAAATTTTGACCCAAAAAAAAGTTTGAAAAAGTTTGGGACCAAAAAAAATTTGACCCAAAAAAAAGTTCGAAAAATTTTGGGACCAAAAAAATTTTGACCCAAAAAAAAGTTTGAAAAATTTTGGGACCAAAAAAATTTTGAGCCAAAAAAAAGTTTGAAAAATTTTGGGACCAAAAAAAATTTGACCCAAAAAAAAGTTTGAAAAATTTTGGGACCAAAAAAATTTTGACCCAAAAAAAAGTTTGAAAAATTTTGGGACCAAAAAAATTTTGACCAAAAAAAAAGTTTGAAAAATTTTGGGACCAAAAAAACTTCGAAAAAATTTTGACCCAAAAAAAAGTTCGAAAAATTTTGGGACCAAAAAAATTTTGACCCAAAAAAAAGTTTGAAAAAGTTTGGGACCAAAAAAAATTTGACCCAAAAAAAAGTTCGAAAAATTTTGGGACCAAAAAAAATTTGACCCAAAAAAAACTTCGAAAAATTTTGGGACCAAAAAAAATTTGACCCAAAAAAAAGTTTGAAAAATTTTGGGACCAAAAAAATTTTGAGGTAAAAAAAAGTTTGAAAAATTTTGGGACCAAAAAAATTTTGAGCCAAAAAAAAGTTTGAAAAATTTTGGGACCAAAAAAAATTTGACCCAAAAAAAAGTTTGAAAAATTTTGGGACCAAAAAAAATTTGACCCAAAAAAAAGTTTGAAAAATTTTGTGACCAAAAAAATTTTGACCCAAAAAAAAGTTTGAAAAATTTTGGGACCAAAAAAATTTTGAGCCAAAAAAAAAGTTTGAAAAATTTTGGGACCAAAAAAACTTCGAAAAATTTTTGACCCAAAAAAAAGTTTGAAAAATTTTGGGACCAAAAAAATTTTGACCCAAAAAAAACTTCGAAAAAATTTTGACCCAAAAAAAAGTTTGAAAAATTTTGGGACCAAAAAAATTTTGACCCAAAAAAAACTTCGAAAAATTTTGGGACCAAAAAAATTTTGATTCAAAAAAAAGTTCGAAAAATTTTGGGACCAAAAAAAATTTGACCCAAAAAAAAGTTCGAAAAATTTTGGGACCAAAAAAAATTTGACCCAAAAAAAAGTTTGAAAAATTTTGGGACCAAAAAAAATTTGACCCAAAAAAAAGTTTGAAAAATTTTGGGACCAAAAAAAATTTGACCCAAAAAAAAGTTCGAAAAATTTTGGGACCAAAAAAATTTGACCCAAAAAAAACTTCGAAAAATTTTGGGACAAAAAAAAATTTGACCCAAAAAAAAGTTTGAAAAATTTTGGGACCAAAAAAATTTTGAGCTAAAAAAAAGTTTGAAAAATTTTGGGACCAAAAAAATTTTGAGCCAAAAAAAAGTTTGAAAAATTTTGGGACCAAAAAAATTTTGAGCCAAAAAAAAGTTTGAAAAATTTTGGGACCAAAAAAAATTTGACCCAAAAAAAAGTTCGAAAAATTTTGGGACCAAAAAAAATTTGACCCAAAAAAAACTTCGAAAAATTTTGGGACCAAAAAAAATTTGACCCAAAAAAAAGTTTGAAAAATTTTGGGACCAAAAAAATTTTGAGCTAAAAAAAAGTTTGAAAAATTTTGGGACCAAAAAAATTTTGAGCCAAAAAAAAGTTTGAAAAATTTTGGGACCAAAAAAAATTTGACCCAAAAAAAAGTTTGAAAAATTTTGGGACCAAAAAAATTTTGACCCAAAAAAAAGTTTGAAAAATTTTGGGACCAAAAAAATTTTGAGCCAAAAAAAAAGTTTGAAAAATTTTGGGACCAAAAAAACTTCGAAAAAATTTTGACCCAAAAAAAAGTTTGAAAAATTTTGGGACCAAAAAAATTTTGACCCAAAAAAAACTTCGAAAAAATTTTGACCCAAAAAAAAGTTTGAAAAATTTTGGGACCAAAAAAATTTTGACCCAAAAAAAACTTCGAAAAATTTTGGGACCAAAAAAATTTTGAGTAAAAAAAAACTTCGAAAAATTTTGGGACCAAAAAAATTTTGAGCCAAAAAAAATTTAGAAAAATTTTGGGACCAAAAAAATTTTGACCCAAAAAAAACTTCGAAAAATTTTGGGACCAAAAAAAATTTGACCCAAAAAAAAGTTTGAAAAATTTTGGGACCAAAAAAATTTTGACCCAAAAAAAACTTCGAAAAAATTTTGACCCAAAAAAAAGTTTGAAAAATTTTGAGACCAAAAAAAATTTGACCCAAAAAAAAGTTTGAAAAATTTTGGGACCAAAAAAAATTTGACCCAAAAAAAAGTTCGAAAAAATTTGGGACCAAAAACATTTTGAGCCAAAAAAAAAGTTTGAAAACTTTTGGGACCAAAAAAACTTTGACCAAAAAAAAAGTACGAAAAATTTTGGGACCAAAAAAATTTTGAGCCAAAAAAAAATTTGAAAAATTTTGGGACCAAAAAATTTTTTACCCAAAAAAAAAGTTTGAAAAATTTTGGGACCAAAAAAAATTTGACCCCAAAAAAACTTCGAAAAAATTTTGACCCAAAAAAAAGTTTGAAAAATTTTGGGACCAAAAAAAATTTTGACCCAAAAAAAGTTCGAAAAATTTTGGGACCAAAAAAAAATTGACCCAAAAAAAACTTCGAAAAATTTTGGGACCAAAAAAATTTTGAGTAAAAAAAAACTTCGAAAAATTTTGGGACCAAAAAAATTTTGACCCAAAAAAAACTTCGAAAAATTTTGGGACCAAAAAAATTTTGACCCAAAAAAAAGTTTGAAAAATTTTGGGACCAAAAAAATTTTGACCCAAAAAAAACTTCGAAAAAATTTTGACCCAAAAAAAAGTTTGAAAAATTTTGAGACCAAAAAAAATTTGACCCAAAAAAAAGTTTGAAAAATTTTGGGACCAAAAAAATTTTGACCCAAAAAAAAGTTCGAAAAAATTTGGGACCAAAAACATTTTGAGCCAAAAAAAAAGTTTGAAAACTTTTGGGACCAAAAAAATTTTGACCAAAAAAAAAGTACGAAAAATTTTGGGACCAAAAAAATTTTGAGCCAAAAAAAAAGTTTGAAAAATTTTGGGACCAAAAAAAATTTGACCCAAAAAAAAACTTCGAAAAAATTTTGACCCAAAAAAAAGTTTGAAAAATTTTGGGACCAAAAAAATTTTGACCCAAAAAAACTTCGAAAAATTTTGGGACCAAAAAAATTTTCACCCTAAAAAAACTTCGAAAAATTTTGGGACCAAAAAAATTTTGACCCAAAAAAAATTTAGAAAATTTTTCGGACCAAAAAAATTTTGACCCAAAAAAAACTTCGAAAAATTTTGGGACCAAAAAAAATTTGACCCAAAAAAAAGTTTGAAAAATTTTGGGACCAAAAAAATTTTGACCCAAAAAAAGTTCGAAAAATTTAAGGACCAAAAAAAATTTGACCCAAAAAAAAGTTAGAAAAATTTTGGGACCAAAAAAATTTTGACCCAAAAAAAAGTTCGAAAAATTTTGGGACCAAAAAAATTTTGAGCCAAAAAAACTTCGAAAAAATTTTGACCCAAAAAAAAGTTTGAAAAATTTTGGGACCAAAAAAATTTTGACCCAAAAAAAGTTCGAAAAATTTTGGGACCAAAAAAAATTTGACCCAAAAAAAACTTCGAAAAATTTTGGGACCAAAAAAATTTTGAGTAAAAAAAAAGTTCGAAAAATTTTGGGACCAAAAAAATTTTGACCCAAAAAAAATTTACAAAATTTTGGGACCAAAAAAATTTTGACCCAAAAAAAACTTCGAAAAATTTTGGGACCAAAAAAATTTTGACCCAAAAAAAAGTTTGAAAAATTTTGGGACCAAAAAAATTTTGACCCAAAAAAAATGTAGAAAAATTTTGGGACCAAAAAAATTTTGACCCAAAAAAAACTTCGAAAAATTTTGGGACCAAAAAAATTTTGACCCAAAAAAAAGTTTGAAAAATTTTGGGACCAAAAAAATTTTGACCCAAAAAAAACTTCGAAAAAATTTTGACCCAAAAAAAAGTTTGAAAAATTTTGAGACCAAAAAAAATTTGACCCAAAAAAAAGTTTGAAAAATTTTGGGACCAAAAAAATTTTGACCCAAAAAAAAGTTCGAAAAAATTTGGGACCAAAAACATTTTGAGCCAAAAAAAAAGTTTGAAAACTTTTGGGACCAAAAAAACTTTGACCCAAAAAAAAGTTCGAAAAATTTTGGGACCCAAAAAATTTTGAGCCAAAAAAAAGTCTGAAAAATTTTGGGACCAAAAAAATTTTGACCAAAAAAAAAGTACGAAAAATTTTGGGACCAAAAAAATTTTGAGCCAAAAAAAAATTTGAAAAATTTTGGGACCAAAAAATTTTTTACCCAAAAAAAAAGTTTGAAAAATTTTGGGACCAAAAAAATTTTGACCCAAAAAAAACTTCGAAAAAATTTTGACCCAAAAAAAACTTCGAAAAATTTTGGGACCAAAAAAATTTTAAGTCAAAAAAAAAGTTCGAAAAATTTTGGGACCAAAAAAATTTTGACCCAAAAAAAAGTTCGAAAAATTTTGGGACCAAAACAATTTTGACCCAAAAAAAAGTTCGAAAAATTTTGGGACCAAAAAAAATTTGACCCAAAAAAAAGTTTGAAAAATTTTGGGACCAAAAAAATTTTGACCCAAAAAAAAGTTTGAAAAATTTTGGGACCAAAAAAATTTTGAGTCAAAAAAAAGTTCGAAAAATTTTGGGACCAAAAAAAATTTGACCCAAAAAAAAGTTCGAAAAATTTTGGGACCAAAAAAAATTTGACCCAAAAAAAACTTCGAAAAATTTTGGGACCAAAAAAATTTTGACCCAAAAAAAAGTTTGAAAAATTTTGGGACCAAAAAAAGTTTGACCCAAAAAAAACTTCGAAAAAATTTTGACCCAAAAAAAAGTTTGAAAAATTTTGAGACCAAAAAAAATTTGACCCAAAAAAAAGTTTGAAAAATTTTGGGACCAAAAAAATTTTGACCCAAAAAAAAGTTCGAAAAAATTTGGGACCAAAAACATTTTGAGCCAAAAAAAAAGTTTGAAAACTTTTGGGACCAAAAAAACTTTGACCCAAAAAAAAGTTCGAAAAATTTTGGGACCCAAAAAATTTTGAGCCAAAAAAAAGTCTGAAAAATTTTGGGACCAAAAAAATTTTGACCAAAAAAAAAGTACGAAAAATTTTGGGACCAAAAAAATTTTGAGCCAAAAAAAAATTTGAAAAATTTTGGGACCAAAAAATTTTTTACCCAAAAAAAAAGTTTGAAAAATTTTGGGACCAAAAAAATTTTGACCCAAAAAAAACTTCGAAAAAATTTTGACCCAAAAAAAACTTCGAAAAATTTTGGGACCAAAAAAATTTTAAGTCAAAAAAAAAGTTCGAAAAATTTTGGGACCAAAAAAATTTTGACCCAAAAAAAAGTTCGAAAAATTTTGGGACCAAAAAAATTTTGACCCAAAAAAAAGTTCGAAAAATTTTGGGACCAAAAAAAATTTGACCCAAAAAAAAGTTTGAAAAATTTTGGGACCAAAAAAATTTTGACCCAAAAAAAAGTTTGAAAAATTTTGGGACCAAAAAAATTTTGAGTCAAAAAAAAGTTCGAAAAATTTTGGGACCAAAAAAAATTTGACCCAAAAAAAAGTTCGAAAAATTTTGGGACCAAAAAAAATTTGACCCAAAAAAAAGTTTGAAAAATTTTGGGACCAAAAAAATTTTGACCCAAAAAAAGTTCGAAAAATTTTGGGACCAAAAAAATTTTGAGCCAAAAAAACTTCGAAAAAATTTTGACCCAAAAAAAAGTTTGAAAAATTTTGGGACCAAAAAAATTTTGACCCAAAAAAAGTTCGAAAAATTTTGGGACCAAAAAAAATTTGACCCAAAAAAAACTTCGAAAAATTTTGGGACCAAAAAAATTTTGAGTAAAAAAAAACTTCGAAAAATTTTGGGACCAAAAAAATTTTGAGCCAAAAACAATTTAGAAAAATTTTGGGACCAAAAAAATTTTGACCCAAAAAAAACTTCGAAAAATTTTGGGACCAAAAAAATATTGACCCAAAAAAAAGTTTGAAAAATTTTGGGACCAAAAAAATTTTGACCAAAAAAAAACTTCGAAAAAATTTTGACCCAAAAAAAAGTTTGAAAAATTTTGAGACCAAAAAAAATTTGACCCAAAAAAAAGTTTGAAAAATTTTGGGACCAAAAAAATTTTGACCCAAAAAAAAGTTCGAAAAAATTTGGGACCAAAAACATTTTGAGCCAAAAAAAAAGTTTGAAAACTTTTGGGACCAAAACAACTTTGACCCAAAAAAAAGTTCGAAAAATTTTGGGACCAAAAAAATTTTGAGCCAAAAAAAAGTTTGAAAAATTTTGGGACCAAAAAAATTTTGACCAAAAAAAAAGTACGAAAAATTTTGGGACCAAAAAAATTTTGACCCAAAAAAGTTTGAAAAATTTTGGGACCAAAAAAATTTTGACCCAAAAAAAAGTTTGAAAAATTTTGGGACCAAAAAAATTTTGACCCAAAAAAACTTCGAAAAATTTTGGGACCAAAAAAATTTTAAGTCAAAAAAAAGTTTGAAAAATTTTGGGACCAAAAAAATTTTGACCCAAAAAAAAGTTCGAAAAATTTTGGGACCAAAAAAATTTTGACCAAAAAAAAAGTTTGAAAAATTTTGGACCAAAAAAAATTTGACCCAAAAAAAAGTTCGAAAAATTTTGGGACCAAAAAAATTTTGACCCAAAAAAACTTCGAAAAATTTTGGGACCAAAAAAATTTTAAGTCAAAAAAAAGTTCGAAAAATTTTGGGACCAAAAAAATTTTGACCCAAAAAAAACTTAGAAAAATTTTGGGACCAAAAAATTTTGACCCAAAAAAAACTTCGAAAAATTTTGGGACCAAAAAAATTTTGAGCCAAAAAAACAGTTTGAAGAATTTTGGGACCAAAAAAACTTTGACCGAAAAAAAAGTTCGAAAAATTTTGGGACCAAAAAATTTTTTACCCAAAAAAAAAGTTTGAAAAATTTTGGGACCAAAAAAATTTTGACCCAAAAAAAACTTCGAAAAAATTTTGACCCAAAAAAAACTTCGAAAAATTTTGGGACCAAAAAAATTTTAAGTCAAAAAAAAAGTTTGAAAAATTTTGGGACCAAAAAAATTTTGAGTCAAAAAAAAGTTCGAAAAATTTTGGGACCAAAAAAAATTTGACCCAAAAAAAAGTTCGAAAAATTTTGGGACCAAAAAAAATTTGACCCAAAAAAAAGTTTGAAAAATTTTGGGACCAAAAAAATTTTGACCCAAAAAAAGTTCGAAAAATTTTGGGACCAAAAAAATTTTGAGCCAAAAAAACTTCGAAAAAATTTTGACCCAAAAAAAAGTTTGAAAAATTTTGGGACCAAAAAAATTTTGACCCAAAAAAAGTTCGAAAAATTTTGGGACCAAAAAAAATTTGACCCAAAAAAAACTTCGAAAAATTTTGGGACCAAAAAAATTTTGAGTAAAAAAAAACTTCGAAAAATTTTGGGACCAAAAAAATTTTGAGCCAAAAACAATTTAGAAAAATTTTGGGACCAAAAAAATTTTGACCCAAAAAAAACTTCGAAAAATTTTGGGACCAAAAAAATTTTGACCCAAAAAAAAGTTTGAAAAATTTTGGGACCAAAAAAATTTTGACCAAAAAAAAACTTCGAAAAAATTTTGACCCAAAAAAAAGTTTGAAAAATTTTGAGACCAAAAAAAATTTGACCCAAAAAAAAGTTTGAAAAATTTTGGGACCAAAAAAATTTTGACCCAAAAAAAAGTTCGAAAAAATTTGGGACCAAAAACATTTTGAGCCAAAAAAAAAGTTTGAAAACTTTTGGGACCAAAAAAACTTTGACCCAAAAAAAAGTTCGAAAAATTTTGGGACCAAAAAAATTTTGAGCCAAAAAAAAGTTTGAAAAATTTTGGGACCAAAAAAATTTTGACCAAAAAAAAAGTACGAAAAATTTTGGGACCAAAAAAATTTTGACCCAAAAAAGTTTGAAAAATTTTGGGACCAAAAAAATTTTGACCCAAAAAAAAGTTTGAAAAATTTTGGGACGAAAAAAATTTTGACCCAAAAAAACTTCGAAAAATTTTGGGACCAAAAAAATTTTAAGTCAAAAAAAAGTTTGAAAAATTTTGGGACCAAAAAAATTTTGACCCAAAAAAAAGTTCGAAAAATTTTGGGACCAAAAAAATTTTGACCAAAAAAAAAGTTTGAAAAATTTTGGGACCAAAAAAAATTTGACCCAAAAAAAAGTTCGAAAAATTTTGGGACCAAAAAAATTTTGACCCAAAAAAACTTCGAAAAATTTTGGGACCAAAAAAATTTTAAGTCAAAAAAAAGTTCGAAAAATTTTGGGACCAAAAAAATTTTGACCCAAAAAAAACTTAGAAAAATTTTGGGACCAAAAAAATTTTGACCCAAAAAAAACTTCGAAAAATTTTGGGACCAAAAAAATTTTGAGCCAAAAAAACAGTTTGAAGAATTTTGGGACCAAAAATACTTTGACCCAAAAAAAAGTTCGAAAAATTTTGGGACCAAAAAAATTTTGACCCAAAAAAGTTTGAAAAATTTTGGGACCAAAAAAATTTTGACCCAAAAAAAAGTTCGAAAAATTTTGGGACCAAAAAAAATTTGACCCAAAAAAAAGTTCGAAAAATTTTGGGACCAAAAAAAAATTGACCCAAAAAAAAGTTTGAAAAATTTTGGGACCAAAAAAAATTTGACCCAAAAAAAAGTTCGAAAAATTTTGGGACCAAAAAAAATTTGACCCAAATAAAAGTTTGAAAAATTTTGGGACCAAAAAAATTTTGACCCAAAAAAAACTTCGAAAAATTTTGGGACCAAAAAAATTTTGACCCAAAAAAAACTTCGAAAAATTTTGGGACCAAAAAAATTTTGAGCCAAAAAAACAGTTTGAAGAATTTTGGGACCAAAAAAACTTTGACCCAAAAAAAAGTTCGAAAAATTTTGGGACCAAAAAAATTTTGACCCAAAAAGGTTTGAAAAATTTTGGGACCAAAAAAATTTTGACCCAAAAAAAAGTTCGAAAAATTTTGGGACCAAAAAAATTTTGACCCAAAAAAACTTCGAAAAATTTTGGGACCAAAAAAATTTTAAGTCAAAAAAAAGTTTGAAAAATTTTGGGACCAAAAAAATTTTGACCCAAAAAAAAGTTCGAAAAATTTTGGGACCAAAAAAATTTTGACCAAAAAAAAAGTTTGAAAAATTTTGGGACCAAAAAAACTTTGACCCAAAAAAAAGTTCGAAAAATTTTGGGACCAAAAAAATTTTGACCCAAAAAAAACTTCGAAAAATTTTGGGACCAAAAAAATTTTGAGCCAAAAAAAATTTTGAAAAATTTTGGGACCAAAAAAATTTTGACCCAAAAAAACTTCGAAAAATTTTGGGACCAAAAAAATTTTGACCCAAAAAAAAGTTTGAAAAATTTTGGGACCAAAAAAATTTTGACCCAAAAAAAACTTCGAAAAAATTTTGACCCAAAAAAAAGTTTGAAAAATTTTGAGACCAAAAAAAATTTGACCCAAAAAAACTTCGAAAAATTTTGGGACCAAAAAAATTTTGACCCAAAAAAAACTTCGAAAAATTTTGGGACCAAAAAAATTTTGACCCAAAAAAAATGTCGAAAAATTTTGGGACCAAAAAAATTTTGAGCCAAAAAAAAAGTTTGAAGAATTTTGGGACCAAAAAAACTTTGACCCAAAAAAAAGTTCGAAAAATTTTGGGACCAAAAAAATTTTGACCCAAAAAGGTTTGAAAAATTTTGGGACCAAAAAAATTTTGACCCAAAAAAAAGTTCGAAAAATTTTGGGACCAAAAAAATTTTGACCCAAAAAAACTTCGAAAAATTTTGGGACCAAAAAAATTTTAAGTCAAAAAAAAGTTTGAAAAATTTTGGGACCTAAAAAATTTTGACCCAAAAAAAAGTTCGAAAAATTTTGGGACCAAAAAAATTTTGACCAAAAAAAAAAGTTTGAAAAATTTTGGGACCAAAAAAAATTTGACCCAAAAAAAAGTTCGAAAAATTTTGGGACCAAAAAAATTTTAAGTCATAAAAAAGTTGGAAAAATTTTGGGACCAAAAAAATTTTGACCCAAAAAAAACTTCGAAAAATTTTGGGACCAAAAAAATTTTGAGCCAAAAAAAACTTCGAAAAATTTTGGGACCAAAAAAATTTTGACCCAAAAAACATTGAAAAATTTTGGGACCAAAAAAATTTTGACCCAAAAAAGTTTGAAAAATTTTGGGACCAAAAAAATTTTGACCCAAAAAAAAGTTTGAAAAATTTTGGGACCAAAAAAATTTTGACCTAAAAAAACTTCGAAAAATTTTGGGACCAAAAAAATTTTAAGTCAAAAAAAAGTTTGAAAAATTTTGGGACCAAAAAAATTTTGACCCAAAAAAAAGTTCGAAAAATTTTGGGACCAAAAAAATTTTGACCAAAAAAAAAGTTTGAAAAATTTTGGGACCAAAAAAATTTTGACCAAAAAAAAAGTTCGAAAAATTTTGGGACCAAAAAAATTTTGACCCAAAAAAACTTCGAAAAATTTTGGGACCAAAAAAATTTTAAGTCAAAAAAAAGTTCGAAAAATTTTGGGACCAAAAAAATTTTGACCCAAAAAAAACTTAGAAAAATTTTGGGACCAAAAAACTTTTGACCCAAAAAAAACTTCGAAAAATTTTGGGACCAAAAAAATTTTGAGCCAAAAAAACAGTTTGAAGAATTTTGGGACCAAAAATACTTTGACCCAAAAAAAAGTTCGAAAAATTTTGGGACCAAAAAAATTTTGACCCAAAAAAGTTTGAAAAATTTTGGGACCAAAAAAATTTTGACCCAAAAAAAAGTTCGAAAAATTTTGGGACCAAAAAAAATTTGACCCAAAAAAAAGTTCGAAAAATTTTGGGACCAAAAAAAAATTGACCCAAAAAAAAGTTTGAAAAATTTTGGGACCAAAAAAATTTTGACCCAAAAAAAAGTTCGAAAAATTTTGGGACCAAAAAAAATTTGACCCAAATAAAAGTTTGAAAAATTTTGGGACCAAAAAAATTTTGACCCAAAAAAAACTTCGAAAAATTTTGGGACCAAAAAAATTTTGACCCAAAAAAAACTTCGAAAAATTTTGGGACCAAAAAAATTTTGAGCCAAAAAAACAGTTTGAAGAATTTTGGGACCAAAAAAACTTTGACCCAAAAAAAAGTTCGAAAAATTTTGGGACCAAAAAAATTTTGACCCAAAAAAACTTCGAAAAATTTTGGGACCAAAAAAATTTTAAGTCAAAAAAAAGTTTGAAAAATTTTGGGACCAAAAAAATTTTGACCCTAAAAAAAGTTCGAAAAATTTTTTGACCAAAAAATTTTTGACCAAAAAAAAAGTTTGAAAAATTTTGGGACCAAAAAAACTTTGACCCAAAAAAAAGTTCGAAAAATTTTGGGACCAAAAAAATTTTGACCCAAAAAAAACTTCGAAAAATTTTGGGACCAAAAAAATTTTGAGCCAAAAAAAATTTTGAAAAATTTTGGGACCAAAAAAATTTTGACCCAAAAAAACTTCGAAAAATTTTGGGACCAAAAAATTTTGACCCAAAAAAAAGTTTGAAAAATTTTGGGACCAAAAAAATTTTGACCCAAAAAAAACTTCGAAAAAATTTTGACCCAAAAAAAAGTTTGAAAAATTTTGAGACCAAAAAAAATTTGACCCAAAAAAACTTCGAAAAATTTTGGGACCAAAAAAATTTTGACCCAAAAAAAACTTCGAAAAATTTTGGGACCAAAAAAATTTTGACCCAAAAAAAACGTCGAAAAATTTTGGGACCAAAAAAATTTTGAGCCAAAAAAAAAGTTTGAAGAATTTTGGGACCAAAAAAACTTTGACCCAAAAAAAAGTTCGAAAAATTTTGGGACCAAAAAAATTTTGACCCAAAAAGGTTTGAAAAATTTTGGGACCAAAAAAATTTTGACCCAAAAAAAAGTTCGAAAAATTTTGGGACCAAAAAAATTTTGACCCAAAAAAACTTCGAAAAATTTTGGGACCAAAAAAATTTTAAGTCAAAAAAAAGTTTGAAAAATTTTGGGACCTAAAAAATTTTGACCCAAAAAAAAGTTCGAAAAATTTTGGGACCAAAAAAATTTTGACCAAAAAAAAAAGTTTGAAAAATTTTGGGACCAAAAAAAATTTGACCCAAAAAAAAGTTCGAAAAATTTTGGGACCAAAAAAATTTTAAGTCATAAAAAAGTTGGAAAAATTTTGGGACCAAAAAAATTTTGACCCAAAAAAAAACTTCGAAAAATTTTGGGACCAAAAAAATTTTGAGCCAAAAAAACAGTTTGAAGAATTTTGGGACCAAAAAAACTTTGACCCAAAAAAAAGTTCGAAAAATTTTGGGACCAAAAAAATTTTGACCCAAAAAAGTTTGAAAAATTTTGGGACCAAAAAAATTTTGACCCAAAAAAAGTTCGAAAAATTTTGGGACCAAAAAAATTTTAAGTCAAAAAAAAGTTCGAAAAATTTTGGGACCAAAAAAAATTTGACCCAAAAAAAAGTTCGAAAAATTTTGGGACCAAAAAAATATTTGACCCAAAAAAAAGTTTGAAAAATTTTGGGACCAAAAAAATTTTGACCTAAAAAAAAGTTCGAAAAATTTTGGGACCAAAAAAAATTTGACCCAAAAAAAAGTTTGAAAAATTTTGGGACCTAAAAAATTTTGACCCAAAAAAAAGTTCGAAAAATTTTGGGACCAAAAAAATTTTGACCAAAAAAAAAAGTTTGAAAAATTTTGGGACCAAAAAAAATTTGACCCAAAAAAAAGTTCGAAAAATTTTGAGACCAAAAAAATTTTAAGTCATAAAAAAGTTGGAAAAATTTTGGGACCAAAAAAATTTTGACCCAAAAAAAACTTCGAAAAATTTTGGGACCAAAAAAATTTTGAGCCAAAAAAACAGTTTGAAGAATTTTGGGACCAAAAAAACTTTGACCCAAAAAAAAGTTCGAAAAATTTTGGGACCAAAAAAATTTTGACCCAAAAAAGTTTGAAAAATTTTGGGACCAAAAAAATTTTGACCCAAAAAAAGTTCGAAAAATTTTGGGACCAAAAAAATTTTAAGTCAAAAAAAAGTTCGAAAAATTTTGGGACCAAAAAAAATTTGACCCAAAAAAAAGTTCGAAAAATTTTGGGACCAAAAAAATATTTGACCCAAAAAAAAGTTTGAAAAATTTTGGGACCAAAAAAATTTTGACCTAAAAAAAAGTTCGAAAAATTTTGGGACCAAAAAAAATTTGACCCAAAAAAAAGTTTGAAAAATTTTGGGACCAAAAAAATTTTGACCCAAAAAAAAATTTCGAAAAATTTTGGGACCAAAAAAATTTTGACCCAAAAAAAACTTCGAAAAATTTTGGGACCAAAAAAATTTTGAGCCAAAAAAACAGTTTGAAGAATTTTGGGACCAAAAAAACTTTGACCCAAAAAAAAGTTCGAAAAATTTTGGGACCAAAAAAATTTTGACCCAAAAAAGTTTGAAAAATTTTGGGACCAAAAAAATTTTGACCCAAAAAAAAGTTTGAAAAATTTTGTGACCAAAAAAATTTTGACCCAAAAAAACTTCGAAAAATTTTGGGACCAAAAAAATTTTAAGTCAAAAAAAAGTTTGAAAAATTTTGGGACCAAAAAAATTTTGACCCAAAAAAAAGTTCGAAAAATTTTGGGACCAAAAAAATTTTGACCAAAAAAAAAGTTTGAAAAATTTTGGGACCAAAAAAAATTTGACCCAAAAAAAAGTTCGAAAAATTTTGGGACCAAAAAAATTTTGACCCAAAAAAAACTTCGAAAAATTTTGGGACCAAAAAAAATTTGAGCCAAAAAAAACAGTTTGAAGAATTTTGGGACCAAAAATACTTTGACCCAAAAAAAAGTTCGAAAAATTTTGGGACCAAAAAAATTTTGACCCAAAAAAGTTTGAAAAATTTTGGGACCAAAAAAATTTTGACCCAAAAAAAAGTTCGAAAAAATTTGGGACCAAAAAAAATTTGACCCAAAAAAAAGTTCGAAAAATTTTGGGACCAAAAAAAAATTGACCCAAAAAAAAGTTTGAAAAATTTTGGGACCAAAAAAATTTTGACCCAAAAAAAAGTTCGAAAAATTTTGGGACCAAAAAAAATTTGACCCAAAAAAAAGTTTGAAAAATTTTGGGACCAAAAAAATTTTGACCCAAAAAAAACTTCGAAAAATTTTGGGACCAAAAAAATTTTGACCCAAAAAAAACTTCGAAAAATTTTGGGACCAAAAAAATTTTGAGCCAAAAAAACAGTTTGAAGAATTTTGGGACCAAAAAAACTTTGACCCAAAAAAAAGTTCGAAAAATTTTGGGACCAAAAAAATTTTGACCCAAAAAGGTTTGAAAAATTTTGGGACCAAAAAAATTTTGACCCAAAAAAAAGTTCGAAAAATTTTGGGACCAAAAAAATTTTGACCCAAAAAAACTTCGAAAAATTTTGGGACCAAAAAAATTTTAAGTCAAAAAAAAGTTTGAAAAATTTTGGGACCAAAAAAATTTTGACCCAAAAAAAAGTTCGAAAAATTTTGGGACCAAAAAAATTTTGACCAAAAAAAAAGTTTGAAAAATTTTGGGACCAAAAAAATTTTGACCCAAAAAAACTTCGAAAAATTTTGGGACCAAAAAAATTTTAAGTCAAAAAAAAGTTCGAAAAATTTTGGGACCAAAAAAATTTTGACCCAAAAAAAACTTCGAAAAATTTTGAGACCAAAAAAATTTTAAGTCAGAAAAAAGTTCGAAAAATTTTGGGACCAAAGAAATTTTGACCCAAAAAAAAGTTAGAAAAATTTTGGGACCAAAAAAATTTTGACCCAAAAAAAAGTTTGAAAAATTTTGGGACCAAAAAAATTTTGACCCAAAAAAAAGTTCGAAAAATTTTGGGACCAAAAAAAATTTGACCCAAAAAAAAGTTTGAAAAATTTTGGGACCAAAAAAATTTTGACCCAAAAAAAAGTTCGAAAAATTTTGGGACCAAAAAAATTTTGAGCCAAAAAAAAAGTTTGAAAAATTTTGGGACCAAAAAAACTTCGAAAAAATTTTGACCCAAAAAAAAGTTTGAAAAATTTTGGGACCAAAAAAATTTTGACCCAAAAAAAAGTTCGAAAAATTTTGGGACCAAAAAAATTTTGAGCCAAAAAAAAAGTTTGAAGAATTTTGGGACCAAAAAAACTTTGACCCAAAAAAAAGTTCGAAAAATTTTGGGACCAAAAAAATTTTGACCCAAAAAAGTTTGAAAAATTTTGGGACCAAAAAAATTTTGACCCAAAAAAAAGTTCGAAAAATTTTGGGACCAAAAAAACTTTGACCCAAAAAAAAAAGTTCGAAAAATTTTGGGACCAAAAAAATTTTGACCCAAAAATGTTCGAAAAATTTTGGGACCAAAAAAATTTTGAGCCAAAAAAACAGTTTGAAGAATTTTGGGACCAAAAAAACTTTGACCCAAAAAAAAGTTCGAAAAATTTTGGGACCAAAAAAATTTTGACCCAAAAAGGTTTGAAAAATTTTGGGACCAAAAAAATTTTGACCCAAAAAAAAGTTCGAAAAATTTTGGGACCAAAAAAATTTTGACCCAAAAAAACTTCGAAAAATTTTGGGACCAAAAAAATTTTAAGTCAAAAAAAAGTTTGAAAAATTTTGGGACCAAAAAAATTTTGACCCAAAAAAAAGTTCGAAAAATTTTGGGACCAAAAAAATTTTGACCCAAAAAAAAGTTCGAAAAATTTTGGGACCAAAAAAATTTTGACCCAAAAAAAACTTCGAAAAATTTTGGGACCAAAAAAATTTTGAGCCAAAAAAAATTTAGAAAAATTTTGGGACCAAAAAAATTTTGACCCAAAAAAACTTCGAAAAATTTTGGGACCAAAAAAATTTTGACCCAAAAAAAAGTTTGAAAAATTTTGGGACCAAAAAAATTTTGACCCAAAAAAAACTTCGAAAAAATTTTGACCCAAAAAAAAGTTTGAAAAATTTTGAGACCAAAAAAAATTTGACCCAAAAAAACTTCGAAAAATTTTGGGACCAAAAAAATTTTGACCCAAAAAAAACTTCGAAAAATTTTGGGACCAAAAAAATTTTGACCCAAAAAAAACGTCGAAAAATTTTGGGACCAAAAAAATTTTGAGCCAAAAAAAAAGTTTGAAGAATTTTGGGACCAAAAAAACTTTGACCCAAAAAAAAGTTCGAAAAATTTTGGGACCAAAAAAATTTTGACCCAAAAAGGTTTGAAAAATTTTGGGACCAAAAAATTTTGACCCAAAAAAAAATTCGAAAAATTTTGGGACCAAAAAAATTTTGACCCAAAAAAACTTCGAAAAATTTTGGGACCAAAAAAATTGTAAGTAAAAAAAAAGTTTGAAAAATTTTGGGACCTAAAAAATTTTGACCCAAAAAAAAAGTTCGAAAAATTTTGGGACCAAAAAAATTTTGACCAAAAAAAAAAGTTTGAAAAATTTTGGGACCAAAAAAAATTTGACCCAAAAAAAAGTTCGAAAAATTTTGGGACCAAAAAAATTTTAAGTCATAAAAAAGTTGGAAAAATTTTGGGACCTAAAAAATTTTGACCCAAAAAAAACTTCGAAAAATTTTGGGACCAAAAAAATTTTGAGCCAAAAAAACAGTTTGAAGAATTTTGGGACCAAAAAAACTTTGACCCAAAAAAAAGTTCGAAAAATTTTGGGACCAAAAAAATTTTGACCCAAAAAAGTTTGAAAAATTTTGGGACCAAAAAAATTTTGACCCAAAAAAAGTTCGAAAAATTTTGGGACCAAAAAAATTTTAAGTCAAAAAAAAGTTCGAAAAATTTTGGGACCAAAAAAAATTTGACCCAAAAAAAAGTTCGAAAAAATTTGGGACCAAAAAAATATTTGACCCAAAAAAAAGTTTGAAAAATTTTGGGACCAAAAAAATTTTGACCTAAAAAAAAGTTCGAAAAATTTTGGGACCAAAAAAAATTTGACCCAAAAAAAAGTTTGAAAAATTTTGGGACCAAAAAAATTTTGACCCAAAAAAAAATTTCGAAAAATTTTGGGACCAAAAAAATTTTGACCCAAAAAAAACTTCGAAAAATTTTGGGACCAAAAAAATTTTGAGCCAAAAAAACAGTTTGAAGAATTTTGGGACCAAAAAAACTTTAACCCAAAAAAAAGTTCGAAAAATTTTGGGACCAAAAAAATTTTGACCCAAAAAAGTTTGAAAAATTTTGGGACCAAAAAAATTTTGACCCAAAAAAAAGTTTGAAAAATTTTGTGACCAAAAAAATTTTGACCCAAAAAAACTTCGAAAAATTTTGGGACCAAAAAAATTTTAAGTAAAAAAAAAGTTTGAAAAATTTTGGGACCAAAAAAATTTTGACCCAAAAAAAAGTTCAAAAAATTTTGGGACCAAAAAAATTTTGACCAAAAAAAAAGTTTGAAAAATTTTGGGACCAAAAAAAATTTGACCCAAAAAAAAGTTCGAAAAATTTTGGGACCAAAAAAATTTTGACCCAAAAAAACTTCGAAAAATTTTGGGACCAAAAAAATTTTAAGTCAAAAAAAAGTTCGAAAAATTTTGGGACCAAAAAAATTTTGACCCAAAAAAAACTTAGAAAAATTTTGGGACCAAAAAAATTTTGACCCAAAAAAAAACTTCGAAAAATTTTGGGACCAAAAAAATTTTGAGCCAAAAAAACAGTTTGAAGAATTTTGGGACCAAAAATACTTTGACCCAAAAAAAGTTCGAAAAATTTTGGGACCAAAAAAATTTTGACCCAAAAAAGTTTGAAAAATTTTGGGACCAAAAAAATTTTGACCCAAAAAAAAGTTCGAAAAAATTTGGGACCAAAAAAAATTTGACCCAAAAAAAAGTTCGAAAAATTTTGGGACCAAAAAAAAATTGACCCAAAAAAAAGTTCGAAAAATTTTGGGACCAAAAAAATTTTGACCCAAAAAAAAGTTCGAAAAATTTTGGGACCAAAAAAAATTTGACCTAAAAAAAACTTCGAAAAATTTTGGGACCAAAAAAATTTTGAGCCAAAAAAACAGTTTGAAGAATTTTGGGACCAAAAAAACTTTGACCCAAAAAAAAGTTTGAAAAATTTTGGGACCAAAAAAACTTCGAAAAAATTTTGACCCAAAAAAAAGTTTGAAAAATTTTGGGACCAAAAAAATTTTGACCCAAAAAAAAGTTCGAAAAATTTTGGTACCAAAAAAATTTTGAGCCAAAAAAAAAGTTTGAAGAATTTTGGGACCAAAAAAACTTTGACCCAAAAAAAAGTTCGAAAAATTTTGGGACCAAAAAAATTTTGACCCAAAAAAGTTTGAAAAATTTTGGGACCAAAAAAATTTTGACCCAAAAAAAAGTTCGAAAAATTTTGGGACCAAAAAAACTTTGACCCAAAAAAAAAAGTTCGAAAAATTTTGGGACCAAAAAAATTTTGACCCAAAAATGTTCGAAATATTTTGGGACCAAAAAAATTTTGAGCCAAAAAAACAGTTTGAAGAATTTTGGGACCAAAAAAACTTTGACCCAAAAAAAAGTTCGAAAAATTTTGGGACCAAAAAAATTTTGACCCAAAAAGGTTTGAAAAATTTTGGGACCAAAAAAATTTTGACCCAAAAAAAAGTTCGAAAAATTTTGGGACCAAAAAAATTTTGACCCAAAAAAACTTCGAAAAATTTTGGGACCAAAAAAATTTTAAGTCAAAAAAAAGTTTGAAAAATTTTGGGACCAAAAAAATTTTGACCCAAAAAAAAGTTCGAAAAATTTTGGGACCAAAAAAATTTTGACCAAAAAAAAAGTTTGAAAAATTTTGGGACCAAAAAATATTTTGACCCAAAAAAACTTCGAAAAATTTTGGGACCAAAAAAATTTTAAGTCAAAAAAAAGTTAGAAAAATTTTGGGACCAAAAAAATTTTGACCCAAAAAAAACTTCGAAAAATTTTGAGACCAAAAAAATTTTAAGTCAAAAAAAAGTTCGAAAAATTTTGGGACCAAAGAAATTTTGACCCAAAAAAAAGTTAGAAAAATTTTGGGACCAAAAAAATTTTGACCCAAAAAAAAGTTTGAAAAATTTTGGGACCAAAAAAATTTTGACCCAAAAAAAAGTTTGAAAAATTTTGGGACCAAAAAAATTTTGACCCAAAAAAAAGTTCGAAAAATTTTGGGACCAAAAAAAATTTGACCCAAAAAAAAGTTTGAAAAATTTTGGGACCAAAAAAATTTTGAGCCAAAAAAAAAGTTTGAAAAATTTTGGGACCAAAAAAACTTCGAAAAAATTTTTACCCAAAAAAAAGTTTGAAAAATTTTGGGACCAAAAAAATTTTGACCCAAAAAAAAGTTTGAAAAATTTTGGTACCAAAAAAATTTTGAGCCAAAAAAAAAGTTTGAAGAATTTTGGGACCAAAAAAACTTTGACCCAAAAAAAAGTTCGAAAAATTTTGGGACCAAAAAAATTTTGACCCAAAAAAGTTTGAAAAATTTTGGGACCAAAAAAATTTTGACCCAAAAAAAAGTTCGAAAAATTTTGGGACCAAAAAAACTTTGACCCAAAAAAAAAAGTTCGAAAAATTTTGGGACCAAAAAAATTTTGACCCAAAAATGTTCGAAAAATTTTGGGACCAAAAAAATTTTGACCCAAAAAAAAGTTCGAAAAATTTTAGGACCAAAAAAACTTTGACCCAAAAAAAAGTTCGAAAAATTTTGGGACCAAAAAAAATTTGACCCAAAAAAAAGTTTGAAAAATTTTGGGACCAAAAAAAATTTGACCCAAAAAAAAGTTTGAAAAAATTTTGGGACCAAAAAAATTTTGAGCCAAAAAAAATTTAGAAAAATTTTGGGACCAAAAAAATTTTGACCCAAAAAAAAACTTCGAAAAATTTTGGGACCAAAAAAAATTTGACCCAAAAAAAACTTTGAAAAATTTTGGGACCAAAAAAATTTTGACCCAAAAAAAAGTTTGAAAAATTTTGGGACCAAAAAAATTTTGACCCAAAAAAACTTCGAAAAAATTTTGACCCAAAAAAAAGTTTGAAAAATTTTGAGACCAAAAAAAATTTGACCCAAAAAAACTTCGAAAAATTTTGGGACCAAAAAAATTTTGACCCAAAAAAAACTTCGAAAAATTTTGGGACCAAAAAAATGTTGAGCCAAAAAAAAAGTTTGAAGAATTTTGGGACCAAAAAAACTTTGACCCAAAAAAAAGTTCGAAAAATTTTGGGACCAAAAAAATTTTGACCCAAAAAAAACTTCGAAAAATTTTGGGATCAAAAAAATTTTGAGCCAAAAAAAATTTAGAAAAATTTTGGGACCAAAAAAATTTTGACCCAAAAAAAACTTCGAAAAATTTTGGGACCAAAAAAATTTTGACCCAAAAAAAAGTTTGAAAAATTTTGGGACCAAAAAAATTTTGACCCAAAAAAAACTTCGAAAAAATTTTGACCCAAAAAAAAGTTTGAAAAATTTTGAGACCAAAAAAAATTTGACCCAAAAAAACTTCGAAAAATTTTGGGACCAAAAAAATTTTGACCCAAAAAAAACTTCGAAAAATTTTGGGACCAAAAAAATTTTGACCCAAAAAAAACGTCGAAAAATTTTGGGACCAAAAAAATTTTGAGCCAAAAAAAAAGTTTGAAGAATTTTGGGACCAAAAAAACTTTGACCCAAAAAAAAGTTTGAAAAATTTTGGGACCAAAAAAATTTTGACCCAAAAAAAAGTTTGAAAAATTTTGGGACCAAAAAAATTTTGACCCAAAAAAAAGTTTGAAAAATTTTGGGACCAAAAAAATTTTGACCCAAAAAAAAGTTCGAAAAATTTTGGGACCAAAAAAAATTTGACCCAAAAAAAGTTCGAAAAATTTTGGGACCAAAAAAATTTTGACCCAAAAAAAAGTTCGAAAAATTTTGGGACCAAAAAAATTTTGAGCCAAAAAAAAAGTTTGAAAAATTTTGGGACCAAAAAAACTTCGAAAAAATTTTGACCCAAAAAAAAGTTTGAAAAATTTTGGGACCAAAAAAATTTTGACCCAAAAAAACTTCGAAAAAATTTTGACCCAAAAAAAAGTTTGAAAAATTTTGGGACCAAAAAAATTTTGACCCAAAAAAAGTTCGAAAAATTTTGGGACCAAAAAAATTTTGACCCAAAAAAAACGTCGAAAAATTTTGGGACCAAAAAAATTTTGAGCCAAAAAAAAAGTTTGAAGAATTTTGGGACCAAAAAAACTTTGACCCAAAAAAAAGTTCGAAAAATTTTGGGACCAAAAAAATTTTGAGCCAAAAAAAAAGTTTGAAGAATTTTGGGACCAAAAAAACTTTGACCCAAAAAAAAGTTCGAAAAATTTTGGGACCAAAAAAATTTTGACCCAAAAAAGTTTGAAAAATTTTGGGACCAAAAAAATTTTGACCCAAAAAAAAGTTCGAAAAATTTTGGGACCAAAAAAACTTTGACCCAAAAAAAAAGTTCGAAAAATTTTGGGACCAAAAAAATTTTGAGCCAAAAAAAATTTAGAAAAATTTTGGGACCAAAAAAATTTGACCCAAAAAAAAGTTTGAAAAATTTTGGGACCAAAAAAATTTTGACCCAAAAAAAAGTTTGAAAAATTTTGGGACCAAAAAAATTTTGACCCAAAAAAACTTCGAAAAAATTTTGACCCAAAAAAAAATTTGAAAAATTTTGAGACCAAAAAAAATTTAACCCAAAAAAACTTCGAAAAATTTTGGGACCAAAAAAAATTTGACCCAAAAAAAACTTCGAAAAATTTTGGGACCAAAAAAATGTTGAGCCAAAAAAAAAGTTTGAAGAATTTTGGGACCAAAAAAACATTGACCCAAAAAAAAGTTCGAAAAATTTTGGGACCAAAAAAATTTTGACCCAAAAAAAACTTCGAAAAATTTTGGGACCAAAAAAATTTTGAGCCAAAAAAAATTTAGAAAAATTTTGGGACCAAAAAAATTTTGACCCAAAAAAAACTTCGAAAAATTTTGGGACCAAAAAAATTTTGACCCAAAAAAAAGTTTGAAAAATTTTGGGACCAAAAAAATTTTGACCCAAAAAAAACTTCGAAAAAATTTTGACCCAAAAAAAAGTTTGAAAAATTTTGAGACCAAAAAAAATTTGACCCAAAAAAACTTCGAAAAATTTTGGGACCAAAAAAATTTTGACCCAAAAAAAACTTCGAAAAATTTTGGGACCAAAAAAATTTTGACCCAAAAAAAACGTCGAAAAATTTTGGGACCAAAAAAATTTTGAGCCAAAAAAAAAAGTTTGAAGAATTTTGGGACCAAAAAAACTTTGACCCAAAAAAAAGTTCGAAAAATTTTGGGACCAAAAAAACTTCGAAAAAATTTTGACCCAAAAAAAAGTTTGAAAAATTTTGGGACCAAAAAAATTTTGACCCAAAAAAAACTTCGAAAAATTTTGGGACCAAAAAAATTTTAAGTCAAAAAAAAGTTCGAAAAATTTTGGGACCAAAAAAATTTTGACCCAAAAAAAACTTCGAAAAATTTTGGGACCAAAAAAATTTTAAGTCAAAAAAAAGTTTGAAAAATTTTGGGACCAAAAAAATTTTGACCCAAAAAAACTTCGAAAAAATTTTGACCCAAAAAAAAGTTTGAAAATTTTTGAGACCAAAAAAAATTTGACCCAAAAAAAACTTCGAAAAATTTTGGGACCAAAAAAATGTTGAGCCAAAAAAAATTTAGAAAAATTTTGGGACCAAAAAAACTTTGACCCAAAAAAAAGTTCGAAAAATTTTGGGACCAAAAATATTTTGAGCCAAAAAAAATTTAGAAAAATTTTGGGACCAAAAAAATTTTGACACAAAAAAAACTTCGAAAAATTTTGGGACCAAAAATATTTTGACCCAAAAAAAAGTTTGAAAAATTTTGGGACCAAAAAAATTTTGACCCAAAAAAAACTTCGAAAAAATTTTGACCCAAAAAAAAGTTTGAAAAATTTTGAGACCAAAAAAAATTTGACCCAAAAAAACTTCGAAAAATTTTGGGACCAAAAAAATTTTGACCCAAAAAAAACTTCGAAAAATTTTGGGACCAAAAAAATTTTGACCCAAAAAAAACGTCGAAAAATTTTGGGACCAAAAAAATTTTGAGCCAAAAAAAAAGTTTGAAGAATTTTGGGACCAAAAAAACTTTGACCCAAAAAAAAGTTTGAAAAATTTTGGGACCAAAAAAATTTTGACCCAAAAAAAAGTTTGAAAAATTTTGGGACCAAAAAAATTTTGACCCAAAAAAAAGTTTGAAAAATTTTGGGACCAAAAAAATTTTGACCCAAAAAAAAGTTCGAAAAATTTTGGGACCAAAAAAAATTTGACCCAAAAAAAGTTTGAAAAATTTTGGGACCAAAAAAATTTTGACCCAAAAAAAAGTTCGAAAAATTTTGGGACCAAAAAAATTTTGAACCAAAAAAAAAGTTTGAAAAATTTTGGGACCAAAAAAACTTCGAAAAAATTTTGACCCAAAAAAAAGTTTGAAAAATTTTGGGACCAAAAAAATTTTGACCCAAAAAAACTTCGAAAAAATTTTGACCCAAAAAAAAGTTTGAAAAATTTTGGGACCAAAAAAATTTTGACCCAAAAAAAGTTCGAAAAATTTTGGGACCAAAAAAATTTTGACCCAAAAAAAAGTTCGAAAAATTTTGGTACCAAAAAAATTTTGAGCCAAAAAAAAAGTTTGAAGAATTTTGGGACCAAAAAAACTTTGACCCAAAAAAAGTTCGAAAAATTTTGGGACCAAAAAAATTTTGACCCAAAAAAGTTTGAAAAATTTTGGGACCAAAAAAATTTTGACCCAAAAAAAACTTCGAAAAATTTTGGGACCAAAAAAATGTTGAGCCAAAAAAAAAGTTTGAAGAATTTTGGGACCAAAAAAACTTTGACCCAAAAAAAAGTTCGAAAAATTTTGGGACCAAAAAAATTTTGACCCAAAAAAAACTTCGAAAAATTTTGGGACCAAAAAAATTTTGAGCCAAAAAAAAGTTTGAAAAATTTTGGGACCAAAAAAATTTTGACCCAAAAAGGTTTGAAAAATTTTGGGACCAAAAAAATTTTGACCCAAAAAAAAGTTCGAAAAATTTTGGGACCAAAAAAATTTTGACCCAAAAAAACTTCGAAAAATTTTGGGACCAAAAAAATTTTAAGTCAAAAAAAAGTTTGAAAAATTTTGGGACCAAAAAAATTTTGACCCAAAAAAAAGTTCGAAAAATTTTGGGACCAAAAAAATTTTGACCAAAAAAAAAGTTTGAAAAATTTTGGGACCAAAAAAATTTTGACCCAAAAAAACTTCGAAAAATTTTGGGACCAAAAAAATTTTAAGTCAAAAAAAAGTTCGAAAAATTTTGGGACCAAAAAAATTTTGACCCAAAAAAAAGTTCGAAAAATTTTGGGACCAAAAAAATTTTGAGCCAAAAAAAAAGTTTGAAAAATTTTGGGACCAAAAAAACTTCGAAAAAATTTTGACCCAAAAAAAAGTTTGAAAAATTTTGGGACCAAAAAAATTTTGACCCAAAAAAAAGTTCGAAAAATTTTGGTACCAAAAAAATTTTGAGCCAAAAAAAAAGTTTGAAGAATTTTGGGACCAAAAAAACTTTGACCCAAAAAAAAGTTCGAAAAATTTTGGGACCAAAAAAATTTTGACCCAAAAGAGTTTGAAAAATTTTGGGACCAAAAAAATTTTGACCCAAAAAAAAGTTCGAAAAATTTTGGGACCAAAAAAACTTTGACCCAAAAAAAAAAGTTCGAAAAATTTTGGGACCAAAAAAATTTTGACCCAAAAATGTTCGAAAAATTTTGGGACCAAAAAAATTTTGAGCCAAAAAAACAGTTTGAAGAATTTTGGGACCAAAAAAACTTTGACCCAAAAAAAAGTTCGAAAAATTTTGGGACCAAAAAAATTTTGACCCAAAAAGGTTTGAAAAATTTTGGGACCAAAAAAATTTTGACCCAAAAAAAAGTTCGAAAAATTTTGGGACCAAAAAAATTTTGACCCAAAAAAACTTCGAAAAATTTTGGGACCAAAAAAATTTTAAGTCAAAAAAAAGTTTGAAAAATTTTGGGACCAAAAAAATTTTGACCCAAAAAAAAGTTCGAAAAATTTTGGGACCAAAAAAATTTTGACCAAAAAAAAAGTTTGAAAAATTTTGGGACCAAAAAAATTTTGACCCAAAAAAACTTCGAAAAATTTTGGGACCAAAAAAACTTCGAAAAAATTTTGACCCAAAAAAAAGTTTGAAAAATTTTGGGACCAAAAAAATTTTGACCCAAAAAAAAGTTCGAAAAATTTTGGTACCAAAAAAATTTTGAGCCAAAAAAAAAGTTTGAAGAATTTTGGGACCAAAAAAACTTTGACCCAAAAAAAAGTTCGAAAAATTTTGGGACCAAAAAAATTTTGACCCAAAAAAGTTTGAAAAATTTTGGGACCAAAAAAATTTTGACCCAAAAAAAAGTTCGAAAAATTTTGGGACCAAAAAAACTTTGACCCAAAAAAAAAAGTTCGAAAAATTTTGGGACCAAAAAAATTTTGACCCAAAAATGTTCGAAAAATTTTGGGACCAAAAAAATTTTGACCCAAAAAAAAAGTTCGAAAAATTTTAGGACCAAAAAAACTTTGACCCAAAAAAAAGTTCGAAAAATTTTGGGACCAAAAAAATTTTGACCCAAAAAAAAGTTTGAAAAATTTTGGGACCAAAAAAATTTTGACCCAAAAAAACTTCGAAAAAATTTTGACCCAAAAAAAAGTTTGAAAAATTTTGAGACCAAAAAAAATTTGACCCAAAAAAACTTCGAAAAATTTTGGGACCAAAAAAATTTTGACCCAAAAAAAACTTCGAAAAATTTTGGGACCAAAAAAATGTTGAGCCAAAAAAAAGTTTGAAGAATTTTGGGACCAAAAAAACTTTGACCCAAAAAAAAGTTCGAAAAATTTTGGGACCAAAAAAATTTTGACCCAAAAAAAACTTCGAAAAATTTTGGGATCAAAAAAATTTTGAGCCAAAAAAAATTTAGAAAAATTTTGGGACCAAAAAAATTTTGACCCAAAAAAAACTTCGAAAAATTTTGGGACCAAAAAAATTTTGACCCAAAAAAAAGTTTGAAAAATTTTGGGACCAAAAAAATTTTGACCCAAAAAAAACTTCGAAAAAATTTTGACCCAAAAAAAAGTTTGAAAAATTTTGAGACCAAAAAAAATTTGACCCAAAAAAACTTCGAAAAATTTTGGGACCAAAAAAATTTTGACCCAAAAAAAACTTCGAAAAATTTTGGGACCAAAAAAATTTTGACCCAAAAAAAACGTCGAAAAATTTTGGGACCAAAAAAATTTTGAGCCAAAAAAAAAGTTTGAAGAATTTTGGGACCAAAAAAACTTTGACCCAAAAAAAAGTTTGAAAAATTTTGGGACCAAAAAAATTTTGACCCAAAAAAAAGTTTGAAAAATTTTGGGACCAAAAAAATTTTGACCCAAAAAAAAGTTTGAAAAATTTTGGGACCAAAAAAATTTTGACCCAAAAAAAAGTTCGAAAAATTTTGGGACCAAAAAAAATTTGACCCAAAAAAAACTTTGAAAAATTTTGGGACCAAAAAAATTTTGACCCAAAAAAAAGTTTGAAAAATTTTGGGACCAAAAAAATTTTGACCCAAAAAAACTTCGAAAAAATTTTGACCCAAAAAAAAGTTTGAAAAATTTTGGGACCAAAAAAATTTTGACCCAAAAAAACTTCGAAAAAATTTTGACCCAAAAAAAAGTTTGAAAAATTTTGAGACCAAAAAAAATTTGACCCAAAAAAACTTCGAAAAATTTTGGGACCAAAAAAATTTTGACCCAAAAAAAACTTCGAAAAATTTTGGGACCAAAAAAATGTTGATCCAAAAAAAAGTTTGAAGAATTTTGGGACCAAAAAAACTTTGACCCAAAAAAAAGTTCGAAAAATTTTGGGACCAAAAAAATTTTGACCCAAAAAAAACTTCGAAAAATTTTGGGATCAAAAAAATGTTGAGCCAAAAAAAATTTAGAAAAATTTTGGGACCAAAAAAATTTTGACCCAAAAAAAACTTCGAAAAATTTTGGGACCAAAAAAATTTTGACCCAAAAAAAAGTTTGAAAAATTTTGGGACCAAAAAAATTTTGACCCAAAAAAAACTTCGAAAAAATTTTGACCCAAAAAAAAGTTTGAAAAATTTTGAGACCAAAAAAAATTTGACCCAAAAAAACTTCGAAAAATTTTGGGACCAAAAAAATTTTGACCCAAAAAAAACTTCGAAAAATTTTGGGACCAAAAAAATTTTGACCCAAAAAAAACGTCGAAAAATTTTGGGACCAAAAAAATTTTGAGCCAAAAAAAAAGTTTGAAGAATTTTGGGACCAAAAAAACTTTGACCCAAAAAAAAGTTTGAAAAATTTTGGGACCAAAAAAATTTTGACCCAAAAAAAAGTTTGAAAAATTTTGGGACCAAAAAAATTTTGACCCAAAAAAAAGTTTGAAAAATTTTGGGACCAAAAAAATTTTGACCCAAAAAAAAGTTCGAAAAATTTTGGGACCAAAAAAAATTTGACCCAAAAAAAGTTCGAAAAATTTTGGGACCAAAAAAATTTTGACCCAAAAAAAAGTTCGAAAAATTTTGGGACCAAAAAAATTTTGAGCCAAAAAAAAAGTTTGAAAAATTTTGGGACCAAAAAAACTTCGAAAAAATTTTGACCCAAAAAAACTTCGAAAAAATTTTGACCCAAAAAAAAGTTTGAAAAATTTTGGGACCAAAAAAATTTTGACCCAAAAAAAGTTCGAAAAATTTTGGGACCAAAAAAATTTTGACCCAAAAAAAACGTCGAAAAATTTTGGGACCAAAAAAATTTTGAGCCAAAAAAAAAGTTTGAAGAATTTTGGGACCAAAAAAACTTTGACCCAAAAAAAAGTTCGAAAAATTTTGGGACCAAAAAAATTTTGAGCCAAAAAAAAAGTTTGAAGAATTTTGGGACCAAAAAAACTTTGACCCAAAAAAAAGTTCAAAAAATTTTGGGACCAAAAAAATTTTGACCCAAAAAAGTTTGAAAAATTTTGGGACCAAAAAAACTTTGACCCAAAAAAAAAGTTCGAAAAATTTTGGGACCAAAAAAACTTTGACCCAAAAAAAAAGTTCGAAAAATTTTGGGACCAAAAAAATTTTGAGCCAAAAAAAATTTAGAAAAATTTTGGGACCAAAAAAATTTTGACCCAAAAAAAACTTCGAAAAATTATGGGACCAAAAAAAATTTGACCCAAAAAAAAAGTTTGAAAAATTTTGGGACCAAAAAAATTTTGACCCAAAAAAAAGTTTGAAAAATTTTGGGACCAAAAAAATTTTGACCCAAAAAAAAGTTTGAAAAATTTTGGGACCAAAAAAAATTTGACCCAAAAAAACTTCGAAAAATTTTGGGACCAAAAAAATTTTGAGTCAAAAAAAAGTTCGAAAAATTTTGGGACCAAAAAAACTTCGAAAAAATTTTGACCCAAAAAAACTTCGAAAAAATTTTGACCCAAAAAAAAGTTTGAAAAATTTTGGGACCAAAAAAATTTTGACCCAAAAAAAGTTCGAAAAATTTTGGGACCAAAAAAATTTTGACCCAAAAAAAACGTCGAAAAATTTTGGGACCAAAAAAATTTTGAGCCAAAAAAAAAGTTTGAAGAATTTTGGGACCAAAAAAACTTTGACCCAAAAAAAAGTTCGAAAAATTTTGGGACCAAAAAAATTTTGAGCCAAAAAAAAAGTTTGAAGAATTTTGGGACCAAAAAAACTTTGACCCAAAAAAAAGTTCAAAAAATTTTGGGACCAAAAAAATTTTGACCCAAAAAAGTTTGAAAAATTTTGGGACCAAAAAAACTTTGACCCAAAAAAAAAGTTCGAAAAATTTTGGGACCAAAAAAACTTTGACCCAAAAAAAAAGTTCGAAAAATTTTGGGACCAAAAAAATTTTGAGCCAAAAAAAATTTAGAAAAATTTTGGGACCAAAAAAATTTTGACCCAAAAAAAACTTCGAAAAATTATGGGACCAAAAAAAATTTGACCCAAAAAAAAAGTTTGAAAAATTTTGGGACCAAAAAAATTTTGACCCAAAAAAAAGTTTGAAAAATTTTGGGACCAAAAAAATTTTGACCCAAAAAAAAGTTTGAAAAATTTTGGGACCAAAAAAAATTTGACCCAAAAAAACTTCGAAAAATTTTGGGACCAAAAAAATTTTGAGTCAAAAAAAAGTTCGAAAAATTTTGGGACCAAAAAAACTTTGACCCAAAAAAAAGTTCGAAAAATTTTGGGACCAAAAAAATGTTGACCAAAAAAAAAGTTTGAAAACTTTTGGGACCAAAAAAATTTTGAGCCAAAAAAAAGTTTGAAAAATTTTGGGACCAAAAAAATTTTGAGCCAAAAAAAAGTTTGAAAAATTTTGGGACCAAAAAAATTTTGACCCAAAAAAACTTCGAAAAAATTTTGACCCAAAAAAAAGTTTGAAAAATTTTGAGACCAAAAAAAATTTGACCCAAAAAAACTTCGAAAAATTTTGGGACCAAAAAAATTTTGACCCAAAAAAAACTTCGAAAAATTTTGGGACCAAAAAAATGTTGAGCCAAAAAAAAAAGTTTGAAGAATTTTGGGACCAAAGAAAAACTTTGACCCAAAAAAAAGTTCGAAAAATTTTGGGACCAAAAAAATTTTGACCCAAAAAAAACTTCGAAAAATTTTGGGACCAAAAAAATGTTGAGCCAAAAAAAATTTAGAAAAATTTTGTGACCAAAAAAATTTTGACCCAAAAAAAACTTTGAAAAATTTTGGGACCAAAAAAATTTTGAGCCAAAAAAAAGTTTGAAAAATTTTGGGACCAAAAAAATTTTGACCCAAAAAAAAGTTCGAAAAATTTTGGGACCTAAAAAATTTTGACCCAAAAAAAAGTTCGAAAAATTTTGCGACCAAAAAAAATTTGACCCAATAAAAAGTTTGAAAAATTTTGGGACCAAAAAAATTTTGACCCAAAAAAAAGTTTGAAAAATTTTGGGACCAAAAAAATTTTGACCCAAAAAAAAGTTCGAAAAATTTTGGGACCAAAAAAAATTTGACCCAAAAAAAAGTTTGAAAAATTTTGGGACCAAAAAAATTTTGACCTAAAAAAAAGTTCGAAAAATTTTGGGACCAAAAAAATTTTGAGCCAAAAAAAAAGTTTGAAAAATTTTGGGACCAAAAAAACTTCGAAAAAATTTTGACCCAAAAAAAAGTTTGAAAAATTTTGGGACCAAAAAAATTTTGACCCAAAAAAAGTTTGAAAAATTTTGGGACCAAAAAAATTTTGAGTCAAAAAAAAGTTCGAAAAATTTTGGGACCAAAAAAACTTCGAAAAAATTTTGACCCAAAAAAAAGTTTGAAAAATTTTGGGACCAAAAAAATTTTTACCCAAAAAAAAAGTTTGAAAAATTTTGGGACCAAAAAAAATTTGACCCAAAAAAACTTCGAAAAATTTTGGGACCAAAAAAATTTTGAGTCAAAAAAAAGTTCGAAAAATTTTGGGACCAAAAAAACTTTGACCCAAAAAAAAGTTCGAAAAATTTTGGGACCAAAAACATTTTGACCAAAAAAAAAGTTTGAAAACTTTTGGGACCAAAAAAATTTTGAGCCAAAAAAAAGTTTGAAAAATTTTGGGACCAAAAAAATTTTGAGCCAAAAAAAAGTTTGAAAAATTTTGGGATCAAAAAAATTTTGACCCAAAAAAACTTCGAAAAAATTTTGACCCAAAAAAAAGTTTGAAAAATTTTGAGACCAAAAAAAATTTGACCCAAAAAAACTTCGAAAAATTTTGGGACCAAAAAAATTTTGACCCAAAAAAAACTTCGAAAAATTTTGGGACCAAAAAAATGTTGAGCCAAAAAAAAAGTTTGAAGAATTTTGGGACCAAAAAAACTTTGACCCAAAAAAAAGTTCGAAAAATTTTGGGACCAAAAAAATTTTGAGCCAAAAAAAATTTAGAAAAATTTTGTGACCAAAAAAATTTTGACCCAAAAAAAACTTCGAAAAATTTTGGGACCAAAAAAATTTTGACCCAAAAAAAAGTTTGAAAAATTTTGGGACCAAAAAAATTTTGACCCAAAAAAAACTTCGAAAAAATTTTGACCCAAAAAAAAGTTTGAAAAATTTTGGGACCAAAAAAATTTTGACCCAAAAAAAAGTTTGAAAAATTTTGGGACCAAAAAAATTTTGACCCAAAAAAAACTTCGAAAAATTTTGGGACCAAAAAAATGTTGAGCCAAAAAAAAAGTTTGAAGAATTTTGGGACCAAAAAAACTTTGACCCAAAAAAAAGTTCGAAAAATTTTGGGACCAAAAAAATTTTGACCCAAAAAAAACTTCGAAAAATTTTGGGACCAAAAAAATTTTAAGTCAAAAAAAAGTTCGAAAAATTTTGGGACCAAAAAAATTTTGACCCAAAAAAAAGTTCGAAAAATTTTGGGACCTAAAAAATTTTGACCCAAAAAAAAGTTCGAAAAATTTTGGGACCAAAAAAAATTTGACCCAATAAAAAGTTTGAAAAATTTTGGGACCAAAAAAATTTTGACCCAAAAAAAAGTTTGAAAAATTTTGGGACCAAAAAAATTTTGACCCAAAAAAAAGTTCGAAAAATTTTGGGACCAAAAAAAATTTGACCCAAAAAAAAGTTTGAAAAATTTTGGCACCAAAAAAATTTTGACCTAAAAAAAAGTTCGAAAAATTTTGGGACCTAAAAAATTTTGAGCCAAAAAAAAAGTTTGAAAAATTTTGGGACCAAAAAAACTTCGAAAAAATTTTGACCCAAAAAAAAGTTTGAAAAATTTTGGGACGAAAAAAATTTTGACCCAAAAAAAGTTTGAAAAATTTTGGGACCAAAAAAATTTTGAGTCAAAAAAAAGTTCGAAAAATTTTGGGACCAAAAAAACTTCGAAAAAATTTTGACCCAAAAAAAAGTTTGAAAAATTTTGGGACCAAAAAAATTTTTACCCAAAAAAAAAGTTTGAAAAATTTTGGGACCAAAAGAAATTTGACCCAAAAAAACTTCGAAAAATTTTGGGACCAAAAAAATTTTGAGTCAAAAAAAAGTTCGAAAAATTTTGGGACCAAAAAAACTTTGACCCAAAAAAAAGTTCGAAAAATTTTGGGACCAAAAAAATTTTGACCAAAAAAAAAGTTTGAAAACTTTTGGGACCAAAAAAATTTTGAGCCAAAAAAAAGTTTGAAAAATTTTGGGACCAAAAAAATTTTGAGCCAAAAAAAAGTTTGAAAAATTTTGGGACCAAAAAAATTTTGACCCAAAAAAACTTCGAAAAAATTCTGACCCAAAAAAAAGTTTGAAAAATTTTGAGACCCAAAAAAATTTGACCCAAAAAAACTTCGAAAAATTTTGGGACCAAAAAAATTTTGACCCAAAAAAAACTTCGAAAAATTTTGGGACCAAAAAAATGTTGAGCCAAAAAAAAAGTTTGAAGAATTTTGGGACCAAAAAAACTTTGACCCAAAAAAAAGTTCGAAAAATTTTGGGACCAAAAAAATTTTGACCCAAAAAAAACTTCGAAAAATTTTGGGACCAAAAAAATTTTGAGCCAAAAAAAATTTAGAAAAATTTTGTGACCAAAAAAATTTTGACCCAAAAAAAACTTCGAAAAATTTTGGGACCAAAAAAATTTTGACCCAAAAAAAAGTTTGAAAAATTTTGGGACCAAAAAAATTTTGACCCAAAAAAAACTTCGAAAAAATTTTGACCCAAAAAAAAGTTTGAAAAATTTTGAGACCAAAAAAAATTTGACCCAAAAAAACTTCGAAAAATTTTGGGACCAAAAAAATTTTGACCCAAAAAAAACTTCGAAAAATTTTGGGACCAAAAAAATGTTGAGCCAAAAAAAAAGTTTGAAGAATTTTGGGACCAAAAAAACTTTGACCCAAAAAAAAGTTCGAAAAATTTTGGGACCAAAAAAATTTTGAGCCAAAAAAAATTTAGAAAAATTTTGTGACCAAAAAAATTTTGACCCAAAAAAAAACTTCGAAAAATTTTGGGACCAAAAAAATTTTGACCCAAAAAAAAGTTTGAAAAATTTTGGGACCAAAAAAATTTTGACCCAAAAAAAACTTCGAAAAAATTTTGACCCAAAAAAAAGTTTGAAAAATTTTGGGACCAAAAAAATTTTGACCCA
The DNA here is from genome assembly GCF_023375975.1 of Astyanax mexicanus. NCBI lineage: Eukaryota > Metazoa > Chordata > Actinopteri > Characiformes > Acestrorhamphidae > Astyanax > Astyanax mexicanus. Next base: position 67,728,163 of record NC_064408.1, on the reverse strand, counting down.
AAAAAAAGTTTGAAAAATTTTGGGACCAAAAAAATTTTGACCCAAAAAAAACTTCGAAAAATTTTGGGACCAAAAAAATGTTGAGCCAAAAAAAAAGTTTGAAGAATTTTGGGACCAAAAAAACTTTGACCCAAAAAAAAGTTCGAAAAATTTTGGGACCAAAAAAATTTTGACCCAAAAAAAACTTCGAAAAATTTTGGGACCAAAAAAATTTTAAGTCAAAAAAAAGTTCGAAAAATTTTGGGACCAAAAAAATTTTGACCCAAAAAAAAGTTCGAAAAATTTTGGGACCTAAAAAATTTTGACCCAAAAAAAAGTTCGAAAAATTTTGGGACCAAAAAAAATTTGACCCAATAAAAAGTTTGAAAAATTTTGGGACCAAAAAAATTTTGACCCAAAAAAAAGTTTGAAAAATTTTGGGACCAAAAAAATTTTGACCCAAAAAAAAGTTCGAAAAATTTTGGGACCAAAAAAAATTTGACCCAAAAAAAAGTTTGAAAAATTTTGGGACCAAAAAAATTTTGACCTAAAAAAAAGTTCGAAAAATTTTGGGACCTAAAAAATTTTGAGCCAAAAAAAAAGTTTGAAAAATTTTGGGACCAAAAAAACTTCGAAAAAATTTTGACCCAAAAAAAAGTTTGAAAAATTTTGGGACGAAAAAAATTTTGACCCAAAAAAAGTTTGAAAAATTTTGGGACCAAAAAAATTTTGAGTCAAAAAAAAGTTCGAAAAATTTTGGGACCAAAAAAATTTTGAGTCAAAAAAAAGTTCGAAAAATTTTGGGACCAAAAAAACTTTGACCCAAAAAAAAGTTCGAAAAATTTTGGGACCAAAAAAATTTTGACCAAAAAAAAAGTTTGAAAACTTTTGGGACCAAAAAAATTTTGAGCCAAAAAAAAGTTTGAAAAATTTTGGGACCAAAAAAATTTTGAGCCAAAAAAAAGTTTGAAAAATTTTGGGACCAAAAAAATTTTGACCCAAAAAAACTTCGAAAAAATTCTGACCCAAAAAAAAGTTTGAAAAATTTTGAGACCCAAAAAAATTTGACCCAAAAAAACTTCGAAAAATTTTGGGACCAAAAAAATTTTGACCCAAAAAAAACTTCGAAAAATTTTGGGACCAAAAAAATGTTGAGCCAAAAAAAAAGTTTGAAGAATTTTGGGACCAAAAAAACTTTGACCCAAAAAAAAGTTCGAAAAATTTTGGGACCAAAAAAATTTTGACCCAAAAAAAACTTCGAAAAATTTTGGGACCAAAAAAATTTTGAGCCAAAAAAAATTTAGAAAAATTTTGTGACCAAAAAAATTTTGACCCAAAAAAAACTTCGAAAAATTTTGGGACCAAAAAAATTTTGACCCAAAAAAAAGTTTGAAAAATTTTGGGACCAAAAAAATTTTGACCCAAAAAAAACTTCGAAAAAATTTTGACCCAAAAAAAGTTTGAAAAATTTTGAGACCAAAAAAATTTTGACCCAAAAAAAACTTCGAAAAATTTTGGGACCAAAAAAATTTTGACCCAAAAAAAAACGTCGAAAAATTTTGGGACCAAAAAAATTTTGAGCCAAAAAAAAAGTTTGAAGAATTTTGGGACCAAAAAAACTTTGACCCAAAAAAAAGTTTGAAAAATTTTGGGACCAAAAAAATTTTGACCCAAAAAAAAGTTTGAAAAATTTTGGGGCCAAAAAAATTTTGACCCAAAAAAAAGTTTGAAAAATTTTGGGACCAAAAAAATTTTGACCCAAAAAAAAGTTCGAAAAATTTTGGGACCAAAAAAAATTTGACCCAAAAAAAGTTTGAAAAATTTTGGGACCAAAAAAATTTTGACCCAAAAAAAGTTCGAAAAATTTTGGGACCAAAAAAATTTTGAGCCAAAAAAAAAGTTTGAAAAATTTTGGGACCAAAAAAACTTCGAAAAAATTTTGACCCAAAAAAAAGTTTGAAAAATTTTGGGACCAAAAAAATTTTGACCCAAAAAAAACTTCGAAAAAATTTTGACCCAAAAAAAAGTTTGAAAAATTTTGGGACCAAAAAAATTTTGACCCAAAAAAAGTTCGAAAAATTTTGGGACCAAAAAAATTTTGACCCAAAAAAAACGTCGAAAAATTTTGGGACCAAAAAAATTTTGAGCCAAAAAAAAAGTTTGAAGAATTTTGGGACCAAAAAAACTTTGAGCCAAAAAAAAGTTCGAAAAATTTTGGGACCAAAAAAATTTTGACCCAAAAAAGTTTGAAAAATTTTGGGACCAAAAAAATTTTGACCCAAAAAAAAGTTCGAAAAATTTTGGGACCAAAAAAACTTTGACCCAAAAAAAAAGTTTGAAAAATTTTGGGACCAAAAAAAATTTGACCCAAAAATGTTTGAAAAATTTTGGGACCAAAAAAATTTTGACCCAAAAAAAAGTTAGAAAAATTTTGGGACCAAAAAAACTTTGACCCAAAAAAAAGTTCGAAAAATTTTGGGACCAAAAAAACTTTGACCCAAAAAAAAGTTCGAAAAATTTTGGGACCAAAAAAATTTTGACCCAAAAAAAACTTCGAAAAATTTTGGGACCAAAAAAATTTTGAGCCAAAAAAAATTTAGAAAAATTTTGTGACCAAAAAAATTTTGACCCAAAAAAAACTTCGAAAAATTTTGGGACCAAAAAAATTTTGACCCAAAAAAAAGTTTGAAAAATTTTGGGACCAAAAAAATTTTGACCCAAAAAAAACTTCGAAAAAATTTTGACCCAAAAAAAGTTTGAAAAATTTTGAGACCAAAAAAATTTTGACCCAAAAAAAACTTCGAAAAATTTTGGGACCAAAAAAATTTTGACCCAAAAAAAAACGTCGAAAAATTTTGGGACCAAAAAAATTTTGAGCCAAAAAAAAAGTTTGAAGAATTTTGGGACCAAAAAAACTTTGACCCAAAAAAAAGTTTGAAAAATTTTGGGACCAAAAAAATTTTGACCCAAAAAAAAGTTTGAAAAATTTTGGGGCCAAAAAAATTTTGACCCAAAAAAAAGTTTGAAAAATTTTGGGACCAAAAAAATTTTGACCCAAAAAAAAGTTCGAAAAATTTTGGGACCAAAAAAAATTTGACCCAAAAAAAGTTTGAAAAATTTTGGGACCAAAAAAATTTTGACCCAAAAAAAGTTCGAAAAATTTTGGGACCAAAAAAATTTTGAGCCAAAAAAAAAGTTTGAAAAATTTTGGGACCAAAAAAACTTCGAAAAAATTTTGACCCAAAAAAAAGTTTGAAAAATTTTGGGACCAAAAAAATTTTGACCCAAAAAAAACTTCGAAAAAATTTTGACCCAAAAAAAAGTTTGAAAAATTTTGGGACCAAAAAAATTTTGACCCAAAAAAAGTTCGAAAAATTTTGGGACCAAAAAAATTTTGACCCAAAAAAAACGTCGAAAAATTTTGGGACCAAAAAAATTTTGAGCCAAAAAAAAAGTTTGAAGAATTTTGGGACCAAAAAAACTTTGAGCCAAAAAAAAGTTCGAAAAATTTTGGGACCAAAAAAATTTTGACCCAAAAAAGTTTGAAAAATTTTGGGACCAAAAAAATTTTGACCCAAAAAAAAGTTCGAAAAATTTTGGGACCAAAAAAACTTTGACCCAAAAAAAAAGTTTGAAAAATTTTGGGACCAAAAAAAATTTGACCCAAAAATGTTTGAAAAATTTTGGGACCAAAAAAATTTTGACCCAAAAAAAAGTTAGAAAAATTTTGGGACCAAAAAAACTTTGACCCAAAAAAAAGTTCGAAAAATTTTGGGACCAAAAAAATTTTGACCCAAAAAAAAGTTAGAAAAATTTTGGGACCAAAAAAACTTTGACCCAAAAAAAAGTTCGAAAAATTTTGGGACCAAAAAAATTTTGACCCAAAAAAAAGTTTGAAAAATTTTGGGACCAAAAAAAATTTTCAGCCAAAAAAACTTAGAAAAATTTTGGGACCAAAAAAATTTTGACCCAAAAAAAAACTTCGAAAAATTTTGGGACCAAAAAAAATTTGACCCAAAAAAAAGTTTGAAAAATTTTGGGACCAAAAAAATTTTGACCCAAAAAAAAGTTTGAAAAATTTTGGGACCAAAAAAATTTTGACCCAAAAAAACTTCGAAAAAATTTTGACCCAAAAAAAAGTTTTAAAAATTTTGAGACCAAAAAAAATTTGACCCAAAAAAACTTCGAAAAATTTTGGGACCAAAAAAATTTTGACCCAAAAAAAACTTCGAAAAATTTTGGGACCAAAAAAATGTTGAGCCAAAAAAAAAGTTTGAAGAATTTTGGGACCAAAAAAACTTTGACCCAAAAAAAAGTTCGAAAAATTTTGGGACCAAAAAAATTTTGACCCAAAAAAAACTTCGAAAAATTTTGGGACCAAAAAAATGTTGAGCCAAAAAAAAAGTTTGAAGAATTTTGGGACCAAAAAAACTTTGACCCAAAAAAAAGTTCGAAAAATTTTGGGACCAAAAAAATTTTGACCCAAAAAAGTTTGAAAAATTTTGGGACCAAAAAAATTTTGACCCAAAAAAAAGTTCGAAAAATTTTGGGACCAAAAAAACTTTGACCCAAAAAAAAAGTTCGAAAAATTTTGGGACCAAAAAAATTTTGACCCAAAAATGTTTGAAAAATTTTGGGACCAAAAAGATTTTGACCCAAAAAAAAGTTAGAAAAATTTTGAGACCAAAAAAACTTTGACCCAAAAAAAAGTTCGAAAAATTTTGGGACCAAAAAAATTTTGACCCAAAAAAAACTTCGAAAAATTTTGGGACCAAAAAAATTTTGACCTAAAAAAAAGTTCAAAAAATTTTGGGACCAAAAAAATTTTGAGCCAAAAAAAAAAGTTTGAAAAATTTTGGGACCAAAAAAACTTCGAAAAAATTTTGACCCAAAAAAAAGTTTGAAAAATTTTGGGACCAAAAAAATTTTGACCCAAAAAAAGTTTGAAAAATTTTGGGACCAAAAAAATTTTGAGTCAAAAAAAAGTTCGAAAAATTTTGGGACCAAAAAAACTTCGAAAAAATTTTGACCCAAAAAAAAGTTTGAAAAATTTTGGGACCAAAAAAATTTTTACCCAAAAAAAAAGTTTGAAAAATTTTGGGACCAAAAAAAATTTGACCCAAAAAAACTTCGAAAAATTTTGGGACCAAAAAAATTTTGAGTCAAAAAAAAGTTCGAAAAATTTTGGGACCAAAAAAATTTTGACCAAAAAAAAAGTTTGAAAACTTTTGGGACCAAAAAAACTTTGACCCAAAAAAAAGTTCGAAAAATTTTGGGACCAAAAAAATTTTGACCAAAAAAAAAGTTTGAAAACTTTTGGGACCAAAAAAATTTTGAGCCAAAAAAAAGTTTGAAAAATTTTGGGACCAAAAAAATTTTGAGCCAAAAAAAAGTTTGAAAAATTTTGGGACCAAAAAAATTTTGACCCAAAAAAACTTCGAAAAAATTTTGACCCAAAAAAAAGTTTGAAAAATTTTGAGACCAAAAAAAATTTGACCCAAAAAAACTTCGAAAAATTTTGGGACCAAAAAAATTTTGACCCAAAAAAAACTTCGAAAAATTTTGGGACCAAAAAAATGTTGAGCCAAAAAAAAAGTTTGAAGAATTTTGGGACCAAAAAAACTTTGACCCAAAAAAAAGTTCGAAAAATTTTGGGACCAAAAAAATTTTGACCCAAAAAAAACTTCGAAAAATTTTGGGACCAAAAAAATTTTGAGCCAAAAAAAATTTAGAAAAATTTTGTGACCAAAAAAATTTTGACCCAAAAAAAACTTCGAAAAATTTTGGGACCAAAAAAATTTTGACCCAAAAAAAAGTTTGAAAAATTTTGGGACCAAAAAAATTTTGACCCAAAAAAAACTTCGAAAAAATTTTGACCCAAAAAAAAGTTTGAAAAATTTTGAGACCAAAAAAATTTTGACCCAAAAAAAACTTCGAAAAATTTTGGGACCAAAAAAATTTTGACCCAAAAAAAAACGTCGAAAAATTTTGGGACCAAAAAAATTTTGAGCCAAAAAAAAAGTTTGAAGAATTTTGGGACCAAAAAAACTTTGACCCAAAAAAAAGTTCGAAAAATTTTGGGACCAAAAAAATTTTGACCCAAAAAAGTTTGAAAAATTTTGGGACCAAAAAAATTTTGACCCAAAAAAAAGTTCGAAAAATTTTGGGACCAAAAAAAATTTGACCCAAAAAAAAAGTTCGAAAAATTTTGGGACCAAAAAAATTTTGACCCAAAAATGTTTGAAAAATTTTGGGACCAAAAAGATTTTGACCCAAAAAAAAGTTAGAAAAATTTTGGGACCAAAAAAACTTTGACCCAAAAAAAAGTTCGAAAAATTTTGGGACCAAAAAAATTTTGACCCAAAAAAAAGTTTGAAAAATTTTGGGACCAAAAAAAATTTGACCCAAAAAAAAGTTTGAAAAATTTTGGGACCAAAAAAATTTTGAGCCAAAAAAAATTTAGAAAAATTTTGGGACCAAAAAAATTTTGACCCAAAAAAAACTTCGAAAAATTTTGGGACCGAAAAAAATTGGACCCAAAAAAAAGTTTGAAAAATTTTGGGACCAAAAAAATTTTGACCCAAAAAAAAGTTTGAAAAATTTTGGGACCAAAAAAATTTTGACCCAAAAAAACTTCGAAAAAATTTTGACCCAAAAAAAAGTTTGAAAAATTTTGAGACCAAAAAAAATTTGACCCAAAAAAACTTCGAAAAATTTTGGGACCAAAAAAATTTTGACCCAAAAAAAACTTCGAAAAATTTTGGGACCAAAAAAATGTTGAGCCAAAAAAAAAGTTTGAAGAATTTTGGGACCAAAAAAACTTTGACCCAAAAAAAAGTTCGAAAAATTTTGGGACCAAAAAAATTTTGACCCAAAAAAAACTTCGAAAAATTTTGGGACCAAAAAAATTTTGACCTAAAAAAAAGTTCGAAAAATTTTGGGACCAAAAAAATTTTGAGCCAAAAAAAAAAGTTTGAAAAATTTTGGGACCAAAAAAACTTCGAAAAAATTTTGACCCAAAAAAAAGTTTGAAAAATTTTGGGACCAAAAAAATTTTGACCCAAAAAAAGTTTGAAAAATTTTGGGACCAAAAAAATTTTGAGTCAAAAAAAAGATCGAAAAATTTTGGGACCAAAAAAACTTCGAAAAAATTTTGACCCAAAAAAAAGTTTGAAAAATTTTGGGACCAAAAAAATTTTTACCCAAAAAAAAAGTTTGAAAAATTTTGGGACCAAAAAAAATTTGACCCAAAAAAACTTCGAAAAATTTTGGGACCAAAAAAATTTTGAGTCAAAAAAAAGTTCGAAAAATTTTGGGACCAAAAAAATTTTGACCAAAAAAAAAGTTTGAAAACTTTTGGGACCAAAAAAACTTTGACCCAAAAAAAAGTTCGAAAAATTTTGGGACCAAAAAAATTTTGACCAAAAAAAAAGTTTGAAAACTTTTGGGACCAAAAAAATTTTGAGCCAAAAAAAAGTTTGAAAAATTTTGGGACCAAAAAAATTTTGAGCCAAAAAAAAGTTTGAAAAATTTTGGGACCAAAAAAATTTTGACCCAAAAAAACTTCGAAAAAATTTTGACCCAAAAAAAAGTTTGAAAAATTTTGAGACCAAAAAAAATTTGACCCAAAAAAACTTCGAAAAATTTTGGGACCAAAAAAATTTTGACCCAAAAAAAACTTCGAAAAATTTTGGGACCAAAAAAATGTTGAGCCAAAAAAAAAGTTTGAAGAATTTTGGGACCAAAAAAACTTTGACCCAAAAAAAAGTTCGAAAAATTTTGGGACCAAAAAAATTTTGACCCAAAAAAAACTTCGAAAAATTTTGGGACCAAAAAAATTTTGAGCCAAAAAAAATTTAGAAAAATTTTGTGACCAAAAAAATTTTGACCCAAAAAAAACTTCGAAAAATTTTGGGACCAAAAAAATTTTGACCCAAAAAAAAGTTTGAAAAATTTTGGGACCAAAAAAATTTTGACCCAAAAAAAAATTCGAAAAAATTTTGACCCAAAAAAAAGTTTGAAAAATTTTGAGACCAAAAAAATTTGGACCCAAAAAAAACTTCGAAAAATTTTGGGACCAAAAAAATTTTGACCCAAAAAAAAACGTCGAAAAATTTTGGGACCAAAAAAATTTTGAGCCAAAAAAAAAGTTTGAAGAATTTTGGGACCAAAAAAACTTTGACCCAAAAAAAAGTTTGAAAAATTTTGGGACCAAAAAAATTTTGACCCAAAAAAAAGTTTGAAAAATTTTGGGACCAAAAAAATTTTGACCCAAAAAAAAGTTTGAAAAATTTTGGGACCAAAAAAATTTTGACCCAAAAAAAAGTTCGAAAAATTTTGGGACCAAAAAAAATTTGACCCAAAAAAAGTTTGAAAAATTTTGGGACCAAAAAAATTTTGACCCAAAAAAAGTTCGAAAAATTTTGGGACCAAAAAAATTTTGAGCCAAAAAAAAAGTTTGAAAAATTTTGGGACCAAAAAAACTTCGAAAAAATTTTGACCCAAAAAAAAGTTTGAAAAATTTTGGGACCAAAAAAATTTTGACCCAAAAAAAACTTCGAAAAAATTTTGACCCAAAAAAAAGTTTGAAAAAATTTGGGACCAAAAAAATTTTGACCCAAAAAAAAGTTCGAAAAATTTTGGGACCAAAAAAATTTTGAGCCAAAAAAAAAGTTTGAAGAATTTTGGGACCAAAAAAACTTTGACCCAAAAAAAAGTTCGAAAAATTTTGGGACCAAAAAAATTTTGACCCAAAAAAGTTTGAAAAATTTTGGGACCAAAAAAATTTTGACCCAAAAAAAAGTTCGAAAAATTTTGGGACCAAAAAAACTTTGACCCAAAAAAAAAGTTCGAAAAATTTTGGGACCAAAAAAATTTTGACCCAAAAATGTTTGAAAAATTTTGGGACCAAAAAGATTTTGACCCAAAAAAAAGTTAGAAAAATTTTGGGACCAAAAAAACTTTGACCCAAAAAAAAGTTCGAAAAATTTTGGGACCAAAAAAATTTTGACCCAAAAAAAAGTTTGAAAAATTTTGGGACCAAAAAAAATTTGACCCAAAAAAAAGTTTGAAAAATTTTGGGACCAAAAAAATTTTGAGCCAAAAAAAATTTAGAAAAATTTTGGGACCAAAAAAATGTTGAGCCAAAAAAAAAGTTTGAAGAATTTTGGGACCAAAAAAACTTTGACCAAAAAAAAAGTTCGAAAAATTTTGGGACCAAAAAAATTTTGACCCAAAAAAAACTTCGAAAAATTTTGGGACCAAAAAAATTTTGAGCCAAAAAAAATTTAGAAAAATTTTGGGACCAAAAAAATTTTGACCCAAAAAAAACTTCGAAAAATTTTGGGACCAAAAAAATTTTGACCCAAAAAAAAGTTTGAAAAATTTTGGGACCAAAAAAATTTTGACCCAAAAAAAACTTCGAAAAAATTTGGGACCAAAAAAATTTTGACCCAAAAAAGTTTGAAAAATTTTGGGACCAAAAAAATGTTGAGCCAAAAAAAAAGTTTGAAGAATTTTGGGACCAAAAAAACTTTGACCAAAAAAAAAGTTCGAAAAATTTTGGGACCAAAAAAATTTTGACCCAAAAAAAACTTCGAAAAATTTTGGGACCAAAAAAATTTTGAGCCAAAAAAAATTTAGAAAAATTTTGGGACCAAAAAAATTTTGACCCAAAAAAAGTTTGAAAAATTTTGGGACCGAAAAAATTTTGACCCAAAAAAAAGTTTGAAAAATTTTGAGACCAAAAAAATTTTGACTCAAAAAAAACTTCGAAAAATTTTGGGACCAAAAAAATTTTGACCCAAAAAAAAAACGTCGAAAAATTTTGAGACCAAAAAAATTTTGAGCCAAAAAAAAAGTTTGAAGAATTTTGGGACCAAAAAAACTTTGACCCAAAAAAAAGTTTGAAAAATTTTGGGACCAAAAAAATTTTGACCCAAAAAAAAGTTTGAAAAATTTTGGGACCAAAAAAATTTTGACCCAAAAAAAAGTTTGAAAAATTTTGGGACCAAAAAAATTTTGACCCAAAAAAAAGTTCGAAAAATTTTGGGACCAAAAAAAATTTGACCCAAAAAAAGTTTGAAAAATTTTGGGACCAAAAAAATTTTGACCCAAAAAAAGTTCGAAAAATTTTGGGACCAAAAAAATTTTGAGCCAAAAAAAACTTCGAAAAAATTTTGACCCAAAAAAAAGTTTGAAAAATTTTGGGACCAAAAAAATTTTGACCCAAAAAAAACTTCGAAAAAATTTTGACCCAAAAAAAAGTTTGAAAAATTTTGGGACCAAAAAAATTTTGAGCCAAAAAAAGTTCGAAAAATTTTGGGACCAAAAAAATTTTGACCCAAAAAAAAGTTTGAAAAAATTTGGGACCAAAAAAATTTTGACCCAAAAAAAAGTTTGAAAAATTTTGGGACCAAAAAAATTTTGACCCAAAAAAAAGTTCGAAAAATTTTGGGACCAAAAAAAATTTGACCCAAAAAAAGTTTGAAAAATTTTGGGACCAAAAAAATTTTGACCCAAAAAAAGTTCGAAAAATTTTGGGACCAAAAAAATTTTGAGCCAAAAAAAAAGTTTGAAAAATTTTGGGACCAAAAAAAATTCGAAAAAATTTTGACCCAAAAAAAAGTTTGAAAAATTTTGGGACCAAAAAAATTTTGACCCAAAAAAAACTTCGAAAAAATTTTGACCCAAAAAAAAGTTTGAAAAATTTTGGGACCAAAAAAATTTTGACCCAAAAAAGTTCGAAAAATTTTGGGACCAAAAAAATTTTAACCCAAAAAAAACGTCGAAAAATTTTGGGACCAAAAAAATTTTGAGCCAAAAAAAAAGTTTGAAGAATTTTGGGACCAAAAAAACTTTGACCCAAAAAAAAGTTCGAAAAATTTTGGGACCAAAAAAATTTTGAGCCAAAAAAAAGTTTGAAGAATTTTGGGACCAAAAAAACTTTGACCCAAAAAAAAGTTCGAAAAATTTTGGGACCAAAAAAATTTTGACCCAAAAAAGTTTGAAAAATTTTGGGACCAAAAAAATTTTGACCCAAAAAAAAAGTTCGAAAAATTTTGGGACCAAAAAAACTTTGACCCAAAAAAAAAGTTCGAAAAATTTTGGGACCAAAAAAATTTTGACCCAAAAATGTTTGAAAAATTTTGGGACCAAAAAAACTTTGACCCAAAAAAAAGTTCGAAAAATTTTGGGACCAAAAAAATTTTGACCCAAAAAAAAGTTTGAAAAATTTTGGGACCAAAAAAAATTTGACCCAAAAAAAAGTTTGAAAAATTTTGGGACCAAAAAAATTTTGAGCCAAAAAAAGTTCGAAAAATTTTGGGACCAAAAAAATTTTGACCCAAAAAAAAGTTTGAAAAAATTTGGGACCAAAAAAATTTTGACCCAAAAAAAAGTTTGAAAAATTTTGGGACCAAAAAAATTTTGACCCAAAAAAAAGTTCGAAAAATTTTGGGACCAAAAAAAATTTGACCCAAAAAAAGTTTGAAAAATTTTGGGACCAAAAAAATTTTGACCCAAAAAAAGTTCGAAAAATTTTGGGACCAAAAAAATTTTGAGCCAAAAAAAAAGTTTGAAAAATTTTGGGACCAAAAAAAATTCGAAAAAATGTTGACCCAAAAAAAAGTTTGAAAAATTTTGGGACCAAAAAAATTTTGACCCAAAAAAAACTTCGAAAAAATTTTGACCCAAAAAAAAGTTTGAAAAATTTTGGGACCAAAAAAATTTTGACCCAAAAAAAGTTCGAAAAATTTTGGGACCAAAAAAATTTTAACCCAAAAAAAACGTCGAAAAATTTTGGGACCAAAAAAATTTTGAGCCAAAAAAAAAGTTTGAAGAATTTTGGGACCAAAAAAACTTTGACCCAAAAAAAAGTTCGAAAAATTTTGGGACCAAAAAAATTTTGAGCCAAAAAAAAGTTTGAAGAATTTTGGGACCAAAAAAACTTTGACCCAAAAAAAAGTTCGAAAAATTTTGGGACCAAAAAAATTTTGACCCAATAAAGTTTGAAAAATTTTGGGACCAAAAAAATTTTGACCCAAAAAAAAGTTCGAAAAATTTTGGGACCAAAAAAACTTTGACCCAAAAAAAAGTTCGAAAAATTTTGGGACCAAAAAAATTTTGACCAAAAAATGTTTGAAAAATTTTGGGACCAAAAAGATTTTGACCCAAAAAAAAGTTAGAAAAATTTTGGGACCAAAAAAACTTTGACCCAAAAAAAAGTTCGAAAAATTTTGGGACCAAAAAAATTTTGACCCAAAAAAAAGTTTGAAAAATTTTGGGACCAAAAAAAATTTGACCCAAAAAAAAGTTTGAAAAATTTTGGGACCAAAAAAATTTTGAGCCAAAAAAAATTTAGAAAAATTTTGGGACCAAAAAAATTTTGAGCCAAAAAAAATTTAGAAAAATTTTGGGACCAAAAAAATGTTGAGCCAAAAAAAAAGTTTGAAGAATTTTGGGACCAAAAAAACTTTGACCAAAAAAAAAGTTCGAAAAATTTTGGGACCAAAAAAATTTTGACCCAAAAAAAACTTCGAAAAATTTTGGGACCAAAAAAATTTTGAGCCAAAAAAAATTTAGAAAAATTTTGGGACCAAAAAAATTTTGACCCAAAAAAAACTTCGAAAAATTTTGGGACCAAAAAAATTTTGACCCAAAAAAAAGTTTGAAAAATTTTGGGACCAAAAAAATTTTGACCCAAAAAAAACTTCGAAAAAATTTGGGACCAAAAAAATTTTGACCCAAAAAAGTTTGAAAAATTTTGGGACCAAAAAAATGTTGAGCCAAAAAAAAAGTTTGAAGAATTTTGGGACCAAAAAAACTTTGACCAAAAAAAAAGTTCGAAAAATTTTGGGACCAAAAAAATTTTGACCCAAAAAAAACTTCGAAAAATTTTGGGACCAAAAAAATTTTGACCCAATAAAGTTTGAAAAATTTTGGGACCAAAAAAATTTTGACCCAAAAAAAAGTTCGAAAAATTTTGGGACCAAAAAAACTTTGACCCAAAAAAAAGTTCGAAAAATTTTGGGACCAAAAAAATTTTGACCAAAAAATGTTTGAAAAATTTTGGGACCAAAAAGATTTTGACCCAAAAAAAAGTTAGAAAAATTTTGGGACCAAAAAAACTTTGACCCAAAAAAAAGTTCGAAAAATTTTGGGACCAAAAAAATTTTGACCCAAAAAAAAGTTTGAAAAATTTTGGGACCAAAAAAAATTTTGACCCAAAAAAAAGTTTGAAAAATTTTGGGACCAAAAAAATTTTGAGCCAAAAAAAATTTAGAAAAATTTTGGGACCAAAAAAATTTTGAGCCAAAAAAAATTTAGAAAAATTTTGGGACCAAAAAAATGTTGAGCCAAAAAAAAAGTTTGAAGAATTTTGGGACCAAAAAAACTTTGACCAAAAAAAAAGTTCGAAAAATTTTGGGACCAAAAAAATTTTGACCCAAAAAAAACTTCGAAAAATTTTGGGACCAAAAAAATTTTGAGCCAAAAAAAATTTAGAAAAATTTTGGGACCAAAAAAATTTTGACCCAAAAAAAACTTCGAAAAATTTTGGGACCAAAAAAATTTTGACCCAAAAAAAAGTTTGAAAAATTTTGGGACCAAAAAAATTTTGACCCAAAAAAAACTTCGAAAAAATTTGGGACCAAAAAAATTTTGACCCAAAAAAGTTTGAAAAATTTTGGGACCAAAAAAATGTTGAGCCAAAAAAAAAGTTTGAAGAATTTTGGGACCAAAAAAACTTTGACCAAAAAAAAAGTTCGAAAAATTTTGGGACCAAAAAAATTTTGACCCAAAAAAAACTTCGAAAAATTTTGGGACCAAAAAAATTTTGAGCCAAAAAAAGTTCGAAAAATTTTGGGACCAAAAAAATTTTGAGCCAAAAAAAAAGTTTGAAAAATTTTGGGACCAAAAAAAATTCGAAAAAATGTTGACCCAAAAAAAAGTTTGAAAAATTTTGGGACCAAAAAAATTTTGACCCAAAAAAAACTTCGAAAAAATTTTGACCCAAAAAAAAGTTTGAAAAATTTTGGGACCAAAAAAATTTTGACCCAAAAAAAGTTCGAAAAATTTTGGGACCAAAAAAATTTTAACCCAAAAAAAACGTCGAAAAATTTTGGGACCAAAAAAATTTTGAGCCAAAAAAAAAGTTTGAAGAATTTTGGGACCAAAAAAACTTTGACCCAAAAAAAAGTTCGAAAAATTTTGGGACCAAAAAAATTTTGACCCAATAAAGTTTGAAAAATTTTGGGACCAAAAAAATTTTGACCCAAAAAAAACTTCAAAAAAATTTTGACCCAAAAAAAAGTTTGAAAAATTTTGGGACCAAAAAAATTTTGACCCAAAAAAAGTTCGAAAAATTTTGGGACCAAGAAAATTTTGACCCAATAAAGTTTGAAAAATTTTGGGACCAAAAAAATTTTGACCCAAAAAAAAGTTCGAAAAATTTTGGGACCAAAAAAACTTTGACCCAAAAAAAAGTTCGAAAAATTTTGGGACCAAAAAAATTTTGACCAAAAAATGTTTGAAAAATTTTGGGACCAAAAAGATTTTGACCCAAAAAAAAGTTAGAAAAATTTTGGGACCAAAAAAACTTTGACCCAAAAAAAAGTTCGAAAAATTTTGGGACCAAAAAAATTTTGACCCAAAAAAAAGTTTGAAAAATTTTGGGACCAAAAAAAATTTGACCCAAAAAAAAGTTTGAAAAATTTTGGGACCAAAAAAATTTTGAGCCAAAAAAAATTTAGAAAAATTTTGGGACCAAAAAAATTTTGAGCCAAAAAAAATTTAGAAAAATTTTGGGACCAAAAAAATGTTGAGCCAAAAAAAAAGTTTGAAGAATTTTGGGACCAAAAAAACTTTGACCAAAAAAAAAGTTCGAAAAATTTTGGGACCAAAAAAATTTTGACCCAAAAAAAACTTCGAAAAATTTTGGGACCAAAAAAATTTTGAGCCAAAAAAAATTTAGAAAAATTTTGGGACCAAAAAAATTTTGACCCAAAAAAAACTTCGAAAAATTTTGGGACCAAAAAAATTTTGACCCAAAAAAAAGTTTGAAAAATTTTGGGACCAAAAAAATTTTGACCCAAAAAAAACTTCGAAAAAATTTGGGACCAAAAAAATTTTGACCCAAAAAAGTTTGAAAAATTTTGGGACCAAAAAAATGTTGAGCCAAAAAAAAAGTTTGAAGAATTTTGGGACCAAAAAAACTTTGACCAAAAAAAAAGTTCGAAAAATTTTGGGACCAAAAAAATTTTGACCCAAAAAAAACTTCGAAAAATTTTGGGACCAAAAAAATTTTGAGCCAAAAAAAATTTAGAAAAATTTTGGGACCAAAAAAATTTTGACCCAAAAAAAACTTCGAAAAATTTTGGGACCAAAAAAATTTTGACCCAAAAAAAAGTTTGAAAAATTTTGGGACCAAAAAAATTTTGACCCAAAAAAAACTTCGAAAAAATTTGGGACCAAAAAAATTTTGACCCAAAAAAGTTTGAAAAATTTTGGGACCAAAAAAATTTTGACCCAAAAAAAAGTTCGAAAAATTTTGGGACCAAAAAAACTTTGACCCAAAAAAAAAGTTCGAAAAATTTTGGGACCAAAAAAATTTTGAGTCAAAAAAAAGTTCGAAAAATTTTGGGACCAAAAAAACTTCGAAAAAATTTTGACCCAAAAAAAAGTTTGAAAAATTTTGGGACCAAAAAAATTTTTACCCAAAAAAAAGTTTGAAAAATTTTGGGACCAAAAAAAATTTGACCCAAAAAAACTTCGAAAAATTTTGGGACCAAAAAAATTTTGAGTCAAAAAAAAGTTCGAAAAATTTTGGGACCAAAAAAACTTTGACCCCAAAAAAAGTTCGAAAAATTTTGGGACCAAAAAAATTTTGACCAAAAAAAAAGTTTGAAAACTTTTGGGACCAAAAAAATTTTGAGCCAAAAAAAAGTTTGAAAAATTTTGGGACCAAAAAAATTTTGAGCCAAAAAAAAGTTTGAAAAATTTTGGGACCAAAAAAATTTTGACCCAAAAAAACTTCGAAAAAATTTTGACCCAAAAAAAAGTTTGAAAAATTTTGAGACCAAAAAAAATTTGACCCAAAAAAACTTCGAAAAATTTTGGGACCAAAAAAATTTTGACCCAAAAAAAACTTCGAAAAATTTTGGGACCAAAAAAATGTTGAGCCAAAAAAAAAGTTTGAAGAATTTTGGGACCAAAAAAACTTTGACCCAAAAAAAAGTTCGAAAAATTTTGGGACCAAAAAAATTTTGACCCAAAAAAAACTTCGAAAAATTTTGGGACCAAAAAAATTTTGAGCCAAAAAAAATTTAGAAAAATTTTGTGACCAAAAAAATTTTGACCCAAAAAAAACTTCGAAAAATTTTGGGACCAAAAAAATTTTGACCCAAAAAAAAGTTTGAAAAATTTTGGGACCAAAAAAATTTTGACCCAAAAAAAACTTCGAAAAAATTTTGACCCAAAAAAAAGTTTGAAAAATTTTGAGACCAAAAAAATTTTGACTCAAAAAAAACTTCGAAAAATTTTGGGACCAAAAAAATTTTGACCCAAAAAAAAACGTCGAAAAATTTTGGGACCAAAAAAATTTTGAGCCAAAAAAAAAGTTTGAAGAATTTTGGGACCAAAAAAACTTTGACCCAAAAAAAAGTTTGAAAAATTTTGGGACCAAAAAAATTTTGACCCAAAAAAAAGTTTGAAAAATTTTGGGACCAAAAAAATTTTGACCCAAAAAAAAGTTTGAAAAATTTTGGGACCAAAAAAATTTTGACCCAAAAAAAAGTTCGAAAAATTTTGGGACCAAAAAAAATTTGACCCAAAAAAAGTTTGAAAAATTTTGGGACCAAAAAAATTTTGACCCAAAAAAAGTTCGAAAAATTTTGGGACCAAAAAAATTTTGAGCCAAAAAAAAAGTTTGAAAAATTTTGGGACCAAAAAAACTTCGAAAAAATTTTGACCCAAAAAAAAGTTTGAAAAATTTTGGGACCAAAAAAATTTTGACCCAAAAAAAACTTCGAAAAAATTTTGACCCAAAAAAAAGTTTGAAAAATTTTGGGACCAAAAAAATTTTGAGCCAAAAAAAGTTCGAAAAATTTTGGGACCAAAAAAATTTTGACCCAAAAAAAAGTTTGAAAAAATTTGGGACCAAAAACATTTTGACCCAAAAAAAAGTTTGAAAAATTTTGGGACCAAAAAAATTTTGACCCAAAAAAAAGTTCGAAAAATTTTGGGACCAAAAAAAATTTGACCCAAAAAAAGTTTGAAAAATTTTGGGACCAAAAAAATTTTGACCCAAAAAAAGTTCGAAAAGTTTTGGGACCAAAAAAATTTTGAGCCAAAAAAAAGTTTGAAAAATTTTGGGACCAAAAAAAATTCGAAAAAATTTTGACCCAAAAAAAAGTTTGAAAAATTTTGGGACCAAAAAAATTTTGACCCAAAAAAAACTTCGAAAAAATTTTGACCCAAAAAAAAGTTTGAAAAATTTTGGGACCAAAAAAATTTTGACCCAAAAAAAGTTCGAAAAATTTTGGGACCAAAAAAATTTTAACCCAAAAAAAACGTCGAAAAATTTTGGGACCAAAAAAATTTTGAGCCAAAAAAAAAGTTTGAAGAATTTTGGGACCAAAAAAACTTTGACCCAAAAAAAAGTTCGAAAAATTTTGGGACCAAAAAAATTTTGAGCCAAAAAAAAAGTTTGAAGAATTTTGGGACCAAAAAAACTTTGACCCAAAAAAAAGTTCGAAAAATTTTGGGACCAAAAAAATTTTGACCCAAAAAAGTTTGAAAAATTTTGGGACCAAAAAAATTTTGACCCAAAAAAAAGTTCGAAAAATTTTGGGACCAAAAAAACTTTGACCCAAAAAAAAAGTTCGAAAAATTTTGGGACCAAAAAAATTTTGACCCAAAAATGTTTGAAAAATTTTGGGACCAAAAAAACTTTGACCCAAAAAAAAGTTCGAAAAATTTTGGGACCAAAAAAATTTTGACCCAAAAAAAAGTTTGAAAAATTTTGGGACCAAAAAAAATTTGACCCAAAAAAAAGTTTGAAAAATTTTGGGACCAAAAAAATTTTGAGCCAAAAAAAGTTCGAAAAATTTTGGGACCAAAAAAATTTTGACCCAAAAAAAAGTTTGAAAAAATTTGGGACCAAAAAAATTTTGACCCAAAAAAAAGTTTTAAAAATTTTGGGACCAAAAAAATTTTGACCCAAAAAAAAGTTCGAAAAATTTTGGGACCAAAAAAAATTTGACCCAAAAAAAGTTTGAAAAATTTTGGGACCAAAAAAATTTTGACCCAAAAAAAGTTCGAAAAATTTTGGGACCAAAAAAATTTTGAGCCAAAAAAAAAGTTTGAAAAATTTTGGGACCAAAAAAAATTCAAAAATGTTGACCCAAAAAAAAGTTTGAAAAATTTTGGGACCAAAAAAATTTTGACCCAAAAAAAACTTCGAAAAAATTTTGACCCAAAAAAAAGTTTGAAAAATTTTGGGACCAAAAAAATTTTGACCCAAAAAAAGTTCGAAAAATTTTGGGACCAAAAAAATTTTAACCCAAAAAAAACGTCGAAAAATTTTGGGACCAAAAAAATTTTGAGCCAAAAAAAAAGTTTGAAGAATTTTGGGACCAAAAAAACTTTGACCCAAAAAAAAGTTCGAAAAATTTTGGGACCAAAAAAATTTTGAGCCAAAAAAAAGTTTGAAGAATTTTGGGACCAAAAAAACTTTGACCCAAAAAAAAGTTCGAAAAATTTTGGGACCAAAAAAATTTTGACCCAATAAAGTTTGAAAAATTTTGGGACCAAAAAAATTTTGACCCAAAAAAAAGTTCGAAAAATTTTGGGACCAAAAAAACTTTGACCCAAAAAAAAGTTCGAAAAATTTTGGGACCAAAAAAATTTTGACCAAAAAATGTTTGAAAAATTTTGGGACCAAAAAGATTTTGACCCAAAAAAAAGTTAGAAAAATTTTGGGACCAAAAAAACTTTGACCCAAAAAAAAGTTCGAAAAATTTTGGGACCAAAAAAATTTTGACCCAAAAAAAAGTTTGAAAAATTTTGGGACCAAAAAAAATTTGACCCAAAAAAAAGTTTGAAAAATTTTGGGACCAAAAAAATTTTGAGCCAAAAAAAATTTAGAAAAATTTTGGGACCAAAAAAAATTTTGACCCAAAAAAAACTTCGAAAAATTTTGGGACCGAAAAAAATTGGACCCAAAAAAAAGTTTGAAAAATTTTGGGACCAAAAAAATTTTGAGCCAAAAAAAATTTAGAAAAATTTTGGGACCAAAAAAATTTTGACCCAAAAAAAACTTCGAAAAATTTTGGGACCAAAAAAATTTTGACCCAAAAAAAAGTTTGAAAAATTTTGGGACCAAAAAAATTTTGACCCAAAAAAAACTTCGAAAAAATTTGGGACCAAAAAAATTGACCCAAAAAAGTTTGAAAAATTTTGGGACCAAAAAAATTTTGACCCAAAAAAAAGTTCGAAAAATTTTGGGACCAAAAAAACTTTGACCCAAAAAAAAAGTTCGAAAAATTTTGGGACCAAAAAAATTTTGACCCAAAAATGTTTGAAAAATTTTGGGACCAAAAAAATTTTGACCCAAAAAAAAGTTCGAAAAATTTTGGGACCAAAAAAACTTTGACCCAAAAAAAAGTTCGAAAAATTTTGGGACCAAAAAAATTTTGACCCAAAAAAAAGTTTGAAAAATTTTGGGACCAAAAAAAATTTGACCCAAAAAAATGTTTGAAAAATTTTGGGACCAAAAAAATTTTGAGCCAAAAAAAATTTAGAAAAATTTTGGGACCAAAAAAATTTTGACCCAAAAAAAACTTCGAAAAATTTTGGGACCAAAAAAAATTTGACCCAAAAAAAAGTTTGAAAAATTTTGGGACCAAAAAAATTTTGAGCCAAAAAAAAAGTTTGAAAAATTTTGGGACCAAAAAAACTTCGAAAAAATTTTGACCCAAAAAAAAGTTTGAAAAATTTTGGGACCAAAAAAATTTTGACCCAAAAAAACTTCGAAAAAATTTTGACCCAAAAAAAAGTTTGAAAAATTTTGGGACCAAAAAAATTTTGACCCAAAAAAAGTTCGAAAAATTTTGGGACCAAAAAAATTTTGACCCAAAAAAAACGTCGAAAAATTTTGGGACCAAAAAAATTTTGAGGCAAAAAAAAGTTTGAAGAATTTTGGGACCAAAAAAACTTTGACCCAAAAAAAAGTTCGAAAAATTTTGGGACCAAAAAAATTTTGAGCCAAAAAAAAAGTTTGAAGAATTTTGGGACCAAAAAAACTTTGACCCAAAAAAAGGTTCGAAAAATTTTGGGACCAAAAAAATTTTGACCCAAAAAAGTTTGAAAAATTTTGGGACCAAAAAAATTTTGACCCAAAAAAAAGTTCGAAAAATTTTGGGACCAAAAAAACTTTGACCCAAAAAAAAAGTTCGAAAAATTTTGGGACCAAAAAAATTTTGACCCAAAAATGTTTGAAAAATTTTGGGACCAAAAAAATTTTGAGCCAAAAAAAAAGTTTGAAGAATTTTGGGACCAAAAAAACTTTGACCCAAAAAAAACGTCGAAAAATTTTGGGACCAAAAAAATTTTGAGCCAAAAAAAAAGTTTGAAGAATTTTGGGACCAAAAAAACTTTGACCCAAAAAAAAGTTCGAAAAATTTTGGGACCAAAAAAATTTTGAGCCAAAAAAAAAGTTTGAAGAATTTTGGGACCAAAAAAACTTTGACCCAAAAAAAAGTTCGAAAAATTTTGGGACCAAAAAAATTTTGACCCAAAAAAGTTTGAAAAATATTGGGACCAAAAAAATTTTGACCCAAAAAAAAGTTCGAAAAATTTTGGGACCAAAAAAACTTTGACCCAAAAAAAAAGTTCGAAAAATTTTGGGACCAAAAAAATTTTGACCCAAAAATGTTTGAAAAATTTTGGGACCAAAAAAACTTTGACCCAAAAAAAAGTTCGAAAAATTTTGGGACCAAAAAAATTTTGACCCAAAAAAAAGTTTGAAAAATTTTGGGACCAAAAAAAATTTGACCCAAAAAAAAGTTTGAAAAATTTTGGGACCAAAAAAATTTTGAGCCAAAAAAAGTTCGAAAAATTTTGGGACCAAAAAAATTTTGACCCAAAAAAAAGTTTGAAAAAATTTGGGACCAAAAAAATTTTGACCCAAAAAAAAGTTTGAAAAATTTTGGGACCAAAAAAATTTTGACCCAAAAAAAAGTTCGAAAAATTTTGGGACCAAAAAAAATTTGACCCAAAAAAAGTTTGAAAAATTTTGGGACCAAAAAAATTTTGACCCAAAAAAAGTTCGAAAAATTTTGGGACCAAAAAAATTTTGAGCCAAAAAAAAAGTTTGAAAAATTTTGGGACCAAAAAAAATTCGAAAAAATGTTGACCCAAAAAAAAGTTTGAAAAATTTTGGGACCAAAAAAATTTTGACCCAAAAAAAACTTCGAAAAAATTTTGACCCAAAAAAAAGTTTGAAAAATTTTGGGACCAAAAAAATTTTGACCCAAAAAAAGTTCGAAAAATTTTGGGACCAAAAAAATTTTAACCCAAAAAAAACGTCGAAAAATTTTGGGACCAAAAAAATTTTGAGCCAAAAAAAAAGTTTGAAGAATTTTGGGACCAAAAAAACTTTGACCCAAAAAAAAGTTCGAAAAATTTTGGGACCAAAAAAATTTTGAGCCAAAAAAAAGTTTGAAGAATTTTGGGACCAAAAAAACTTTGACCCAAAAAAAAGTTCGAAAAATTTTGGGACCAAAAAAATTTTGACCCAATAAAGTTTGAAAAATTTTGGGACCAAAAAAATTTTGACCCAAAAAAAAGTTCGAAAAATTTTGGGACCAAAAAAACTTTGACCCAAAAAAAAGTTCGAAAAATTTTGGGACCAAAAAAATTTTGACCAAAAAATGTTTGAAAAATTTTGGGACCAAAAAGATTTTGACCCAAAAAAAAGTTAGAAAAATTTTGGGACCAAAAAAACTTTGACCCAAAAAAAAGTTCGAAAAATTTTGGGACCAAAACAATTTTGACCCAAAAAAAAGTTTGAAAAATTTTGGGACCAAAAAAAATTTGACCCAAAAAAAAGTTTGAAAAATTTTGGGACCAAAAAAATTTTGAGCCAAAAAAAATTTAGAAAAATTTTGGGACCAAAAAAATTTTGACCCAAAAAAAACTTCGAAAAATTTTGGGACCGAAAAAAATTGGACCCAAAAAAAAGTTTGAAAAATTTTGGGACCAAAAAAATTTTGAGCCAAAAAAAATTTAGAAAAATTTTGGGACCAAAAAAATTTTGACCCAAAAAAAACTTCGAAAAATTTTGGGACCAAAAAAATTTTGACCCAAAAAAAAGTTTGAAAAATTTTGGGACCAAAAAAATTTTGACCCAAAAAAAACTTCGAAAAAATTTGGGACCAAAAAAATTGACCCAAAAAAGTTTGAAAAATTTTGGGACCAAAAAAATTTTGACCCAAAAAAAAGTTCGAAAAATTTTGGGACCAAAAAAACTTTGACCCAAAAAAAAAGTTCGAAAAATTTTGGGACCAAAAAAATTTTGACCCAAAAATGTTTGAAAAATTTTGGGACCAAAAAAATTTTGACCCAAAAAAAAGTTCGAAAAATTTTGGGACCAAAAAAACTTTGACCCAAAAAAAAGTTCGAAAAATTTTGGGACCAAAAAAATTTTGACCCAAAAAAAAGTTTGAAAAATTTTGGGACCAAAAAAAATTTGACCCAAAAAAAAGTTTGAAAAATTTTGGGACCAAAAAAATTTTGAGCCAAAAAAAATTTAGAAAAATTTTGGGACCAAAAAAATTTTGACCCAAAAAAAACTTCGAAAAATTTTGGGACCAAAAAAAATTTGACCCAAAAAAAAGTTTGAAAAATTTTGGGACCAAAAAAATTTTGAGCCAAAAAAAAAGTTTGAAAAATTTTGGGACCAAAAAAACTTCGAAAAAATTTTGACCCAAAAAAAAGTTTGAAAAATTTTGGGACCAAAAAAATTTTGACCCAAAAAAACTTCGAAAAAATTTTGACCCAAAAAAAAGTTTGAAAAATTTTGGGACCAAAAAAATTTTGACCCAAAAAAAGTTCGAAAAATTTTGGGACCAAAAAAATTTTGACCCAAAAAAAACGTCGAAAAATTTTGGGACCAAAAAAATTTTGAGGCAAAAAAAAAGTTTGAAGAATTTTGGGACCAAAAAAACTTTGACCCAAAAAAAAGTTCGAAAAATTTTGGGACCAAAAAAATTTTGAGCCAAAAAAAAAGTTTGAAGAATTTTGGGACCAAAAAAACTTTGACCCAAAAAAAGGTTCGAAAAATTTTGGGACCAAAAAAATTTTGACCCAAAAAAGTTTGAAAAATTTTGGGACCAAAAAAATTTTGACCCAAAAAAAAGTTCGAAAAATTTTGGGACCAAAAAAACTTTGACCCAAAAAAAAAGTTCGAAAAATTTTGGGACCAAAAAAATTTTGACCCAAAAATGTTTGAAAAATTTTGGGACCAAAAAAATTTTGACCCAAAAAAAAGTTCGAAAAATTTTGGGACCAAAAAAACTTTGACCCAAAAAAAAGTTCGAAAAATTTTGGGACCAAAAAAATTTTGACCCAAAAAAAAGTTTGAAAAATTTTGGGACCAAAAAAAATTTGACCCAAAAAAAAGTTTGAAAAATTTTGGGACCAAAAAAATTTTGAGCCAAAAAAAATTTAGAAAAATTTTGGGACCAAAAAAATTTTGACCCAAAAAAAACTTCGAAAAATTTTGTGACCAAAAAAAATTTGACCCAAAAAAAGTTTGAAAAATTTTGGGACCAAAAAAATTTTGACCCAAAAAAAAGTTTGAAAAATTTTGGGACCAAAAAAATTTTGACCCAAAAAAACTTCGAAAAAATTTTGACCCAAAAAAAAGTTTGAAAAATTTTGAGACCAAAAAAAATTTGACCCAAAAAAACTTCGAAAAATTTTGGGACCAAAAAAATTTTGACCCAAAAAAAACTTCGAAAAATTTTGGGACCAAAAAAATGTTGAGCCAAAAAAAAAGTTTGAAGAATTTTGGGACCAAAAAAACTTTGACCCAAAAAAAAGTTCGAAAAATTTTGGGACCAAAAAAATTTTGACCCAAAAAAAACTTCGAAAAATTTTGGGACCAAAAAAATTTTGAGCCAAAAAAAATTTAGAAAAATTTTGGGACCAAAAAAATTTTGACCCAAAAAAAACTTCGAAAAATTTTGGGACCAAAAAAATTTTGACCCAAAAAAAAGTTTGAAAAATTTTGGGACCAAAAAAATTTTGACCCAAAAAAAACTTCGAAAAAATTTTGACCCAAAAAAAAGTTTGAAAAATTTTGAGACCAAAAAAAATTTGACCCAAAAAAACTTCGAAAAATTTTGGGACCAAAAAAATTTTGACCCAAAAAAAACTTCGAAAAATTTTGGGACCAAAAAAATTTTGACCCAAAAAAAAAATTTTGAGCCAAAAAAAAAGTTTGAAGAATTTTGGGACCAAAAAAACTTTGACCCAAAAAAAAGTTCAAAAAATTTTGGGACCAAAAAAATTTTGACCCAAAAAGGTTTGAAAAATTTTGGGACCAAAAAAATTTTGACCCAAAAAAAAGTTCGAAAAATTTTGGGACCAAAAAAATTTTGACCCAAAAAAACTTCGAAAAATTTTGGGACCAAAAAAATTTTAAGTCAAAAAAAAGTTTGAAAAATTTTGGGACCAAAAAAATTTTGACCCAAAAAAAAGTTCGAAAAATTTTGGGACCAAAAAAAATTTGACCCAAAAAAACTTCGAAAAATTTTGGGACCAAAAAAATTTTGAGTCAAAAAAAAGTTCGAAAAATTTTGGGACCAAAAAAACTTCGAAAAAATTTTGACCCAAAAAAAAGTTTGAAAAATTTTGGGACCAAAAAAATTTTTACCCAAAAAAAAGTTTGAAAAATTTTGGGACCAAAAAAAATTTGACCCAAAAAAACTTCGAAAAATTTTGGGACCAAAAAAATTTTGAGTCAAAAAAAAGTTCGAAAAATTTTGGGACCAAAAAAACTTTGACCCAAAAAAAAGTTCGAAAAATTTTGGGACCAAAAAAATTTTGAGCCAAAAAAACAGTTTGAAGAATTTTGGGACCAAAAATACTTTGACCCAAAAAAAAGTTCGAAAAATTTTGGGACCAAAAAAATTTTGACCCAAAAAAGTTTGAAAAATTTTGGGACCAAAAAAATTTTGACCCAAAAAAACTTCGAAAAATTTTGGGACCAAAAAAATTTTAAGTCAAAAAAAAGTTTGAAAAATTTTGGGACCAAAAAAATTTTGACCCAAAAAAAAGTTCGAAAAATTTTGGGACCAAAAAAATTTTGAGCCAAAAAAAAGTTTGAAAAATTTTGGGACCAAAAAAATTTTGAGCCAAAAAAAAGTTTGAAAAATTTTGGGACCAAAAAAATTTTGACCAAAAAAAAAGTACGAAAAATTTTGGGACCAAAAAAATTTTGACCCAAAAAAAAATTTGAAAAATTTTGGGACCAAAAAAATTTTGACCCAAAAAAAAAGTTCGAAAAATTTTGGGACCAAAAAAATTTTGAGCCAAAAAAAAAGTTCGAAAAATTTTGGGACCAAAAAAATTTAGACCAAAAAAAATGTACGAAAAATTTTGGGACCAAAAAAATTTTGAGCCAAAAAAAAATTTGAAAAATTTTGGGACCAAAAAATTTTTGACCCAAAAAAAAAGTTCGAAAAATTTTGGGACCAAAAAAATTTTGAGCCAAAAAAAAGTTCGAAAAATTTTGGGACCAAAAGAATTTTGACCCAAAAAAAACTTCGAAAAATTTTGGGACCAAAAAAATTTTGAGCCAAAAAAAATTTAGAAAAATTTTGGGACCAAAAAAATTTTGACCCAAAAAAAACTTCGAAAAATTTTGGGACCAAAAAATGTTGACCCAAAAAAAAGTTTGAAAAATTTTGGGACCAAAAAAATTTTGACCCAAAAAAACTTCGAAAAAATTTTGACCCAAAAAAAAGTTTGAAAAATTTTGAGACCAAAAAAAATTTGACCCAAAAAAACTTCGAAAAATTTTGGGACCAAAAAAATTTTGACCCAAAAAAAACTTCGAAAAATTTTGGGACCAAAAAAATTTTGACCCAAAAAAAACGTCGAAAAATTTTGGGACCAAAAAAATTTTGAGCCAAAAAAAAAGTTTGAAGAATTTTGGGACCAAAAAAACTTTGACCCAAAAAAAAGTTTGAAAAATTTTGGGACCAAAAAAATTTTGACCCAAAAAAAAGTTTGAAAAATTTTGGGACCAAAAAAATTTTGACCCAAAAAAAAGTTTGAAAAATTTTGGGACCAAAAAAATTTTGACCCAAAAAAAAGTTCGAAAAATTTTGGGACCAAAAAAAATTGACCCAAAAAAAGTTTGAAAAATTTTGGGACCAAAAAAATTTTGACCCAAAAAAAAGTTCAAAAAATTTTGGGACCAAAAAAATTTTGAGCCAAAAAAAAAGTTTGAAAAATTTTGGGACCAAAAAAACTTCGAAAAAATTTTGACCCAAAAAAAAGTTTGAAAAATTTTGGGACCAAAAAAATTTTGACCCAAAAAAACTTCGAAAAAATTTTGACCCAAAAAAAAGTTTGAAAAATTTTGGGACCAAAAAAATTTTGACCCAAAAAAAGTTCGAAAAATTTTGGGACCAAAAAAATTTTGACCCAAAAAAAACGTCGAAAAATTTTGGGACCAAAAAAATTTTGAGGCAAAAAAAAAGTTTGAAGAATTTTGGGACCAAAAAAACTTTGACCCAAAAAAAAGTTCGAAAAATTTTGGGACCAAAAAAATTTTGAGCCAAAAAAAAAGTTTGAAGAATTTTGGGACCAAAAAAACTTTGACCCAAAAAAAGGTTCGAAAAATTTTGGGACCAAAAAAATTTTGACCCAAAAAAGTTTGAAAAATTTTGGGACCAAAAAAATTTTCACCCAAAAAAAAGTTCGAAAAATTTTGGGACCAAAAAAACTTTGACCCAAAAAAAAAGTTCGAAAAATTTTGGGACCAAAAAAATTTTGAGTCAAAAAAAAGTTCGAAAAATTTTGGGACCAAAAAAACTTTGACCCAAAAAAAAGTTCGAAAAATTTTGGGACCAAAAAAATTTTGAGCCAAAAAAACAGTTTGAAGAATTTTGGGACCAAAAAAACTTTGACCCAAAAAAAAGTTCGAAAAATTTTGGGACCAAAAAAATTTTGACCCAAAAAAGTTTGAAAAATTTTGGGACCAAAAAAATTTTGACCCAAAAAAACTTCGAAAAATTTTGGGACCAAAAAAATTTTAAGTCAAAAAAAAGTTTGAAAAATTTTGGGACCAAAAAAATTTTGACCCAAAAAAAAGTTCGAAAAATTTTGGGACCAAAAAAATTTTGAGCCAAAAAAAAGTTTGAAAAATTTTGGGACCAAAAAAATTTTGAGCCAAAAAAAAGTTTGAAAAATTTTGGGACCAAAAAAATTTTGACCAAAAAAAAAGTACGAAAAATTTTGGGACCAAAAAAATTTTGACCCAAAAAAAAATTTGAAAAATTTTGGGACCAAAAAAATTTTGACCCAAAAAAAAAGTTCGAAAAATTTTGGGACCAAAAAAATTTTGAGCCAAAAAAAAGTTCGAAAAATTTTGGGACCAAAAAAATTTTGACCAAAAAAAAAGTACGAAAAATTTTGGGACCAAAAAAATTTTGAGCCAAAAAAAAATTTGAAAAATTTTGGGACCAAAAAATTTTTGACCCAAAAAAAAAGTTCGAAAAATTTTGGGACCAAAAAAATTTTGAGCCAAAAAAAAGTTCGAAAAATTTTGGGACCAAAAGAATTTTGACCCAAAAAAAACTTCGAAAAATTTTGGGACCAAAAAAATTTTGACCCAAAAAAAAGTTCAAAAAATTTTGGGACCAAAAAAATTTTGAGCCAAAAAAAAAGTTTGAAAAATTTTGGGACCAAAAAAACTTCGAAAAAATTTTGACCCAAAAAAAAGTTTGAAAAATTTTGGGACCAAAAAAATTTTGACCCAAAAAAACTTCGAAAAAATTTTGACCCAAAAAAAAGTTTGAAAAATTTTGGGACCAAAAAAATTTTGACCCAAAAAAAGTTCGAAAAATTTTGGGACCAAAAAAATTTTGACCCAAAAAAAACGTCGAAAAATTTTGGGACCAAAAAAATTTTGAGGCAAAAAAAAAGTTTGAAGAATTTTGGGACCAAAAAAACTTTGACCCAAAAAAAAGTTCGAAAAATTTTGGGACCAAAAAAATTTTGAGCCAAAAAAAAAGTTTGAAGAATTTTGGGACCAAAAAAACTTTGACCCAAAAAAAGGTTCGAAAAATTTTGGGACCAAAAAAATTTTGACCCAAAAAAGTTTGAAAAATTTTGGGACCAAAAAAATTTTCACCCAAAAAAAAGTTCGAAAAATTTTGGGACCAAAAAAACTTTGACCCAAAAAAAAAGTTCGAAAAATTTTGGGACCAAAAAAATTTTGAGTCAAAAAAAAGTTCGAAAAATTTTGGGACCAAAAAAACTTTGACCCAAAAAAAAGTTCGAAAAATTTTGGGACCAAAAAAATTTTGAGCCAAAAAAACAGTTTGAAGAATTTTGGGACCAAAAAAACTTTGACCCAAAAAAAAGTTCGAAAAATTTTGGGACCAAAAAAATTTTGACCCAAAAAAGTTTGAAAAATTTTGGGACCAAAAAAATTTTGACCCAAAAAAACTTCGAAAAATTTTGGGACCAAAAAAATTTTAAGTCAAAAAAAAGTTTGAAAAATTTTGGGACCAAAAAAATTTTGACCCAAAAAAAAGTTCGAAAAATTTTGGGACCAAAAAAATTTTGAGCCAAAAAAAAGTTTGAAAAATTTTGGGACCAAAAAAATTTTGAGCCAAAAAAAAGTTTGAAAAATTTTGGGACCAAAAAAATTTTGACCAAAAAAAAAGTACGAAAAATTTTGGGACCAAAAAAATTTTGACCCAAAAAAAAATTTGAA
Organism: Astyanax mexicanus; assembly: GCF_023375975.1. Taxonomy (NCBI): domain Eukaryota; kingdom Metazoa; phylum Chordata; class Actinopteri; order Characiformes; family Acestrorhamphidae; genus Astyanax; species Astyanax mexicanus. The sequence continues at coordinate 67,699,170 of NC_064408.1, read as the reverse complement.
AAATTTTGGGACCAAAAAAATTTTGACCCAAAAAAAAAGTTCGAAAAATTTTGGGACCAAAAAAATTTTGAGCCAAAAAAAAGTTCGAAAAATTTTGGGACCAAAAAAATTTTGACCAAAAAAAAAGTACGAAAAATTTTGGGACCAAAAAAATTTTGAGCCAAAAAAAAATTTGAAAAATTTTGGGACCAAAAAATTTTTGACCCAAAAAAAAAGTTCGAAAAATTTTGGGACCAAAAAAATTTTGAGCCAAAAAAAAGTTCGAAAAATTTTGGGACCAAAAGAATTTTGACCCAAAAAAAACTTCGAAAAATTTTGGGACCAAAAAAATTTTGAGCCAAAAAAAATTTAGAAAAATTTTGGGACCAAAAAAATTTTGACCCAAAAAAAACTTCAAAAAATTTTGGGACCAAAAAAATGTTGACCCAAAAAAAAGTTTGAAAAATTTTGGGACCAAAAAAATTTTGACCCAAAAAAACTTCGAAAAAATTTTGACCCAAAAAAAAGTTTGAAAAATTTTGAGACCAAAAAAAATTTGACCCAAAAAAACTTCGAAAAATTTTGGGACCAAAAAAATTTTGACCCAAAAAAAACTTCGAAAAATTTTGGGACCAAAAAAATTTTGACCCAAAAAAAACGTCGAAAAATTTTGGGACCAAAAAAATTTTGAGCCAAAAAAAAAGTTTGAAGAATTTTGGGACCAAAAAAACTTTGACCCAAAAAAAAGTTTGAAAAATTTTGGGACCAAAAAAATTTTGACCCAAAAAAAAGTTTGAAAAATTTTGGGACCAAAAAAATTTTGACCCAAAAAAAAGTTTGAAAAATTTTGGGACCAAAAAAATTTTGACCCAAAAAAAAGTTCGAAAAATTTTGGGACCAAAAAAAATTGACCCAAAAAAAGTTTGAAAAATTTTGGGACCAAAAAAATTTTGACCCAAAAAAAAGTTCAAAATATTTTGGGACCAAAAAAATTTTGAGCCAAAAAAAAAGTTTGAAAAATTTTGGGACCAAAAAAACTTCGAAAAAATTTTGACCCAAAAAAAAGTTTGAAAAATTTTGGGACCAAAAAAATTTTGACCCAAAAAAACTTCGAAAAAATTTTGACCCAAAAAAAAGTTTGAAAAATTTTGGGACCAAAAAAATTTTGACCCAAAAAAAGTTCGAAAAATTTTGGGACCAAAAAAATTTTGACCCAAAAAAAACGTCGAAAAATTTTGGGACCAAAAAAATTTTGAGGCAAAAAAAAAGTTTGAAGAATTTTGGGACCAAAAAAACTTTGACCCAAAAAAAAGTTCGAAAAATTTTGGGACCAA